>NC_143479.1:54465216-55160286 GCF_027475165.1 Benincasa hispida | reverse complement strand
GTTCAGTCAAAAGATATGGAAGAAAGAAGCATAGATCAACCCCAATACCCCCAAGGTCTGCTGAGCCTGATCTCATAAATCAGAGTGGTCATCAGGTAATTATCACTTTTCTCCCTTTATTTTATCTCTCTTATACTTTTCTTTTTTCAGCTCTGATTTTGTTCTTTTTGGGTTTGTTTAGCATGCAATAGCTTATGTGGAAGGAGATAAGTATTATGGAGCTAAAGCAACTATGAATGTGTGGGAGCCCAGTATACAACAGCCTAATGAGTTTAGCTTATCACAGCTCTGGATTTTAGGAGGTTCTTTTGGTGAAGATCTCAATAGCATTGAAGCTGGTTGGCAGGTATAAATCATCTACATTATCTTTCATGTTACTGACTCAAAATGATTGAACATATAAATGAGAAAAAATGTCATAACTTCTTATTCTTTCTTAACAGTATTAATATCCTGCCATTATTTCTCTTCCATGAAACAGGTTAGTCCTGATCTCTACGGTGATAACAACACGAGACTCTTCACATACTGGACGGTGAGCCCTGCGTTACATTCGAACATTTCCTGCTTGTTTTCCGATTGTCTTTGTTTCTTTTGCTTACCCTGCCCCCTCCCCTTTTCCAGAGTGATGCATATCAAGCTACAGGCTGTTACAACCTCCTCTGCTCAGGCTTTATTCAAATCAACAGCGATATAGCAATGGGAGCGAGCATCTCTCCAGTCTCAGCATACCGAAATTCACAATACGACATTAGTATACTTGTCTGGAAGGTAAAAGCCAAAACCAGGCCTCTTTATTTTTAAATAACATGATAGTGTTTTCTAAAACAAGGAGAAAAATCCAATATCCATGAAAATGATAGTACCAATGAAAGAGGGCATGTGGGGGAAGAATCAGATGTTGGTTGCTTGTCCCATTCCCAATTGAATCACTCTAGACATTTCAAATCTTTTGGCCATATCAATAAATACCTTGCAGCAATAAATGAGGGCACTGATGGGGAGGGTGGGGGGAGATTTGAAACAAGAGTGCATTATTATGTTCTCATGCTGCTAAGAATCTCTTGGCCTTAACCATGACAGGTTGGCCTTGGGCCACCAAAAGGCGACGATAAACTGTAAACACTAGTGACCCAACGGTCATTTCCTGTCATTGATTAGTCACGGTGTGCTAAGCTATTTCAAATCCCCCTTCCCCTCAAGAATCCTTTCACCATAATCAAAACTCGCCATGAAATCACAGTGACCACCTGTAAATTAAGTCAGATTTTGTCATTGATTAGTTGGGGTGTATATAAGCTTGTCTGACCCCACCACGTCTCTTGATGAGACACCTTAACTCTGCCTCAACCCCTTTTTGAGTTTGTGCTTGCAGATCTGAAATGACTACTTTGAACTACTAGTTTGTTTGTATGAGATTGGTTTTTATATACGTAATGGTGATTGATATTTTGATTAGTCGGAGTGTATGTAAGCTTTTTTGACCCTACCATGTCTCTTGATGAGACACCATAACAAATCTCGGGCCCTTTTCGAGTTCATGCTTCCAGATCTGAAATGATAACCCACTTTAAACTACTAGTTTTGTTTGTATTAGATTGGTTTTTAACATACATAATGGTGATTGATTTATGTAGGATCCAAAAGAAGGGCATTGGTGGATGCAATTTGGAAATGGTTTTGTGATGGGGTATTGGCCTTCATTCCTATTCTCATATTTAGCAGACAGTGCTTCCATGATTGAATGGGGAGGTGAAGTTGTAAACTCAGAGCCAAATGGACAACACACTTCAACCCAAATGGGGAGTGGCCACTTCCCAGATGAAGGATTTGGTAAAGCAAGTTATTTTAGAAACATTCAAGTTGTTGATGGATCCAATAATCTCAAACCCCCAAAAGGCATTGGCACATTCACAGAACAACCTGATTGTTATGATGTTCAAACAGGCAGCAATGGGGATTGGGGCCACTTCTTTTACTATGGAGGCCCTGGTAGAAACCCTAATTGCCAATGAAAAAAAAGCTGAAATGACCATTTTACCCTCCAAAGTCTTCTCTCACTGTAAACTACCTCTCTTAGGCTAGTTAGGGGCTATATGTGACATTTTCTCACTGGTGGAAAGTTTTGGCTCTCTGGGTCATTTTTTTTTCTTTTTTTTTTTTTTTTAGAGGAAAAGATTCTCTCCATGTAAGTGGTGGGGTAAGGGAAGTGGCCCAAGTTTCTTAAAAGCCTGAAAAGAAACAGGGCCTTTTGCTATGACTTGATAATGGTGAATGTGTATTTTATTAGTTTATTGTATACTCCTCTCCCTTGGAGTTGCTTTATTAATGAAGAATGAATGGGTCTTCTTTTTTCTTTTTCTTTTTTTAAATTTTATTTTTTGGATTGTGAGGAATATTGTTACAAAGAAAAAGGAGATTCTATTCTTAATGGGATTTGTTTTCATTGTATAGTTTATTTGATTTTATTAACAAGGGTCTAGAAATATTTCTGTCTTCTATAAAAGTGGAACCACCTTCCCCCCCCCCCCCCCTAAATAAAATATTATTTTAAAAATACTTAAAAAATAAATAAATAACAATTTTAGATGACAATAACATAGATAACATAATTTGTTTCTTATATGAAGATTGAAGAGACCTTGGAAAGAAGGGAGTAATAAAATTAAGCTCATATTAAACTTTCAAGTTTGAATCTATCTACCTCACAAGTTAGGAAAAATAATCATCAAAAGAGATTCAAGTATTGAATTCCTACTTATGAACATTCATGTCTAATAATGCCATTGAAACTAATCAAATATCTTTTGAAATAACAAATTTCCCTATAATTTTATTGTTGTTTTAGAAATATCCTTATATTTTCAAAAATTTCAATATTGTCTCATAATTTTCACAAACGTTTTAAGATTATCATTACAGTAGAAATTCTTCATAATTTTTTTCTAATGGAAATTGGCTCTTGAATGGTATGACAGTTATCTAGAAGTTGGAATAGAAAATTGGATCACCATACTATTTTATGTTATCGCCACTCGTTCAAAGTATTTAGAAATCTCTCCAACAAATAAATGAGATCAAAGCTGTTAAACTCGTTTAATCTCCATGCTTTCTACATCGACATCAATCTTAGAACTATCTTTTTCTCAAGTCATTTTTTTATAATTGTTTGGAAATAATTTAGATGTAGAGCAACCCCTTTTTATGATTCTCTTTAATCACTAAAAAAATGTCCCTTGTAAGATAAAGTAAGAGAAATTTGGGAAGTGATGTGCATGCTAGTGATAGTGAATGGTACTATCTTTTCCATTTCCACATACTTCGTCTCCCTTTTGAATCTTATCTTGTCCCACTCAAATTCTCCTTCACAATCTCACATTTCCTACCTTTTTTTCTCCCACCTTTCTACTACTTGCACATGAAAACAAAAGGGTTTTCTTTAAACTTTGTTTTGAGCTCAACAACACATGAGGTGGATGTTCGAACTTCTAACATTTTGATGAAAAACATAATAAATAACGGATAAAATTACGTTCAAATCAACATAAGTTTTAATTTCTTTAAGGTGAGTATTATGAGTAAATCCATTTATGTTTGATTACATCACTAATTTCGTTATTTCTTTGTAAAATAAAGGAAAAAAAAATGTATTTTTAATCCATAGGTTTGAGATCGAGTTTACATTAGGTTCCTAGGTTTCAAAGTGGCAAAGGGTCTTTTTCGTCTTTATGATGTATAGAATTGAGTTAGGATTCGACTTGGAGCGGCTCACCACTCTTTATTGAAACCTGCCAGTTATTTATTATTAACTCAAAACGTGGTGATAGTGAGTTGGGTTCAGGACGTCGTGAGATAGTTCGGTCCATATTCGATGTGGGCGTTAGAGCATTGAGAGGACCATGTTACACTTTTTGTCTTTAAGTTTTAGTTTGATTTCCATTTATTCCCTAAGTTTTAAGATGTTACAATTTTACTCTTATGTTTGAGTTTGTTTTAATTTGGTCTGTAGGGTTCAAAATTTACACTTTTAACCTCAATTTTTTTATTTGATACTCACTTTTAGTTTTTGGTGTCAAGGTCTATTGATTAATTTATAATAATCATTAAGTAATATGTTAAGATTAATTTAAATAGGGATGAAAGAATAACAAAAGGTATTAATTATAATTCTTTTAATTCCTTTTAAATTAGTTAATTGACATTAATAATAAATGCTAAAAGTGAGTATATAGTACAAAATCAATATTAAAAGTATAAATCTTGAAACATAAATACCAAATTTAAATAAAACTGCAAAAATTGAGCATAGCTCAAATGATATCAAATATGTACGATAACCTCGAGTCAGAGGTTAGATCCCCCACATATTGTAAAAAAAATAATAATAATAAACAAATTTTTTTAAAAAAAATCAAGAGTAAAATTGTACATTTTGAGATTTAAAGATTGAAATTAAACTCAAAATTTAAAAACGAAGATATAGAATAAATACAAATCCCAAAACTTTCCATAGTCATTGTTACTATTATTATTATTATTATTATTATTTGGGTGTTCTTTCATTGAAACCTTGGAAAGCTCAATATGTGAACGTTAAAAAGTAAATTAATACTTTATTTTATTTAAATAAAAACTTTTGGAAGTTGGATTTACTTTTTCAAAGAATATATATTTTGTATTTTCAAGATTCTCATTATTATATTTTGAAAAAATTTCAACTTTCTAAGTAAAAGAAAAAAGTGATATTTTTATAAGGAAAGAAAAATGTTTTGGATTAATTGCTCAAAAGATTCATTTTAAAGGTCTAAAATAATAAATGACCTAAATTTTGAAAAAAATATCAAATGTCCTTTGCTGATCTCATGACCACGTGAAGTTACATTATCGTCTTTATTTTTTCTTTTCATCTTCTCCGGTGTGAGAAATCTTTCTCCGCACGTTATCTTCTTCTTCTCCGACTTATTCTCCTCTATACGTCTTATTCTTCTTCTCTGGCACGGCAGGTCCATGCGAGTAGCTCTGATGTGACCAACTTTGGTGAGCAAGAGACAAGAAAGACGAATGACTTTGTGAGTGATGAAACAAAGAGAGAGCGAGAGTGAGACGAGCTAGAGTGAAAGACATAGTGATTTGTGAAGAAAAAAGATGAGATAGCGAGACGAGCTTCTTTTTTCTTTTTCCTCTTCTTCTCTGGTGCGAGAAATCTTTCTTTGCACGTTGTTTTATTCTCCTCTGTACATCTTATTCTTCTTCTCTGGCACAATGAGTCCTTGCGAGCAGCTCCGATGCGACCAACTCTTATGAGAAAGAGAGCAGAGAGATAAGTGATTTTGTGAGTGATGAAACGGAGAGATAGCGAGATGAGCGAGAGGGAGACGAGCTAGAGCGAGAAACATAGTGATTTGTGAGTGAAAAAAAGAAGAAGAGAGAATGAGACGAGCTAGAGCGAGAGATATAATGACTTGTGAGTGAAAAAATAAGAGAGAGCGAGACGAGCTAGACAAGCAAGAGCGAGACGAGCTAAAAAGCAAGAGCGAGACTACTTTTTCGCGTGCATGCGAGTATATTTTAGTAATTTCACTTGAATTTGACGTCAACAAAGGGTCATTCGGCATTTTTTTTCCTTAAAAAAAAGGGTCATTTCACATTTTTTGCCTAATTTTTGGGTCATCCATCCGATGGACCCAAATGTTTTCCAAAATAAATAAAAAAATATTTTTTTCTTCAACATCTCTCTCCTAGTTATTATATTGTTTTGAACACAAATCTAAATTGGATTTTGGAGTTAGAACTTGTGTCAGTCAAATTAAAGTTTCAAAAGATTTCTCCAAAAGTGTACAAGTATAATAATTTCAAGCTAACCCTCTTAAGTCTTATTTTCATTCTCATAGTGTATTTCATCATAGCATCCTCTAAATACTATATGATTAATTTCTAATCTCTCACATTCAACCTGATAAATTTTCAGTTAATCACTATTTACCCCTTTAAAAATCAAGATTCAAATCTTCACTCGTACTTATGTGTAATTTTTTGAAAAACAAACAACACATATAAATATCTAATGTTACTCGAACATATATGAAACCTCTTATGGCCCTTTTTGTGGGATTCAAATCGTAATGAAATGATCAATTTGAAATTTTCACATTTCGATATAATTTTGACATAAATTTTACTTATAAATCAATGCTATACTTTTTGTCCGATAAATGCTCGAACAACAAAATTTAGATACATTTTGAAATTAAGGTTAAAAAAACTTCTAATCTATGAACTTTCATTAAAAAATGTAACAATTTAGTCTCTAAACTTTGGTTTATAATGATTTAGTACCTATTAGAGCGTTTGGGGTAAGAAATTAGTTATTATAGTACTAGGACATTACAGTTGATTATAATAGTTTGTGTTTAGGGTGTAGATTATTTTAGTTTAAGTTATAATAGTATGTGTTTGAGGTATAAACTATTTTAGTTTGACGAGGAAATGGTAAACGCTACAACAAATAATAAAAAAATGATGAATGTAAAACAGAAAAAACTTTAGCAAATAGCAATTGCGGTAACAAATGGGAGTTTTGAAATAGTGTAAACCGTAGTTAATTATGGATTTTGAAATAATATTTACCGTAGCAAGAGGTGGTTATTATAGTTATTTTAGAATAATCCCTACCCCAAACATCCCCTATATATTTAATTTTGTAACATTAGTCTCTGAACTTTAGTATGTAATAATTTAACCCTTGTACTTTTGACATTGTAAGAATTTAGTCCCTAAAGTAAAAAAATATATATATCAAAATCATATGTCAATTTTAATACTTTATAATGTAACCTTTGTATTTTGTAAAAATATTAAGTCTCTAATGAATTTAACGATTTATCTATCAATGAAATATCGTCAAACTTTAACATTAATTTCTATGATAGGACTAAATCATTATAAAATTTAAAGTTCAAGGACTAGATTGTTACATAGTGAGATTTAGAAACTGTTACATAATTATAAGTATAAAGACCAAAAGTGATTTTTAACCCCTTCAAATCTTTTTGATTATATATATATTGTATATATACATACAGAGACTTTAATGATCGAAGGTTTATATATATAAATATATAATATATATTTTAACTGAGTTAATGTTTATTAAATAATAATAATAAATTTTTTTTTTAAAAAAAAAAACTGCGTTAACGTGACTTTTAAGTTAATAGTAATAATAATAACAATATTTATTCCCACATTGTTTGTACTTTTAAGTTCATGGGCCGATCGTCCCCTCCCTTTGCAACTTAACTGGGCCCAATGCGTTTTGAGCTGCCAATTCAGCCCAGTTCTTTTTGTTGATGGTCATTTGTGGACCCAAAAAGAAGCCCATTGTGCCGCTTTTGGACTGTCATAACCTATGTTTCTCTACTTTGGAATGGTTAAGGGCTGAGTAATCAAATTCTTAAAAATAGTGGAACAATTAAAATAAAAAAATACTACTACACAAATATCCAAACTATCCGTGATAGAACCCAACTTTATAAACTAAAACAAATCCAAAAAGAGGTAAACCAACACAAATACACTGCATTGAAGTGTTTTAGACCAATCGCTAAAATTCCCTCGAAACAAATCAATAATCAAAGCAATCCAGAAAACCAAAAGTTTAACACAAACCCACAAAACAGCCATCAATACTCATTAGTCGATTCCATCGATGACTGCACGGTGGCAATAGCAACGATAACTGGAAAAACTGCGGCGACAGAGTACACAGTTAACGACTTTATTCGTTGGTGAGGCTCCACATAATAAAGATATTGGGGGGTGGGATGGTGAAGAACCACTTACCGATGCGGGGAAGAACCACTTACCGACGCGGAGAAGAACCACTTAGCCGACAGCGGAGTGCAGCGGTCAACGGCGTGCGGTAGACTATACGGTTGGAGGCAGGGTTGAATCTTAGAGCACATAGTTGTTGTCGGCTGTCTTCATGCGAAGGAGGAGAAGAGGATTGTGGGGGCAGATTGCGCATTGCTGGTATAAAAGATAGAGATTGGGAGCGTCACCTTCAAATGTGCCAATGCATTACAAAATGGTATCAAAACCAGCATCACTCATTAATATAGCATTGATGATTTATTAGCCTTTTATCTTAATATTATTATAGGTATCCTTTGTGATAATAACCGAGTTTTGGTAATTAATTCTTTTGGTAAACCTTGTGTTCTCGACAATATAATCATAAGACATTGGTAAGCTTGATGTTACAGAGTTGTAGAATTTTAGTATATTGATTATATGTCACAATAGACAATTACAATCTAAATAAAGATTTTAAGCTTTAAATTTTAATGTCTAAGTTAATTAGAAAAATACTCTCTACAACCCACATTACAAAAGACTCAAACATAATTGAAGATTATGCAAATAATTCTCATAGTCAATAGTCAAAAGTTTCATATAGCATTTTTTTTTAAAAAAAAAACCTCTCACGTGTATCGTAATATGGTTTCAAACCAAAAGGCCTCATACCAATGGAGATAGTCATTCTCTCTTATATACCCATGATCCTTCTCTTATCTAACCAATGTGGGACTTTGGTCACATTCCCAACAACATCTTTATAGGATAGGATTAGATGCTCAAATTTTATTATTATTCCGTGATAAAAGACATAGAAATTTTTCAAATTCAATAGTCTCTGTAGTTGAATCAAATCTAGAAAGATGACTAGTTTACTTCCATCGTTATCCAAACTTTTCAGCTTCATTAAGTGATCCAAATATACTTCAATTTTTAATACTTGATATTAAAATTCTAAATATGGATTGGAAACCACAAAGTAAATCCGGAATATTTCAAATATATTACAAATTAATGCATATAAATTTATCCCCTAAAACTCTTGGGATTTCTCCTAAAGATCAAACCCTAATAATGGAAGCCAATACTGAGTACTCAAATACTTTTACTACAAGGATGTTATCTTGGAATTAAAATACTTATAATTCCAAATGGAATTTAGAAGACGCCTTTAAACCATCGATTGAAAATCCAAAATTAACCCAAACTATTGAAAATGAAGATGAGAGTGTAATAATATATTTTCAATCTTCAATAATAGAACTTCCTAGATTTTCTACTACTTATGAACCTTCTCAACCAAGTACTTCTATAAACTTTTAAGGAGTACGTTTTGATAATATAATACCACAATCTTTTTATACAAAAGACAATGATCCAACTTTATCTCCAACTCATTACGATAAGCAAGATATCAATCAATTAAATGTTATTTCTAAACTCTTATAATTAATAAAATAGAATAAGATAAAGAATTTTGATTTAACAAAAACATACTATTAAGAAATATATTTTTTGAATCCTTTAACAAAACTGAACAAAGTGAGATTCGTGATTAATACTATAAAACAATAGAAAAACTCAAAATAAATATATATTTATTCCATTGGATGAAATACAGGACGTATTATCAAAATATTACATCTTATTCACATCAAACTGTTAACACAAATACCGTCTCCAACATGGGAGACTATAAATTCTAACATCTCCATATCTTCCTTTAGAAGAAATTAAGTTTCAAAATAGTAATGATCAAGAAGTAATAGGTTCTCCTTTTAAAATGATTGACATACCTAAAAGCAAAACAAAACTACCAACATTAAAAGATATTAAAAATATAAAATTACAAAATAATTATTCCATTAAAATCCTACATATAACAGCCAACCAAGTGGAGAGAATAAGATCTAAACTCCAACCCCAACATTATCCTATAAAATCAAACCTCAGCCAATTGGTAAAACAAAACCTTTATTTAAACCTTTTGAAATTTAAGATATAGATTTGAAATAAATTAATTGTTTAAGTAAAAAATCTAATAATATTTTAGACAAAGTTGACCTTCAATTATAAAATTTAAATCTAAATTCATCAAAAACATCAAAAGTTAACATCATAAATGAAACTATTGGTATACATAAACTAGAAGAGAATTTTTGTAATAACCTAGAAGAACAATTTCAAAACCTTACCTTTCAAAAGATAACAAATCCTAGATACCCAAAATTAAAAAATTATTATTCTAAATCAAGCCTGACATGCAATATGAAGAAAGACATCAATTAACTCGTACTCAATATATAGGAAATGACACTTATGAATGGAATATAGATGGCCTAACTGAACATCAAATTCTAAATTTAATGCATGAGATGACCTTAACGGCCACTGGTTATAAGATACATCAAAATATTGACCACCAAATTGCTTAAATGCTAATTTTTTGATTCACTAGAAATTTAAAAGGATGGTGGGATAATTGTGTATCTTGAAGTAATAACAAAAAAATCATAACCATTATTAAAGTTGAACAAAGTGACTCGGGACTAAATCAAACACAAGATGTTGTTGCAACTTTGATTTACACCATTACCAATAACTTTTTAGGGGAACTCGTTAAATTCTAAGAACGAAGTTCTGAAATACTTTTCAACCTTACTTGTCCAAAACTTCAAGATTTAAGATAGTATAAAGATGTTTTTTAAAGTAAAGTTCACACCCAAACAGACTACAATATGATATTGGAGAGAAAGTTCCTCTCAGGACTACCGAAATTATTTGCTGAAATTGTATGCCAAACAAAAAGACAAACTTATCAAGGTACAATTCCTTTTGATAATCTAACTTATTGTGAATTAATTAACTTTATCAACAATAAAATATTAACCTTATGCACAGACATTAAATTAAAAACAAAAATGAAAAAATGAATTTCATAAGCAAAAGTAGGAACTTGGATCTTTTTGTGCTCAATATGGTTATGAGAAAATATAGGCTTCATTAGCAAGAAAACAACCCAAAGAAATTTAGAAGAAAACTTTACTGGAAATCCTACAAAAGCCAAAAATATTTTCAAAATAACCAAAACAAACAAAATTATAAATCAAAGTAAAAAATAAGATTTAAAAATTATAAAACTACTAAGAAAAGAAAATAAATTTTTTGTTATAAATATAGGCAAAAAGGACAATAACTCCCAATTGTCCTATAAAATGGAATATTTATAACTTAGAAATAGAAGAAGACTTAAAAATTCAATTATTAAATTTATTAACACCTCCATACAGAGTAGGCCGCATCCGATAATGTTACCAGAATAAGACGCCCAACTCTTCATCAGATAGCAATGAAGAATCCTCTTATGACCAAAATTTTGAAATCAAAGAAAATACCAACAATTTTGATTCTGATATGTCATTATCCTCTAGTGACAATCAAATGAAAACATGTACATGTAATAAAACTATAAGAGGCTATTTGGGGGCCCAACACAAGATGGTATAACATGAGTTGGTATATCATCTCAGTGTTTGGGGGCCCATAATCCTATCTCACCGATTTGAATTGTTTGTGGGCCTATTTTCCTTCATACTTTCGTATCTCACCATTTCATTTTCCTCCACGTATCGTATGTCACTTTTCATTTTCCTTCCAGTTCACGCGTATCGGTATCCTCTCTCTCACGTCTCTCTCAACCATTCGCTCAACCATCCTCTAAAACCCTAGCTGCTTCAATCTTCTCCTTAAGCTTGTTCTCAACCACGTATCTCTCTCACGTGTATTGTATTATGTCACCATTTCATTTTCCTTCACAGATTTGTTGTTTTCTTCACAGATCTAGTGTTTTCTCACAAATCTGGTGTTTTCCCTTTTATCCCTTGCCGCTTCAATCTTGTCCTCAACCATGTTCTTGCCGCTTTGACGGTCCTCCATTCACCCATAACCTGTTGTATGATTTGTTTTTGGTCCTCGTTGTTGCTTCGGACGTCGATCGTTGGATGCATGGCAGGGACTGGTTGAAGAAATTGCAGCTTGGTGGAGGAGAACGCTATCCACTTCAGGTTCGTTTTCTAAACCCTAAATCGACCACTGATGAGTCTCTCCTGAAATTTTCAATTTTCATGCCTTGTTTTGATTTTTCATGTCATGATTAATTTTGTAACCTATTGATTCTTTGTTCTGTTTCTTGGTTTGTTTTTAATATCGTGTCTTGTTCTTTGTCTTTTTCTTGATAATAGTCAATTTCATACCTTATTTTGATTTTCTAGCCATGTTCAATTTTTCTAAACATGTAACCTATTGATGAGATTGTTCTGTTTCTTGTTTCGCTTTTAATAATGTGTCTTGTTCTATGTCTTTCTCTTGACAATAGTCAATTTCATGCCTTGTTTTGATTTTCCAGCTATGTTTAATTTTTCTAAACATGCAACCTATCGATGAGACTGTTCTGTTTCTTGTTTCGTTTTTAGTACT
This sequence comes from Benincasa hispida, assembly GCF_027475165.1. NCBI lineage: Eukaryota > Viridiplantae > Streptophyta > Magnoliopsida > Cucurbitales > Cucurbitaceae > Benincasa > Benincasa hispida. The sequence continues at coordinate 55,147,953 of NC_143479.1, read as the reverse complement.
GTTTCTTGTTCTGTGTCTTTCTCTTGACAATAATCAATTTCATGCCTTGTTTTTATTTTCGAACCATTTTTAATTTTTCTAAACATGCAACCTATTGATTCTCTTTTATGTGTCTTGTTTCGTGTTTAATACTGTATATGCTCTATGACTTTCTATCGATAATAGTTAATTTCATACCTTGTTTTGATTTTCCAGTTATATTTTATTTTTCTTAACATGCAATCTATCGATTCTTTGTTTTGTGTCTTGTTTCGGTTTTAATATTGTGTCTTGTTCTTTGTCTTTCTCTTCAAATTTTCAATTCCATGCCTTGTTTTGGTTTTCCACGCCATGATTAATTTTTCTAAACATGGTTGATTGTCTGTTTCGTTGTTAATATTGAGTCTTGTTTTGTGTCTTTCTCCTTAAATTTTCATTTTCACGGCTTGTTTGTTTTTCCATGCCATATTTAATTTTTCTGAACATGCAACCTACTGATTCTATGTTTGTTTCGTTTTTAATATTGTTCTAATTCTAATGCCCCGGTGAATCTTGAATTGTGTTAGACCTATTTATTTATTTATTTTTGCATGTTTTCAATATTATGCATTATTAATTACTTCATTTATTAAACCATCCACCAACTTTATTAATGACTGTTCTGATTGTTTGTTGATTTTATTAATGAATTGTTTGCTGATTTTATTCTATCTGCGTATTTCCACTACCCATTCAACTACTTCATTAATGACTCAACCAATTTATTAATTGGATTTAATTTCATTTACCTATGATGTAAATTTAATATTCTGAGGCTGGTCACACTTTTTTTTTTCTTTTTTAAACAAAATATATTTGTTGGGGCTATTATTAATGTTCAACAACCACCTCTCTCCCTTCACTTTTCCTATACAACAACATTGGTCTTTCTTTATTTGCTGAGAGCCTCCATTGTCCAAGATTTATTTTGTCAATCTGGTAAATTGTTTAACTTCAATTTCTCCTTCTATACTTTCTAATGTTTGGTTATGTTATTTTCATATTATTAAGTTTCTAACTTTTGGTTTGGGTGGTAGGAGGCCTCATTGTGTTTTGATCTGGCAATCTGTGGACTCTCCATCCATATCGTACTTCATAGAAGCAACATAAATACTTCTCTATTCGAACTAGTTCTCTTCCTACATTTTAAGTATTTCTAGAATTTTTCTAACTTATTTTTATTGTTTTGTTATGCAGCCCAAACTAATACGGAATATGCAATTAGTTTGAGGTTGACGTGTTACTTTTTTTTCATTCCCTTATATTCCATCTCAGTTGTATTTTTTGGTGTTTCCTCCTTCTACAATTGATATTACACGAATTGTTTGATAATTGTTTGGTATTATTATTTTTGGTGTTATTGACTGTTTATTAATTTTTAATTTTGTTATGAGTATTTGCATTGTCTTTATTTATTTTTAATGTTTACATGCTTCTTATTATTGAAGTTACCTAAGTTACCTTGCAAAAATGTGAGATTTTTATTTTTGGAAGATTGAACAATAAAAATATGCTTAATTGATTGATAAATATAAATATATACTTAGGCTTAATAAATTTCAGTAATTAATATAATCATTTTTAATTATTTTAATATAAATTAGCAATGTAATCATTTTTAATTATTTTAAAATAAATTATCAATATATAAATTATGGTCAATTATCAATATTCTAATTAATTTATTCATTTTTAGTAATAATTAATATAATCATGTTTAGTTAAAAAAAATTATTTATTTATTTTAGTAATTAATCTTTGAAACGTTTCATTCCTAGTAAAGTTTTGAAACTAATACGGACTTTCTATCAACTTTGGCTAATGCAACAACTTTCACATACCTTTGACCAACTTATGAAAAGAATACTAATAATAATAAAAAAAAATCCTTTAACCAACTTATGAAAGAATAATAAAAATAAATAAATAGATTTCATTTGAATCATATATTTTTAATATAAATCATAAAAAAGACCATGCTACTTGCTACTCTTTGTTTTTAAAATTTTATGTAAATCATAGATTTTTAATATAATTCAAATGTAAAGTCTTACTTTTTTATATATATGTGGATTTAAGGATGAGATGATTAATTTACCAATCTACTAGTTAAACCCTCGAATGAAGTTGTAGTAATGTATTTCAATTTAGACCCAATTCCTCATAAAACTATTTTTCCTTTTGTATCCTAAGGATTTAGGTTCCTATCCCAAAATATGAAAAATGAAGCAGTCTTTACTATCCTTTCAATCATCACCACGTCTCAACGACAACTATTCCTAACATTGGCCCTATTACTAAATGACCATCATAGAATAGAGAACCAACCCTCCCACATTAGACATCGGATTAGGCAGCTAAACTTCTTTCAACTTATCTATAAGAATGACGTCTGTTGTCGCAAGAGCACGCAAATGGATAGACGAACTTTTGCCATCCTCTGTAATATGCTTAGGATTACTGGTTGGCTGGCACCTACTCAATGCGTTGATGTCCAAGAGATGGTGGCAATTTTCCTCCACATTTTGGTGCACGACGTTAAGAATCGGGTAGTTGGACGATAGTTCGCACAGTTTGGAGAAACTGTTTCGGGGCATTTTAGGTTCGTTCTAACCACAATACTATAACTTCATGAGTTACTATTGAAAAAACCATAGCCTATCACGAGCGACTGCACTGATAGTAGGTGGAAGTGGTTTGAGGTATTACAACAATTTAAATTCCATTTCTGGTTAAATATTAGGTTCTAGATTTTTATGAATCTAGGAAATGTTTATCCTTTTGTCAATTAATGATCCCATACAGAACTGTCTGGGTGCATTTGATGGCACATACATCAAGGTCGATGTAAGTACAGGCGATCGTCCTCGATATTGTATTCGGAAAGGTGAGACAGCCACGAATGTGCTTGCTATCTGTTATCCAATTGATGAGTTCATATTTGTGCCGCCAGGGTGGGAAGGGTCTACAGCCGATTCTAGAGTGCTTAGGGATGCAGTTTCTCAACCACACGGATTGAAGGTTCCCAAGGGTATAGACTTCTGTGATTGCACTGTCTGGATATATCTTCCCAAGGGTCTGCAACTGATTCTAGAGTGCTTAAGGACACGAAAGCTAAAAATAACATATCGTATATGTTATTAATCTTTCACTAAAGCATTTTAAAATTCCCACTGACATGTTCTAATAACATATCATATATGTTACTAAACTCCCACTGAAGTGTCTTAATGTTTGTTTGGGTATATCTTTACTCAGGTTTGTTCCGAATAATTAAACATCATAAGTCTAGGTGTTTATCCAAGTATAAAATTTATATTTGGATTTAACCTATGATGTCTAAGTGATAAATTAGTTTTAAAACCTCACACCACTCATATATTGCTCATAAAACTGGTTAACAACGCTCAATTATTCGGCCATAATCTCCAGATAGGAGGTGTTCCATAGACCATCAACTTAAATACCTCCAACCTTAGATAGGATTATATACCGGTTGAGTTTGTAACCCAAGTTTTATAAGATAACGATCTATTTTAACTATTAAAACAAGTGGTTAACCTACGTGAGTATACAGCTTATCTTTGTTATGAATTTTAAATGTCTAGCCCAATTTTATAACAACTTATAATACTTTAGACATGGTATACATCCTCAACATACATCAGATATCTCATGATTTGATATAACACTTATATTAAAACATCTGAAGCCCTAAACATGCATACTATATATTATAACAACTTATAACATACTTTCAATGCATGTTACATGCTTCCTATGGTGGAATTTTAAATCTACATGGCATACTATATGCACATACAATATTTATTTAATTATAACATACATCACATGCATAAAGAATTAAACACAAACTGATATGATTTAGTTTTGGCATTCTCAAGCAAACAAAGGTCTAATTATTACAATAATAACCCAAACTGGCTCCAAAATACTTCTAGACCGCTTGAACCACCTTGAACCGGACCCAAACTTCTCGAACCGGATCTCAAATGCTCAAAATTAGGTTGAACGGGGCAAAAAACCATCGAGTACCATCAAGTATCAAGTATGGCATCGAGTACTATCGAGCATCGAGTATTTCACTAAATACCATCAAGTATGGCATTGTGCATCGAGTATGCATTAAAATAACGTAAAGTAAATGCCATCGAGTACCATCAAGTATGGCATCATGCATCGAGTATGGTGTCATGCATCGAGTATGCACCAAAATATCATCAAGTAATGCCATCGAGTATGATCGAGTATGGCATCATGCATCGAGTATTGGGCAGTGGCTGAAAATTCAATTTCTGCTACTCTACCTTCTTCACTTCTTTCTTCAATTACAACCTAATTGTAATCTAATAACTTTAGTTGAATTACAGACACTTAATCACACATTATGACCCATCAATCAAGAGCCAGTTACAAGAATTACTACATAATTGAAGAGAAATCAATGCCAAAACTCAGAAAAAACCACATTAGTTCACCATTTTCATACAACTTATGAAAAACACTCACCAAGCCAAAATTAACTCGAATTGAATGCTTAAATGATGCTATGATACCAATTATTGAAATACAGAAATATGCAGCGTAAGAAAACGGGATCATTAAGCATTTTAATTCATTAATTTTGACATCAAAATAAACATGTTCACAAAAATTAAGAGGGTTTCAACACATACCTTTGAATAACCTCTTGAATCTTGATCTTCGGGTAAAATCTCCTTTTCCTTTGGTTGTGAACCACCACTAATCTCTTGGAGCCTTAGATTGAGTTGTGGGACTCAAAATAGGCTTGAATTAGGGAAAAAATAAGAGGTCACTGGTTTACCAAGGTCGAAGACCTTCTTCAACCTCCAGAATTTCTCAGCAAATTCAATCAATTGCATGAGAGTTTTTCAGCTGAAGCTTATGTGATATATCCTCAAATATCATGCAATCCAATTGCATCAAATTCTGCCAACTTCAACTCCAATTTTTGGTAGTGAGAAATGAATAAGATGTTCGGTTAGAAAGTGGGAAAATCCCACTTTTTGTAGGTTTTTCCATTTCTCCATTTTTTATTTTTCTATTAATTTTGAATTCATTTTCAAAATTAAATGTCATTTTTCAGTTTTTTAATTTCATACTTAAAAGTGAAAAATTATTAATTTTACAAAAAAAAAAATTCAAAATTCAAAATTAATAATTAATTAAACAATTTAACTAATTTAATATCAAATATTAAATTAGGTAAATACCAATTACATTACCAAGAATCCATATTCATGAAATTAATATTTAAATCATATTTAAATATTAATCGATTCTCCAATTATGTTTAATTCCAAAACTAAACGTGTAATTATACCACATATAATTACTAATTCCCTTAATTCGAATTTAAACGTTTCAAATCAATTTATCACGCTATTCTAAGGCTTATCCATTTGTGAGCTAGTAGGGGACCTAATGAACCTACAAATCATGAGCTCCAACGATCCGAGATTAATTGACTAAACTTTTTACACCGAATTAACCTCATTCGTTAACTACCGGGTCATTCCACTAAAGCCTAGTAGTTGCACTCTCCTCATTGTAGATATATTGTGCCCACTCGATATAACTATGATTAGTAAGTTAACCATTCACAGGTTATTTGTAACAACGGTTGGGTTAAAAGGCTATTTTACCCCCGAGATTACCTATTGTTCCTTAAGTCCCACTGATCCTCCAATGAACAATTGGTTTGTGATCCGATCATTAAATTGAGTCCCTCTCGGGCCCTTTGTTTAAGACCCGGAGTCAGCACTTAAGGGAACAACCTCTTTACTATCCCTATAAGCGGGTATGAGTAAATTCCATTTTGCACCGTATGTTCCCAGCTATCTACCCAGTTGAGCCGACGCTCTTGAGCCAACCCTCACCTATGCAAATCTAAGGATAATCCCGAATAAATAGGAGTTCATAGTTAACTCAGGATTAAGGTCAAGTTACCTAGGTCATTGTTGTGAAATAGTCAGTCTTAAACAGTAAACAACGTTATAAAGTAAGAGTGACTTATTTCTTGGTAAGATCTTACTCGAACTCATTGCACAGGACACCCCCACTCTTCATGTCACTACATGTACGAATCAGGATCACTTCATTTATAGCACTTTACAACTCCTTGTAACTACTACAGAGTGGGCTGCATCCGATGGTGTTACCAGAATAAGACACTAAATCTTATTCATATACTATAGATCATTTAGACTATTTACTCGAATCTGATTCACTCTTATGTCTCCACATAAAGTTTAAGTACTCATGTAATAGGCGTGGATCTTTTAATTTATTAGATTTATTTCTAAAACGAAATAAGCAATTCATATATTCAATACAATTTTATTGAATCAAACTTTAATAAAAATTTATTGAATTTCAGAATAAGTTTATTGTTTATTACTTGTGTTTGCTAAAACTTGATTTTGGATTTAGTTGCAATTTGCTAACTAGAATTTATATAATTTTTTTCAGCATGTCAAATTCTTTTAGAATACTCACTTCCAAATTAGATAACGGTAAAATCGAATCAACAAACAAATTACTAGCAGTTGATAATACCAAAAGAGTTTTAACAGAGGTTTTTCCTCTATCTCCGAACTCATCTAAATATTGGAATAATATAGATGAGAATGAAAAATTCGAACAACAAGATAAATATGGTTTACTTGTTATCAAAGCATGGTTAGTGGAAAACGATAAAAGTCGGATAATTGATTCAGGTGCTGCTAATCATATTTGTACATTCTCACAGGAAACAATTTCCTGGATACAGCTGACAGAAGGCAAAACAATCTTTAAGGTAAGGACCAAGGAGGTTGTTTCAGCTATAACAGTGGGAGATATGAATTTATTTATAGGAGATAAATACATTTATCTGAAAAATGCTTATTACACTCATTCTATGAAAAGGAAACTGATATTTGTCTCTTGTTTGCTAGAACAAAATTATAAAGTTTCTTTTGAAAATGATGAAGTGTTCATCAATATAAGAAAGAACCAAATTTGTTTTGCAAATTTTTTTTTTTAAAAAAAAACTTGTATTTGTTAAAATCGACTGAGGTTAAAGCCGTTTTGAATATAGAGATGTTTAAAACTGTTGAGACTCATAAGAAAATGAAAGTTTCTCCAAATGCCTATCTTTGGCACTTGATACTGGGTCACATAAATCTCAACAAGATTGAAAGACTGGTTAAGAACGGTCATCTAAATAAGTTAGAAGACTGTTCATTACCACCTTGTGAATTCCTTCTTGAGGGTAAAATGACTAAAAGATCTTTTTTCTGGAAAAGGGTTTAGAGCCAAAGAACCCTTGGAGTTGGTATATTCAGACCTTTGTGGTCCTATGAATGTTAGAGCTAGAAGAGGGTATGAATACTTCATCAGCTTTGTTGATGACTATTTTAGGTATGGCCATATTTACCTGATGCACCAAAAGTCTGGAACATTTGAAAAGTTCAAAGAATATAAGGCTGAGGTTGAAAATAAATTAGGTAAAAAAATTTAAACACTACGACAAAATCAAGGTGGTGAGTATATGGACCTAGAATTCCAGAACTATTTGATAGAACATGGAATCCAGTCTCAACTTACAGCTTTTGGCACACCTTAGCAAAATGGTGTAGTAGAAAGGAGAAATAAAACCTTGTTGGACATGGTTCGTCCCATGATGAGTTATACTCAATTACTAAATTCTTTTTAGGGTCATGCAATTCAGATTGCAACATATATTTTGAACATAGTTCCCTCGAAAAGTATTTATGAAACACCTTATGAGCTTTGGAGAGAATGTAAAGGAAATTTACGTCACTTCATAATTTGGGGTTGCCCAGCACATGTGTTGGTGCTAAATCCTAAAAAGTTGGAACGTCGTTCAAAAGTATGCCTATTTGTAGGCTACCTAAAAGAAACAAAAGATGGTTTCTTTTACAATCTCCAGGAAGACAAGGTACTTGTATCAAAAAATATAACTTTCCTAGAAGAAGACCATATAAAGAATCATCAACCTCACAGTAAGCTAGTAATAGATGAAATGTCCAGAGAAATGACAATTGCATCAACAATAGTTGAAAATTTATGGGTATCTAATGCCCTAGTTTATCGTCTTTATACTTTTTGTTCTCTCAATGTAATTCAACATTGTATATATTTGTATATATTGATCCACTTGATTTTTAGTCCAAGTGGGAATATTGTTGGGTTTTACGTCCTAAAACTCGCAGTTTGTAAAAGATAAACATATTCTATAGTCAATAACTTATTATTGATTCTATAAATTGGATACGTAAAAATCTAAATCTAATAAACTAAAATCCATGACTATTATATGAATACTTGAACTTTATATAGAGACATAGAGATGGATCAAGTTCGAGTAAACAGCCAAAACAGTGTATAGTACATGATTAAGATTGGGTACCTTATTTTGGTAACACTATTGGATGCGACCTACTCTGTAGCTGTTACAAGTTGTTGTAAAGATACTACAAACAAAGTGATCTAGATTTGTTCATGTATTGACATGAGGAGTGGGGGCATCCTATGCAATGAGTTTTCATAAAGATCGGACAAAGAAATAAGTCACTCTTACTTTATAACGTTGTTTACTGTATAAGACTGACTATTTCACTTAAATGACCTAGGTAACTCGATCTTAATCCTAAGCTAACTATGAATTCCTGTTTATTCAGGATTATCCTTAGATTTTCATAGTTGAGGGTTGGCTCAACAGCGCCAGCTCAATGAGCCTCCCATTTCAGGAGTAAGACCGGATAAATAGCTGGGGGCATAGGGTGCAAGATGGAATTCACACCTACTCGATTTAGGGATAGGAGAAAGGTTATTCTCTTAAGTACTAAATCCAGGTCTTGAACAAGGGGCCACACCCTTTCACTGGGCTGAGAGGGATCTGGTTTAGTGACTGGATCACAAACCAATTATTCATTAGAGAATCAGCAAGAACTTAAGGAATAAGACGTGATCTCGGGGGTAAAATAAATATTTGACCCAACCATTATTATGAACAACATGTGAAGGGTCAACTTACTAGTTATGATTAAATCATGTGGACATAATATATCTACAGTGAGGGGAGTGCAACTATGGGCTTTAATGGAGTGACCCATTAGTTAACGAATAGGGATTAATTCGGTGTAAAGAGTTTAGCCAATTAATCTTAGATCGTTGCACATAATCTGTAGGTCCGCGAGATCCCCTTACTAGCTCGTAAATGGATTAGCTCTAGAGTAGCGTGATAAGTTAATTTGAAATGTTCAAATTAGAATTAAGGGAATAAGTAATTATATGTGTTATAATTATGCGTTTAATTTTATAATTAAACGGAATTGGAGAATTAATTAAAATTTAAATATGATTTAAATATTAAATTCATGAATATGGATTCATGAACGTGGAATTTGTGTAAAATTAATTATTTATTATTAACTTTATTAGAAAATTAATTTATGAAATTAATTTTGCAAAATTAATAAAGTTTTCAATTGTCAAATTTTTTGGAAATCAATTTGATATTGGAAAAGTTTGGAAAACACAAATATGAGAAAAATAGGTTTTCTCCACTCACCTTCATCAAGCAGCTCATTCATTTGTCCATTTGAATATTGATTCAATCTTCAAGCATGAGTTGCACCTCATGCAACCTTCTTTTTTGCATGAATGTCCTGCAATAAATAGAGAAGATGGAAGTAGAAATAGGGCATGTAATAGTTGAAGAACTTGCTGAAGTTTTGTTGAAAACTTGTGAGGTTAAAGAAGTGTTCTTCAAGTTACATCAGTGAGCTCATTCTCCAAATTCCTTTCATTCAAGCTTATTTTGAGTCCCACCACTCAATATAAGGCTCAAAGAGAATAGTAGGGAGGATCTTGAGGTGGTTCACAAGAAGATTTGGAGAAGATCTGCAGCTGAATTCGTGATTCAAGAGGTTCTACAAAGGTATTACTTGAAACATTCTTATTATTGTATAAGCATGTTTTATTTACAGCCAAAATTAATGAATTAGAATACTTGTTGATACTTGTTGCTTCTGCTGCATGCTGATATACTCCTTCAAAGGTAACATAACTTTCTTGGAAATTACATTTTATATCTAGACAACATCTTGTCAATATAAAACACCTAAGACAATGCCAGCGTTCTGTTCTTGTGATTCCGAAGTATTTGGATCCCAATAAAATATTGTGCTTCTCCCAAATCATTCATTTGGAATTGCGAAAACAACCATCTCTTAATGTAGCCAGAAATTATACTTCATTTCCTATGAGTATAATATCATCAACATATAAGACAAGAAAAGCTACAGTTTTGTTGACAATCTTCTTGTAAACACAAGGTTCATTAACATTTTATTCAAAGCCATAAGATTTGATTGTAGTGTCAAATCTCATATTTTAGGATCGAGAAACTTGTTTTAAACCATAAATGGATTTATTAAGCTTGCAAATTTTTTGCTCTTGACCCTGTGCAATAAACCCCTCTGACTAAGACATATAAATACTCTCGTCAAGATAGCCATTCAAAAAAGATGTCTTGACATCCATTTGATAGATTCATGATCATAAAAGGCAGCAATGGACAAGAGTATTCTAATAGACTTAATCATGGCAACTGGAGAGAAGGTTTCTTCATGTCTACCCCCCCCCCCCCCCCTCTTTGGGTAAACCCTTTTGCCACGAGTCTAGCTTTATATGTTTGTACCTTACCAGCTTGGTCTCGTTTTCTCTTATACATCTATTTGCAACCAATAGGTTTTACCTCTTCTGGTTTATCTACAAGTTCCCATACTAAATTGAAATACATTGACTCCATTTGGTGGTCCATGGCTTTTATCCATTGGTTTCTGTCCACATCTTCCATTGCCCGTTTAAAAATTAATGGATCCTCTAAGCCATCATCAGGTATAATGACTTGAGTTTCTATTAAACCCATGTAACGGTCAGGCTGATAAACAACCCTCTCACTACGTTGAGACATTCTGAACTCTTGAAAATGATATAAAGTTCCATTTTCATCAACAACTCTTGTTGAAGGACCAACTTGATCAACAACTTTTGTTGATTTATCTGTAGTTTCTCTGGACATCTCAGTCAATACTAGCTTACTACGAGGTTGATGATTTTTAATGTGGTCTTCTTCTAAAAATGTTGCATTTGTCAATACAAATACTTTATCTTCCTGAGGATCATAAATATAACCACATTTGTCTCTCTAGGATAGCCTATAAATAGACATATTTTTTAACGACGTTCTAATTTCTTTGGGTTCTACACCAATACATGTGTTGGTCATCCCCAAATCTTTAAATGACGTAAACTACCTTTACGTCCTCTCGATAACTCGTAAGGTGTTTCTTAAACACTTTTTGAGGAAACCATACTCAAAATATACACTGCAGTCTCTTTTGTATGACCCCAAAAGAACTAGGTAGTTGAGCGTAACTCATCATTGAACGAACCATGTCCAACAGGGTTATATTTCTCCTTTCTGCTACACCATTTTGCTGTGGTGTGCTAGGTGATGTGGGTTGGGGCTGAATTCCATCTTTATCAAATAGTCATGAAATTTTAAGTCCATTAACTCACCACCTCGATTTGATCGAAGTTTTGGACCTTTTGACCTAATTAATTCTCAACTTTTGCCTTATACTCCTAGAACTTTTCAAGTGTTTTAGACTTATGATGTATTAGGTAAATATAGCCATTTCTCGTATAATCATCTATAAAGTTGATGAAATATTCATACTCTTCTCTAACTTTAACATTTATCGGACCGAAAAGGTATGAATATACTAGCTCTAAGGATTCTTTGGCTCTAAGATCTTTTCCTGTATAAAATATTTTGGTCATTTTACACTCAAAACAAGATTCATGTGGAGGTAAAGAGTTATCTTCTAATTGGTTTAGAAGTCCACTATTGACCAATCTCCTAATCCTATTGAGATTCATGTGCCCTAATCTTAAATTCCAACGAAAGGCATTTGGGGAAATCTTTCATTTCTTCTTTTGAGTTTCAACTGTTCTGAACATCTCTATATTTAAAACGACTTTTACCTCAGTTGGTTTTAACAAGTATAAGTTATTTTCTAAATTTGCCGAACATATTTTAATACCTTTTGAAATAACGAACACTTCATTGTTTTCAAAAGAGTATTTGTAATTTTGTTCAAACAAACACGAGATAGATATTAGATTCCTTTTCATAAAAGGAATATACTAGACATTTTCGAGTAAAATGTGTTTATCTCCAACAAATAACTTCATATCTCCCACTGTTTTAGCTGGAACAAATTCCCCGGTCCTTATCTTAAAAGTTGCTTTGTTTTCTGTAAGTTTTCTCCAGGAACTAGTTTCCTGAGCGAAAGCATAGATATGATTAGCAGCACCTAAATCTATCTTCTAGGTTTTTTTTTATCATGTTCCACTAAGCATGTCTCAATGACAAACAAATCGTATTTATTTTGTCGTGCTTTCTTTGTTTCTTCATCCATAACATCCATGATTTCTTTAGCAAAAGCTATGTTCTTAATTTTCTTAACTATTATATCAGATATATTTGCTAGAATAATGTTTTAGGCCTTTTTATTTGCCTTAAACCATCTGTCATATACATTCCAACCATTTTGGTATGCAAAAGACTTGGGAAATCGAGGACATTCCTCCATTAAAACAAGTTTCAAATCATCATTTGCTAGTATGTTTGATTTCCATGTTGAATAATCATTATCGTTAAACATGTCAGAAGTGAGTAATTTTGAAGAATTCAACATGCTGAAATTTAAACAAATTATAATCAGTAAATTGTTTCTAAATCCAATTTAATTTTAACAAAAAAAATAATAATAATGTACCCAAAATTCATTTTTTATTTGTAACGTTACTATAGTGAGTCATAATAAGTGCTACCTGTTGGGTTTTATGCCCTAAAACTCGTAGATATGAATGTAATTAAATGACCGTCATTAATAAATAGATATTAATGTTTTTCTTAATAAGTGTTATTGGTGTTTTATTTAATTTTGTCTTATTAATTCTAAAATCCAATAAACTAACATCCTAGGTTGTCTTATGAGTCTTGAACTATATGTAGAGACATATAGGGATTAATGTTTAAGATACAACCTAAAGGGTCTATAGTATAGGGATAAGGTTGGGTACCTTATCCTGGTAACACTATGGATACGACCCACTTTGTATTTGATACAAACACAGTGATCCAGTGTGTTCGTGTAGGAGACACGCGAGTAAGGGTATCCTGAACAATGAGTTTGCACAAGACTGGACCGCGAAATAGTAACCACTAGATGTAACTCTATTGAATAGTTGGGTTTCTATTTCAATATGATGACCTAGGCAACTTAGTCTTACTCTTGAGTATATTATGAACTCTTGTTCACGAGGGATTGTCCTTTGATTTGTATGGGTGAGAGTGACCAGTTCGCCGACTCAATATGCTTACCATTTTAGGGAAAAGACCGAGTGGGTAGCTGGGAACATAATCATACGAGATGGATTTCACTCCTTCCTGACTTCAGGGTAAGTAGATGAGTTGTCACACCCCCTCCTGAGCCTGCCTTTTGAGCCCAAAAAGAGGCATGAGGATGGCAGATATCACCCTTTTGTGATACTTACTGCCCATTTGAAACTCTTTACACTCCTACAACTTTAAGCCAAGGATATAAACAACAATTGTTCGACTAAACTCATTTTATTACAAACAATACAATGTTTATACAACTCCTAGTCTTAACTACAAATTTTACATCAGCATTCCAAAACTGGGAGTGTGGTTGTGGTGTAGCAGACTTTGACCTTAGCAGCACCCTGGAACTCCTCACTTTTCACTACCTGGGAAGAAAAATAGGAAAGAAAAGAATGAACTTCAAAAATCTCAATGAGTGGTAAGCAACTTCTATAGTCTATTTCAACTCATAATAACACAAGCATATCACAATTACGAGGTTAACATTCAAACCTCAGCCTTGAATAAGTCAGTCCTCTACATACACACGTGATAGATAGATAAATAGATACTAATCATAATGAGTATGTTCTCAACTTTACCTACACACACGGTAGATAGTTAAACTGATACTAATCATAATGAGTCTGCTCTCATGTGTTTCCTATGTACACATAGATCCCCGCTTATGGGCTCGGAAGCTAGGCCTGCCGGCCCTCTAACCATCCCATATGAGGTTCCTCTCATAGGCTTAGGAACTAGACCTCTCGGTCCTCTGACCATCCCGTGAGTTTCTGTTTTGGGCTCAAGAACTAGGTATATTGAACCCCCTGACCATCCCGATCACATATTTTCATTCTTATTCTAATTACTCATTCACAACATAATCATATACATATATTCTAAAATATATGCTTAAGACTTAAAGGAAATACCACTCACCTTGGTAGGATAGGAACCTTTCTCTCTAGAAGTTCCTTGGTTTCCCCGGGCTCCCTTTTGAACCCTAAATTCCATATTCAACTTCAAGCTTAGATTACTCATAGTTCCATACCTTATTTTGAGTCACTTCCTTTTGCAAATAGGTTTAAAAATGTCTTAACTTACTTACCTTAAAATCTAAGCTTAGAACTCTTTATGCTTTGGCTGGAATGCTTAAATCATCAAGACAACTTTACATGTTTTTTGCTTGGAAAATGTTTATATTTCAATACAAGGTTACTGTAAAAGTTTATACTTTAGTATGATCTCTTTATTGAAACTTATGCATGAGAATCAGTTTTATTTCTTAAGTCACTCACTGGGCTAATAAGCTCACCCTATTTTTCAAATGTTATCTTTTCCCTAGGTAGCGATCAAATCCTTCGAAGGTAGCTCTACATCTAGTATGCACTTAAAGACAAGAGTTCTTGTAACCCATCTGCTAGGTGGTTACTGTAAATAGTTGTACACATGTGATAGTTGTTTCATGTAGGGACTAAGTTTGGGTGTCGAGACTTATGAGACTTGTGATGTAATCTCTGTAAATGTTTATATGTTTATGTAATAGTTAATGTTGTTTGGCCATAGAGGCAGCCACTGTGTGTGAGATTGCATGTTGGTATCAGATTATTTATATTGAAAGTTAGTTGGCAGTAAGTGTCATAAAAGGGTTGATAACTACTGCAATCATGTCCTTTCCTAGGCTAAGAGAGTACGATCCGCTTCCACTACATGGGGAGGGGAAAGAAAACAAACAAAGAAAACGTGAGCTATAAGCCCAGTGAGTGGTGCTTTTATAAGAAAGTAAGCTTGACTTTAGAAATTCATGTTGGGGAAGACAATTCCAGAATCAAACATGAATCACATAGTAATAAATGTAACCTCCCAGCCTGTTAGCTGGATGTCCCTGGCATGATCATATATTTTCTTTGGGTATTCTCCGCGAATGGCCTGCAATGACCGACGTGGACACAATCTCAATACCCTATAATCTACCGAATGTGCACATGTCGATAATTCCTGTTAGACATGCTTGGGTACGATGACAATCCTAGCCAGTTACCCTAACAATCCCAGCCAAGCGTCCATAAAGCATGCTAACAGTATCCCGGGTACAAATCCCATTTCCAAATGCAATTACACACGCATTATGACAACAACACAACAACAATCAAGTTCAGACAAAACACATTTCCTGATCATGCCAATATTTCAACTATAACTTATATATATAATCACACACATATATAGAGATCAATCATACAAACGATAGAATAACCACTCATAGTTCCTCATGCTCTGTTCTTTAGGAATTCTCTTAGGCAGATCCTTGCCTCGTTTCCTTGGATTCTTCATTTTTCCAATAATTTCAAATTAAATCATTATTCCTCCAATAATATAAATTTATTCACAAATAACCTTAAAATTATAATAACCAGCTTACCCACTTTAAAATAACAAAAAATAGGCTGAGCTTTTCCAAAAGAGCTTTTTGGAGGTTATTTTGACAAGTTGGAAGGTGTTGGGTAGCACGTGAACACGTCTGTGCGTACAAGTGGGCAGGAGGACACGCTGGGCAGTTGCTTTCGCACAGGCAGCCCTGGACGTCTAGGCATGCGTCTGGCTGATCGCATGCAAGCTGAGCGATGCAGCACGCGCAGGCGTGCGCTCATGCTGGCTTACGTTCGTCCGGATATGTGTCTAACAAGGCGCGCACACTTGCATTGGCGAGAACGCACGACAAGTGGGGTGTGCTATGGCTTTGAAGTTGTATGGATGTATAAGAGGAATGCGATGGCCAAGCCATGGGGCCAAGGTAAGTGGTGTATGCGTTGACGAAGGAGAACTTTGAGAGCAAATCGAAAGTAGCAGCTCGTCTGGACATGTGGCAAACTAGGGAAGTATAGGATCTCATGCAAATTGAGGTGGACGACCGAGGAGATATGCAAAGGAGGACATATGCATTGGCTAAGGGAAAAGGAGACACATTAGTGTCAATATGGCAAAGAGTTCCATTGGTAACATGAAAAAGAGAACATATGGTCATGCAGCCAAGTAGAAAGTGTCGAGCTGGGGGGACTTTGGACGCCTATAAATAGAAGGCTTGGGACAAAGGACTCTCACAAATCACTTAGGCCATTTGAGTGAAACCAGTGTTAAAATACTCAGAAAAGATGATAGTGAGAGGAACCGGGCTGCTTTTGCGTTTGGAGTTATGTAGGAGAAGGAATTTGCGCTAATAGCAAGGTGGTCTAGCTGAACACATAGGTTATCACCCAGCAACTTTGTCACGCGTTCTCACCTGCGCAAGCGCAAGCGCCTTGCTAGACGTATATCCAGACTGACACAAGCCAGCACGAGTGCACGCCTGCATAGGCCGTATCGCCCAGCTTACACGCGATCAACCAGGTGCATGCCCAGATGCCCAGCGTTGCCTGTGCGAAAGCTACCACTCAACGTGTCCCTTGCCCACCTGCATGTACAGACGTGTCTACCTGCTGCCCAACACCTCTCAACTTGTCAAAATAACCTCCAAAATGCTGTTTTGGAAAAGCTCGGCCTATTTTTGGTTATTTTAAAGTGGGTAAGCTAATTATTATAATTTTTAAGATTATTTGTGAATAAATTTAGATTATTGGAGGAATAATGATTTAATTTGAAATTCTTGGAAAAAGGAAGAATCCAAGGAAAGGGGGCAAGAAGCTGCCTAAGAGAATTCCTAAAGAACAGAGCAGGAGGAGCTGTGAGTGGTTATTCTACTGTTTGTATGATTGATCTCTATATATATGTATGTGTGATTATATATATATAGGTTATATTTGAAATATTGGCATGATCGGAAAATGTGTTTTTTCTGCACTTGATTGTTGTTGTGTTGTTGTCATAATGCTTGTGTAATTGATTTGGAAATGGGATTTGTACCCGGGATACTATTAGCATGCTTTTTGGACGCTTGGTTGGGATTGTCAGGGTATCTGGCTGGGATTGTCAATGTACCCAAGCACGTCTAGCAGGAATTGTGGACACATGCACATTCGGTGGATTATAGGGTGTTGAGATTGTGTGCACGTTAGTCATTGTGGGTCATTCGCGGAGAATACATGATCATGTCAGGGACATCCATCTGACAGGCTTAGGAGGTTACATTTATTACTATGTGATTCGTGTTTGATTTTGGAATTGTTTTCCCCAAAATGAATTTTTAAAGTCAATCTCACTTTCTTATAAAAGCACCACTCACTGGGCTCATAGCTCACGTTTTCCATGTTTGTTTTCTTCACCCCCCCCCCCCCCCTGGTAGTCAAAGTGGATCATTCTGGGAAAGCCACCTGAAGTCTGAATTGGTATTATTTCACAGAGCGGGATTCTAGTCATGTTAACTGGAAGTCATTAGGATAGTCAGGTTAAAGCATGTAAAACAATATGTTTAATTATTTATAATTATTAATGAAATGACCTAGCTATTAAATCGATGAAGTTGGGCAGCTCATATCACAAAAGGGTGGTGTTGGCTATCTTCACATCCTCTTTTAATCTGAGTGATGAGGCTTGGGAGGGATGTGACATGAGTGTTCCCTTAAGTGGTGTATTCGGGACTTGAACAAAGGGTGTTACCCTTTCATTGGCCCGAAAGGGGTTTTCGTTTAATGGTTGGACCATAAACAGGTTGTTCATTAGAGAAGCATCGACACATAAGGACGTAGAGGTAATCTAGAGGCAAAACGGTAATTTGATCCAACTGGTGTTACGAACACTCGTGAAGAACTAACTTGCTGCTATTGGTCTATATCTGTGGACATAGAAACATATCTATAATGAGAAAAGTGCAACTGTAAGTCTTTAATGCAGTGTATCCATAGTTAACAAATATTGATTAATTTGGTTAATGAGTTTAGCCAATTAATCTCACATCGTTGGAGCTTCTGATCTGCAGGTCCATTAGGTCTCCTTCCTAGCTTGTAAAAGGTATTGAGGTAATTTGTCATTAAATCGAATTTTAAATGTTCAAATTCATAATTTGGAATTTTTCAATATATGTTAATACATTTTAATATAAACTTTAATTTTATACTGTATTATTAATTTTAGATATGATTCAAGATTAATAAATGAGAGAACGAAATATTTGAAAGGAATTCGAATATTAATTTAACATGAATAAGATTCATATTAAAAACTATAGGTTAAAAATAATGTGCATCAAACTACAGGTTAAATGAGAGAAATATATTTAAATATGATTCAAATGAGAAATTTAAATTAAATATGTGTTATTTAATTGGATGATTAATTAATTATTTTATTTTATTGAATTTTGAATTTAATTAAATTGATTAAATCAAAACTATAGGTTAAAATTAATGCACATTAGATGCGTATTAACACTATAGGTTATGTGAGAGTGAACCATTTAAGTATGATTTAAATAGTTATTGGTTTTTATTTTTTAATTAGATTAAATAAATAGTTTTATTTAATTTTAATTAAGTAAAATGCAATTCCCCACGTAGGGTAGTTATTAGAGACATGGAATGAATCCCACATTTCGTCACTTTCACCCTCTCTCATTCTTTTTGTATCAAAATAGAAGAAAGAAAAAAGGTGCAGTGCAAATCAATTTGATTGATGAGAAAATTCTCTGCATTTTTTCTTCCTCCTTCCTCCCAATTCCAAAAAAAGGAGAATCTCACAATTCTCATCTCCTCAATTTCCCTCCAAGAACATGGATAACTCCAAGTGGTGGTGCCCATTTCTAATTCGTACAAATTCCACAGAATTCCCAGAAGGTTTGTCATGTAAGTTTTTCCCCTGTATAATTAGGTTTTTGGGAATTGCATGCTTAATCTATTTTTTCTTGTTTTATACCAATGTAAAAATATTTTGTTTTAGATGCCAATTTTAAATACGTTTAGGTTCTATGTTTTGGCTTCCACTATGCCTAGGGTTTTCATCCCATCACTACCGAGGGGCAGTCAAATACTCATTCGCTAAAGCAAGACATTCTTGACTAAATACTATCTCCTAAATAACTCTTATTCTTATAATCATTTAGTTACCATCTTCGGTCAATAACTTACTAACACTTAGTAATTCTGTAAGTCTTCATTTTCATACTTCAAAGGTCAACCCTTACAATGGTTCCAAACTGGATAGTCAAGGTTGGGAATTGACCAAAAAAATCTTATCCATTTCTAGAGTTTGAGTTGTTCTGAATCTCATGTTACGACCCTCCGAGGGGATAACCGTTTGTCAAACGACTAGCGTAGGTTGCCTAAAGTCAACAAGCATACGCAATATAGGAATCTCAGGGTCCAAACTAATGGAAGAGACCGTAGGACAAGTTGATGCATATCCTTCACCCACTTACTATGAACTACTTCCCTTATTCACCTTGCTATTGACCCATGTAAACACTTTCCGAATGGAGGTCACTCCCAGGCTAAAATGAAGTCGAGCATGAATCTTACGGTGTGAATTCTTAGAGATGTGAGAGCTAAGAACAACATATCGTATATGTTATTAATCTCTTGCTGAAGTGTTCTAAATGTTCGAGTATATTCCTTTACTTAGGCATAATTCAACTAATAAACACCTTAAGTCTATGTGGTTTTATCCAAGTATAATGTTTATAATTGGATATAACCTACGAGATATGGGTGATAAACCAGTTTTAAAACCACAAACCACTCACGCATGCTCATAAAACCGGTTAACAATGCTCAGTATATGGCTAAAATCCTCAGGTAAGAGGTGTTACGTAAACCGTCAACTTAAGTATCTACAGACTTAGACAGGATTATAGATCGATTGAGTTTGTAACCACGTTTTATAAGATAACGACCTATTTTAACTATTAAATCAAGTTGTTGTTAAACCTAAGTGAGTATGCATCTTATTTTTGTTATAGGTTTTAAATGTCTAACTCATTTCATAACCCTTATCATACCATAGACATGCTATAACAAATGCTTAAGCATTTCATACATTAATATAACAATTATATTAATCTTATGAAACCCTAATCATGAATACTATTACATTATAACCAATTTTAACATGTATTGATGCATGAAAACATGCTCTCATATGGTGGAATTTTAAATCTACATGGCATACAATATGCACATACATATTTACTTTAAATATAACATACATCACATGCATAAAATATTTAAACAACTCTTATATGGACCAACTATGGTGTCCTAAGCAACCAAAAACCAATTTATTACAAAATTAATTTTAAAAAACAACTCCAAGTTACTTTTAGACTGCTTGAATCGACCCAATTCGGATCCAAACCGCCCGAATCGACCCTCCAAAGCATCAAAGAAGTCTAAACTGGTCCATTTTGGGTTAAACCGGACCTCAGGCCATCGAACCGGTCCATTCGAATCATTCCCACGAACCAATTCACGTGCGCGTCCATTTATGGGTTGGGATGAGCAGCATTGCAATGCTCCATCCTAGCATTGCAAGGCTTCAGGATGAATAGCATCGTGACGCTCTAAAAACAGTGTCACAACGCTGCGAAGTCAGTGGCTGTTTTTCTAGTTTATGCAACTGACCTTGCTTCCTCGAATCTTCAATTACAACCTATTTAAAAATTTATGCACTCCAATAAAATTACAGACTCTCAAGCACACATTAAAACTCATCAACCAAGAGCCAATTAGAAATTTAACAACTGAATAAAAAAGAATTATAATGCCAAAGTTGATGTAATACACGAATCCCAATTACCTTAAGTAAGCAAGTGTAAGTTATGTGATGTCTTCAAATGAGTTGTAATGAGATTATTTTTTGGTTAGGAGTGATGGACGAAGAAAGCAAACTAAAGAGCAAGAGAAGTCTCGGATGGCTATATAGGAAAGAATGGTCAAATTTTGGCTAAGTATAGGAAACCAAGAGGAGGTCATGCTATCCTATGAGATTTAATGCTAAATTGTGTTGTGAGTGGAGTGGAAAGAAAGTGGCTCAATCAAATCTTAGTCATTAATCTTTAGTAGGCTAAGTGGCCCAAGGAGATTTCATGCAAGTAGTTTGGTAGTAGCATAGGAAGGATGGCCAACTTCATTTGAATGGTTTGGACAGATTACTCGGGCTATTTGTGTAATTCTAGTGGCATTTGAAAGCTCTGTCTGTCTACTTTCTGTGGATGTACTTCTTGTGGGAAAACTCGCCAAAAATAAGGCCAGAGAAGAAAAATAAAGATGAAGGGTTCATTTCTCGGGTGAATCTAGGCCATCAGTGACAAAATGATGCTCCATGACGAATCACAAAGATTTTTTAGCCTAAAAATTTGAGTTAATATTTTCAACTCAATTATAAACAACTTTGTAGAAGGAAATGTTTTAAGATGAGGCCTGGAACTCGAGTTATATATTTTTGAATTTTGAACTGGAAATTGTTGAACAACCAGGCAGCTGCTTGAATTGGGGCCAATGATGAAAGTTTGAATCTCTAGATCAAACGACGGGGATTTTTTAGCTGAAATTTAAAGGTAATGTTGAAAAAAGTTTGTAGAAGGACGTTTCTTGAGATGAGTTATGGAAATTTAGTTATGAATTGTTGAAATCGAATCTGGAGTTTAATGCTCTAAATTTTTTCTAAGTGTGGGGAGTGTCGGCGATCAAAGGGTGCATTCTTTTGGCACTCAAGCCCTCCAAATTGGCTAAGTATCTGAACCTCAAAGTGAAGGGTAGAAGGCACAATGTGATGGTTTCCCATGTGATCTTGATTTATTGAGTAGGCTTAAAAGGAAGGCTAATGTAAACACTAAGTAGTATGCTTATACGTGTAGGTTCAATGCCCATTGGAGAAGCCTATCAAGCCTTAAGGAAGAAAATTTGAAGGACCTGCGAGTGACTATAAATGATTTATAAATGGTTCATAAATATTTTTATAATCCATGCTTTATTGATAGTTACTTTTATGCTAGTTATTTTACAAGAAGTTCCAAGCAACACATTTCTCTAAAGTTTATAAACGCATGCTAGTTACAAAGTTTATGAAATATGCTTTGGTATAATGGTTGAACCATGGTAGTTCTTAAAAGAAGATTCTATGACATGTTTAAGTTACAAGTATTTGTATTATGTTTTAAAGCATATATCCTCTTAATGTTGTTGAGCATGCGTTAGCAAATGATATTCTTATGAAAACTATGTTTTATGAGATCAAGCTTTCAGTAAGCTTGTTTTATGAAAATGTTTTTCTATCAGGTATTTTTAGCTCAATACTGAAGTACAAAGAGAAGGTATTTGAGTTGTACTACCTGGTTTCAATTATGTTATGATTCTGATACTGAAGTACTTAGAGAAGGTATTAGAATAATTCACTCAGTTTAGTAATATGCAGTGGTACCCTGCTTCAATTATGATCCTTGACATCAGGATCCGTTTGCTCTACATGCACATATGACAGTTAATCAGTTCAATAGGATTGAATTATGAGGGTTCTTTCCCAACATTGGATAAAAGGTGTTGAACAAAAAGGTTCTTACTCCAGCCCAGGCTTATGTTTGAGAGATTGAGCAAAAGGGTTCTCTCTTAAACAAGAATATCTGACATTGAGAGACCGAGCAAAATGGTTCTCTCTCAACTGGGAATCAGTTCAGCTATGTTTTCAGATACAATAGTTTTAAAATTTTTATGTACACGTTTGCTTGGCATGTTTTTAGTTCCAGTATTCTATTTTCTAGCTTTCAGTTTAAGCATGAGATATTTTTATTAAGTCATTCACTAGGCTAGTAGCTCACTTTGTTTTTAAATGTTTTCCCTCCCTAGGCAGCGGTCAATTCCCCATAAACTAATTCTATTGCTGCTCTGCCACTCAAAGACTCAAGGTTAAAGGAAGATTAGGTATTTGTTCTATAACACATGTTTTGTGCGTATAAGGACTAAACTTAGTGTCATGAGTTCACTGGATTTTATAGTGTACATAGTTGTGAATGTGAATAGTAGCTATAGAACCTATTGATGTAAGAATGTTAGGTTTCGGTTAGTCTATTCAGTACGTTTAGTATGTTAAGCTCTGAGGTTGTGAATATTGTTGTTATCAAGTCATAAATGCATATCTAAAAAAGGTTTTAAATGTAAGTTAGGCAATAAGTGCCAACGAGAGGGTCGGTAACTGCTGTCGTCACATGCCCTTTTAGGTTAAGAAGCTAATCTGGGAGGTCAGTTACCAAACATGCATCGATATAATTTCACCCACCAAACTCGAATTAACGTTAATTGAGTGCTTAAATCATGCTCTAATACCAATTGATAGAATAAAAATGCATAAAATATGTAATCGTTAAGCACTTTAATTACACTTAATTCTAGTTACAAGCATGCTTAAAAACAGTTTTTCAAATATAAGGGTTTCAATTCATTACCTTTGAAGAATTCCACCTTAATCCTTATGCTCTCCACAAATTTGACCTTCAAATTTACAGTAAACCACCGATAAAATCTTCTCTACCATTCTCAGTCTTGAATTTGAGTTGACTCCGAATTGAGAGGAATCAGATATAGCTTGGAGAGGGTTTGAGAGCTCGAACAAATTTTTCAGAAATTTCCAAAATTTTAGAATTTGTCATCCCTTTCAATTTTAGAAATTGAAGTATTTATTTGACATAAACATGCAAGCACTAAGTCCTTAAGCTATTTGACACTTCAGGCATTAACATAGTGAGCTAGGTGTTGATGTTGGTATTGTTCCACTAAAAAGTCTAAAACTTGGATAAATCCACTAAAACCCACTTTCAAACTCAATTTAATTTAGTTTTCAAATTTAATTAATTTAAACTAAAATTCAATTTTCAAAATTGAATTTTCTTAATTTGAAAATAATTTAATTAAAAAACCAAATAAATAAATTTAATTAACTAAATAAATAATAATTTAATATCAAATATTAAATTAATAAAACACCTAATCCAAACATGAATCATATTCATGTAATCAATATTTAAATATTTTAAACTTTCCAAATACGCTTAGTTTCAATAAATCTAAACGTTAATTATATCGAATATGATTGTCCAAACATTAAATTGAAATTGAACACTTTAATATTCAAACTTTAAATTGAGAACACTTCAAAATGAAACCTTAAACTGAATTTGAACACTTCAGATTCACTAAATATTCCAATTCAAGGTTTAATCTTTTACGAGCTAGTATAGGGACCTCATGGACATACAGATCACGAGCTCCAACGATTTGAGATTAATTGGCTACACTATTTAAACCGAATTAATCAATATTCGTTAACTACCGAGACACACCACTACAGCTCAGTAAACTTTTCTAGTTATAACTACGGAAAGGTGCATGATCCCGCGAATTACTTCTGACAAAATGAAGAAATCATATTGAAGAACATAGCATTTCGTGATACATTGGTAAATCAACTTTAATTCTCTATCAACCAATAATGTGGGACTATTAACATGGTTAAAGCAAACTGTTTGAAGTCCGGACGTAGCATGGTACTCTTTCTACTACTATGTTAATACATAGCACTCTCCTCACTGTAGATATATTTCTGTTCACTTGATTTAACCATAATCAGTAAGTTGACTATTCATAGGTTGTTTGTAATAACGACTGGGTCTAATGTTGTTTTACCCCCAAAATTACATATTGCTCCTCAAGTACCACTGATCCTTTAATGAACAATAGGTTTGTGATCCAATCACTAAATGTAGTCCCTCTTGGTCCAATGAGAGTGTGGGGGCCCTTTGTTCAAGACCTGGAATCAGTACTTAAAAGAACAACCTCTCTACTAACCCTAGAGATGGGTATGAGTGAATTCCGTCTTGTACCCTATGTCCTAGCCATCTATCCGATCTTATCCCTGAAATAGGAGACTTATTGAGCTGACACTGTTGAGCCAACCCTCACCTATTCAAATCTAAGAATAATTTCGAATAAACAGAAGTTCATAATTAACTCGGGATTCAGGTCGAATTACCTAGGTTATCGATTTGAAACAGGTAGTCTTAAACGAAACAACGTTATAAAGTAAGAACGACTTATTTCTTGGTCCTGGTCTTATACAAACTCATTGCATAGGTCGCTCTCACTCGCATGTCTCTATATAAACGATTCACGATACATCGTTTGCATTATCTACAAAATATGTTGTGTCTGATAGTGTTATCAGAATAAGGTACCAAACCTTATTCATATATTATATACTGTTTTGGCTATTTACTCGAACTTGATCCATCTTTATGTCTCCAAAAAAAGTTGAAGTATTCATGTAATAGCCATGGATCTCAGTTTATTAGATTTAGTCTAATATTCAACAACAATTTTATTGAATAAATGTCAAGTGAACTCCGATTTGGCAATCTTTGGTGAAGTGAGGATTTTGTTCATGGCTCAGAGGGGATGTTATGTTTGCCATGGAGATACATTTTCCTATGACGAGGTATACTAAGCTTGCTGAGGCTACTACCATGTTTGAAAGCCTTTAAAAAGCTTTTAAAGCTAGCATTTTCCTTCACTGGGCTAAAACTGATTCACGAATAATTTGGAACCTATTTATTGGGAAATATAGATACGAGAATGAAGTTCAAGTGTCTACTGATTCCATTAGTGACCTTTTATCACTATGATTTTGTTTAATGCTTCCTCTTGGTTAATCACAAGTATGACTCTGTCGTTCATGACTTAGTTGTCCATGCTTGAAGAATTGGATTTTCGGCTGTGTGGCTTTAAGGTCCCATCATGAGGGGATTATGCTCTTTGTTATGTCATTAGTTGTCTTCACCCCCTCCATTCTATTATACTAAAAGAATACATTATATAACTGAAGGAACTCTAAATCTAGAGTCCCAATGAGCGGAAGTAGATCGTTCCAAACTCCATTGTGAAAGAACATAAACATTTACAATCATACAGAAACAGTTATGCATCGAAGAATAAATTACAACATGCTTTTTAATTAAAGACAAGGGATCGAATAATTGATACCTTTGAAGAATCCCTTTTTCATGTATCCCTCAATCAAACAACAATGCGTTGAATAACATGAATGCAACGAGCCTATGGAAAAACCTCGATCACCAGCGAGTACAACTCGATCCTCAAACAAATTTGGACACCACCATTCGATTATCTTGGTATTCTCGGTGTGAGAATCCAGGAGCTGTGGGCTCTGTATGGAGTTGGATAGAGGGATGGAGTGTCACACCCCGCCCCAAGCCCACCTCTTGAGCCCGAGGGGAGGCATGAGGACAACAGATACCACCCTTTTGTGATACCTACTGCCCATCTCTACCTTACTACACTCAGTAAACTTTAAGCCAAAGATGTAATCAACGATTGTTTGACTAACTCATTTTATTATAAACAGTATAACGTCTACACAACTCTCAGGTTTAACTACAAAATTTACATCAACAACTCTAAAAAAAATGAAAGTGTGACTGTAGCGTGGTAGAACTTGACCTTATCAGTACTCTGGAACTCCTCACCTTTCGCTACCTAGGGGGGAGTAAAGAAAACAAAACATGGAAAACGTGAGCTATAAAGCTTAGTGAGTGGCAGCTTTATACGAAAATATGTTTGATTTCAAAAATTCATTTTTGGGAAAACAATTCCACAATCAAACAACAACCATATAGCAAAATGTAACCTCCCCAGCCTGTCAGCTAGACAACCCTGGCATGATCATGTATTTTCCCTGGGTACTCTCCGTGAATAACCCACGATGACTAATGTGGACACAATCTCAACACCATATAACTCGTCGAATGTGCACATGTCGACATTTTCTGTTAGACATGTTGGGTACGCTGACAATTCCAACCAGATATCGTGTCAATCCCAAGCAATCGTCCACAAAGCATGCTAACAGTATCCTGGGTGCAAATCCCATTTCCTAATACAGTTACACACGCATTATGACAACACAACAACAATTAAATCCAGATAAAATACATTTCCCGATTATTCCAATATTTCAAATATTATATATATATATATATATAATAACATATATACATAGAAATCACTCATACAAACAGTAGAATAACCACTCACCTTGGTTGGTTAGGAACTTTTCTCTTCAAAGTTCCTTAAGTTTCCTCAGGTTCCCTTTTTAACTCTAAATTCCATATTCAATTTCATGCTTAGAGTATCATTATTCCAAGCCTTACTTCGCGATACTAATGTCTCAGGAAGCTTACCTTAAAATATTAGCTCATAACTCCTCGTGGTTTGGCCGAAATCCTTAAATCATCAAGACTGGCCCAAGCTTACCCGAGAGCTCGACCCTTCTGTCTTTTCGTCGCTCTCCAGCTTGATTCCTTGGATTTTATTCTCCAACAGCCCTGCCTTGAAAACTAGACTCTCTCAGATTTCAAGTGGCTTTGGAATCACTTAAAATGCACGAGTAGTCTGGGAGAACTCCTCGTCCTAAATTGATGCTACTTCATGATCCCACTGTCTGTCAACATGTCCTTCGCTTGGAAGCACTTGACCAAGCACATGGTCTTACTACCAACGCATAGCCTCTTCCCAATCAGCCTTCATACACTCTTCCTAATACCCTTTGAAGATAATTCGAGTTATCATTTGAAGATAAGTCTTTGGCCCTATTTATAGGCGTTCAAAGTCCATCCAAGCTCGACACCTCCTACTTGGCTGTATGTCCAGGTGTCCTCTCTTTCTGTTGCCAATGCGTATCCTTGCTACAAAGACATTGAAGTGTCTTCCTTTCCCTTAGCCAATGTACAAGTCCCTCTGTGTATGCCTCCTCGGCTGTCCACCTCAACTTGCACGAGATCTCATCTGTCCACCTCCTACTTACTTAAACTTAATCTTTTCTCGGTTAGCCACTATCAGCCTATGGCTTTCTCATCAACACATCACTTGAGCCATACTAAATTCAAGACATCGCAAGTCATTGGTCGCATCCCTTTCTTCTCTCACATGGCTTACCCTTGGCACATGCGCTCAACTAGACCTATGACCATCA
Source organism: Benincasa hispida (assembly GCF_027475165.1). Taxonomy (NCBI): domain Eukaryota; kingdom Viridiplantae; phylum Streptophyta; class Magnoliopsida; order Cucurbitales; family Cucurbitaceae; genus Benincasa; species Benincasa hispida. The sequence goes on along the minus strand of NC_143479.1, from coordinate 55,119,458 downwards.
TAAATTCCAATGCATACTGCTTGCTCCAGCCTTGTCCTATGCGCCCACTACCCTCGGATGTCCTTGGCACATAGCATATCACCAACGCATACCAATCCTTGGGTCAAATTAGGTCTCACTCAACGCCTCATGGTATATCTTACCATCGTCTAGCCTGTTGCTATTGCATTTCTTATGACTAACACTAGTATGTCTTTGTTGCTTACCAACGTCCTAGTCTCTTGCTCAAGATCAAACAATCTAACCTCACAAACCTTATGTACCGCCAGCCCCGTCAATGCATGAACACTCCACTATGCATCTACCCTGGCTTGGCCTATCATCTAGTTCATCGTGTAGCTCTTGCACCCATCGAATAGCTTATCGTCTAGTAATCTCTCGTTGTCGCTCATCATCTAACCCTCTCACTGTCGCTCGTCATCTAATGCATAACCCATCACACAGCGCCTACATATATCGTATAGTACTTATGCCTCATCGCATAGTTTCATCATTTAGTAATCTCTCGATGCTAACGACCTCGCTGTCGCTCATCGTATACCTTTCATTGTTAACGATCTCGCTGTCACTCATCTTGTAGCACTAACGTCTATTGTCTAACGCATCACGCATATCGTCTAGTGCGTCCGTTTATCGTGTAGTTTCATTGTCTAGTGTCTACGTCTATCGCACAACGCCCATTCTCAAGCGCTTCGCCTATCGTGTAGCACCATCATCTAGCGTTTGCATCTATCGCGCAACACCCATCGTCTAGCGCTTCGCCTATCGTCCAATGCTCATGTCTAGCGCATCGTCCAACGTCTACGCTTATTGTCTAACACCTGGGCTCATTGTCTAACGCATATGCTGATCGTGTAGCACTATCGTCTAGTGCTATCGTTTAGCGCCACATACAACTACGCAATCGTCCGCGTGCACGCTCCAAAACCCAGCACCTTGCACATACTAGTCAGAACGCATGCCCAGTCTCAGTGTCAAGTGCCTTGCGCTCATTGTCTAGCCTTCTCGTTCTCACTCAAGTAGCTTCTTATCATCCCAATGCATGAGCAACTTTTGGGTAGCGCCTCTTGCCAATGCTTCAGCCAACATGCGTCCAAACCTCACGAGCTCAACGCATGGTTGTCCTTGGCTTTAATGCTTAATCCCTTATAACCTCTATAAACTTAGTTTGATTAGAGCCTCATGTGTTAATGTTTCCTAACACCAAACACATGGTTTCTTTTTTACTTCACACTTAGCCATTTTTTTTTTTTTACTAGTTAAGGCTCAACTCAAAGCTACTCAAGCAATCTATTCCAATACTTAGAAATTTCCTTTTTTTCAATATAGAATTTAACTTATACTTAGTTAACTCTTTTAATTACATGCCTAAGTAGGGAAATTAAGATTCGGGTTTCACATGGAGGAATTAGACGATTGAGTATGTGACAGAAGGAAGAAGTCTATCGTATAGATAATACTCAATCGTGTAGAAACTAGTTTTATCGTATAGAAAACTTGATGCGATCGTTTAGTCTCTAAGGCTATCATTTAGTAAAACTCGTTTTTACTCGATAGTGTTTCTGTGAAATGTCTCAAATTAATGAATTTGGAAAACTATTTTTCTTTTATCTCACAGTTATCATAAACTACCTAAAACCACCCACTAAGGTTGGTTATCGGAGAAAAATAATACTAATTATCTCATAATTAATATATTATAAATAAGTATAATAACTAACTTATCATATTATATTTATAACCTATAGTTTTAATATTGATTCATATGCAACAAATAAACCATAGTTCTTTTTCTCTTTTATGGCATTTAATATAAATCATATTTATATTAATTCCTCGAATCAAATTATCAAATACATTAAATCAATTATATCATATATAATTGAACTAATTTAACTATATTATATATAATCAAATTCAATTGTTAATTTAAACATTTCAAACTAACCCAAAAACTGATTTTCAGCATGAATCCACTGAGCTACCAAGGAGACCTTATGAACCTTGTTGGGATTGGTGTCATAATTCTCCCAAAGTCTCGTAATTTGTAAACAGTTTGTACACATCGTTAATGATAAAACAAGAGTTATTTTATTTGCATTTATTCATTTCTAATAAATAAAGATATGTGGTTATTTTATGTAAACTTAAGCATGTATATGAGATATACAAGTGGATCATGCTTTAAGTAATAACCTAAATGGTATGTAGTATAAGGATACAAATATTGGTCTTTAGTGGAGTGTCTGACAGTTAACGGATGATGGATCCCGTGACTAAAGAGTTTAATCAGCTATTCACGTACCATTGGAGCTTCAAGCTACATTTCATAAGGTCCCTTTGGTAGCTCAATGGATTCAAGTTGAGAATCAGATTTTGGTGTTGATTTGAAGTGTTCAAATTAACAAGAGGAAATTCAATTATATATAATATAGTTGGTGTGTTGTATGAGATACATCAAATGGATGATTAATGTAAATATGATTTACATTAAGTACCATAAAATAGGAAAAGAACTATGGTTTATATGTTTCATGAGATAAAATATTAAAACCATATGTTATAAATATAATATGATAGGTTGGTTATCATATTTATTTATAATATATTAATTATATGATAATTAATTCTTTTTCTCTAATAACTGATTGAGTTGGAGGTTATTAGAAGTTTATGGTAACCGTGAGATAAAAGGAAAATTGTTTTCCTAAATTAGGAGTTACTTCATTCGAAAAGTTCTCACGGAGACATACTATCCAGTGAAAGAGTTTTACTAAGCGATAGCTTTGAAAGACTACATAATCAGCTAAGCGATCGCTTACCTTTGACTATACGATAGTTAATAAACTGATCATTACTACACGATCGAGTAGCAAAGTTTATGCGATGGGCTGCTTTTAACTAAACGATTGAGCTCATCGTCTATATGATAGACAATGTCATATTTCCCACTTGCTCGATTGTAGACCTCCGGTATCTTCCTCAAGCCAAGATCATACAGATCCCACAACTCCCGGATTCTCACACCGAGAATACCAAGGTAACCATTGTGGTGGCGTTCTCACTCAGTTCGTGGATCGAATTAGACTCGATTGGGTTCAAGGAGCTATTGGTTGTTTGTGTTGTTCGCGTGGTGATTGTTGCGTTCGTGTGTTGTTGTCTTTGGACGCATTGTAGACTGATCGAGGGATTCGTGAAGAATGGTTCTTCAAAGGCATGCATCCTCTATCTCTCGTATCATCGTTTAGCATGTTGTGATTTATGTATATGCATAGCTTGTTAGTTTTCGGTTAGACTGCATTTGTTTGTTTTCAATTCGAATGGAATTTAGAACAATCTCTTCCGCTGCTCATGGAGATCCTCGTGTTTGATTTCCTTCAATGACTTATAGCTTGAAGCTCTGACGGTATGTGAATAACTGACTAAACTCTTTAATCACGATATCCACCATCCGTTAACTGCCGGACACTCCATTAAATATCGACAATTACACTCTTCATACTACAGATATTTTCTGTGTCCATTGGATATAACCAATCAATAGTACGATGACCCTTCACAAATCGCTCGTAAGTACAACTTGACCAACTTACCATTTTGCTCCTATAGTTACATCTAACTCCTTAAGTACCACTGATTTCTCTAATGAACAATACATCATAATCCCACTTCGGGGAAGGAGTGACCAACTTATCGGACCAATAAAAGGTGTGACACCACATTGTTCAAGCCCCAGGATCAACCCTTAAGTGAGCAATTTATCTACTTACCCCTGCTTCGGGGAGGGAGTGAATTCCATCTTGTGTAGCTGAGTTCCCAACTCCCCAATTAGACGAATCCTCAAAGTGGAAGGTTTGAGTGGGGGATCTGGCTACTCGCACCCATGTAAATCAAAGGATTGCTCTCAGAGACAGTAGTTCAAAACTCACTCGGGATTAAGGTCATGTTATCTATGGTCATCCTAGTGAAATGAAAGTCTCAATTATGAACGTCGTTATATAACGAGACTAAACATTTCGTGGTCTGGTCTTATATAAATTCCTTTGTATAGAGCATTTCCGCTCGCATGTCTAATACACGATTAATCAGGATCAGACCATTTGTAGCATTTTACAACATTTGTAACACCTATAAAGCGGGTCACACTCGTAGTGTCACTAGAATAAGGTTTTCCTCCTCTATCCATATACTACAAACCATTTAGGTTATCACTTAAATCATGATCCACTTGTATGTCTTCCCATACATGCTTAAGTTACAATGATAACCTGGGCTATAACTATTCATTAAACGACCACGTTAACCACCTCCGGACCGTAAGGGATCTTAGTTTATTGATTTTTGGTTAATGCAACTAAAATATCTCATATTTTATAGACTGAAGTGAATAAAAATATTTCATATTATAAATCACAAAACTGTTTGTTCATATATGTGTTTACAAACTATGAGACCCTATGAGATTTAGGGCATTAACCTCAACAATAACATTGTGCCACAAGTTGTTCATAAATGTACTATGTAAGGGCTAGAGCTTACTTTACTTGTTATAGTGGAAATCAAAATACAGAGGTCGGTCCTACCCGGTAACGTATTTAAAAAGTAATTAAGATAAGAGAATCCCATGTTCTTAGAGCAAAGCCATTCCTGGAATCTTTCCCTTGGCACAATAGATTAGATAAAATTAGAATACGGTAAAAGAGTTGGTTTATTGTTTCTTCGTTCTATATACTAAATGAAAAAATATCTAGAACATAAGTTGTTAATTGCAAATTTTATTTATTTATAGTTCAACAATATATGTGTTTGAGAGATTAGGACATTCGACGACCTCTTAGTTGAAAGTATATGCTCCAGCCTATATTTACTTATCATAAAATGTTATAAGTTCAAAACCCAACTATTGTGCCAAAGGGGAATATAACTCACACTAACATGTACATGCATTATTACTTCCCTTGAGGTCAAAAGTTCAAGATCCCATACTCCCACTTATTGTTCGGGAAAAAGTAGAGCCATCGCTATTATAAGAAACAACGTTTAAGTTTTTTCCCTCCCTCATTATTTCTTTCTTTCCAATTTAACAATATACGAGTGCAAGGGAATTTTGAACCTACTACCCCTCGATTGGTGGTGTATGACTTAATCGGCCAGGTTTTTGTTTGTTTTTTAAGTATAAATGAAATAAACGGAAAGGAAAGCACGAGGACAAAACGAATTAGAACAAAGGGCAACATCAACCCAATGAAGTTGTAACTCTGGCCAAATAATCGAATAACTAAGTCTTTGAACATGGGCAGCTAAATTATGAATGACGTAATTACTCATGCGATTAACTCAGAAAACCAAGAATGGAACCACAATGATGGAGATCACGAATAGAATCAATAAAATCATGAACCTCATTGATGAATTTGATTTGCCCAACCAAGAGCTTCCAGAGGATATGAGAATCTATTTCAACCCATAGCGGATCAATATTAGTCTCCATAGTTGTAGAGAGGGCATGAAACAAGGCAAGAGCCTCAGCAGGCAGAACATAACCCACCATGGAAAAATGCCTCTTTATAGCAAGCAAATCATCTCCTTTTGAGCCACGAACAATGATTTTGATGCCAACAATACCATTAAAGAAAGTCGCATCCGAATTCAACTTTAAAGTGCCATTAGGGCGGATGTCTAGCGAGATGCCTCCTCAACAATCGGGGAAGGATTTGGTCGTTAGGCTGAGACTTGACCAACTCGACGATCCATACCTTCTAGGACCATGTTCTCCGCTCAACAAATAGGATGATAGGTCGAAAAGACGTGAACATAAAAAACTTTTACCCGAGTTGTGCTCATGCAAGTTTGAGATATTAATTACCAATATTTTAAAACAATAAATTATAAATAGTATATTATAGTACATGCCAAAAGCTAAGGACTTGAATTTAATTGTTGTTTTCGTGTTGATTATATTACGGAGAATACATAAGAATAATGTTCATGATTGAATGTTACTTAAAAAATAATAAGAAAGAAGATGCGTCCCGAATTGCACGTCTAACCATGACTATGACTAAAAAGAAATGATAAACTTGTATTCATTGGAAGACTTCATTGACTCTTTGTTGGTTTGTTCAAATCAAATTTTCAAATGGATTCAAAACCTACATACCATATTTAAAAAAGTTAAAGGAGACATGTTTAGAAAGAGAGAGAGAGACTTGTGAGACCAAATTGCTTAAAAAAGTCAAATTTGTCAAATATAAAAACAAACAAAAAAATGGACCTTTTTCAATCCCTACCTAATTCCATACAATATATATAAGATAATTCTTACATCCAAATAATTTAAACAAATTACTTCACTTTTTTCTGAAAACATATATAAAAAAAACACTTTTCTATTTTATTATATCTCCAACTATTATTGACAGTCTCATCCCTTTTTTTATCTTTTAATTGAACGAAGAAATTCTCCCATTCAGACATTGGCTCATGATTCCCCACTCTCAACTCCCACGCACGCGAACACGTTCCAATAAACTTAATAATTTTAGCGCGTAAATAAAACGCGCATTATCCGCGAGTGGGAATAATAAAGAGATATCTTGAGATTTATTTATTTTATTTTTACCAGCCATCGTCTTCCTACTCCATCGCTAAGCATTTTTTTTGGTTTTATTTTGTTTTGTTTTTTTAATAAAAAAATTATTATTATTTTTTTCTCTCCAAAGAACCTTTCCCCTTTTTCACTCTTCACTGTTCAAACGAGAGGGAGAGAGAGAGCAACCAGTAGGGTTTTGTTAAAATTTTTGTTCTTCTTTCTCAAAAGCTTGTTCATTTTTGTTTGGTATTCAAATCTTTGAAATCACAGAGATAAACCCAAATCATCAAACCCTAAAAATCTGTTCCAATCTTCCCCATTTCTCCTTTTTTGACTTTGATTCCAACAACTTTACTTTTTCTCACTCTTCTTCACCTTTCTCTCTCTTTCCTCACCCTTTACTTCACATGCCGAGCTAACCCAATTCCTTTTTTCCCTTCCCCAAACCCTAAATTCCCATGTTTGAACACTACCCATTTTAGCTGAATTTCATAATCATGCTGTTTCTGTCTCATCAATCAGCTGCAGTGAAACAGGTAACAATTATCCAGTTCGTTCCTCACATGGTAACTTCTTTAGCTCTGGGTTTTCAGTTTTAATCGTGCTCTCTCTTTGTTTCTTGCATTTTTTCTTCCTTTTTTCAGTGGAATTAGTATTGGTTTTGATGCATGCGGGGTAGCTAGTAGGAGGACGCCATGGAAGGGGGCGAGCATAAGGTGGTATTAGCGTGTGTGATATCAGGGTCGCTCTTCTCGGTGCTGGGCTCCGCCTCGTTTTTCATACTCTGGGCTGTGAACTGGCGTCCATGGCGGATTTACAGGTAATTTTTTTTTTTTGTTTGTTATGGATATACTGGTCTCTTCTATTGTGAATTTTCCTTGGATGGCACCAGAATTTTTTGTAATGCTGTATTAGTTTACTGGTTCCAGGTTGTAATCAAGAATGTTGTGGTAAGGTAGTGGATGTTAGTGTGGGACATCGGTATTTGATTATGCTTTATAATTCGTACATCATAAAAATTTACTTGTGCGAGCATCACTGTCCAATGAGCGGGTCGATTAACTGAATGCTGGGTCGTCCTGGGTTGGAAAGATTTATAGTAGGGCAAGGAGTCTGGATCAAACATTTCTTTATTCTCTTACTTGGGTTATGATTGAGTTATAGTTCTTACAATATGAAAGCCCTAAAGGTTAAAACATATAGGTAAATTGTCTGGTTTCTGAGCAGTTGAATGAAGATAAACGGTAGGTCAATATCTGTTGTTTTGTATCACTCGTTATAATAAATCATCTTCCTTATCTTGAAATGCCTATCGAAAATTGTTATACCCATTTTTCTAAGCCTGGTTTTTATTGTGTTATGCATGCATGTGTCTAATGGAAATGGATGCTTACGTCTTTATGGTGTAGATGAATGGATTCTTTTGTCTTCCTTTTGTCCCTAATATATTTTTCTGGTTTCTTATATATATTTATATTATATATATACACACACACATGCACACACACTTATATATTATATTTTCATCATTTTTAATGCAAGCACAATCTTTTTTCAGTTGGATCTTTGCTAGAAAGTGGCCAAACATCTTGCAAGGACCTCAACTGGATTTGCTTTGTGGTTTTCTCTCTTTATCTGCATGGATATTAGTTATTTCTCCAATCGTGGTGCTGATCATATGGGGGTGCTGGCTGATTGTAATATTGGGTCGAGACATTACTGGGCTTGCTGTAGTGATGGCTGGCACCGCTCTTCTACTGGCATTTTATTCAATTATGCTTTGGTGGAGAACACAATGGCAAAGCTCAAGTATGTAGCTGTACTTGGTCTAATTTTGAAAAAATTATTACTACTCACCCTTGTATCTGGTTAATAAAATTCCTATCAATTGTTATCTTTTTAAATGACATTCGACTTTCTTGAATGGTTAGTGGTAAGATTTTTGTATTCAGCTGGGGAGAGGAGGGAGATTTTACGAGGAGCAAGTAGTCCAGTTGTTGGTTGTTTAGCAATTAGCATACTTCTGGTTTATTCTAGCACCATTAGAACTGTCTAGGTTTAGAAACCTTTTGATAATCTTACTGTTTTTTGTTTTCTTAGAAGTTGGTCAACAAAGTATGGATGGGGTGTTAGTAATATAATGATCTCGAATCTCTATATCCGTATGCATATGCATGTTTGGATGATTTTAGAGTTGGAAGTGTCTAAAGCTTTTTCCTCTAATGTGTGAAAAAGTTCCCCAATTGACAAGTCTATTCATTTGTCCTCCTTGTGGTAAAATAATAGTACGCTTAAGTAGGTATGGCCATACGTCGTCAATCAAGCAGCACAAAGATCAAGGCATGGCTTACAAGCTATAAGAGCCATATGAACTTATCAAGCAACGATTTTCTTCATTTCACCTTGAGAAAAAGTTGAAAGTTGGTTATGATGTTATTGGTATAGTTAAATTTGGGTAGGATTGTTGTTTAGTTATCTTGTGAGGTGTGTGGATTCAGAGAAAGGGTAGAATTTTTAGAGGGATGGAGTGGTCTTCGGAGGAGGTGGGAGGTGTGGGAGACGGTGATGTTTAGTGCCTTCTTATGGGCGTCAGTTTGTCAGACTGTTTATAATTATCAACTCAGAATCATTCTTTTGAAGTGGAGCATTTTTTTTGGTTGAGGGTTTTTTATGGGCTTGATTTTACATGTTCTTGTATATTCCTTCACTATTTTCATTGAAAGCTTAATTTCTTACTAAAAAAGAAAAAAAGAACTATGTTCAATCATGCAAGACGCATGTGCGAGACAAATTGCATTAATGTAATATTGTACGGATAGGGTAGGTGGGGATGAATCTAGCGTAATAAGCAAACATAGCTGATGATGCAAGTGTGATGTGAATTGCATGTGACGTGCACTTTTGTATCAATTGGGGATGCACTATGGGAAAGAAAGTATTCCGATTGGAGGAAAGTTCCAACCTCTGATTGATGATACATTTCACCCTTTTTTATAGCCAGAAAGGTATTCAATCTTATGGATGACTTCTAGTAGTTCTTCCATCCCCTCATGTTCCACCTATCCCTTCACTCCCAAGGGATTTCGTATAGTTAGACAACCTAGAAAGAGTTTTAGCTCTTTTGGCTGACTTTTAGCCCCTTTGATAGGGTGGCTATCCACATGTGTCCCAAAGTGATGTCCATTTTTTGATAATGGGTATACTCAAGAAAAAAGTTTGGAATTTGACCTCTCTTAATACTCACGAGGTCATGGACTCCTTTTCGTTTAGGATCCCCTTTCAACATGAAATTATTTATTGAGCTTCATGTGGAATCACATGGGTAGTAAGTAAACATAGCTGATGTTTTATGCATATAAATGTTTGTAGATATAGCACAGACTTCTTAAGAATAAAACCCACTGGAAAAATTTTGAAATTTGTCGAGAAACTGTAAGTCAAGGGTTAAAGATGTCCCGTACTTCAGACCTCCCACCTTTGAAGATTCTCCTATTTATCTTTAACTAGTTGTTTGATTGATGGTGCAAAGCATTGCTTGCCATAGAAGCTGACGTTATTGTGAAAGACGATTTGAATAGGTACCTCTCTAATCATGGCCTTACTTATATACATGGACTGAAGTTGCACCAAAAAATCTTTTGGAATCTCCCCAATTGTTCATTGCAAAGTGACATTCCATAATACATGATCTAAATTTTCCAATGTCGAGGCACCTATTTCTCATTTCTCTCTTTGTGACAGGTGGTTATTCTTGAAGCATTTAACATGCCATACTACTTACCAACATTGCATTGCTTTTTGCTTCTATTTGTTGTCATTTAAAAAATGAGAAGAAAACCCTCTGGCTTCACACAAGAGGAACTAATGAACCTTCAATAAAACCAGAGTTCTTTCAACTCTTTTATGAACTCGATCTTTTTAGCTCTATACCTGTGCAAACTTTTACCATCCGTCGCAAATTATAGCTCGGACATTCCATTACCCACATGGAAAGCTTTTTTGTAATTCCTTTGGCACAGTTTCCTCCCTTTTTGTATTATTTTGTTTCATTGATGAAATATTTGTTTCCTCTAGGAAAAAAAGGAATTTTAAATTTCCTAAGCTTGGTGAAGAAATGATAGTTGAAGCAAAAAGCTGCCCAATCAAATAGGCAAAAAGAAGATTTAGCTAAGAAACAACATGAAGGGTTTAAGGGTCCATGCATGTTTCTCTTGCAAGGTGAGTATCATGGGCACCATTGCATGTAAATCCAAAGTTCCCCTATCATACCCTGGAATTATGGGAAAGGAAAATGGTGAGAATCATTTTTTATGGAATCAACAACTTTCATTGAGAAAAAAACGAAAGAATACAAGGGCATACAAAAAAAAGCCCACAAAAGCAACCCTTCTAAACCCTTCAACTAAGTAAGATATTACCAAGAGCATAATTACAAAAAAGCTTCGAAACCGAAACCCAGAGCGAAACATGAAACCTCAGTAGGACCAAACCTTGCTAGGGTCATTATCCAGACCTCTAAGTAGAGTTAATATAGTTTTCAAGCAAAGTAGAGTTAATGTACTTTAATGATCTTCCAGAAAGTGAATAGTAACCATTCTTGGAAAACACATTTTTATTTGGTTCCCTGACCCCTCTAGACAGTTCTTGTTCCACCCTTTCCTTCATATTTCAACCTCTACTTTCTCCTTTTTTTGGTGGGTTAAAATTCCAAAGAAGGTTAAGGTTTTTGCATGGTAGGTTTTACATGAGAGGATCATATCTAAAAGCGTCCTTCCTTCCTCCTCCATCTGCCTTTCGTGACAAGGGTCGATTTTTATGACTGGCTAGGGTGTGTGCTATTGTGTGGGATCTTTGGGGTGAGTGAGACAATAGTCCGTTTGGAGGGTTGGAAAGGGGTCCAAGTGATGTTTGGTTCCTTGTTAGATTTCACGTTTCCCTCCAAGTTTTGATTTTGAAGACCTTTTGTATCTATTCTATTGGTTCTTTTTTGTATAGTTGGAGACCCTTGTTTTAGTTGGGCTAGTTTTTTTTGTATGTTCATGTATTCTTTCATTTTTTCTCAATGGAAGTGTTATTATATAAAACAAAGCGTTCCTCCTTCGTTTTGTGTATGCAATGATGCATTCTTTATAGGAGGACCTTGACATTTGTTGTGGGACTGCCAATTTGCTTAGTTTCTCTAGGATTGTTGGAGATTCTTGTTTGGTATGTGTGGTGCTTAGGTAGGGATGGCAGCTCGTTGTTGGGGAGGTGCTTATGAATCCCTCTTTTAAGAAAAAGGGAAAAGTTTTGTGGCAAGCTAACTTCTTTTGCTTTTTGTGGGGTATTTGGTTGGAGAAAAACAACAAAATTTTTAGAGAGGTTTGGTCGGAAATTTTCACGGCATTTAAGTGGACAGTGGTCCCCCCAAATGACATCATTGCTGCTATAGAGTATTGTTCTATGATCTACCTTTCAAAGCTTCCAAAGAGCAATTATGGAAGTGCATTGTCGCTGAGATTTTGTGGAAGATTTGGGATGAAAGAAATGCTCGTATCTTCCGGGAAAAATACAAGACTTCAACTGACGTCTTAGACTCTGCCATCTTCAATGCTATTTTTTGGTGTAAAGATATACCGGCTCTTAAGTGCCATAGTTTTACGTTCCTTGTTACAAATTGGAAACACCTTTTGTATACCATATGATTTGGTTCCCTTGTACTTTTGGATATCTTCGGATATTTCATTTATCAATGAAATCGGCTCTTATCCTAAGAAAACAAAATTTTTAGAGAGGTTGAGCGATCGGGTGAGGAGGTCTGGGAGGTGACTAGGTTTTTTAATGCCTCCATTTGGGCTTTGATTTCTGGGCCTTTTTTTTTTTGGGTAATTATGACATTAGTCTCGTTCTTATGGATTAAAGTCCTTTTCTGTAATTTGTTTGGGCTCCATTTTCTTGGCCTTTTCTTATTGCCCTTGTATTCTTTAAATATTCTTAATGAAAGCTCATTTTCTTACCCCAAAGAAAGACCCTATAAAAAAAATAATAATAGCAGAGCTGTGCAAACTATAGTGTACTAAACCACTCAACTGGTTTTGTTTTGTTATTATTTTGAATAGATTGGTTTAATTTTATATTAAGAAAAGAAATTATATTTTTATTCTTTCACCTTTGTCTCTCTTATTCTACTTTTCAATCTCTCCGTCTCACCCCTCCATTCTTTTTTCTCTTCTTTCTTTCCTTTCGATTAGAGATTTCTTTCTTTTCTATTAATGATTTATTTCATTTGTCTTCTCCCGTACTATTCTACATTGGTTTGAGGACAAAATTGGCTAACTGCCAATGTGGCCGGTCGGTTGGTGCTACAAATCCTCCTAGACTTTGATGTTCCTCGACTGATTTAAACTGATAAATTAGTTTTCGGTGTCAGTTTGACCCAAAATTGATGCCAACCAACTGTTGTGCATCCTCGGTGAGCATAGAACAAAAATCTATTCATTTCTCTTTTTCCATGAGTTTGTTTTCGTTAAGTATGTTGTAGTCTGTAGAGGAAGGGTAGGAAGGGTTCTCACGTTCGTCTCCTTGTTTTCTCAATTGGTGTATCCCACTGCCACCATGGTTGACCTATGGTCATTGAGGCCAATGAAAAAGGTAAAAGGGGTTACCAACAATGGGTTCGAATCATGGTAGTCACTGGTCACCTACCTAGGATATAATATCCTATAAGTTCTTTTGACAAGAAAATGTATCCCGACGATAAAATACACAAGTCGAGGTGTGTTCAGAGTTCAGAATGACTCATACACTAACAAATATTAAAAAAAAAAAAAATTGGTGTGTATCTCATTTCCCTCCAGTATAACAAAGTTTCTTCTATAAAAAATAATCAGTAAAATGAAGTTTGTGCATGAAGTTTGCTTTTGGTAACTTCACTCTACTTTGATGCCTTTTCCTGTTTTTTATACTTAGACTAGAGGAGTACCTTGAGGACATCCAACAAAATTGAAATCCTTAGACTAGAGGATGCAATGCATCTTATATATCTACCTTTAATTTTATTGAAATCTAGGTCTTGGAATAATTGTTATTTTTTTTTTTCGAGCTTTTGTTGAGATAAAGATTACGTCTAGGGATGATTAGCAAAGTTGTGAAAGTCCATCTATACCTTCGTGGAGTGCTTTACCATATGTCTGCTTTGATTATGTTGAAAGAAAATCCTATGTCGTGCTTATGTTGTTGATATCTAATTGTTATTAACAATGCACTCATTCAGGGACAAGTTAATTGGTAAATGGGAAAATGTTGTATTGACGGAAGTTCATCAGGTGTTTGAACTTCACGATTGCAATATGTCATACCAGCACGATGTTGTTTAAAGTGCTTTCTTGCATCATTTGTAGGGCAGTAATCTTTTCTTTAAAAATCTTTTTCATACATTCATCTTGACGTCACGATGTGTTTGTTCCTTGGACAGGGGCTGTTGCTATACTTCTTCTTTTGGCGGTTGCGCTTCTATGTGCATATGAACTTTGTGCTGTGTATGTTACAGCTGGTTCTAGTGCATCGGAGCGTTATTCACCTTCTGGTTTCTTTTTTGGTATATCAGCAATTGCCTTAGCAATCAACATGCTCTTCATTTGTCGGATGGTCTTTAATGGTATACCCAAAAACTCATCACCACCAAACAATTTCTTCTATTTTTGCATTCCTTTTCTTTGACAGGAATCTATTTTTTGCATCCTCTTTTACATATTTTTCTCTTGGTTCAGGAAATGGATTAGATGTGGATGAATATGTGCGGAGGGCATATAAGTTTGCATATTCTGATTGTATAGAAGTGGGTCCCTTGGCTTCTTTACCTGAACCACCTGATCCTAATGAATTGTATCCTCGTCAATCTAGTAGGCAAGCTCTCACATCATTCTTTCATCTTTATAAAATCAATTAGTTACGAAATCTTATAATTATGTGGCCAGTGACCACTATTCTTACTAGTTTTTTGGTTTCCCATGGTGTAATACTGTGGATGTATTTTTGGGTTCTTTCTTCTTCTATTTAGTCTTTTCTATTTTTCTTCTGGATACTTGTGTCCTCAATCTTCCATATTTTGATTTCACGTTAAAGTCATTTTTTATCCGTTCTTATTATTTTGTTTCTTCTAATAATTTGTCCCGTTTGTTCATCTGCTCAGGATTAAGTTAAGTGAATCACGAGGAAAAAAATCCTTCAATTTGGCGTACTGACCCTGTGATGTGAATAGTTTATGTTGTAGTCAATTAACTATTTAATAATATTTCAAATATGGATTCACTAGTTTGTGATATTATAATTATATTTTAATCTTGAAATGTTAACTGTCCAGTGAGCATATCTTATATTTTTATTGATTAAAACAGGGTTGGTAGACTTTTCATTAGAAACAAACAAGTATTAGGAAGGTTTGAGAGAATCATGTGGTGCACTGTTGTCTTTCTCTTCAGGATATTAAGGCCTTATAGTTGTTAAATGCTAAGTTTTATTTGGATTTTCTCAAGTTTTAGTTTCCAAAAGCTAAACCACATAATATTTCAGATTGCTGCCAAGAGGTAAGTTAGGACATTTAAGTGGCCAAGACCCTCATTTGTATACTTCTGCTTATTGGCAACCTCACTTGAACTCTGGTCATCAATTTGGCCATGTCAATACTCGAGCTGAAAGCATATTTGAACAGGTTGATGATGTTTTGAGGATGAGCTTTGGTTTTTTAAATCCATCAATGAGAAAATGTTGGATGTTATCAACGAACTGGGGGTGATTAAGATGTATTTTTCCCATACAAATGAGAAAACCTTCAACCAACTAAACCTCAACTTCTTTATACAATATTGTTCCAAACACAAACAGAGAGAGAAAAGGGGAAAGATGTTGACAAGGTTCTTTAGCGGTGAGATTCCGCTTGGTTTCCCATTGAGAATGTTGGTGTAGCCAAAGTCAATTATGTGCATCTAAGAAATTCCAATCTAGTTTTTCATTGACCTTTTTGATATGTTAATTGGAAAGGAGGCCTTGCTTTCTCTTCCTTCTCTTCTCACGCACAACTTTATTAGTCACATTTGCAAACAATATGACCTGATTGGGAAGAGGAGTTAACGTGTGCTAGAACTCTGGCTAAACAATAATTCATCTTTAGGTTGTTTGGAATTTATGTATCTTTAGGGAAAAAAAGAATTTACATATCTTTAAAGAAACTTGTTAGTCATTATTATTGTCAAGTATTATAGATTGCAGTCTGGTTGTGTTTGGCCTCATCAGATTCATGGTGATTCTTCTAAAGCTCCCTAGAGATCTGTTTGTTCTAATTTGGACCTATTGGGATTTGAGTGTCTATTGTAACCTCAATGATCTGAAAATCATTGAATGGGGATAATTTTTTTGAAATTACAAAAAGAGAGAGGGAAAGGAGCTCCAACCAAAGGAGTTATAGAAGACATCTCCAATTGGTCAAAAGAGAATCAAAACTATAAGAATGGAATAAATTTGACAATTTACACCAAGAGATAGCAGTATGAACAACATGATCCATAAAATAGTCATAGAGCTGAGCACGGTCGTCGAAGAGGTGGCTCTTACGCTTGAGCCAAACATACCACAAAAAGGCTCTAATGAGCTGTTTCCAAAGAAGACTCTTCTTTCCCTTGAACGGATCATCGTCGAGCATAAGAGAGAGGAAATGATTGATGTCTGATGGGAAGACCACATACCAGCTGAAAGCATGAAGAATATGGTTCCAAAACTATGCAGATAATGGGCAGAAAATGAAGAGATGGCTTTGAGTCTCGTTATCCTTCTTACAAAGAGGGCACCAACCGGGAGAGATCATCTTTGTTGGGAGACGATGCTATAGCTTATCATGTGTAAGGACCACTTTGTAAGCAAGTTCCCGCAAAAAGAATTTGATCTTTTTTGGGTAGTGATCAGACCAAATAGCTTCGGTGTAGCCAACAAACGCATTAGTATTGTTGTGGTACCTAAGAGCAATCCAAGATTTGGAGGAGAGAACTCCAGATTGTTCCGGCATCCAATACCATTTGTCATTAGATTGCAGAGGCTGATGGTTTGTGAATAGAAGAGACAAATTGGCCCACTTAGCAATTTCCAAATGATTGAGATGCCTAAAAAGATGGAGATCCTAACAACCCTCTAAAGTGTTCTAAAGGTGAAAAACGGAGGCCTCCTTGGCAAGGGAAAGAGCAAATAGATTAGGGAAGGCTATATGAAGAGGCTGCGTGCCCACCCATAAGTCAAGCCAAAATGAGATAGAGCACCCATTACTAAGAATAGCAGCATGTTGATCCACCAGAGGTTGATAAAAAGACAAGTTTTTTCATGGGCCGAGTGCACAGAGTGTGTGATCCAACTTTATTATCACAGACAGAGGAGCCAAACTTGGCAACAATGACTTTCTCCACAAAGCATGTCTTTCCACCCTAAACCTCCAAATCCATTTACTAGGAGACTTTCATTTCTCAACTTTATATTAGTGATCCCAAGGCCACCAACACTCTGGGGAAGAGTAACAAGATCCCAACGGACAAGGTGGAGGTTGGACCCTCCCTCTTTCCATTTCCAAAGAAAATCTCTATAGAGCTTTTCAATCATATGGGCCACTTTGCTAGATATTTTGAAGAGGGAAATGTAGTAGGTAGTGTCACATCCCCACCTAGGTTTACCTCTTATACCTGGAAGGAGATGTGAGGACAACAGGTACCACCCTTTTGTTACACTCGGGGGAAGAGTAACAAGATCCTAACAGACAAGGTGGAGGTTGGACCCCTCCTCTTTCCCTTTCCAAAGAAAATCTCTATAGAGTTTTTCAATCATATGGGCCACTTTGCTAGGTATTTTGAAGAGGGAAAGGTACTAGGTAGTGTCACACCCCCACCCAGGTTTACCTCTTATACCTGGAAGGAGATGTGAGGACGGCAGGTACCACCCTTTTGTGGCACTTACTGTCCAACTACCTAACCTAATTTCAATCTTAGCCAAAGATAAATAATTAAAAACCTTTATTTTATTACAACATGATAAAGTTCATACAACTTAGTAAATTTACAACTATTTGCTTTTTAACCCAGACTCGTCTATTGATTAAGAAGTTCATCTTGTGGCAGACCTTGACTTTGACTCTTCTGCTACATGCGAAGGCAAACATAAATGAAATGATTGAGCTAGAAGTCCAGTGAGTGGTAAACAACTTGCAGGGTTTCTTACAACCCATAACAACAAACGGAATGACGTTAGTGCGTAAACAAATCATAGCGAGGTTACTTCTCAAACTTTGACCTAGTTCGTAACCGTTCATGCAGTTTCTACACACACGGTAGATAGTGGATATTTTAATGTTTCACTCCCTATGTGCACATAGATCTACCTCTTGGAGGCTCAAAACCTATACACATCGATCCTCTAGGTTCTGAGCCATAAGAGGTAGATCTATGTGCACATAGGGAGTGAGACATAGAAAGATCAACTGTCTACTGTGTGTAGGAACTGCAGGAATGGTTACAACAAGGTTGAGGTTTGAGAAGTAACCTCGCTATGATCTGTTGATGCACTAACGTCGTTCCGATTGTTGTTAAGAGTTGTAAAAGACCCTGCAAGTTGTTTACCACTCACTGGGCTTCTAGCTTATTCGTTCCTTTTATGTTTTCCTTCACAGGTAGCAGAAGAGTCCTGGTTGTTGCTCGAAGTCGAGGTCTGCCACTAGATGAACTTCTTAATCAATTGATGGGTCTGGGTAAAAAGCAAATAGTTGTAAATTTACTAAGTTGTATGAACTTTATCATGTTGTAATAAAATAAAAGTTTTAAATTATTTATCTTTGGCTAAGATTGAGATTAGGAAGTTGGATAGTAAGTGCCACAAAAGGGTGGTACCTGCCATCCTCACATCTCTTTCCAAGTATAAGAGGTAAACTTGAGTGGGGGTGTGACAAGTAGAGAGGTTGCTTGAATCAAAGTTAGCTTACCACCTTTAGAAATATATGAAGCCCACACTTTGATTCTCCGCTTGATTTTCTCAACAATTGGAGCCTAAAAAGAAAGGGTCCTCGGCTTGCCATTAAAGGGGAGCCCAAGGTAGGAATTAGGCCATGTACCAACCTTACAACCATAGAGGTCAACAATACTTTGAAGCTCAACCGAGGAGAGGTTAATGCCCAAAATTTTAGACTTGTGATGGTTGATGGATAGGCTAGAACAAGCTTAAAAAACATTGATGAAATCAAGTAGATTTTTTATGTAGTCGTGGCTGTATGTGGAGAAAAGGATAGTATCATCGGCGAATTGAAGATGACTAATGGAAAGGCCATCTTTACCAACCCCAAAACCCTGAATTTTCCTATCCGCTTTAGCTTGAGTCAGTAGTCTATGAAGGGTATCAATAATAATGTTGAAGAGGAAGGGAGACAGTGGATCTCCTTGCCTGATACCCCTAGTGGTACGAATTTTACCTTGGGGACGAGCGTTGATGATGATAGAGAAGTTTGCAGAAGTTAGATAGCCCATGACCCATTTTCTCCAATCGTTACCGAAACCCCTAGCTTGAAGGATGGAGTCAAGGAAAGCCCAATCCACCGTATCAAAAGCCTTCTCGATGTCGAGCTTGATCACAATGCCTTGTTTATCCTTCCTCCTCCATTCATCAATGAGTTCATTGGCAATTAGAGATGCATCAAGTATTTGACACCTCTACGAAGGCCAATTGGTGCTTAGAAATAATGGAAGGGAGAACCCTTGCCAAAATTTTGTAGCGCCCGTTGTGAGGCTAATTGGTCTGTAGTCACCAACTCTTCGGGAATCAATTCTCTTGGGTATAAGGCAAATATAAGTCTCATTAAGGATAACATTGATGATACCATTCTTGAAAAAGTGTTGGAACACCCTCGATATGTCAGCTCTTAAGAATGTGCCAAGACTTTTTATAAAACTCGATTGTAGAGCCATCAGGGCCCAGAGACTTGTTTGTACCAAGAGAGCAGACCGCAAACCATATTTCCCTTTCAGTAAAGGGAAGTTCCAACTACTGTGACTGTTGAGTAGATAAGGAGGGCCAGACTAACTGGGGCAATGCCTGGAGATTGGGTTTCTTAGTGTATAGTCTAGAAAAGAAGCTTATGAATTCAGCTTCAATTTGGGATTCAGCTTACCGTGTACTCAGATCGCCTTCACTAAGCCATAAATACTTGTATTTTTGTCTCCAAAGGGTTTCCTCCTTGGCCACCACTGAGAGAAGTTGGGACTTGAGGCTTCTTTTCTGCACCCTATGCATAGGAAGACACTCATTGGATTCCTCAAGGCTGTTCAGTAAGGTGATTTTGGCAATGAGCTGTTTTTTTTTGTGTGTTGATACAACCAAAAGTAGACTTATTCCATTCCTTGAGAACAACTTTGAGACCTTTGAGCTTAACAATAAGTACACGACCCGGTCTACCACACAAAGGGGTTATCTTCCACCAATAATCAACAGTGATATCAGAATCCCTGTTCTGAAGCCACATATTCTCAAAGCGGAATGGCATTGGGCCCCATTTGTCAACACCGATAGATAGTAGAATAGGGTAGTGATTGGAGGTGGGTCTCTCAAGTCTCTTGGATGTGGTAAAAGCAAATTTCTGTTGAATTCTGTCGGTAAGCAAGAACCTATCAATGTGGGTGAATGGGGATAAACTTTCTCATCTTCTTCCTTGATTGGTTAAGGAACCTCGATGTTTATTGGGCTTGGCTGCTAGATCCTTCCAATAAGTTCTCAGTTAAATCTTTTAGAGAGGTTTTTACACCTAGTTCTGAACAATCTTTATTTAGAGATTTGGAATGATACTTATCCAAATTGGATTAAGATTTTCCTACAGAAGCTTAGTCTTGGTGCAGTAAACATGACTGATCGTCTACAGAGAAGAAGCCCTTATTTTCATCTCCATTTGTATTATGTGTTTGTCAAATTCTGAGTCTCTAGGACACTTATTTGCTCCCATTGCTCCTTTGCATCAAATTATTGGACGACTATTCTAGAGGTTTTTGGATGGTCTTTGGCCTTATCAAAATATCCTCTTTTTTTGTGGGTTGGCTTGCTCTCAACTGAGTCTTTTTTTGGTCTCTTTGAGGAGAAAGGAATGGTCGCATTTTCAAGGATATTTCTTGTTCTTTTGATTATTTTATGGGTTCCATTCTTTTTTATGCATTGTATCAGTGTAAATGTAAACATCCTTTTTACTGACTGTAGCCTCCACTTTAATTGCTAATTGACTGACTTTCATGTAATATTCCTTTAGGTGCTCGACCCTGTTACTTCATTTATCAATGAAATTTGTTTCCCTTCTCAAAGAATTTATTTTTGTCAGCTGATAGTGTGATTGTTCATTTTTGGGTTGGATCTTCCATTTTCAGGGCTTCACATCTTGGGCTTCTTTATGTTGGTTCGGTTTTAGTACTTGTTGCCTACTCTATTTTATATGGCCTTACGGCTAAGGAGGCACGCTGGCTTGGTGCCACTACTTCTGCTGCTGTCATCATTCTTGGTATGTTCCAACTGCTTCACCTATATTTAACCTTATTTACTCTTGGATTTTCTGATGTTTTAATTCTTTTGGGTACTTGTTTTGTAGATTGGAATGTAGGGGCATGCTTGTACGGGTTCCAGCTGTTAAAAAGTGGTGTTTTAGCACTTTTTGTGGCTGGCATGTCTCGTGTTTTTCTCATTTGTTTTGGAGTTCATTATTGGTTTGTTTCTACCAATTTCATTTGGTTTTCTTATTACTAAATCCGATAACTGTTATCATGGTTCTCATTTTTCCTTCTGCATCAGGTATTTGGGACATTGTATAAGTTATGCAGTTGTAGCTTCTGTACTATTGGGTGCAGCTGTGATGCGTCATCTTTCAGCAACAGATCCGTTTGCTGCTAGGAGAGATGCCTTGCAAAGCACTGTGATTCGCTTGAGAGAGGGATTTCGCAGGAAAGAACCAAATAGTTCATCAAGCTCATCAGATGGTTGTGGCTCAAGTATGAAACGTAGTAGCAGTGTTGAGGCAGGTCACCTTGGTAATGCTGTTGAATCTACTAGCAAGAGTGGGCCAGCAACACAATGTACAGCTGATGGTAATAATTGGAATGGCATCCTATGTCGAGCTGGTAGTTCACAAGAGGGTATTAACAGTGATAAGAGCATGGATAGTGGACGGCCAAGTTTGGCTTTGCGGAGTAGTTCTTGTCGTTCTATCATCCAAGAGCCTGATGTAGCAATGTCGTTCGTGGATAAAATTTTTGATCATAATAGTTCCTTGGTGGTTTGTTCTAGTAGTGGGCTTGACAGTCAAGGCTGTGAATCTAGCACGTCAACTTCCGCAAACCAACAGACATTAGATTTGAACTTGGCTTTGGCATTGCAGGAAAGGTTGAGTGACCCAAGGATTACATCTATGTTGAAGAGAAGCTCTAGACAAGGGGATCGTGAATTGGCTAGTTTATTGCAGAATAAAGGACTGGATCCTAATTTTGCAATGATGTTAAAGGAGAAGAGCTTGGACCCAACTATCCTTGCATTACTTCAAAGGAGTAGTTTGGATGCGGACAGAGAACATCGAGATAATACTGATATTACTATCATTGATTCAAACAGTGTTGACAACATGCTTCCTAATCAAATTTCTCTATCTGAAGAACTGAGACTTCACGGGCTTGAAAAGTGGCTTCAGTTCTCCAGGCTTGTACTACACAATGTAGCCGGGACCCCAGAACGGGCATGGGTGATCTTTAGTCTTGTCTTTATTATTGAAACAATCATTGTAGCCATATTCCGTCCAAAAACCATTGACATTATAAATGCGAAACACCAACAGGTGAATAGAGCTTTTACTTACATATATGGAGTACTATGGCATTATTGAATTTTGGAATTATCAAATTTGTGAAATGTCAAGGTAAACTCTGTGTTTCTTCAAACTAAAACTTTTTCTTGTGCTTTCAGTTTGAATTTGGCTTTGCTGTCTTACTACTATCTCCCGTGGTCTGTTCGATTATGGCTTTCCTCCAGTCACTGCAAGCAGAAGAAATGTCAATGACGTCAAAACCACGGAAGGTATGCATTCCATTGTGAGATTAAATATATGCAGATAAGAAAATTGTTTTGATTTACATCAATGAAATATTGTTTTCGTAGTTACATTAATTTTTAGTAGCCCCTAGCATTTCTTTTCTTATAGGTGGAAACAGCTCTTTTCTTGTAATGTGGAGGTTGCATATAGAGCTTTATTTTCTACTGTGGATATTGCAGGGCTTGTTAGGTAGGCAATTTGAAAATAGAAATTTGAAAACAAAGAATTCAATGAAATTAGAGTTGTATTTCATGCTTCAAATATACGTTTTATGTTGGACCCAAATTTAAAGCCCCAAATCAATTATAAAAGGTTAGACAATTTTCTCTTTAAATTTTTTTCCCGGAATGTCTAGGAAGTGTCCCAAACGTGTCTCACGTGCCTGAAATTAAAAATAAATAAACAAAAATACACATGTCTGGAGCGTGTGTGTGTCTGACATGAACACTGGATAAAATGGATTGTCTGTGCTTCATAAGATGCAACTAAACAACAGAGCAAACCTATGTGAATTTTATCTGTTATGCAAACATAGATACTGGCCTAAAAATCCTAGGTGAATTTAGGCCAAGTACGAAGTGATGTACTCTGTCCTTCACATTTATGCAACTTTGGAAATATATGCCTTTAGTTTATATGGGCGAGCATCATTATTTTCTCAGCATGATGAAGGGTGAATAGTGAAATGTCTTGTCCAAATCTTACTGGCCATAGGTGTCCAAAAATCTTGCATAAGATTGGGCTTTGATAGTCATCCCCTTTAGGCACAGTCCAGTTGGTTGAGGACTTGAAAGTTTGGTATGTCAATGTGGAGGTCTTAGTTTTTGAGGAACTCCTATGTTGTTTAGGGTAGGAGGGATCTCATTTTGGTCCCCTTCTTCTCCTGGGCTTTTCTTCTTGTTCTCTCTTTTTTCTTACGAGGATTGCGTTTCTTCCTCCCGCCTCTCTTAATTTTCTTCACTTGGGAAGATTTAGGTTCCAGGAAGTCACATTCTTTGTCTAGCAGGTCTTGCTTGGAAGCGTGAACATCTTATACTGCATGCAAAAACATGCTTCCTTCTTTTTGCGGGTGTAGTGGTGTTCTGTTTACAAAGGTGCATCAAAGAATCCTGACAATGTCCCCTGGGGTTGCAGTTCTGCGTATGGTCTAGATTTTAGGACGCTTTGGGAGTTTAGTTGGCTTGGAGTTGGAGCAGAGATTGTAGGGCTGGGATGGAGGAGGTTTTGTTGTCTTGTTGTCTCCCCATATCTCATTTCCCTGGCAGGTGTATTTTTTTTCGCTCTTCTTTGATGCTTTGACTTGTGAAGAATGAAAAGGCTTTTAAGAGGCACTGATGCAGTAGAGTTTTGGGAGGTTGTTAGGTTTAATAATCAATACCTCACTTTGGACCTCGGGGAATAAGGCTTTTTGTAACTATTAGCTAGGTCTTATCCTTTAAGATGGGAGTATTTTCCTGTAGCTTTTTGAACTCTTTTTTGTTGGGTAGTTATTTTTTCCGGATGTCTTTGTACATTCTTTAATTATTTTTAATGAAAGCTCGATTTCTTATAAAAAAGATCTTTTAACTGATACTCTCTTGAGTGTATAGTTCTATGATTTGGTTCACACGCATTAGGTTTCTAATGATATTATTTATTTTGGTCTATGCCTCAATATGATCTTTTTCTGCAGTATGGGTTCATCGCTTGGCTACTCAGCACTTCTGTGGGGCTTTTACTTTCTTTCTTGAGGTTTGTCAATATCATCAATCACCAAGTATTTTTTTTTTTTGTCTTTTTGGAAAAGCTCTACAGCTGTAGTGGCCTGGGAAAGTTGGAAACTGGACCTTTTTATTTATTTATTTATACTTCCATATTGATATTCATACTCTTCTTTTACATTGAGGTTCATGTCCATTTTTCTAAGAATTGAATTCTTTCTTTTGAGTGTTCTATAGTTCCTCTGTTTTATTATTATTTCATCTGCACAGTTTCCAACACCTTTCCAGTTTTCATGCCTTTTTTAAAAACTTTTTTACCTGGAGCCTTTTTTCATCTTCCGTCACTATGTCAATTTTTGTAGCAAAAGTTTTTGATTTCCGTCCTTTTTTTAGTTTTATTTTGATCCATTGACTTTTTCCCCTTAGTTAATGATTGTACACGCTCTGTTTTGCAGCAAGTCATCGGTCCTTTTAGGGCTGTCCTTAACAGTTCCACTCATGGTAGCTTGTCTTTCCCTTGCCATTCCTATATGGATCCGGAATGGGTACCAGTTTTGGATTCCTCGAGTACAGTGCATGGGTTCTGCAGGAAACCAACGAACTCTTGGAACAAAGGAGGTTTGTATGCCTGCTTTTTAATTTTTAAAATTTTAAAACTCCTTTGGTCCGGGGTCCTTTCTCCCCCTTTCTTTTGTAATTTCATACATCAATGAAATTGTTTCTTATGAAAAAACAAAAGAAAAAGAAAAAAAACTTCTCCCATTTTACTTCCTTGTAAAAATGGAAGTTTTGGTTTCAAGTTGTAATTTCTGATCTTGACTCTTGTAATCTTACTGTTATGGGTGGGATTTGTTATTCTTACCATGTTGCAAATCGTTCTCAAATTTTCCAATAGAACTAGAAGTAGGTTCTTCTGTCAGAGTAATAAAAGAAATTAGAAGAAAACATTTTATTATATGAAAAAAGCGACACATTACGGGCACACGACATCACAGAGAGATTCAGGATAAAAGGAAGCATGGAGTTCACAGCTAAGTGTTTTGACTACTTGGAAGGTGTATTTCAAATTTCCAAAGGGGGTGTAATGTTGGGTGTTATGGAATATTAGTGGTGCTCGCATAGCTTGTAGATGGGATCGTGAGGAATAAAGCAAATTAATATAATTCTTTTAATCATTAAATGAATCATAGGGACTTTGAGCCTCTGTGCATTTTTACAAAGATGCCTCAGTGCATTTTTACAAAGTTGCCTCTTGTGGTTCAAAGGAAGCGTAAGTCTCAAGGCCATAGGTTAGAGTTTCCCTCGAGGTGACCCTCAAGGTTTAAGCCTCAAATAGCCTTATAAAACATCGATGTGAGTAGCCCATAGAGAGGGTCAATCCTTAAAATTCTGCCTATCTCCTAAACTTCTAACTCCTTTTGTTTATGGTTAGTCTTTCTAACCAACTTTTCAGGTAAGTACAAGCACACTACTATAATCCTAATTACAACTCTTCCGCTACTAAAATTCATAATATAATTCCAGGTGTTTAATCATAATTAACTTGAAGAATCAATTTTGATAACATTGAGTCTTCAGCAATCTCAGTTTTCTTTACTCAATTTCACGAGTTACATGGAGAATTATATTGGGAATTTTAGTAGTGGAAAGAACAATTCTTTGAGACTGATGCTTAGAAGAGAAACATGAACATAGCAAGAGATGAACCTCTTCCCAACCTCTAAAATTCCTACCATTCCTCTCAAGCCAAATGTTCCATAGAAATTTGACAAACCAGCCATCGAAGGCCTTAACCCTTTGCAAAAAATGGTGGCTGCAGAAAAACTGCCTCTATCATAGAATAATAGTCTCTGTTCTAAGCCAAACAAATGCCGAACAGCTCCATAAAGCAATCCCAGATTGATGGGTTTGTCAAGTTATTTCTATGTTTACAATATCTCCCTGTTTCTATTATTTATTTATTTCTTTTTTTCATAACTCTTCAATCACTGTTCAATGCTGCATCTAATTTCGCTATCGTGATGATTTTACAGGGGATTGTTCTTGTGATTTGTATGTCACTGTTTTCTGGATCTGTGATAGCTCTTGGTGCTATAGTGTCTGCCAAGCCTCTTAATGATTTACGCTACAAAGGGTGGACTGGTGATGACAAAAGCTTCTCATCGCCCTATGCCACATCTGTGTACCTTGGCTGGGCTATGGCATCTGCAATTTCTTTAGTTGTCACTGGTGTGCTGCCAATAGTTTCATGGTTCTCAACATACCGTTTTTCCTTCTCTTCTGCTGTTTGTGTTGCCATATTCACAGGTAACATCTTCAGGTTTTCTATAGTTGGCCTTTTGGATTAGTTTCTTTGAATTAGTGGTTTATATGACCTCCTTACTTGAACAGGATCTGTTCGATTGGTTGAACAACTGTGTCCTTGAGTTCTAAAACTAGTGGTTTATATTTTATAGGTCTGCCTAAAGTTGGTCTTAATAGTGTTTTTTTTTTTTTTTTATAGTGGTTCTTGTCATGTTTTGTGGTGCATCATATTTGGAAGTTGTGAAATCAAGAGATGATGGGGTTCCTACAAGTGGAGATTTTCTTGCTGCCTTGCTTCCGCTAGTGTGCATCCCTGCTTTGCTCTCTCTTTGCTCTGGACTATATAAATGGTGAGAGCCTATACCTTGTACAATCAGTGTGGATGGAATGGCTGAACTTTGCAGCTAGTTACGTTACTGGCCAACTTTAGTTTTAACATTAAGGAGAGAGATGATTGTTACCATTTGAGTATGTGTTCTCAGGAAAGATGATGGCTGGAGGCTTTCCCGAGGTGTTTATGCATTTCTTTGTATTGGGCTTCTCCTGCTACTTGGTGCTATATCAGCTGTTATAGTTGTAATCAAACCTTGGACGGTAAGAGAAGACTTGTAATACCTCTATTTTTGTATGCTTCGACCATCTTCATTTCACTCATGGCACCTTATTTCCAATAAACAGATTGGGGCAGCATTTCTTCTGGTGCTTCTTATGATTGTACTAGCAATTGGCTCTGTCCACCATTGGGCTTCAAACAACTTTTATTTGACGAGGACCCAAATGTTTCTTGTTTGTTTCCTTGCTTTTCTTTTGGCTTTGGCGGCATTCCTCGTTGGATGGTTTGAAGGTGAGATAAGGAATTGTCGATCTTATTTTTTGTTCTTGTGTTTATTTCTCTTCGATTATGAAAAGTCATGAATTTGGTTACAAAGTAAAAATTCTCCACTCTAATAATGCCTTTCTTTTTCATCCTTCAGGCAAACCGTTTGTGGGAGCTTCTGTTGGCTATTTCTTATTCTTATTTCTTCTGGCTGGAAGAGCATTAACTGTGGGTCTTGACCTTCTTTAACGTGTTTTGCTAATCATTTTTTATTTTGTCAGTTGTTAACTAGTAGAATATTATTACTTGTAATCACCTTTTTTACCCCCATACTTTGCAGGTTTTACTCTCACCACCAATTGTAGTTTACTCTCCAAGAGTTCTTCCTGTATATGTTTATGATGCTCACGCAGATTGTGGGAAGAATGTCAGGTTTGTTTAGCTCTCTGATTCTTTTTGATTCATTGGCAAATGTCTGTAACTTTCTTCATGATATTGTGTATGGGGCTGTATTAGAAAAACCATCTGATATTTGCTAATTTATTCTTCATAGTGCTGCGTTTCTTGTGCTTTATGGGATAGCATTAGCAACTGAAGGCTGGGGTGTTGTTGCAAGTTTGCTTATTTATCCACCATTTGCTGGAGCCGCTGTATCAGCAATTACTCTTGTTGTATCCTTTGGTTTTGCTGTCTCTCGTCCTTGTTTAACTCTCAAGGTATGAACTATCCATTGTGAAGGCCTCTGTAAAAGAACTGGGTCTTTAATTTGTACTCACTATTTAATACATTATCAATGCCTTCAAATATATGTAGATGATGCAAGATGCTGTTCACTTTCTCAGCAAGGAAACTATTATTCAAGCAATTTCTCGGTCTGCCACCAAGGTGTGTTTGACTACAATACATATTAAAATTACCTTATGTGATGTACATACTACTAGATGCATTTTCATCACCTTCTGTTTAACTGTATTCATAAGGATTCTTGACTGCAGCTCGACCTTTTATGTAGTCAAATTCTTTTTCTGATGCTCTGTTATGATATGTGGATCATATAATCTCTTATTCACCCAAAAGGTTACTTGTTAGAATGTACATTCATGCTCCTAGTGCATGTTTTACTGGGTGCCTTCATTTATTCGCCACTGCAACTTTTATTTTTTTAGTTTAGATCTATTTCTATTATGAAATGCTGTCCCTGCATCTAATAGGACTAATACATGTTTACTATCCAGACTAGAAATGCTTTATCTGGAACATATTCAGCTCCACAGAGGTCTGCTAGTTCTGCAGCTCTTCTAGTTGGTGATCCTACCGTCATGCGAGATAGAGCAGGAAATTTTGTGCTTCCAAGGGCAGATGTTATGAAACTTAGAGATCGCTTGAGAAACGAGGAGTTAGTTGCGGGATCATTCTTCTGCAGACTGAGATACAGGAGGCCATTTTTTCATGAGACAACTAATGATGTTGATCACAGAAGGCAAATGTGTGCTCATGCTCGTATTTTGGCCTTGGAAGAGGCAATTGATACAGAATGGGTATACATGTGGGACAAATTTGGTGGCTATTTACTGCTTTTGCTTGGTTTGACCGCCAAAGCTGAGCGAGTTCAAGTATGTCCTGTGCTTTTTGCATATTATTGATGAAATATACCTTCACTTCTGTTAACTGGTAGATGGAAACGCTTCTTGTCTGGCAGTTGGAAACTGACAGATATATAATATTGACTTATTTTAATAAATATTATAATAAGAGCCGTTTTATTGATAAGTTTTAAATTGTTTCAATTATATTTAGCACTTCTGTAATGATTTGGTTGATTATTTTTTGTAGGATGAGGTTCGTTTAAGACTTTTTCTTGATAGCATAGGCTTTTCAGACCTGAGTGCTAAGAAAATAAAAAAGTGGATGCCTGAGGACCGTAGACAGTTTGAAATCATTCAGGAGAGGTAAATAACTTTGTTTTTATTCTTTAAGAAATATGGAGGATCTCTAATTTTCTTGTATACATTGTAGTTATATAAGGGAAAAAGAAATGGAAGAAGAAATCCTAATGCAAAGACGTGAGGAGGAGGGAAGAGGTAAAGAAAGAAGAAAGGCTTTACTGGAGAAAGAAGAGCGTAAGTGGAAGGAAATAGAAGCTTCTCTAATGTCCTCTATTCCAAATGCTGGTGGTAGAGAAGCTGCTGCCATGGCTGCAGCTGTGCGTGCCGTTGGAGGTGATTCTGTTCTTGAGGATTCTTTTGCTCGAGAAAGAGTGTCAAGCATTGCTCGTAGGATTCGAGTAGCCCAGTTAGCTCGCCGTGCACTTCAGGTTGAGTATTTTACTCTTTCTGATGAAATAAGGAATATGGCCTTTTTCTTGGGCTGGGCAGTTTAATATTACCATTCTATGCTTAGCTAAAATCCTTTTTTGGGTGGTGGGGGGTTCAAACTACTGTAGATATTTTTTAAACAAGAAACAACTTCTCATTGATGTAGTGAAAAGGAATAAAATTTTAAAAGAATACGAACTCCCAAAAGGAGAGAAAAAATACAAACAACAAATACATCCACATAGAGATAAACTTACAAACAACTACGACCGAGATGCCTCCTTCGAATACTGAGAAACAAAGGCTACTACAAAGCTACAAAAAAACCCAAAAAACGACCACTAACCAAACAAAAGATGTCAAAGAGCAAACTGAAAACTCATCGATGATGCACGGACTAAAAAATTGATGAAAGAAGCTATTGAAGAACCAACTCCAAGAATCTTGAAAAGAAACTCTCGCCTAACACTCTAATACCTTCCAACAGGAAAACGAAATAGAGCCCAACAGGTGATATTAAACTGCCATCACTTAAATCTTCCAAAAACAACAAACAAAAAGTTAGGCACCCTCTATAAAGCAACCACTTTTAAAGTACTCCCACGTTCTCTGATGTTCGAAACAAAAAATCCAACTCTTATTGAAATTCTAACTGCCAAAACTCCTTAGATTTTTACAAGAGGGGATAAAGGGTGAATTTCTTTGAATTGTATTTCACAAACCTTAATTGAAGATGAAAACTTTTGAAGGAACAGAGCTCGTAGTATAACTGGCGATAATAGTCGAGATAGTCTAATTATCTTGGACATCATCCTTAAATAATGCCTCAAAAGCATCAACGGAGTCCACAAGATAAGGATACTCAAAACACTTTTTCTTCAAAAAAAATGCTTCAGGCTCTATACTAAGTAATTTCAGAATCTTCATCAGAATCAAAAGTGTGAATACACGTAGAAGGGATGGACATATTCCGTAAGCAGAGAAGAGCTGATAATAACTTTAATTAACATTAGATCCGATCCGAAAAGAGAAATAACTAACTGACTAAGGGAGTAATTTGAACAAAGCCTTAATACGAGTCATTTTCTCGTGGCAATATCTCCTGATTGGAAAATGTCATCAATCTTACATAAGATTCTTCGAAAATATCAGCATCAAAATCTGAGTTTTTGTGAACTAGATAGGGTTTAGAGTTTAGGGTTACTGTAGATTAGCCAAAATATATGTTTTTAAGTCAAAATTCTCTGGCAAGTTGATTTTTCAATCAAAATATTCTGAATAAGTGATCAAATAGTTATTTTAATGGCTGCTTTCAGAATGAGATGTGACCCTTCTGAGCACAACTTGATAAAATGCCTCTATCTAGCCTAACAGGCTAAAGCTTCATGCTTTGCTTATTCCATTGCATCACTGCAATTCCTTGGCTATTTTTGTGGAATGCATTATTAAGATTTCTGTCTTCTCTTTTCTGTGGTTTGATGACCATCCTAGGTTTGACTTATTCAAACCCACATGATTAGTAATTGACACCCAAGTTCCCTCTTTGAAATCGTAATGCTTCAATCTAAGAAGCACGGACACTTTCGTTTGGCTAGCGTATCCGTGTCCGACTCTCCCACACTTATTGGACACGTATCGGACACTTATTAGTGCAACAAATGTATTGGACATGCATAGAACACTTGTTGAGTAGACTAAAAAGACACACATATGACAATAATAATAACTTTTGAGTGTGAAATACGTCATCCCATTTACTTTGAATTTTCTTTTGGTATAAAAATGATATATATTTTAATAAACATGTTCTTACCATATTGTGTCAAACTTTTAAAACATGGCATGTCGCCGTGTCCATATTGTGTTGTATACGTGTCTTTTATCTGTATTTGTGCTTCTTAGGCTTCAACAAAGATTCCCATGGCTAGACGTCTCTCTATGCTCTGTATTTTGTGCAAAATGATGCTAACTCAAAGGCCCCCTTTTCAGCTTGTGCCCCTTCACCCTTGGCTAAAATCTTTTGGGATTTTGTTCTGAAGGCTTTTGGTTGGCACACTACCATTTCATGTGACATTTGGGATTTCCTCTTATCCTGCTTATTGGGCATCCCTTCAAGTAGGGGAAAAGAATTCTTTGGCTAAACATCATTTGGACTTTTATGTGGTCCATTTGGTTAGGAAGGAATTCTTGTATCTTTTATCTGTTCTATCATCGATCTATCTCTGTCTTGGCATAAATAGACTTTCCCCTTTTGTAATTATAGTTTATCATCTCTTTGCCCATTGGATTAGTTTCTTGTAAGCCTCAAGATAAGAATATCAATGAAATGAATGGTTTCCAATCAACAAAAAAGAAAAAAAAGGAAAAGGAAAATAATAATAATGTAATATTTACCCTTCGTTTTCATTGTACTCTACAGACAGGAATCCATGATGCTGTCTGCGTTCTTGATGATGAGCCAATAGGATGTGGCAAGCACTGTGGTCAGATTGAGGCTAGTTTATGTCAAAGTCGAAAAATCAGCGTTTCAATTGCTGCATTGATTCAGCCAGAGTCTGGTCCTGTTTGTCTGTTTGGCACGGAGTATCAAAAGAAGGTTTGCTGGGAATTTCTGGTGGCTGGTTCCGAACAAGGCATTGAAGCTGGGCAAGTTGGTCTCAGATTGATTACTAAAGGTGATAGACAATCTACTGTCACAAAGGAGTGGAGCATAAGTGCAACCAGTATTGCTGATGGAAGGTCTGTGTCGATTATTTTGAGTACTAAACTAAGCAGCTTCTCCCTCTTGCTTCTGCTTTGTTTCATTTTGCGTGAGATTGCTTTCTTTGGTGTTGCTGATGTAAGGCATTTGTTATTTGTTTTGCGAACCGGACCGAGCAACCCTTCCTCTCTCTTTCCTTGTACTTAAAAGTTTCATGCTTTCAACCCCCTTCTTCTGGCTGTTTTGGAGAATAATCTTTTGGTACAGCAGAAGTTTATTTAATATTTTAACTTTTATTTGCAGGTGGCATATTGTAACTATGACCATTGATGCTGATTTGGGAGAAGCAACCTGCTACTTAGATGGTGGGTTTGACGGCTACCAGACTGGGTTGCCATTAAATGTGGGCGATAACATTTGGGAGCAAGGGACAGAAATTTGGGTTGGTGTTAGACCCCCCACAGATGTTGACATATTTGGAAGATCAGATAGTGAAGGAGCTGAGTCCAAGATGCACATTATGGACGTGTTTCTCTGGGGAAGGAGCTTAACTGAAGATGAAATTGCTGCTCTCCATGCAGCTATTAGCTCCACAGACTTTAATATGATTGATTTCGCAGAAGATAACTGGGAGTGGGCGGATTCACCATCTAGAGTATGTTCTGTTTCCCTATTAAGATATGAGAGGCAAGCTACATTCTAGTTGAACCTATTGACTAATGGATACCTTATTTGTTTTCCTCAGGTTGATGAGTGGGATAGTGATCCTGCAGATGTGGATCTGTATGATAGGGATGATGTGGATTGGGATGGACAGTATTCGAGTGGAAGGAAACGAAGATTGGAGCGTGATGGAGTAGTAGTTGATGTGGATTCTTTCACAAGGAAGTTTAGAAGGCCTCGTATGGAAACATGTGAGGAAATCAACCAACGGATGCTTTCAGTAGAATTGGCTGTTAAAGAAGCCCTTTCTGCAAGAGGAGAAATGCATTTTACTGATGAGGAGTTTCCTCCAAATGATGAGTCTTTGTATGTAGATCCAAAGAATCCACCTTCTAAACTACAGGTACTTTTTCTGACTGGTCATCTGATTATTGAGGCTCTTAATTAGTGTCATATTTTCTTCATAAAATGTTTGTTCTCACGTAGGTTGTTTCCGAGTGGATGAGGCCTGTGGAGTTAATAAAGGAGGCCAGAATAGAATCTCAGCCTTGCTTATTTTCTGAGGCTGCTAATCCATCTGATGTTTGTCAGGTTTGTCTCTGAGAAACCACTAAAATATTTGTCCATTTGGTTTGTCCTTGCAAAAGGAATGATCATATTTGTCTTTTGAATTTACCAATATCAAGCATTTAATCTTCCATTTTTGGCTCTGATCTTACTGAACTTTAATGTTTAACAAGTAACATGTCTATGTGATAAAATAAAACAGGGACGACTGGGTGATTGTTGGTTCCTAAGTGCTGTTGCGGTGTTAACCGAGGCTTCCAAAATTTGTGAAGTGATTATTACTCCACGTTATAATGATGAAGGGATCTATACAGTTCGCTTCTGTATTCAGGTGAGCTTTTGACAATTATCATTTGGTGCTCATGCATTAGCGCGGTGTTGATGAAATAATATGTTATTATACAAGCTAGGTTTCAGCATTGTTGGTGTAAAATTCTTCTGTTGTTTCTAATTTATTCACGTTCCTAATCTTTATTGCTAGGTTACTTCTATGTGGTGGGAGAAAGAGCCTTTCTGTTTGTTTTCAGCGTAGGATCTAGTCTTAAAAAAACCAATTGGGAAAGGTCCTCAATGTCTTGGATGAATTGTAACTCTTCTAAGCTCTTTAGATTTGGTATTTAGCAAGGTGTCTGCGACCCTTCTCCTCCTTAAATTTTAAAGAGAAGAATAATTACCACAAAAAGGGGAGGAAAGTTTCTTACTCTGTCTTTGCTCAAAAGGGGAAGAAACCATTGACACCTGATGCTTCACAATCTTTGTATGGTTAAGGGCGGTCCTTTCTTTAAAACAGAGTTTGGGCTCTTAATCTGCTTCCCCAAAAAGGTTGAAAACTGGTTATTTGAGGGTTTGATGGGACTTTTAGGGGAAAAAGAAAAAGCTACTTTATGGTTGACTTGCGATGTGCGAAGGAGCAAAATCTTAGAATCTTTGATGATAGGAGTTTTGAAGATTGCCTATAGCATTCAACACATGGTTTCTTGGTCGACAGAATTTTGGTGCAAGGCTTTTGGTGTTTTAGTTCTTCTATTTGTGGAGGAGTTCTCTACCCACCTTGAGCTGTATTCCTAATTGGTGATATGAATACACATATCACCAAATTATTCGTAAGGGACAAATAATTACTAAAATCTTTACTGAGCCTGCACCAAGAAGCTGTAACGAAGAAAACATTGCCTATAAAACATTACAAATTTTTTTATGTTATTTCTTTCTAACCATGTGCACCAAATAAAACTTGTAATTGTAACTGTGTTGAGCCGACTTTTGCCTTGTCTTTGAACGGATGATAAAGGATAGTAGAGAAGAGATCGTCAGCCACTTTGTAGTTGAAGATAAAAGACCAATCAGAAAAGGATTCAAGAATTGTTTTTGATCCAATCTGTACATCTTCCTGTATTGAATAACAGTATCAGTTTACTAATACGTATTCTAACTCGTAATTAAGTCTCCGTTGCTCATTTTTCTAATTTCTGTTTAGATGTATTGTGATTAATATTTTGATTAGTGTATATTATTCTCTCTTTCTAGAGTGAGTGGGTCCCTGTGGTTGTTGATGATTGGATCCCATGTGAATCACCGGGGAAACCTGCATTTGCTACGAGTAGGAAAGGTAATGAGCTCTGGGTGTCCATACTGGAGAAGGCATATGCTAAGTTACATGGGTCTTACGAGGCATTGGAGGGCGGTCTAGTTCAGGATGCACTTGTAGATCTTACTGGAGGTGCTGGTGAGGAGATCGACATGAGGAGCGCCCAGGCCCAGATTGATTTAGCTAGTGGTAGGCTATGGTCTCAATTGTTGCGCTTTAAACAAGAGGGATTTTTACTTGGTGCTGGCAGTCCATCAGGTTCAGATGTGCACATATCCTCTAGCGGCATTGTGCAAGGACATGCCTATTCGTTGCTACAGGTAAGTTGTTTCTACCTGTGAATCTGATAGGTTTGTACAATTTTCTGATAGAATGTCACAATGAACAATGTCCAACATTTTCCTGAATTTTCAGGTAAGAGAGGTTGATGGCCACAAGCTTATTCAGATACGAAATCCATGGGCCAATGAAGTTGAGTGGAATGGCCCTTGGGCTGATACTTCACCCGAATGGACTGATAGGATGAAGCACAAGCTAAAGCATATTCCGCAGGTCTGTCCTTACACTGACTGCCAGTTTGCTGTTAGATGAAAGGACGTACAATGAAAAATGGATGTTAAAATCTAAGTGTGTGATCTCAACATAGTAATCGTATGAGACTTGAAATCATAAAAACTAAAGCACGAATCAAATGTGTGATTTCTGATTCTCAACATTGTAATCATATGAGACAATGAACTAAAGCACGGCATAATTGCTTTTTATGTTTTGTATGTGTTTTGCAGTCAAAAGATGGAATATTCTGGATGTCATGGCAAGATTTTCAGATACACTTTCGATCAATATATGTTTGTCGAATCTATCCTCCAGAGATGCGCTATTCCGTGCATGGCCAGTGGAGAGGTTATAGTGCTGGTGGCTGTCAAGATTATGATACATGGCATCAAAATCCACAATTTCGATTGAGGGCTTCTGGGCCAGATGCATCATATCCTGTACATGTATTCATAACCTTAACCCAGGTATTTCTTTACTTGATTTTTCTTTCTGAAACGGAAACAATAATTTCATTGAAATCTTCGTTACTTGAATTTGAGAATAACTTCTCGGGACATTATTGACTCAAAGAATTATACATTTTAAGGGGGTGAGCTTCTCGAGGACCGCTGCTGGTTTCAGGAACTATCAATCAAGTCATGATTCAATGATGTTCTACATTGGAATGAGAATCTTGAAAACCCGTGGACGTCGAGCAGCTTACAATATTTACCTGCATGAATCTGTTGGGGGCACAGACTATGTCAATTCCCGTGAAATATCATGCGAGATGGTTCTGGAACCTGATCCGAAAGGCTACACAATTGTGCCTACAACGATACACCCAGGCGAAGAAGCGCCATTTGTCCTCTCTGTCTTCACTAAAGCGTCTATAACCTTGGATGTTTTATAGCACATGTGATCATCTCTTCAGCTGATTTTATCATACAAGGCGAGATGCCTTTGTGCATCCACCAACATTTCGAGTAGCTTGGGCTGGCGGTCTGTTTTCTGCTTCATGGGTTTCATTGACCTATCAATCATGAGAGAATCGCCTGGTAAACTTTTCTTTCCTAAGTTCTATATTCCTTCACCTTTCGTCTATCTTGGTCACTTTGTCTGGTTTTCAATAAGTTAGTGCCGTTTCATTTGCCCTATGGAGGTTACTTTGGCCTCTGAAAGGAAAGAAATTTGAAGGGATACCCTGTTACTTAGTTCCCTAGCAGGGGAAATTGTTGAAGAACGCTCCCTTGTGATGAAGACACTTGTTGCAAGAGAGCAGACTTCAGGGCAAATGAGCTGACTACACCTTCTGTTAGCTGTTAAGGTAGGAAAAGGCTGCTGAGAGGATTTGTCACACGTGGGGCTAATGAGTTTTAAGGTGTTTTTAGACATTATAAATCAAGGATTATATTTCAAGGAAACTGGTGCCACCCCACCTCTACTTTATGACACACTTCATGTTACACCCTAAAGGCATGATCATGGCAACAATGGTGCTTGCCATGGTCAGTGCACATAGCTAAAGGTGGCCTTGACTTTTCCTCTTGAAGTGGTGAGGTGTAAGTTTCAAGGTATGATAAGATGTAAGCCTCAAATTCAATAAAAAAAAACATTTTACAAATCCTAAGTTGATATGACCAAGGTCTGCTAAACGTGATGATAGTCATATAAAAGTGTGAAGAAATTCACGTCCATAATTTTCACTTGAAGTAGTCATAGTTCAAATTCTCACAACTCTAACCTTTATATTTTTGAAGGAAGAAAATACTATTATTTATCTCACCATTAGACGAGATGTTGAGGTTTTAAACCTCAGTGTGTTTTCACAAAGGCGTAAGCCTCTTATAGGAGAGAAGTATGCCTCTTATGGTTCAACGTAAGTCTTGAGGTTAAAAGTCAAGTCTTGCCTTGAGGCAAGCCTCAAGCTCTGCTTAAAACATTGCCCCTCCCTCACCTTCGCCCTAGGCTTTTCTTTTGTTTTTTCATTTTTTTTAAAATTTTTTTATTGCTTTCCACTTTAGTTAGTAATACAAGCCACTTTTTATTCTGAAGTATTATTTGGGTTACTATATTTTATGCTTTAACAGCACAGCATTTACAAGTATGCACTATATACTCATTCTTCATGAATGATTACCCGCTGATGACAATATCATTACTCTCATAAGATGGTTGAAACTAATCCGAGTCTATTCTTCTCAGGTTGCAATGTTATATATATCCTCAGCCTCTAAAGGGGCAAGCCCTTTTGGGTCAGCAATTTGGTAGATACAAGCAGCTGCAGTTGCAAGTCCGACATGAGCTCAAAACATTAGACATAATATCCCGAACGAGCCTTACGCCTTTTTCTGATTTTACATGGGGAAGAAGATGCTAAAGCAAGGGTGCCTAATAGATTCTTTTCAGTATTCAAAGAGTAGTACATCAGGTACTTTTGTCAATCATGTATATAGGTAGATTTTGTATTTAACTATAGGCATTGTAATGTAAATTTCTTTCTTTATGATTTTTCCCCTTTTTTGGGTGGAGGGGCTAAAGTAATAGGAAACAAAAATTAGCAGAGCTAGTCAGTTTGGGCACTATAGAGAAAGCAATGTAGCTGGGGAATGCTTATGTTTCTAGCTGCAGTTTTGGAAGCTTTAACTGTCGATCGAGTTCAATTGTACAAAAATGCATTTTTTTTTAATCTCAATATAATCTTTTGTTTTATACTCAGTCTCTCGTATTGTAGACGTCCATGATTCGATTTCAATTTAGTTAAAAATTCATGGTTGATATTTGTAAAGTTGTCCATATAATGTATGAGCCTTTTGGGAGAAATGTCTATTTGTGTTCAAGACGAATACAGGTGAGCTTAGCTCAACCGTAATTGGCTTACCTTCTTTCCTTAATGTTGAAGGTTCGATCTTCATCCCATAGTTGTACTTGAAAAAAAAAAATGATAAAGAAAGTCTTAGAATGTGAAAATCTAATAGTTGGACAATTGAGGCTTCACCAATTTAACAAGAATGAGAAGGATTTCAACCCTTCTGAGGTTGACCTTGAGAGCACTTTTGATTTGCAAAGAGAAATTTGTTATTTCAGCAAAATATCTTAATATCTTAAGCATTTTTCTTTTAGTATCATTATGAGAATTGGTCATTTTGATTATTCTATTACTATTATGTCATCATTATTTTTCCTAACCAATGTTTGCTCAAAGTAAACTAGCATGATTGGTTTTTTTGAAAGAACTATGACTAAATTGAAACATATCTAAAATTTTAAGTTAATAATTTTATGAGTTGGTCTAATAGTGTAGCTTTCTGAACTTTTCATAGGTTTTACACTTTTGTGGTCAAAAGATGTATTGTCCACAAGATTGAAAATTGTGAACGGATGACCTAAACTTTATTGTCAAATGAGATTTGACTGGCTTTTTAAAAGTAAGTTCTAATCTTTTGCTTGGGCAAACAAACTTTTCTTTTTCCTGATTTTTTTTTTTTTTTTTTTTTTTTTTTTTGTATTTTTCCCTTTTGATGTCGTTCTCTCTCGTTTTTTCCTCTCGTGCTTGTGCTCTAGCTCTCTGCTCTCATTCTCTCTCCATGCATGTCGGTGCCTCGTTTTCACAGGTTGCCACCACACCATCTGAAGTCACCCTTGGGGTGAAGAGCGGGGAGGAAGAAAAAAAATTAAAAAAGATTATTAAAAAGGCTTTAGAAAGATTTATAAAATTGACCTATTTCATAAACAATATTTTACAAATGTCATAAACTTTAGTTATATTTCATAACTAAATTTTCGGATTTTTTTGAACAATTTTAACATGCACACTCTCTTATTAAATATTAGTATTACTTTACAACTTAAATATTTAAAGTAATTCAAACGTTAGTAATAATTATTTGGAGATATTTTTTTTAAAAAAAAATAATTCTAATATATTTCATAATTAATTGTATATCCTCATTTAATGATTTGTTTTATTTTATTCATTAACGAATATAGCATATATCCCTTAAATTTAGGAAAATGTATTGTTTTATAATATATTCTCCCTCATATTGAATTTTTGTATTATTTTATAATTAAATTATTTAAAAAAAAAATTAAAACGAATTTAGTATTTATTAAATTTCCTTGATTTTAGGAGTTTTTTCTTTGGGAGGATATTTTTTTCCAATTAGTTTCAAAATTTCACAAATTTTTCTAGATTACATATTTTGGATTTTGACTTAAAATTCAAAATCCCAAATTTCAATAAATTGTATTTATTGCAGAATTATTGTTACAAATATTCATTTTTATCTGTGTTTCATTTCTTATGTATACATATGAGATTTATTTCAAATATATACAATGTTATTTAAAAAAGATACAAGGTTTATTCCAAATATATTTAGAACTAGTATAAATTTAAGGTTCTTATATAACATATATTACATATTTTAATTTCTAGTCTCATTTCTATTAAAATATATATTCCACATATTTTGTCATACGTATAGATTTGAAATTGAGATATATATTTCACACACATATCATATATATACATATATATTATATTAAAATAGATGACATCCTCAGATTATTTGAAAATAAACTCATGTATTTGAAATTGAAAACTAAATGTACAAATAAACCCCATGTATTCTATGTACTATAGCCCATGTGACTTTCAAGTTCGAGGTTATTGATGATTGTCTAATTGAATCCTAGGATAGCGAGTGAAACCATTTGGCTGGTGACGCAGGTGAGGATCCAACGACCGTTGTTTGATTCGGTTAAGGAGGACGATGGAGCCGTTGTCGTATGATTCGGTTAAGGAGGAACAATGGAGTCATTGCCGTTGGAATCCATGTTGGAGAGGAGAGAATGGAGTTGGTCGTCGGAGGGTTTGATGCCGAAGAAGCGGAGGAGGGCGCCGAGGTCAAGCAGCGTGAGGCTGACATCAAAGTTCATGTTGAAACGCCTAAAAATGTTGTGATTGGAATTGAAGTCATGAATTGGTTGTTTCAGACGATTTGACAAGATCTGCAAGGAGGAGTTTGCCAAGGTTAGGGGATTTGGAAAATGGAGAGACGAGGATTTCTTCAAAGATTTGTTTTTAAAAATAAAGCTTCTGGAAAAAGAACCATTTAATGCCTGTGAATATGATATGTTTTTTTTTTTTTTTTTTTTCATATGTATCTTTTCTTATTTCTATTTTTTCTTATTATTATTTTTCAAAATGTCTAAAATTCGTGGAAGGTGATTTAGACATTTGAGTTAGAAAGAAAAACTACGGAATTTCAAATAATTTTATAATTGGACCTATTTAATTAAATTATATGTGTAGAAAGAACAAAACTTTATATTGAAAAAGCGAAACCAAATCTCACTTACGCCCAAATTTTTTAGTTCAAATTTTAAGAACCTTTAGATACCTTGAAAAATTTAGGTACGAGAGATCTTAGCATGGTCATATACCACTAGTTTAAAGATTCAAAGTTCAAATCTTTACGCATGTTAGATCTCTCATAAAAGTATAGATTATTAGACACAAATTTGAAGGGTTAAAATCATAACGTAAAATAAAATTTGTAAAAAAAAAATTAAAGTTAAATTATAGAAAATTCTCCTATTCTGTCAAAAGTATCCTTGAACATATATTCACTTGAATATTTTTTTTAAAAAAATACTCTTATCTTTAGTTTTGAATAAAAATGGTTGGTATTTTACTTCAAAAATACCCTTAAATTTTAAATTTTTTTAGTAATGCCCCTAAACTTTCAAAATTAAAAAATATCCTTATCCATAGTATGTAGACCGAAACCGATAATACCTTGTTTTGAAAATATCCTTACTTTTAAAAGTTGCATTAATACTCTTAACCTTTCATGATTAATCTTCTTAACTAATCACAATAAATAGAGTAATTTAAATTGCAAAAGAGATTTAAAAAAAAAGTCTTTCATCACTACAAATTTGATACTTTTGAAAATTCAGGAATATTTTCAAGAACCTTCTTCGCCAAATTTTAAATGTTGATTTTTTCGAAGTCAAGCGTGATATTCTTGAAACCTAGTATATTTAACCACTAATACCTAATTTTTCTCTATTAAGGTTTAGTAACAAAGTATAACAATGAAGTCAAGAGTGGTTAATATTTAAACCTATGAACTACAGTCACACCCTTTCTTAAATAAAATAAAATGGTTGTGGGGTAAGCCATTACTCAAAAGTTAGAAGCAACCCATAACTTGAAAAGGAAGAAAGCTAAAATTACAAACATCAGAATCCAAACAATAAAGAGGGGGGAAAAAAAAGTAAAGAAATCATTTCTACCAATTTAAATTTACTCATTTAGCCAATTAGTAATCAAATAGCACTAGAAAGAAACCAGGTGACTTATATATTACATCATCATCTCAATTCTGAAAATTTCCCAATCAATTTCAACCAACCAAAAAAAAAAAAAAAATCCAAAGTCTACTCTCCCTTCCTCCAAAATATGGCTATCAAACAAGAGGTTATTTCTATCCCATGTGTACCCCTATTT
Source organism: Benincasa hispida (assembly GCF_027475165.1). Taxonomy (NCBI): domain Eukaryota; kingdom Viridiplantae; phylum Streptophyta; class Magnoliopsida; order Cucurbitales; family Cucurbitaceae; genus Benincasa; species Benincasa hispida. The sequence continues at coordinate 55,077,043 of NC_143479.1, read as the reverse complement.
CTGTCTCTTATTGATTCAGTCATTCTGACTCACTATCCATACTTCTCATGGCCTTCAATCCTCTGGGTCTCTGCATATTCCAATAACATTCTCAAGTTATTATTAGAAAGAGAAACACACAAAAAAGGGTAGGGATGGATTGATAATACTTTGTCAGCTTCCAGATTCACAAAATCTTTAATATAACATTTTTAAGTGAATGTTTTACACTAAAGTCATGTTTATTGGAAATCAATCAATCATCCTAATGTGAAAAGTGGGTGAAAAGTGGGGCTCATTCAAATACGTTTCTAGAAAACTAGTTATTAATTACGGTTAATTACGGTTGCAGGAATTTTGATTGCAGAGCAGTAAAGATGGCCTAATAGCTTATACATGGAGTTGTGTTATTTTACCTTTTTTGATGTCTTCTTTTCCCTCACCTCATACCTTTCTTGGCACAAATCTGATAGCCATGAACCTGGCATCACCAGCTGCATCCACACACAAGCGAAAGGAGTTAGCTGATTTTTCAAACGAACTGAAAGGAGACCGAAAGGATTCCTCGGTCTGACCCGGGATTGCTTTCTTTTCCTCCTTGGCTCTATCAAACATGATTCGTAGCAAACACTTACAACTAAGCTTTTCTGTAACAACTTGGCTCTTTTCTTAGGCCTTTGAGGAAGTTTACAACCTTTCATGGCCATGAAATCTTCTTCCTTCTCTTTGCTAGACAGAGAAATATAGAGCCTTGGCCAGACAAACCCTTTTCGGTCGTTTCCTGTAGGGTGATCCATTGAGGCCTTTTCATCAACGCCCATCGAACCCCTTGTTGTATAGTATCGATCTTCCTTTTCTGGTGATGTTATGGTTGTTCTTTGATTGTTAGTTGGTGCAACAATGCTCCTGTGACCAAACAGAATATCATGTCAACATTAGCACCAATAATAGCCTACATGATTCTGTAAATCCCAAGGTTATAAGTGAAAGGAGTGAAAATAAAGAATGCTTAAGATACACATAAGGATCTATCTAACAACATACAACCAATAACAAACTCTTCTTCTTTTTAGCGATCTTTGACTGTTTGGGCCAGTTTACAGACACTCCTAATCTCACGAGACAACTCGCCTGACCCTACAACATTAAAGGAAACCCATAGGATAGTAGAAATAACAAACTCTCTTCTAACCATCAACATTTCAAATCAGAATTGTAGCATTCAAATACAAAGATACTTCATCAAGTTTTCTAAAAAGGGGTGGAAAATGATATAGTTTTAAGCTGTTCAAGACCTTAAATATGATTTTCTTTTAGCATTCGAAAACCTAAAACTTGGTGGATTAAAGAAAAACAAACGAAGAAAAGGAAAAATGGAGTATGTTTTCTTTCTAATTGATTCAGGAATCTGGTTTCTTACTTGTTAAGGCGATGAGTTTGATGAGTAGATGAAGCTTTCTCAGCTGAAACAACACGGCGATCCCCTTTAGAAGAAACTTTCTTCTTCCCTAAACAATCGGGTTTATTAGTAATTCTTTGTGGTTCCTTAACTTTCATATATCTCATCCTCTTCCTGTTCCCCCACTGCAATAGAAAATCTGTTTCACCAGATTTATTGCTTTTCTGACCTATTTCTTCCTTTTCCATATCTCTGCAACAAAAATCACATCCACTCATTTGCTCTTTTGTACAAAGAAACACTCCAAAATCAATAAAACCCCACAAAAAATATAGCACTACAAAACTAACCTCAAGATCCAAGCCCCAAAAATCAATGGATCATAAACACAATTTCCCTCTAATAATAACCCTGCATTCAATGAATTAACAATCATTAACCAAACACATGATTTACCAGGCAAAGCTGCAACAAAATCAACTACTCTTTCTTCCATAAGTTGAAAAGAAACAAAGGAAAAGTGAGAAGTAAACAAAACTCCCTCAACCCATTACCGGATTCAGAATCAGAGTTTCCCCCATTCTTCATTTTCCCCCAAAATTTAAACGAAAACCCACAAAAGAAAAAGAAGGAAAAAACACAATTACCTCTACCAAAACTTCTTATCAATCGCTATTCATCATCAACATCACAGTTGCAATGGAAGAAGAATCCAGGTAGCAAAAGAACCGATGAACCACCAGAGAGAAAAATGGAAATGGCAAAACAATCTTCCAAAGAAGAAGAAGAGAAAAATGGCTAGAATGGAAGAAGAGACATTAAAGATTAATGGGTCACAGTTGGTTTTAACCATTCAAAGGAAACAGAGGAAGAAAAATCGGCCGCTCTTCAGTTCAGTTGCAGAGAAGCTCTCTTTTCTTTGTTCTCTCTTTGTTTGTTTCTGTGTTTTCAGTTTTTCACCCTACTCTCCTTTTTTTCTTTTTAAAATTTTTATTTTAAAAATTATTCCCCTTATTTTTTTAGATTTAAAAATGGAAAGGAAAATCGTGGAATTTTTTTGACCGTTGGATTGAAATGGACGGTGAAATCAAGCTCGGGTCGACCCGATTGAAATTTTCAAGTGCACGTGACATCGGGTTGATGAATTCAAACAAAATCTGTTCAATGAAATTTTGCGTACATTGCACTAATCACATGAGTTGCAATCTGCTGTGGCTCATATATACCATTTTTTTTTACTTTTTTAATTTTTGACACGTCATCATTTTAACCCTAAATGTTTACTTTGATTGTTGCCACGTCATCCATTTTTCTAATTTTCATTGCCATCATTTATGCTACCATTTGTCTTGGTAATAGTAGAAATATAATCTTTTCAAAACAAAAAAAAAATGTAGTAATATAATTTTGGATTAAAAATATTTCATATTTATTCTACTTTTTGGTACTCGGATTTTTAAAAGGACCATTTTGACCACATTTAATCGTTTTTTAATTTTAATTTTATTTTTTTTTAATTAAGTTGGTAAACATTAGAACTTAGAGTTAGGGTGTGTTTGATTTAATTTGTTGAGTATTTAATTTTTAAGTCATTTTTAACAAAATTGACGTGTTTGATAATTACTTTCAATGTATATTTTTAACCGTTTTGATCAAAAGAATTTAAATAAAAATGATTTTTTTGAAAAACTTTTTGTTTCTAATCATTCCAAACAAGTCCTTATCTTGCATTATTAACTACTTTTTTACATTGATTTAAAAATAAATTTTGTAAAGCTCCATCTAGTTATTATTATTTTTTTTTGTTTATTGATTTTTTCAAAATTAAACATATAAACACTTCTTTCACCTCTGAATTTTTTGTTTTTTTTTATCTACTTTCTACTCACAGTTTTAGAAACCAAACCAAGTTGTATGAACTAAAAAGAAGAAGTTTTTAATAATTTGTTTTTTTTTTTCTTAAAATTTGGCTAAGAGTTCAACTCTTTTATCCGAAAAATATGAAAAACCATTGTAAGAAATTGAGAGAAATAGACTTAATTTTTTTTTAAAAAAAAAAAAAATAGATGGTTACCGAACGGGACCATACAAAATAGTTTATAAGAACTTGATTTTGGGCTCGACTTGATTGACTTGAGAAAAAAAAATATTTTTCAAAAAACTCATTTTTATTTAAACACTTATAATAAAAACTGATTAAGATACATTTGAAAAGTTATTTTGAGTTGCCAAATACTTTAATTTCTTCTAAAATGATATTTAAACTTAAGTACCTAACATTATTGTTTAGAAGACCTTAAAATGTTTTGCATCTAATTATAGAATTTAACAAGGTAAATTTTTAATTCTATTTTTTAAAAGAAAAACATAGTATAAGAATAGAGAATTTTCTTTAATTACACATATTGTCAATATTACTTCTTCAATTAATAAATACAAATCAAATGATTTTTTTATTATATTTTTTGTTAAAAGAAAAACAAATTTGATAAATTAATAAAGAACACCAATGACAATATATTCTATTTGTGTTTTCAAAGGGATGTTATTATGAACATAAAATGTTAGTAATGTTATTTGTCACGTTTTGCTTGTTTTTAACCCATTACTTAATTAGCAAATATGGTCTTAATTCTTAGATTTGATTGGAGGCTAACTTTATATAAAAAGAGCAGAGATTTACTATTTTGTTTGACATATTAGTATTATTACTATTTTTTTTTTTTTTTTGTTAAAAGTATAAAAAAAGATCATCAATGCGTAGAGAGAGCGATAAGATGAAGATAGTATTAGAAGCGTCTAAAATCTATTCAAACATATCGGTTAAAGAAAGTTACAAACATTCTACTGAATCAGTTGAATTTATTGAGGTTATCACTTTTTTCAAGAGGATATTTCTAAAGCTCTTAAAGTTTGATATCTTTTCTCTCCGAGCTCAAAAAGACTTTATCAACATTTGGAATTACTCGTGACAATAAAACCGAGATATAACGAATGAAATTCAAACTTTTGATTTTTCTTTTTCCTTCATGACCTGTTGTGTTGTGGATCAGTCCATGACTCTCTCTTTATCAACTGGAAATGTAAGTGAGAGTTGCTTGGGCATTGGATTTTAGTGATTTAGGTTGAAGATGGGTGGTTTCTTCTCTCTCTCTTTCATATTTCTTTAACATTGTTTCTTTTGTGTTCATTCTTATATATATTGTTTTACTCACCCAAAAATATTTATTCGAGTATTGACGTTTTTAGAGCGTAACCTAATTAAGGTTTAATTTAGGATTTCGATAGCTCTTAAAATAATTATTGACGGTTGTACTTGTGGAACAATCAACCATAAAATAAAGTGAAAAGATGTTTGATAGATTTAGTTTTTTTAATTAGAAAAAAATAGTTACAGTGGTTGGTAAATTAATACGAAATTTGTTTTTTTTTAAAAAAAAATTAATGCTTAAATGGTGTTATTTAGTTATAGGGATCAATGTACAATTATTATTTCAATTATTTCAAAATTGATATTATATTTTTTTTATAATTTATTATCAAATAATTATTTTTAAATTTACATGATTTAAATTACATCGACCTAAATTATTTGAATTTTTTTAAGAAAAATAATCTATGCTATCTAAAAGGGACTATGGGGGAGAAACATTTGATTTCTTCTTTTGTCCCTTTAGTAGATGATTATAAGGGTATATTAAGTAATTTCATGTTTAAAATCATTAAATGAATTATGTTGCCCCAATTTTTAGCATCACACATAAAAGAAAAAAATTCTATTTTTCCTCCTATTTTTTAACATCAAACGTAAATGATATTAAATATTTTTAAAAAAATTCGTTTAATTTTAACGTGAATATTATTATTCATTTTAAGAAAAAGGTTTCAATTTTGAATTTTTCAAGATTTGATTTAGGATCAAATCAGTTTTTTCTATAAATTCAATCTTTACACTCCAAATTTTCATCGATTATCTCTCTCTTTTTCTTTTTTCTCCTTTTCTATCTTGTTTATTACTTTCTTTGTTTTCTTTCTACTAGGTCTTTAACTCCTACTCCAACTATTATTCCATAATTGGTGAGGTGTTTTTTTCTTCTATAATATATTTCTTTTATATGGTAAAATAATTGAATATTAAATATTGATCAGCTTTACAATTAAAAGGGAATCTCAATCCTCCACCACATTTTATTCTTTCTTTCCTTTTTATGAATACATTTTTATAATGGAGTGTGATCAAATTAAATTTGATTAATTATATAATCGAGTTTTGATTTTAGATTTAGACTAGACTGAATAACAAATTGTGAATTTTTCAAATAGAAGAAATTAAGGTGTTAATCAAATCATCCAATAAAAAAAGTAATATCTCTTTGAAATAAAGTTTAAAATTAAGAACACGCCTTGCAAATAAGTTTTTAAGGTTTATGTCTAAGAAAAGAAATAATATTAAAAACAAAAATAAACAACATTTTAGCTCAAAATAAAGTTTGAAATCAGAAGAAAATCACATTGTCCAAATCTAAATAAATTTTTTTACTACACGAATTATCACGAAACAAAAACATTAATCAAATAAAAAAAAAACAACCAAATCATCCCATTTCAAATAAATAAACAAATAAATATTTTGTAGGGGGAAAATTATGTACGTGTGTGTTTTTTTTTTGTTTTTTTTTTAATTTAGAGAGGATTATCATGCCGTTAAAAAAAACAATGATATTTTGGTTAAATTGAAAGTTTGAAATTAACAAATTAATAAAATCATCCAAATTGAAATAAATAAATAAATAATTTTCAACTAAGAGATGATTGTCAATAATTTTAATAAAAAAATGGAAAAAATATATTCGTTTAGTTTAAATTAGGCAGATATCTAAATCAAAATAAAGAAATATTTTTAAAAAAAAAAAAACTAAAAGAGGGTCATCACATAAATTTGAATATATATATTTTGAATTTAAATTAAAATTTGAAATTAATCAAATTATTCAAATAAAAAAATATATATATCTTTAACTAAGTGACAATTATCACAAAATTTTAAAATACTTAATTTTATTAAAAAAATTAATTAACCAATATATCTTTTATTACATATTTTTCTTAAATTATTCAATTATTTATTTTATTCTTATAAAACATATGTGTTGCACGTAGTATTCAACTAGTTGTTATAAAAGATCGAATCAATCATGAAATTTCATAGAGAATAAATGTGAAAAAAAATATAAATACAAAAGAATAATTTAAAACTTGTAAACTACATTTTTTAAGAAAGTTGAATCTAAAAGTTGATATCTTTCTATGATGCTTGATAAATAGAATTAAGTTAATTTTTTTTCCTTAAAATACTATTTTGGTTATAAATTTGTTGAATATTAGTATATGTACTTTAATTGTCTAATTTTAGTTCCTACTTTTAATAAATTTTAAATTTAATCTACACTAAAAAATTTTTTTTTTCATGTATTAGTGTGTTTCTCAAAGCGGATCACCTCGTCTTCTTGTTATCCAAAAGTCCTCTGTTAGGGTACTTAAGTAACCCCATGGAAAGCATCTCTTCTTAGCTTCTATTACCTGACCGAACCGGGTCCCCTGTCGCTGACAATTGAGTGTGGCGTTGAAATTGTTCGTTTGGAAATCTCCCGAAAAGCTTCGAACCTTTTGGTATGTATTGCCCCCTAACTAACATAGTATCTATTTAAATACGCTCGGATGACCCCTTGTGCATCTTTTCTTCTTTTAGACAAGTCTAGTAGCCTATTATAAATTTTAAAAACGTATTTACAATTTTTTTTAGTAGAATATAAACTTCAATTAAAACCTTGTATGTATATTGATTATCTTAAAAAAAGAAAGATGGATGAACCATGTTTTAGGTAAACCCTTTTTCTTTTCCCCCTTTTCTTCCACCTTTATTTTAGATGGATTATTTCTTTAGGGGTTCTAGTGAGTTTCAATAGCAAAAAAGAGGGGAAATATTGGTGATGAAAATGTGAATGATTAGCAAAAATGCCACATTTTATAGCATTTCAATTTTTGGGCATTTTTTAAATTTCTATTAAAAAAATCATAAAAATTTGGTAAGGTAATTATTTTAATTAAATGACAAAACTACTAAAAATATTTTTAAATATAGCAAAATATCATTGTTTATCCGTAATAGGCATTGATATATATCTATTGGTCTATATTTTATTTGAAATAAGTGATAAATAGTGACATATTTTTATATTTGTAAATAAATTATCTCATTTTCCTATATTTAAAAACTAACCTATTTTGGTGACTATATTTTATTTTTAGATTCATGTTTGATAAGTAAAATGGAGTTTGATGAGATAGACAAGTTTGTTCAAAACAAAATGTTAGAAAGAATAATCTTAGAAAGATAGAAAACCCTAGAAAGAGAGAGATAATGTTAGAGAGAAAATATTAGTTAGAATAGGATTTAAAAGTATATCCATTAATTTGTTTTAAGGAAAAAAAAAAAGTCTAGTTTAGGGCAAGAAAAATCTTGAAGTTTTAATTCCTGTATGGATAGATTCTGATCTAATAGATATCTTAATTTTTAGTTTTATATCTAATAAATCTTTGATATATTTAAAAAATAATTATTATTTTAATATAGACCTAAAGTGTTTATTGAAACCTTTGACTTTCAATTTTATGTCAAATATGTTAGTAAATTTTTTTTTTTCTAAATAAAATGTTGAATGGGTCAAGGACTCAAGATATGTTTGGATTAACTTTCCAATTATTTAATTTTAAAAATAAATTATTTTTAAAAAAAATTGAAGTATTTGGTAACCACTCAAAATAGATTTTAAAATACTTTCAAAGTAATAAACCATTTGTATCAAAAGAGATTAAATAAAAATGAGTTTCTTGAAAAATATTTTTCTTTAGTCAGTCTAAACATACCTGTATTAGATAGAAAATTAAAATTTCAAGAATCAATTGGACACAAAATTTAAAGTTAAGAAATCTATTAGATACTTTTTAAAGATCAAATAGATATTGGGCTGAAAAATTCAAATACTAAACTTATAATTTAACGTAAATATTTTTAATGATTTGTGAGTTGTTTCCATAATTTTTTTGGTTGTTTTGATTGTTCTTATTTGGCAACAAATCCTTGATCATTACAAATGCTTTTGAAAAAAAAACACCTTAAGAACAATACAAATCCACATTGGCCTATGGAGTAGTTCTTGATGACCAAAGACAACTACCATGCCCAATATTTCTCTTTAGAGATTCTCAAATTCCCCAAGTTTGATAAGAAATTTATATGCTTTTGAAAATTGTTCTTGAATTTAGTATATTAAGGCCAAGATGGCCTACACAAAATAAATAAGGAACAAAAAAAAAGCTTTCAAAAATACAAAAATTTTGAATAACAAGTACCAAGACCCCAAAAAATACATCTTTTTCAATTCATAAAGAAGTCCAAATTTGAATTTGTCGAATATTTCGCTACATATGTTTTCATACATGTTTATATTTTATTCGTTTCTTTTGTATATTTTGTACCATGTCCATATTTCATAAATATGGAGTTATATATATTTAACAATATGAGGTTATAATTTTTATGTACCCATTTAGTGAAATACGATGAATATATTTGTAAATAATATGACAGTAATAACATATTATATGCTCTTATAGACGGTGCCTATGACAATTCAAATAGGGTTTTGATTAAATTCACCAAACTTTTAGCGAATATGATAATCACACATGAAGTACCAATAGTGGTAGAATGAGTTGCAAATAAAAGAAACTAAAAAATTTACCCAAAAAGCACCAGAAAAAATGGAGACAAAAGGGTGAAATTGAGAATATAATGGTACAATAATATGCTCTTAATACTTAAAATAATTTATCTTTAATGGACAATATCAATTATAGAATATATATAATAACCTTGAAAGTTCATAAATTTGGAATAAAAATTAATAAAAACGACTTAGAAATCTAGCCGATAGAGCTGAAATTTTCCATAAAAATTGTTGGGTTATGAAATATTAAATAATTGAGATGATTAATATAGGTGATTGAACATGTAGGATAATTAATGTTGGTGTTTGAATTATAAATTGTGTACATAAAACTAAAGTTAAACGTTTAAAGAGTATTTGATTTAAAATTTGATAGATGCATGATGTTTGAGAATAAGATATTTATTTGGTTGTGCATGGAAACGCTATAACAAAAATCATGTTTGTATTTAATTTATAAAATTAAGTATGACAATATATAATTATAATTGATTAATTAATTAAAAATTAAATATCGTTCAATATATTGGTAAAACTTAACTAATTAAAAATCAACCATAATTTTAATTATAAATATTTGAAAGTTGAGTAAGTTTTAATTAAATCAATCATTTAATATATTTAATGAACGTCATATAATTTATAATGTAATACTTAATCATTTTTATAATCAATTAAGTTCAACCTTAGTAATTTTATTTTTAATTAAATAATATAAGAAAATATATTTTAACAAACAATTGAAAAATTAGATAAAAATATGATATGTTAATAGAGGATATTAATAAAGAATTATAAAGAAATTTTATATGTTTTAATGAAATATCAACTTAAAATTAATCTCAATAAATAATTTTTTGATTATTAAAAAAAAAAACAATAAGAAATCTATAATTATTGTTGAAAATAAATTTTTGTACTAACTAAATTTAACTCATCTTTATTTTTTAATTAAATATATTTAATATATTGTTAACTAATTAATTATTTATTTATTAAAAAAAAATAATTACATCCATTTAATAAGTTTTTAGTGTAAAAATAAGTTAAGTAAATATTTTAATAGATTATTATTGATTTATTAAAATAAATATTTATATTAATTTTGTTAAATGAATATTTATTAATTAGTTAACTATATTCAAAATAAATTATATATAAAATGTAAAATAGATGGAGAGGGAACAACATTGCCACCGTTTTGGAAGGGAATAAAATTAGGATGTCTGGGTCTATTCTCAGGCAAAGTGTTCAAAAGTGTGAAACAAACATAAATTTTGTATGTATGTGTCAATTTACATGCATAAAACTTTCCAACCAAATGATCCCGAGGGAACAATTAATTTAGTCCTAATATAAATTGTGCACTATTTATATAGTGTTATGTTGACTAATTATTTAATCATTTGATATTTTTATATTAAACATTAATTTAATTATGTAATATAATTACTAATAATAATTAAATAAATATACATTAATCCGAATAGTAATAATCAACCATAATTTTTTTTTTTAATAGTTAAGATGATATAAAATATTAATGGTAAATGTATTAGCTAAAATTCATCAACTCTAAATTATATATTTATATTTAATAATTAATAGAAATTAATAGTAAGCATTAATCGCCATTGGTTTTTAATAAATTAGTCTATACTTTTACTTTCATCTTCGAGATATAAAAATTTCATCTCAATGGTGGATATTATTAGAAGATTCATAATAGATGAGATTCAAAGTTTTTTAGATAAAAATATCTTGAGTTTTAAAATGTGAAATCCTTTATTTAATTTTTTGTTTTTAAAAAAAAGTGAAATCCTTTGAAACAAAAAAATATTAAATGCCTGTTTGAAATTCTATAGCAAAACTTGGGAACAAAAAAACCATAGTGGAATATAAGTTGTGAAATAGGAGGAAATTGTCAGAAATAGCATCTTTAACTTTTCATTTTACAAAACTAGTACATTTTTTAAAACTTGTTCAAATAGTTTTTCTCAAGATTTAGTTTAAAAAGCTAACTTTTTCTACGTTATCGATTGTTTTGGCTTTTTGGGCCTTCCTTAGTAGATTAAAGACCGAGATTCTAATAATTTTTCTAAATATTATATAATATACCCAAAACTTAAATCAAAATTTAGATATTTTCAAATGTTCTCTAAATTTGGTCATCTTTACCAAATATTACATTAAAATCTTAAATAAATTTTTAAAATCTTTAACCCAAATTTCCAATTTCCAAAACAATTTATCAATTATTTCAAATGATTTTTTTTAGATGGATCTCAAGTGATTGGTTTTTATTTTTAAATTTTAGGAAATATTATAATTTTCAAATAAATAGGTAAGATATGAAAAATATATAAAATTTTGGTATTAATCTGTCTATATTTAAAATTTCAACATTAATCTTAGGCAGACTAATATCGAGATTTTATATATTTTCCACATTTTACTTAAGATTTTTTGCAAAATGTAATCTTTACCAAAATTTTAAAATCAAAATGAAACCATTCATCTGGAAAAAAAAAATTAATCAATAAATTTATTTGAAACTTTAAAAGTTCTTATAATTGTGGAAACAAAAATTGACCAAAAAATTACAAAAGAATTTGAAAAAGATAAACGAATTTGGATAAAATTTAAAAATATATAAATTTTTGTATAAGATTTGGGTAGATTTCATAATATTTAAAAATGAGTAGAATCTCGATATTAAATCTACCGAGATGTACTAACAAAGGTCCAAAAAGACTAAAACAATGGGTAATTTCGATTTCATCCGAGATGGACGGAGAAAAACTATTTGAATGAATTTTAAAAAATGATGCTAATTTTATAAGATAAAAAATTAGACATGTTATTTTCGATAATTTGCCTGAAATAGGTCACAATTGTGTGTGTGTGTGTGTGAATGTCTTCTGTCTAATATTGTGGGATGAGTAGGCCCAGCCCAATATCTCAATTGGCCCAATCACTACAATGTCCATTGCTCATTGGGCTCAAATTCAACCCAACAAGCCCAAATTCAAATCTTTCCTTGGGAAACCCAACAATTTGAAATTTCAAAATTAAGATCCAATTTTAGAGAGAGAGAGAGATCAAAGTTTTGAAATTAATTACCTTGAACTTCTAACTTTGGTTGATAACTTTTTCCTTTTTTTAATTAAAAGAACAACTTTTGTAACTTTTTCTCTTTTTAATTGAAAGAACAAGTCTTTCTTTCTTTTTATGATCAATTTGAAAATTCAAATTTACATAAAAAGATATGAACATATGAACATTATTTAAACAAACATTTCACCAAATGCAAGTAGATGTAGACAATGCACCAACTCCATATTATTGTTAAAATATCAATTTCAATCACTAACCAATTTATGTCTAATTTCTAACTCTAAACTCCTTCATATTTGATTTTTTTGAAACTTTTTTTTTAATATCACATCTATCCACATTTCAATCAAACAATCTGTTTATTCTCTTCGATATATTTAAATATTGAAATAATTTTCGATGTTAGTTCATTCTCAAAACGTTGTTTCTTTAATAACTTAAACAAACAAATCTTTAGAAAGATTTGTACATATAAGGACAGATAATAAAACTTTGGAGATAATTTGAAAAAGAAAACGATTTCAGCCTCATATATTTATCCCTTATACATATGTACTTTTTACTTTAAGGAAATATCTTTAGATCTTTCTTTAAGGGAAAGTTTAGTTTATATATATATATTAAAAAAAAAAAAGCATTACAAATGAAACAACAAAATGAAGATTCCAACATATAATCATGGTATTAATTTTTATCAACATATTAGATATTTTTACATTTTTATAGTTTCGATATTTCGATTGTATCGTAAAAAAATAATAAAACATTGAAAGTAAACAAAATAAAATGTCTCTAATGTAAAAATATAACATACGATATCTTCTCAAAATGATTCGTTGTACAAAACTTGAGTTGTTTGATTTGGTCAGACGTGTTTTACTTTTAATTCTTTTTTTAAAAGAAAAAAGAAAACAAGCAACAAAATGTCATTAATATACGTATAACATATGATATCTTATCGAAATAATTTGTTGTACAAAATCTTGGCATTTGATTTTGGTCGAAGTGTTTTTACTTTTAATTCTCTTTTTAAAGGAGATAAAAAAAAAATATATCAATAATGTAAATATAACATATGATATCTTGTTGAAATAATTTGTTGTACAAAAACTCAATTGTTTGATTTGCATTGATGTACTTTTTTTTTTTTTTTTCAAGAATAAGAAAATAAGCAACAATATCGATATGTGACTAATGTAAATATAGCATATGATACCTTGTTGAAATAATTCATTGTACAAAATCTCAATTGTTTGATTTGCATTGAAGTACTTTTACTTTTAATTCTCTTTTTTAAGAAAAAAGAAAATAAACAACAAAATATAACTAAGGTAAAAATAACATATGACATCTGATCAAAATAAATCGTTGTACAAAATCTCAATTGTTTGATTTGCGTCGAAGTGCTTTTACTTTTTTTTTTTTTTCTAGAAAAAGAAAATAAGCAACAAAATGTGATTAATGTAAATATGACATTTGATACCTTAACGAAATAATTCGTTTACAAAATCTCAATTTTTTTATTTGCGCCGAAGTGATTTTACTTTTTTCTTTCTAGGAAAATAAAATAAGCAATAAAATGTGACCAATGTAAATATAACATATGATACCTTATCGAAATAATTCGTTTACAAAATCTCAATTTTTTTATTTGCGCCGAAGTGATTTTACTTTTTTCTTTCTAGGAAAATAAAATAAGCAATAAAATGTGACCAATGTAAATATAACATATGATACCTTATCGAAATAATTCGTTTACAAAATCTCAATTTTTTTATTTGCGCCGAAGTGATTTTACTTTTTTCTTTCTAGGAAAATAAAATAAGCAATAAAATGTGACCAATGTAAATATAACATATGATACCTTATCGAAATAATTCGTTTACAAAATCTCAATTTTTTTATTTGCGCCGAAGTGATTTTACTTTTTTCTTTCTAGGAAAATAAAATAAGCAATAAAATGTGACCAATGTAAATATAACATATGATACCTTATCGAAATAATTCGTTTACAAAATCTCAATTTTTTTATTTGCGCCGAAGTGATTTTACTTTTTTTTTCTAGGAAAATAAAATAAGCAATAAAATGTGACCAATGTAAATATAACATATGATACCTTATCGAAATAACTCGTTTACAAAATCTCAATTATTTGATTTATGTCAAAGTACTTTTACCTATAAAAGAAAATATGAAACAAAATGCCACGTATGTAAATATAACATATATATGATATCTTATTGAAATAACTCAATGTACAAAATCTCAAATGTTTGTTTTTGGGTCGACGTTTTTTACTTTATTTAATTTTCTTTTTGAAGAAAAAGAAAATAACCTCTTTTTATATTTAACATTAATTTCACCAATAGCATATATAACCAACTAACTAATAATGCTCAAAAGAAAAAGAAAAAAAAAAGGGTCATCATCATCATTTACTCTAAAGACCCTAAACCAAGCAAAACCAACATCTCAACTCTCTTTGGATTTTGCCACCAAACTAAAAAGCTGTAAAAAAAATTAAAATTAAAATTAAAATTAAATTTATTATCTTTTTTTTAAAAAAAAAAAAAAAAGTGGTGGACCTTAAAGACAGCTGTTTGGCAATATACACCACCAAATCAAACCACCCTGTAAAAACCTTAAATAAAATAATGATAATAATAATAACAATAATAAAAATTTCCCCTTTTTGGCTATAAATACCAACAAATTCCTCATCATTTCTCTTAACATTACCTGTGATTTCAAAAAACAAAGAGAAACCCATTTCAAATTTCTCAAATTTAAGCATAAAAATCAAAGCTTTAAGGCATTTTCTTCAATGGAAGCAATGAAATCTCAAGCTTTGATGATGATGATAATGGTGGTCGTTTTAATGGCTTTTTCATCATCCTCCATTGTTGCAGCTCAAGAAGCTCCAGCTCCAAGCCCTGCCTCTGATGCTCCAATTTCTCTTCCAACTTTAATGGCTTCTCTTGCTCCTCTTGTTCTTGGATTCTTCCTCTAAATTCTTCATTTTTTTAAAAAATTTTACTCACCATTTATATAGTAATTTCCAATGGATATATAAATATGTGTGTGTTTTTTAAACAACCCATGTTCTTCATTCTTTTTTTCTCTAGAAATTATGTAATGTCTATGAAGGAAGGAAATGGAGAGATGGGTTGGTGTTTTTTTTATTTTTTCTTTTTCAATTAGGGGTTATTAATTGTGAGGTTATAATGATTGAATTTGTTTGGGTGTGATTTGGGATTATTAATTTGATGTATATTTTTCATATTTAATGTTATGTTATTATTATTATTTTTTTTTATCCTCTTCCTTTTTGTAATGCTCTTATTTTGCAATTATATTTCACTTACCAATTAAGTCCTTTACAATTGTAAAATGCAAAAATTTACAAATTTACTGAAAATATTTATAAATAATAACAAATTAACACATTACATCTGCTATAGATCCCAATAGACTATTATATGGCACAGATAGACATAAATATTGATCTATCATAGTCTATTAGACAGTGAAATTTTGTTATATTTTTAAATATTTTGGTTGATTTTTCTATATTTGAAAACAGTCCAAAAATTTAAATCTACTTAAATTTTATACCATGTTGGTTAGTGATTGCACAAAAAAAGCTCAATAAAACTTCGTTTCTTATATTAATATTTTGCAAACAGAAATCAAAATAATCACGTTTTGAAATTAGAGGACTAAAATTAGTAAAAGTTGAAAGTGTAGAAACTAAAATGGATCGTTAAAAGATATAGAGACAAAATAAATGGATTCAAAAAATAAAATAATATTAATTTTTTTTTTCAAGAGATGAAAGTATAAAAATATAGAAATTTCAAAATATGAAAAACATGTTTGAGACAAAATCAAGACTCAGCACATGGGAGGTCAGTGAGTGAGCTGTGGCTTTACAGGCAGAGACTCCATTATTATAAACTTTCAAATCCAAAACTTTAGATTAAAATGAAAATATATATGGTGAATGATGATAATATTGAGACCAAAGCAAAGTTGAATATTTAAATAATTTAGGTAACTTTCAAATTGGTATCTATTTAATCATATAATTAAAAAATAATAATAATAAGAGGTCTATAAATTTTAGGATTTACGTCTAGATAAGTACTTGCAATTATTAAATAAGAACCTGTTTAAATTGACTAGAGAAAAAAAATATATTTTTCGAAGAAGTCGCTTTTATTTAAATTCTTTTTATAAAAATTATTTAAAAGTGTTTCAAAATCTATTTTGAATGGTTGTCAAACACTTTAAATTTTTTTAAGTGACTTATTTTCAAAATTAAACACTTGAGTGTCCAATAGGTCATTGACTTATTTGACATTTTCCAAAATTCATGAACTTAACAAATTCTATTTAAGAGTTTAGGTTCTAATCAACATAAAATT
The DNA here is from genome assembly GCF_027475165.1 of Benincasa hispida. Lineage (NCBI taxonomy): Eukaryota > Viridiplantae > Streptophyta > Magnoliopsida > Cucurbitales > Cucurbitaceae > Benincasa > Benincasa hispida. The sequence continues at coordinate 55,060,330 of NC_143479.1, read as the reverse complement.
TAATTTTATATTGAATAGATCAGCTACTTTTTGTAAGTTGTGTATATAATAGGGATCTATTAAATAAAAATATAAAAGGTAGAGAACTAGATACTCTTGAAAGTTCATGAACTAAAATTTTAATTTAACCACTAAATTAGACCCTCTTTGATATGCATTTGATTTTTCTAAAATTAAGAGGAATCACTTTCACATACAAGTTTTTTGGTTTTATTATCCATTTTTCATAAACCAAAACGGATTGATAGAAGTCTATCAGTGTCTATCAGTGATAAAAACTGATAAAAGTCTATCATTGTTAGAGGTTGATAGAAGTCTATCAGTATCTATTAGTGATAGAAACTGATAGAAGTCTATCATTGATACTATTGTGATAGAAACGGATACAAGTTCTATTACTTAATAGACACTCATAGAAGTCTATCAGTATTTTTTTGTTATTTCTGTAAATAATTTGACATTTTTTCTATATGAGAAAATTTTCTTTTAATATATATTTAATTTAAAAAACAGAACTTTAATTTCAAATAAAGTGATTAAAAAGTCGTCTAAAATTAAACATATACGAATTAAACAATTTATTTAGCAACTTTTTCAATGTTTCGGGGTTTCAAAAAATCAAACATATTCCCAAACTTATTTTTTAGTCATCCTAAGTTAATAGATGAGGCAAGTTATATAGTGAGTGCATTTTAATAAATATTTAAGGAAAAATAAATTGGGTAATTATTTTAAATGATAAAATGCGAAATATTTTTAAATATAACAAAATGACACAGTATACCAGTAATAGAAAACGACATTTTGCTATATTTGTAAATAAGTTGGTTCATTTTCATATATTTGAAAACAATCCTAATGAATTTATAACTTTAAACCTTGAGAGCTATATCAATAAAAGCTCCAAACATATTAAGATATATTCTAAACTTTCATAAGCAAATCGAATTAAATCCTCCCCCCCAAAGGAGAATTGGGCATTTTTTTGATAGGGCAATTTATAATTATTTTTACTTGATTCAATTTAAAATAGGTGCGAAATTTCTACCAAATTAACAAGAAATATTATTATGTAATTCTTCCTAATTAGAGAAAATAAAAAACTACTCACATTCATAACAAGCGACATCAATTATTTAACACCAACGATTTTCTGTAATATTATGTCAATTCATATATCTAAAGAAGTCCATATACATATAAACATTAGGGCTCTTTTAAAATATATAAACATGAACCAAAATATTTACAAATATATCTGTGATTGACTGCAATAGACTACTATTTATGTCTATCAATGATAGAATGATAGACATAGATAATAATTTATCGCAGTCTATCGCGATTTAACACAAATAGCCTGTGATATTTTACTATTATTTATAAATATTTTCAATAATTTTGTCATTTAAAATATTTTTTCTCAAAAATGACATATTAATGGTTTTAAAACAAAAACTCAGAGAAATGTATAAATTGATTTACATACAAAAGTTTAAATTTTACTTGATACAAAATATATATATATATATATATATATATATATATATATATATAGAGGTACAAATTGAATTTTTTCCCTCTTAATATTTATTGATAAATTTTCAACCAATGATAATGAAACACATATGGAATTTTCTTTTTTTTTTTTAAAGAAACAGTTAGATACCAAGAAGAGTTATGTTGATAGTACACTTCAAAATTCCAACTAGGAATGAAGAATGGCCACAATTTCATTTAGATATTTGTTGTGAGATATAGAAAAATTCAATATTAATTAATGCATTTAAAAACCAATGTAATGTTGCCATTTGGCATTTTCTTGCTCAAACAAAATGTCTCTCTCTTTCATTGATGAAATTTGGAAGTTTAGAGAGAGAGAGGACAGAATAGAGAGAAAAGGTATCACATGCTAATGCTCATTTATGCACATGGGCTGTGACGTATTTGCTCACATTTAATATCTATGTCTATCATGACACAAATATGCATAGATAGTAATCTATCGCAATAAAATTAAATTTTGTTATATTTGTAATTATTTTAGTTCACTTTTCTATATTTGAAAACAGTCACTTATGCAAATCAAAATTAATATTATAAAACATTTTATCTATCCCTGCCTAATTTTTGTAATTATGTCTATATAGGAAAGTAATTTTTGTAGTTAAAGATGACTAGTAATTACATTTAAGTAAATCAATATCAGATTATGGTATGAACTTTCTTGTATCTATAAAGAATGAGAGGGGGCAAAAGATAATTTTGATACTACCCCAATATCATTTGATTTTTATTGTTCTAAAATGCAATTATCAAAACTTTGGTTAGCAAACATCTTTTGGAACTAGAAAGTTTCATAAGGTCGATATTTACATTCTTCCCGAACAATTCTCCATTCTACCACTCCGAGGATGGAGTACGAGACTTCTAACTATAGTTTTATCAATTTGTCTATTCTCAATAATTAATTCTTGCTTCACTGGATCTAATACGAATCGTCAAATCAATAGCGACAAGTTCTATTAAAAGAGGTTCATATACAAAATGACTTGCCATAATACCAAGAGTGAAGTATTCAAATAACTTAATCAAAAGCTAAAATTTTACTTAGCGAGAGTATTTATAACGCGACATAAATAAGCTCCACTTATTGGTATCTTAACTATTATTCCAACTACAAAAACGATTAGCTAGCCAATATCTTGCACTATCCAAACTTATCTAAACATTGTTAAACAATTTTAGATATCATACATATCTCAAAAGGAGCCAATTTAGTGTGGACAATTTCCCTTTGTAATCACATTTTGTTATAAAATACCCTACTATTTGAATAGAAAATGAATGAAAAAAAACAAATTACCCCATTAATTCATTAATCATTTTTTAAGAATGAGAATGAAAAATGAAACTTAAAAACATAAAAGAATACAAAGGAGCATACAAAAAGAATAGGAACAAAAAAAAGCAAAAGTAAAACCAAGTGCAAGTGACTCCAAAAGAATAAGACCTAACAATAATTAAAAACAAAAAACAAAACAAAAATCCTTAAAGACCAATACTTAAACAAAAGCTATTAAAGTGACTCTTCACTTTAAGCTATATGCTAAAACCTTACCAGCTCTAAATATTTATATGCTAATCCCTAACCACCAAAGCTAAAGTATTGCTTAAATATTAAAGAAGGTTAGCTTATTGCAAGGTCTAGCCTACCTTGCATGTGCTCATATGCTAAGAAACTACCATTAATATTTTAATAAAAGCATATGCTATGATAAAAGGATTTTTCAAAAACATCTGGGATAGAAAACACTCTTCAAGAAAAAGTTTAAAGATTACTTTAATCCCTATATTTTCAATTGTCCTTCATTTTGATTATTTTTACTTTCAAAACATTCATTTTGGTCATTATACTTTCAATTTTGAATCATTCTGATCACTATACTTTTAAGATGTTAATTTTGATCCTTATGCTTTCAACTTCGATTCACTTTAGTCTTTGAACTTAAAAAAAATAACCATTTTGAAAGTGCAAGATCAAAATGAGTTAAAAGTATAAAGAACGAAATAAACATTTTAAAATTATATGGATCAAAATGAACTAGAAGTTGGGACCAAAGAAAAAACTGAAGAACAAAATAATAGGTGATGGAAATAAATGTGCAATGAATGAACATAAGAATGCTTTTCCAAGAACTTGCATAAAATAGTTCCCAAAAGGCTATTCTATAAAAACAAATTCAAAGTGCATTGTAAAATGTCACTTCATATCATTCATTGTGAATTACACAAATTTAGGACATTCTTTTGGTCCTATTGGTAGAATACATTTTATTATATGCTTGTATTGAATATTTTAGCTTGGTTTGGTAGATTTAAATATAGACGCAGAATATAAGGACAGTAGAACACAACCAATAGAGAATCATTACAACCAAGGATCAAATCACATGGCTGTGTGGCAACCAGGCCAGATAAGAACATCCCACATTTTCATAATTACCCCATGTTTATTTCCTTCTAAAAACTTTGATCACCATCATTTATATACTTGTTTTTTCAATCAAGCTTTTGCTGTCAATATGTCCCACACATCTACAAAGTTGAAATAAAGATAATCTAACATAAATCAACCAGTCAAGATAAGACAAACTATGAGGTTAGAGATTCGAACCTCCTATCACATTGAATTCATACTAACTTAAAAAAAAAAAAAAAAAAAAAAAAAAACCCTAGTCAATGGACAAACTCTAGACAAGGATATTGTCAGAATACCATCTCTAACCTGCAAATTGTCATTTTTTGGTCATGGGACAAAATCTAGACACGGATAAACTGATTATGATAGTCATTGATAACTGCTGGTTGGGAGTAACAAAAGAGGCTGTCATATAACTGGTTCTATCATTTGATTATATTCTGAGAAAATCAAGGGATCTCAATCACACTGATTTTCAAGTTGCAATTCCCTTTTGTTACATATACATCTGTCCTAATTTTTCACATAAATCTGAACTGAGATTTAATTTTCTCTTCCCTAATTCCTACAAACTAAGCATATAATTAAGAATTGCCCACCTATCTAGCATGTACAAGAATTATAATACATATAACTTTACATGGTAAGACGGTCTCAATAGAATAATTAGCAAGAAACAACCTGAGGATTACCTCAGTTGATATCATCCTAATGTTTTGTTTTTTCGGCACGCCTAGAAAGCTCCGTGTCAGCAAAATGAAGAATCCTCCGGAGTCTCAAAACCATATCACAGTGAAAAGGCAGAGCAGTTCGTCGGTCCAAGTATGCTGGGCTCACAGTCATCCATGATAAGGCATGAAGCTCTGCTATGATAGATTCAAGAATCAAATGTGTCTCTACTTCAAAGTCTCTGGATTCCACAGTTGAACTTCTTCCCACTTGCTTGACAATTCCGCGGACATTCTTTTCATGTGTGATATTGTTTCCATAATAATCAATGAGACTAACCGAAAGGACTGATGGCCATTCCTCTTTCATGTTGCTTCGAGAATCCTTTCTCATTGAGGGTACAGCTCTTGAAATAGCAAATCCAGTGGAAAGTGGAACCGCAGAGCCCTTACTGTGGAGGAGATGTGCTAAAGGTGGGGATTCGGCAGTGAGGCATGTGGGAAGCTGAAGAGGGTTAGAGGGAAGGAAACGCAGACTGGGTGATGGGATTAGTATATAAGAAGAAGATGTGGAACCAAGTGATTTTACAGGGGTAAAGCCTTCAAGATACGAGGACAAACCCGTATGTACACTGCTTTGATTTCCACCTGTGAAAGACTTCAGGTAAGTACTGAGAGAAGTTACTGCTGCTAAACCTAAAATGCATTGCACAAATATTTCTCCATGCACCTTAAGAAACCCAAATCCAGGACATTTGAAATGATAGACAGACCATATGACAGCTATTGCAATGTACTTAAACAATCACTCAAAACATTTATTGCTCATGAAATTTCCAGAAGCTAAGTTGGAGGTCTTCTAACACACAAGATGAAAAAGACTACGCATGGTTATTCCCGTAATCCCAAATATTCCTTAAAAATAAATTAATAGAGGATGGGGAATGTTTGGCTCATGATTTTAAGACATCTAGGTTTATGGATTGCAAACCCTAAGCTTGCATAATTGTATGTTGGGATAGTGCAGAAGAATAAGTCCATACAAATTTGTATTCATTTGGCGACTGTCTTTTTTCTTACTTGGGTAATCTGGGCTCTCCTATACCAAGGGCACCCACGCCCAACCCAAGGCCTGGACTATCCCAACATAACCAAGAAGGGGAGAAAAAGGTAATAATCTACAAAACTTGAACAAAAAAGATGCAGCTGTAAAACATCAATTGAAGAATATAAGGCATATGTCAGGTACTGTCAACTTATCTTACCAGGAGATGGTGAATCAGCTTGAAGTAATAGCTGCAGAGAATGCTCCATCGAAACTGCAACAAAACTAATACTATGCACCCACTGAATCAATCCTCTTGAGTTGTCAACCACTGCATGACCACCCATTAGCTGTTTTCGAATAGCAGGTTGTCCAATAACAGCTTTCATAAAGCCTGTAGTTTTTGAATGCGGACTATATAAAGGATTTGGGGAGGAAGAAAGGTTTCTATCGTGAATCAAACTCATCTCCTGTTGTTGCAAGGAACTCCCATTAGTACTTGATGATATCCCATCTGGCATGCAGCGGCGAAGTTGCAAGGGCCATTTTTTCACCTCAGATCCCCATAGTGAGTAAATGGCCTTCTGCCACTCTAATCATAATAAGACGACAAAAAGAGCAACATTAGTTCCAAGCCAAAACAGGTCAGAAATTTAAGATTACCTTCTGAAAATCTTCAACCGGAAATTTTGTAAATTTTAAGTGGATGGGTATGTGAAAATAGTGAGTAGTAAAATCATCAAGAAAAAAGATTTAAGTGGGGATCCTTTCCAGGCAGATCACCTGGGCATGAAATTGTTGACGTAATTGTGCAATAGAACTTCAGGATTTTAAACTAATAAGTGAATAATTGAGAATATACGAAGCCATGGGTAAGTATGTAAAATTCTGTGTATCGACAAATAATGAAAGCTGAAAATAATAATGATATGAGGAATCTGTACCTAGATACTCAAGTTCGTAGAACGTTCCGATTCTTGCAATAACCAAATCTCTGGGCTTGGAAACGCTGGTATCAGGAGAACATGACTGAAGTATCATACAGCCTTGCTGCAGAACTTGGACAAAAATGCACTCCAGACCCTTCGTATCCTGCCTGCTGCTAATACCACCAAATGGAAATATATGACTGTCTAACAATTCTCCTCGCGAATCTGTCCAGATACATACTAGCCAGCGCCAGTCCTCTGTCCATCCATAGGAACAGTGTAGGCTAGGATTCTTCTGTCCAAATCCATCCATCTCAGGTCCATCTAGTTGAGAGCTAGTTCCCATATCCATAACTACTGCTGAATTTGTACTCTGTAAAAAGGCTCCGCTGTTGTCATCAGATAATGGTTTAGAAGACTCTGTTCCTAGAGTAACAGGATTTATTGGTGAAATTCCATGCTCTAGTGAACCAGGTTCTGCGAGAATAAAAAGTGGTTCAAACATGTAGCAAGAATCTTCTTGAAGATAATATTCTCCGATCCGGTTTGGGTCACAACTTAATGATCCAGCCCTTGATTGCCAGGAATTATCCCAGGTTCCAGACCTCAGGGTACCATCAATTTCACCCTCTCGTGGGAGGGAATGCCCAGTTATTCTAGGACCAACACAGTCTTTCCACATCCCTGGAATGGAAGGTGACATTGATGATAGAACTGAATGAGATCTACTGGATATTGATGATGACTGGACCACATCATTTGGTGTCCCCCGTGATATTCGGCGAGCCTTGTTATAAATAGTAAAAGCTGTCTCCTTAAGAATGACAAGTTCATTTACTGATGGACTACTCACTCTGAAAATCACATCAACTGTCACAATCTGCAATACCAATTTAGGTAGAGTAAACCCTTGAAGAACTAAAACGTTTGATGCTGATGACTCATCAACAGCTGCTGAGCAGCTTAACGACTTTGCAACCTGACTACACATTATTGTTCTCCTATCTCTATCTGACTGGAGCATGACAGAACCGACAGCAACAGAAGATTCAACGACAGTTTGCAATACTTCCAGGGGATCAGGAAAAGGGCATATCACATAAAGTACCTAAGGTGGGCAAAAAATTGTAGGTGAGTTAAGTAGAAAGGAAATAATATACACTGAGGGACATGCAATGGGTAAAAAAGTAGAAAATATTCAAAGGTCTTACCATGCAAGAACCATTGCTTCCTTCTTTTGGATTGGCTGACATGGATGGAGAGAGTTTCAAAGCTTTCAAAGCTTTTGAAAGAGATCTAAGATAACTTGTCAAGTCCCATCCATTTGAGAGAGAAAGCAAATAGTCACTAATTGAACCAACTATTGAAGCACTACTGCTATCAATTTTCATTGATTGGGGGCAATCAAGTAGAACTAAACCTGAAGACAACCACTTCCCAGAATCTGTGTCCATTTGATTCCCTAAATTATGCGGGGTATGAGTTCCCAGCTTGCACGTTTCATACACTGGTGACAAACAAGGCCGAAGAAGAAGCTGGTCAATCAACTGTAATTCGCTAAAAAATTTGAAAGCAGTTAATGAGCAATGAGCATATGAAAAGGATTATGTTTAATCAAGGTTCCTTTCTAAAATGAAAACCCAACTTAAGCCAACCTCCTATTTTGAAAAAAAAAATGAAAGAATACAAAGCAAATATGCCATTTCAACCTTCATCATGATAAAGTAGTTACACTTACAAAAACTCCCTCTCATATCTAATAAAACTACAACAAAGCTACAAGTTTCTAATTTTAGTCTCATAAAGCTCTAATACGCTTGAAAAACAACATAAACTTCTAATATATCATATAAGAAAAAAAGGAAGTTTGGAACGATGTGATGGCTGCCCTTAGACATGAGATGGTCTTCCCAAAAGATCCCTACAGTTTTTTAACAAGAAACGAGCAAATCCCATTGAAAAAACGAAAAGAAACTAATGCGTACATTTTTCTTAAACCCCTCTTTTTGTGCAACCCTTATGTGAAAGCAAAGAAATCCTTTGGATGAATCTTGTTTGGACCTATGGAATTTCTCTATCAGAAGGCAACAGCGACAATTTTATCCACATAAGAACAGTATTTATCCATTTCTAAAAGATCAATCACCCGTAGGATAATATTCCTTCTTAAACGGTCGGATGGAAAATACTAAACTAGATCAGAATTACTTTCTAACCGGTAGCCTTCTAAATAACTAATTCTGCATCTTAATTAGTTAAATAACAAATCACTACTAACCTGTTCCTAGTTGTTGGAAAAAATCAGCAGCGGCTGATGCAAGAGGATCAATATCTGGACAAATGACGCAATAATTTATCTGCAACATTTAATAAAATAAAAATCCATGTCACTAAAAGGGTACAAATGATATTATCATTTCAGTATCTATACCATGTAAATAAATATGCGCAAGAAGACAAATAGTGCCTTGTAGATGCCACCTGTTCAGATTTCAATCAACTTACTGGTTTTTGTACAGCATAAGGTTCAAGAGGGGCCTTTTCCCAAAGTTGCAGAGAGTTGGCAGATGTCTTAAGCCAATCATCTTGGTACCTGTTTACATATCATCATTTTTTCTCACTGGATGATATTGATAACAGTAGCTCATCTAAATGAAAATATAAGAGAACCTCCCACAGATGCATAACTGAACAAATGAACCTAAAATCTCTACAAACTCACTTTTTATTTCACATACGCACCAGACTATGATTAAACAGTTTTTAATGGTTAACCATCTAAGAATAGACTTGTTATCCACCAAAATAATAATAAATATTCAAGAATGTCTAATCATGGATCTCAGTCTATGCGAGATATTAGGATTTCCTTGCTTCAGTCTATTGATTTATTTATTTTTATTTTTTTTTGAAATACCATTGATTGTTTTGCTTATTAATAGTTTCTTCCTCAAACATGGACATACAATTTTGCAGTTTGATAACAGATAATTCCATGGCATTTGCATGACAGGGGCCTAAGCAATCTATGATAAAAAGATATTTAACAATTTTAAACGAAAGGCCAAAAAATCTATAGTTCTTTAAGTGAAAAATAAAAAATGCAATGAACGCCATTCACACATAGTACAGAGGAGTAATCTTCTAATAGTGACATCAACTTGAATGTGCAGCCATCATTTAAAAGCTATAGAGTAATATTCTATGCGTGATACTAAATAGCCTATGAAAGTACATAATGTTTAGCAAACAAAACAGATCAGGATATCCTAAATATGAACTTAACCTCTAAGAACAAAGAAGGCGATTAAATAATCAAATCCATACCCAACAAGTATTGCAGGTGATGGGAGAACAATAACTGTTGGCCTCAGCCGGGAAGGCAGTTGCTGGTCGGATCCTGAACTGCAGATTTCTTGGTGTGATCTCCTTTGGGAAGTTTCATCCATTTTGGAATTATCCATCGTGGTACCACCTACAGTATCAGAAAATTGCATGATCCACTGAACTAAACATTTCATTTTGTATAAATTATAACATCCATACCTTTGAGACTAGATGATCCACTAGCAGAAGAATGTGAGGGGCTTATGGGCTCTCCAATATTTTGCATAACAGTACATGAAGAATCTTTAGATTCATTTACAGTAGACTCGGCAGATAATCCATCGCCCATGCTTCCTGAATCACCTAATTGACCACGACCTTTGCACCAATCAATTACAGATAATGGCCCATCCAAAGTGCCAAATGCAGATTTCAAGGCTGTTTTCATGTCAGACTGCAGCAAACTCATTACCGACGGAGCATAAACCTGGAAGATAATTCAGCAATAACGCAGCAGAACATCTTTAAAGCTACATCTCATCAATAAGCCAGCATGGCAAGGAAAAACAAAGAACACCACACACAGACGCGATTATATAACAGTAACAGTAAAGTAATAATACCGGACATGACTAAAAAGAAAAGAAAAGGGAAAAAAAAAAACTTAGGAAACATACAGAAGTTATTTTTGTTGAATGCAGATATGATGATAACAAGATAGTAAGCATGAACAATACCTTTAACAAATTATAACAATAAAGTCGAGGTCTATAATATAAATATAAGATAGGAAATTGTGTGCATGCAATAGCAACTAAGAGGAATAAGAGGAAAATACACTTACATCAGCAGAGAGAGGATCCACTAACTCCACACCTGCAATGTCCAATGCATGGCAAGAGGCTAAGGTTCCTCCACAGCCTGCATGAACCATTGATGGCCCACATGGAAATCCCCTCCTCCATTGTTCCTGCAATGCTAGCCAGCCATATGGGCCATCACCACAATCTGCATCCAAGGCGAGGTCAACAAAAGAAGTAGCCTGCTGGACAAGTAAGGGGAAGGCATCAAGGAGCTCCTGAAGTGGTTGTCTTTGCCCATAAGAGAGCACTCCATCCTCATGGAAAGAATTGTGGGGTAAGGATGACCCAAGCTCCATACTAGGTGAGTTTGAGGGCTTTGGAACCTTGGGAACTCCAACAGACCGCCAAACACCAACAGGTGCATTAAGGTGTCCATCAAGTATCCCCCCATCAACATCTCCGGCTATTCTAATTGGAATATTATCTTTCTTCTTCACCTCATTTGCCATATAATCTGTAATAGTACTTGGATCACTAGATAGCTGATTTGTACCAGAAACTGTGGAACTACCAGAAGACTGCAGGGTATGCCGTACTCTGCACATAGAAGCTTGGAACATTAAGCATTCAACTTCCATTGCAAGAACGTGCTTCTGTGACATAAATAAACAATCGGCTTTGACACTGTCCTCGGTCGTTTTCCTTTGTGCAGATTTGACAGCATTGTGATTTGAGAGAGATGATGTCAGCCCATCAGATGTAGAGATGCTGTTCTTACAGGCAGCTGATTTTCTTACATGTTTCTCTTTCACATTGTCGACATGTGTATAATAGTTTTTTGCCTGTAGAACATTAGATGGTTTTGTATTTGAGGAGATACCACTCTTCTCATCCGACCTATCAAAATGGGGTGAAGACGGTGGTGTTGCACCATATATGTAACTGTTTGTGCTTAAGTTTGAACTCTCTAGCTCCCGAGATTTTGGAACATATGGACTTCGGAAGATTGATGAAGAAAACTCACTTGTAGGAGTTTCAACTGCTCCATATTCTGGAGCAAGTGTCATCAGAGCTTCAGCTTTAGTAATTTGATCAAACTCCCCAGAAGACACTGAAGTTTGGTTGGCTGTTACTGAGGACAATGCATTGTTTGTGACTTCATGATCTTTGCTTAAAGCCTCCTCTGTCGTCATTGGAACAGTTGGGTTGAAGTTATCGAAGGATGGAAACCCCACGGGCAAAAGCATCTGATCAGAAACATCCATGACCCCAACTGGACTGTTACCTACATCAGTGTAGTCCGGAGCAGAAAACATAAGAGATTGTGACTCTGCAGTTCCTGGAGGCTTCAGAAGATAATATCATGATGAGCTCCAAGATCATACTCATACAATCAGCAAGAATATTAAGAGGGGGAAAGAAACAGATTGCCTTCAGCTTGACTGAGAAAGATTGAGGGAGTGAAAAAATTATAGTGGGTTACAAAATAATAAAATCCATTAGATTTCTTATCAAAAGGTTTTTACTTTTATAATAATAATAATAAGTTATCATCACACATCAGAGCCAAATTATCAAAATTGATGGTAGATTTTAATAATCCAAAATGATTTTTGCAGTTAAGCTCAAATTTCGTTCCAATGAGGATCTTTTCTCCCGGAGGATATGAACGGAAAGGAAATTTTTAAAGGTTAATGAAGTAACTCAAGGGCCATATTAACTTCAATAAACAGATCAGGAAAGAAAATAAAAAACTAACCATCTTATATAGCTTACTTTGAGATTCAAGTTTGTTTTGAGCTATTGTGCATCACAAGAAACTTAACATGCAACAAATAACAACTATCTTATAATCATCCTGCAGCAGAACATTTCACAAGACACGTGGAAAATACCTCCCCAAAAGGCAAAACATCATTCTCAAAGAAGTCTCCAAATCCCCCAAAATGCAAAAGGAGATCTTCAATGTCGTCCCCACCCCGGTCATCGTCATCCCAGTCCCAAGGAGATCCAATCAGCTCACTACTAACTCCTGTAATAGTGCAATTGTTGAGCTCGGTGGAAGTAAAATCAGATTTGAAAGCATCTTGAATTTGAGCACCCGTACCCATTTGATCTAACGCATCTGGCATCCCTGAACGAGGCCGCTTAATACCCTGACAAATAAACAGTTTGATCGTCCAATAGAAGATATTAGTAGATTTTACAAAAATCTAGAGGCAGCATGAGCAATATTCTTTTTTTAATAGAAAAAAATGATTTTCAATGATGATATGTAATATTACAAACAAAAGGGGAACCTTGTAAAAAAATCCTATCAAAAGAGTGATGAAAAAAGCTCTCCAGTTAGTCAAGATATCATTAAGACTATAATTTGTTACAGCAAATAACATCAAGAGAGCCGATGGGAAGATAGCGCCTAAGAATCTATTGAAGGTCCATTTCGTATTGGTTAAAGTGCAATTGTTCTGCCAATCTAAGCATAGCTTAGTGGATGAAGGCCCCAATTACCAAAAAAAAGGTTGATGGTTTGATTCTCGACCAACAGTTGTTCAACTAAAAATCAAAGAATAAAATAAAATGAAAAAGATACAATTGTTCCTAGGCTATAGCTCCTCTAGCTCCCCATCCCCCACCAAATGAAGAAAAGAAAGACTAAAGAATAAAGAATTAATACCACGCTAGAATCCAACAGAAAGATGGTTTCCACCTCAAAAACAAGAACCATAGAGTTTCCTCCACAAGAGAAAACATAAATACCCATTGGGTAATGATTTTGCTATTGGTTTTCTACTTTTAGAAGGCAGGCCAGTATAGTAACAATTTCTTTGTAATCATGTTTTAAAATGTATTCAAATTATGCAATTATTTTTAAGAAAATGTTCTCTTTTTTAAAATTTTGCCAGTGTGGAAAAGAATTTTTTAAAAGTGAGGAATTTGGATAAAGAGAGTCAAGAAACAAGCTCCATTTTTAAAAGAAATATCGTGACCAATCAATGTCAACGGAAATGTCGAAGTCTCAATTTTACGGAAATGTCCATGAAAGTATCGACAAAATGTCTGTCCATGAAAATTACTAGGAAGATTATAAATATAGGAAGATTTCAAAAATAAAAAATAAAAATGTATATTTAGATTAATAAATAAACATTTTACACTTTGTAAACAAGTTTTTTTTAAAAAACGAAAACAAACTTTTCATTGATATAATGAAAAGAGACTAATACTCTAGATTCAAAGTTCCAAATTCAAGAATACAAAATAATAATAAGCATAGTAATCTGAAGGACTAAAGATCAGCAAGTGCTCCTGGACATCTCAACTAGGTTGACACTCTCATAGTACTCTCATCTTATCTATTTACAGCATGAAGCAAAAGATAAAGACACAATTAGCTAATTACAATGAAGAAATAAATAAAAACCCTCCAGTTAAGATGTCTTGAAAAGAATAATCAACTAAAAGCTTTGACTGAGAGCACCAATAAGAAGCTAACAAATGGGCCAATCCAAACCGATTAGACCAATCAATGACCTGTTGGGGAAGACTCAATGATTTTGCTCAAACTAAATTCCTGAAATCAAGGTTTTAGCCATAGTTTGACCAAATAATTTGTGCCTTAGGAAATAGAATTGGGCCAGTCAGAATGTGGGAGATGTTGTTGCTTATGCTCTATTCGAAAAATCTAACGAAAATTGAACTAGAAGAGCTTTCTCCAGCATTTGCTTGAATAAGAGCAATCAAAGAAAACATTCTGCAGATCTTCACCACTTTCTAAACATAAAGGTAAAAAATTAAGATGTCAATTATTTATATTATATTTACATTATTTTGTTGCTTATTTTTATGTTTTATGAATTTTTTTAATGATAAACTGGAAATGTTGATTCTCCCCTTATGTCAATGTTGATGTTGAATCCAAGGATATGTGAAAATATCAACATGTTAGACAAAAATTTAATGCCATTTTTGTAACCAAATAGGGCACAAGTTACCGATTACTGTTCAGGTGAATAATAATTCTTGGAACTTCTTTTTAGTCTAAGAAGTACAAATCAAAATGAAATCATAAACCAGCATGGCATATAGTGACAATCTAACATCATCCCCAAATTTAGGTGTTCCCATGCCAAAACATTAAGTCGAACTTGCAGGGTCCTTAATCATATACAACTACTTACAGAAAATAAAATCTAATTCTAAGAACATTAATCGAGCTTACCAATTTTTGACTGTTTGCTGACTGGTCATTTGAAGACAATCCAGACTGCCTACAAGATAAGGAATCAGCATCTGCTTCAAGTTCGCTGGCTCCAGTCTTGCAATCACTATCACTAGAACTACTGCTTATGCTACCAATGCTGCTACTGTTACTATTGCTGCTACTATCGTAACCATGCTGTGAACGTATTTTATCAGTCTCAGTCCACAACCCTTCCATATAATCTACATTTCCATTGCTACAGAAACCACAACAACCATAAGTAGAAACTGGTTAATAAAATTTAAATATTTATTCCAATCACTACTACTATAGACAATCTTTTATGAATGCCACTAATATAGAGATATGAAACCTCTTCAAAAACATACACGAAAGTTACCAACTTAAAACCTTAGCAAGAAAGAAAACATATAAATGAAAATATACCTTTGAATAAAAAAACTCATATAGATTTGTGTTAGTGATATATAATTAAATCTGCCTTCACCCATCAGCTTAAGTTTTGAAGTCAATTGGTGATTTAAGATGGTATCAGAATAGATGGTCCAAAAGGTCATGTGTTCAAACTCTTGCAATATTGTTCCTCTCCAATTAATATTTCTTTCAACTTGTTGGATCTTCTTTGTATTTCAAGCCCACAAGGGAGAGTGTTAGATGATATATAATTAAACCCACTTTCACCCATCAGCTTAAGCTTTTGGGTCAATCGGTGATTTAAGAATTTGACATGTGGCTAATTTTTTTTCTTAATAGATATATTTCTTATAAAGAAAGGATAACGAAAAACACGCATTAAGAAGAAGAAATGCAACCTTGCCATGTCACTACATTATTGTTGTTCTTTTTTTCTTTTTCAAATAAATTCGTATAAACTGCCCATTTTGCAAAAAATGATGCTGAAACACAGAAGCAAAGCTTTATTGCTAGCATGTATTATGACAGATTTTGGAAGGAGATTTTTTCATCTTTCAAATGGTCCACAGCTCTCCCATGTAATCTACAAGTCTCCTTCACCATACCCTAACCGACCACCCTTTCTCAGATAAGGAAAAAATTTCTATGGGTTCACCCAGCTTGGGTTTTCTTTAAACCACTTGCATCAATCAAAACCAAAGGGTTATCAATGATAAGGAAAGATCTTTTGATAATCTTTTTATTATGTTGTCTATTTAGCTATATCTTGGTATAAATACTCTATTTCTTTCCATTTATATAGCTGCTCTACTCTTTTCTCCAAATAGAGAAGTTTATTTTAACTTCTCCTTCAGATTTCCTCCCTAATGTTGCAAAACTTCATATATCTATGAAATTTTTTTCTTATTCAAAAAAAAAAAAAAAAAAAAAAAAAAAAAAAAAAAAAAAAAAAAAAAACAACAACAACAACAACAACAAACAAACAAATAAACAAAAACAAGAAATCACTATATGATAGCTGTCATCGTTGATTCTTGGAAATAAAACAATTTATAACATAGTGACGTGATTGGAGGGTATTTTTGAAACCTCTTTTTGCCGTAGACTTGGGATGTCTTGTTTGTTGTTTCCCTTTGTCTTCTGCACTGTTCTTTTTCTAAAAACAAATAATGGTTTCCTATCTATAACCACTATATATATATACACACACACGCACTTTTCCAAGTCGATATCAATTCTACTTTTGAATGAACTTTCGAAAAGTAGACAACGCAAAATATTATGTTAGGATCCAGCTCAACATGCACACAATAACATCCAAGCAATATGCACATGATAAAATAGTATTTCTTAATCTAATAACATATAACTTCAGTCAGATGCTATGCGATGAAATCCTTACCAATGCACGTAGAAAGATGAACCAGGTAATGAGGGTCCTATCCAGTTTTGCAGCCAAAATCTGAAAAGTTCAACATCAAAGTTAGTAGAAAAAACAAACGCCACCAAATAGCAGAAACATACGCCCAACCAAGCTTCATAGCAGAGCAGTGCAACAAGGCAAAAGGTTTTTGTGTGATTAGACCAGAAACATACGCCCAACCAAGCTTCATTTCTTTAAAACAAGAAACCGAGCTTTCATTGAGTAATAAGATGAAAGGATCTACCAAAATCCAAAAAAACCCACCCAATTACAAAAAAAGGTCCCAATCCAAAAAGATAACACTAAGTTGACAATTACAAAACACTCAATTAATGGAAGCCCATAAAGAAGAACTAAATCTAATAAAATCCCAAATATCCTCCTCCGACCTCTCCATCCCACGAAAAATTCTACCAGCAAGCCAAATGCCCCACATCATAGTGAAAAATCAAGACTGCCAAAGAACCCTCCCTTTGTTGTGAAAGGGAGGATTCAAGAGCACCTCCTTAAACATCAAACACCGCCCTCTATTATGAGCTGATACAACCCCAAAAGTCTTAAAGAATCAATCCCCACAAAGAGCTCACAGTCGTCGTCTTTCTGTCTCCGGCCAAGAACACACCATTGAGGTTGTAACATCATGGAGGAAAGTGATAATATATTGAGGTTGTAACATGATGGGGGGAACACCAATAATATGTCAGAAAAGAGGTTGGTTCATTTATTTCATTATCAGTGATAATATATGTGTCCTCTAAGGAGGAGGAAGAAGGAAGAGGAAGAGGAAGGAGAAAAAGAAAAAGAAAAGAAGGGGAGAAAATGCCACCCAACAACAACTACAACAAAAACATTGTCGAGAAGCTTTTCTACAATACTTCAAATTCTTTTTCATCCCTTTTGTACTTTAAAATCCACAGGGAAGCCCGTAAACTTTAACCAAAGTAATTTACCTTTGTCTTTCAACAAGTGGCCACTAAGGAAAATCCAGTTATTACTTCCATTTAAAAAATTGCACAAAATCCGTATAAATGTAACCAAAGGGTTCTCCTTCTATCTTTTAAATTGGAAGCACTTCAAAGAAGACAAACAGTGCAAGCTTTGGTAACTACCTTTTCAAAGAAGACCTGGCAAATGACGTTTGCAATAACAAAACAAGCACTGCTTCGGATGGATAGATAAAAGTCTTTTTATGAGAAGATAAATGGTTTGACGATCCTTTCAGATCACATCGTCCAGTAAGAGATTCTGTAACTTGAGGCGTTGATATGTTTTTTGTGTAATTTGAATTGGATTGCAGAGGCTTCTCACTCACTGATTTAGGGCACCCTAGGGTAACTTCAACATAGCAATTTTGCCCTTTTGACTGGCAGCCACCTTGAGAGACATGATGGGGTAAACCTACAAATCCATATGAAGTCCTAGACTTGCCAGAACTGTTCACACAAATCAAAAAAGAAAATAAAAACAACGGCTAACATTATAGAAAATACAGAGAGAATTCTGCCAAGTGAAAAGCATACAGCATATAATGTAATACCTGGAATATATCCGTTTCACAACATCACTGGCACAACATCCAGTAAACCTACCTCGAATTCCATGAGGCGAAACAATCACTGAAAATAAAAGAACATTAAAAAAAAAAAAAAAATCTGTGAATGAAGAATGAAAAATAAATATCATCCTAACATATGCACTTCAAGCTAGCAAAACTGAAGTCAAAAGGACAAAAAGTTCAGGCATTAAACAATTGAGGATATTTTAATTACAAATAATGGTAGAATTAAATAGTCACGACTCACAATTCCTCCTGATTTACAAAGGAAAGAAAGTAAAGACCCATTACGAGAGTACCTCGAATATGTATGACATTTACAATACTTTGACATGCTTTGGATTCCTTCAAAAGAAGGCAGAGAAGAAAAACTTTAAGCTATGTCAAAAACATCTCTTTTGTCCTATTGTGTTCAAGCCAAAGCACTCAAAAAAAATCTTTTTTAACCAAAAGAAAAAAAAACTTTTTAGTGATAAAATGAAAAGAGACTAATGTTCAAGATATATAAACTCTAATGGGAGAGATCAAAAACTGAAAATTAAACAAATATCATGGAGAGAAACCAACAAAAGGCTAGGACAGAGAACACCAAGAGGACACCTTTAAATTAGTGGAATCAAACCAATCTAGCCAACGAAAAAGTTCGCTTACAAATAATCTTTCAAGCCTTTCCAGACAAACTCCGAATAAACTCCTGAAGAAGCTAAAAACCACTTGCTTGAATGGTTTTTTCTAATTCGAGTTTTAACAAGCTCTCTCTAAGAATTCACAAATGCATTCATTATTCTATTATCTAACACAAGAACCTAAAGCCTGTATTTATAGAGAAATTATCGACTAAGAAACTTCTTTAAGATGAAACTAACTAAGAAATATTTAGTGACAAAATTATCAACCACAAGGAAATTACAACACTGTCCTACAGTTTGAATTTCCCAGCTAACCTGGAAGTCCAAGACAGGAATTGTGAGCAGAATGCTTCAATACTCTTTCAATCTCTGCATTTGATAGTGCTCGAATATGTCTAGGAAAAATAAAAAGATCAGTTAATTATCAACTTAACCTGCATGGTCAGCATCTTAAAACAGGGGGGGGGGGGGGGGGGGGGGGGGGGGGGGGGGGGGGGAAGGGGAATTTACTTTGCAGATAAAATGACATGCACAAAGATTGCCTCCTCAGTAGCAGCAAATATGAACTCCATCGTAGGTTGCCCTCTCCTGACCATTGGTATCCATCAGTGAAAAAAAAAGATCGAACAAGGATCTTTTTAGAAAAAGAAAAACTTGGAAACCAAGGTAAGAACAAAAGTAGAAAGTTGATGAAAAGGATTAAAAGAAAAGTATACAATAAAACATACTCCAACTACAATGATCCCGCATTTAACCTTCAACTTCCAAAAAAATAAACACTTGGAGAAATTTGACAAAATTATACCCTCAAACCACCATTTGGGTCATTTCAGTTGAAAAGGTGCATACTAATTCCCCAGGGCCCAGCTTTATATGGCTTCAACGTGTTGTTTTGGTTTTTTTTTTTTTTTTTTTTTTTTTTCAGTGTTTTACATTAATCTTGTTAAAAATTTGAAGAATAGAAGTGTGTTTTTACTTCTCTTTTTAGAAGTCAGACACACGGTGTAGGTGACATATAACTCCCTCAACCCTTTACCAGATCTAACATCCCATCTTTGGCAGAAGCCATTCAGGAAGCAAAACAAACCCTAGACAACTCACTATTGGATTTACACAAATCACTTTTAAGGTTCTTTCCTAATTAGACTACCCAAACTCCACTACATCAGTATGTCAAAAAGATTCATAACTATACCTTAATCCCTAACAGACCAATCAAATTAAGGAAGAAATCTATCTCACTACCCACTAAAATTTTGCTTGAACTTGATTCTACCGCCAATTGAGCGACTCTATAAAATTTTGCATCTCAGTAAAACTTGCTCCCATGTACTGTTTTTCTTTAATCAGAAAACCTACTTTCATTGAGATAAAACTAAATAAAACAAAGGCATAAAGAAAAAACAGCAAGCCAAAGACAAAAACAGGGAACACCCAGACTCAAGACTTAACTATACAGCTTGCTGCACTGACAATGTACATGTCAGACCTATATGGTTGCACCAAAGTTGGCATCACATAGAAACATAATCAACTATTTTTTGCTAAGTCCACAGCAGCAATATAAAAGAAAGATTACAAGAAGCTGACAAGAATTAAAGAGAAACCTGAATAATTCTTCACTTTGCATGTAGTGATATTTTGTGAAAACATCTCCGAACCTCATGTATGAAAGTCCAGTTAGGGCTCTGCCAATCTCAGGTAAGTTAGCTTTGAGTATGAATAAACAAATAACACGGCGTATAATCAGCGTGCCAAAATAAATAACCTTTCGATACAATTTCGTAATGCCTGAGAAAGGGCAGCTGCAACCTCCTCTGAATCCCCAGGAGAGATCCACAGTCCAGATGCAATAACTATGGTGAAGAAAGACATTGCCACAGAGCATAAATGATGAGTGGAACACAGGCCATTTTAACCATGGAGAATGAGTTCAAGAGTAGTCAAGTTTGTACATAAAGTGAAACAAGAATAAATTAATTTGAGTGAACTATAGCCAAGTTCATGCATTGAATACATAAAAAAGTTGTATAACTCATTAAACCATCGACAATGCCTTCATGAGTAGCACATACCCCTTAACTTGGAAACAGCTGCTTGAGCAGTTTCAACAACAGAGGAATGGCGCCCAGGTAGAAAAAGCCATAGTTTAATTTTCTCATCTGGGTGTGCCAAATTACCAAACGTTAGACAAGAAAAATAGATTAGGCAGATAAATAAAAAATACATATTGCATCCACATTTCCATTTCTCACCGGGATTATGCAAACCCTGAGATGGGTCCCAAGGCCCTACAAATGAGTTGGTCCAAGTGCTTAGAAATCCTTCCTTCTGTAATTGCACATGTGATGAAAGCACCAAGAATGTGGCAGCATCATTGTGCTCAACCTTCGCACTTTCAACACCAAAAGCCTAATTTTAGCATAGTTAACAAAGTGGAAGACCACCCAAAAAAACTCCTAAATGTTAATCTAAGGAACGGGTTCAGTAAGTTTTAACCTTTTATCTGGTAAAGTAACCAAATCAGATTCATTAGGCAGAAACTGGAACCATGATATTTGATGTAGACCCCCCTATGACAAAATCAAAGTAGAGAGCATTAACAGTAAATATACAAATGCAATAAACTCAAAAATAAAATGTATCGAAGGATTAGCCTAAGAATAGTGAAGCAAACTTTCTAGAAATGGAAAGTTGTACCTGATAAATAGATTACATGCATGTGCACAGTCAAAACAAAGCAATTGAGAAGACAATATTCTTTTCATAGACTAAAATTCAGGAATTGGCATTTTTTTTTTTTTTTTTTTTTTTGCCAAAGATGCTGCCTTTTAGGGAGTAAGAATATTTCAGCCAAGTAACCATGATGCAAAACAAAAAACTTTCTTTGCTAAGTTCCAAACGGGGAAAACAAAACAATTAGAAGGAAACAAACAGGAGACACAAGCACCTCTTTGAGGCACTTACGATGACAAAATATTGAGTGTTCATGCTCACCCTGCCTAATCTATTGCCCAGCATCACCTTAAAAGCATTGATATAGATTTCAGTTTCTAATGGACCACATCTGAAGTGCCAGAACGTTCCAATATAGATCTTCTAAAGGATTTCAATAAACTAAATTAGCAAAAACATGTATATGACGTATCTATAGCTTAACCACCAAGTTCATTCAAAAGAAGGCAATCCCGCTCCATCGTACAATTGCAGTTGAGTTTTTCGAGATTGTACAGTTTCCATAACTTATGTCACTGATCATGCTCAGTAATAAGAGGAAAATGTGCAAAGCACCAGTAAGTAACCAAGTTTGAAGTTCCCATTATGAGAACAAACATAAAGAGAAATTCAACGCAGAAAAATGACAGAATTAAAACAAGGGAATACCATGCATATAAATTAGGGATAGATCTAAATCGAATGGGCTAAGGAACATACAATTTTGAAAATATTCGTCCACATCACTTCAGGAATCTAAAAGTTCAACTCCCACGACGATACCAGTTTCCAAACAATCAAAGTGCCTGTGCTAGAAAACAACCACCAAAAAGTCCATTCGCAAACCTGCCAAGATCCAGAAGCACCAGCATATGAATGAGCATAATACAGCCCTACGCATATGTGATCAATACCACCATTCACCAATTGTCAGTTGAATGAGTAATTAACTCAAACCCACCTCCACGAAAACAAATTTTCTTCTTCCCCAGATCAAAAACTTATTAAAATCATGTATTCTCAACCAAGTTCGAAAAATAAATGAAACAGGAACAGACCCAAGAAAACTGAATCCAAATCAAACATAAGCAAAGAAAATGCACAACCCTAACTACCCATTAAGCAAAAGAAGTTACCCAAGATTCAGAAACTCGAAAACGACTGAAAACGAATTCAAACTGAAAGTAAGACTCGTATTTCCCCCGGAAAAAATTCAACCCTCGAAAATTCTGCCATTACCCAGAAGGAAAACTCGGGTGCAGGTTTGCAGCATAGAAAAATGATTAACAGAAGGTAATGAAATTGAATTCGAACACATACCCTTCGAGTTATCGGTGGTGTCGGGTTGAAGAAACGAGTTGCGAGCGCACGCACAGCTTATTCTTCTTCTT
Source organism: Benincasa hispida (assembly GCF_027475165.1). NCBI lineage: Eukaryota > Viridiplantae > Streptophyta > Magnoliopsida > Cucurbitales > Cucurbitaceae > Benincasa > Benincasa hispida. Next base: position 55,037,224 of record NC_143479.1, on the reverse strand, counting down.
CAGTAGGAAAGTCCAAAAGCTTCGATTCCCTCGTTTCCTTTGGCAACATCATGCCTTGATAAACATTATAAATTTTGTTGAAATTTTGTGGGGGGAAATGCCATAATCCGCCATTTATTTTGACAAAATTTGGATAGTATTTAGAATACCTAGGATCTTTGATGTACTCATGTTCTTTTTTTTAGTAGAGATGAGAGATTGATTTGATATGTTAAGAAAATGTTCTTTTTTTTTTTTTTTCTATCTCTAGTACGAAAATCATGTTAATATCACTAACATATTGGTTTGATATGTTAATATTAAATCATAGATTAATTATCAGTTTTTTCATATATTTGTTTTGTTTTAAAAGTAAATTGTCAATTATTATCCCTCGACACTTCAATTTATACATTTTCTTTCTAAACTTTATATTCGTCAGATCTAAAATTAAACGTTAAATTGAGTATAGTTTATTAGTAATTAACATGTTGAAAGTTCAAATTTTCTCACTTGCTAGATCGAGAAAACAAAAATAAATTACCCTTTAAACTTAGGAGGGTGTTTGACTCACCAACGTGAGTTGAGTTGGTAATTTTTTACCAACTCTCCCTCCTCCTAATATTTTCAATAACTCCACCCGTCGGCCATCGTCAGTGACTACCACTACCACACTCCAATAACAACCTTCACACGGCCAACTCTGACAATCAACTTTGGACTCTGACAACCGCCTCTGACAACAACTACGGTGATCAACTCTAACGACCATCTTCGCGTCGCTAACTCTGATGACCTACTCCAGGTTTCGATAACCACCTTTGACAACCACCTTTGTACGACCAACTTTGATAACCAACTCCATTTTCCAACAAAACCACCTCTGACAACCAACTACGAGCTTCGACAACTACCTTCAATGACAACTGCGACGAATACCACCTTCGATGATCAACTTCGGTGACAACTACCTCTGACAACCAATACTAATATTTACCTCAAGTGACTAACTTCGACAAAGATCACCTCTAACGAGACTCTTAATGACAACTCTAGTTTTTGTGAATATGTAAATAGACCATTACAGACAAGCTCCATTTTTTGAGCATGTTCAACTCATGCCATCCTACGACCATTAAAGTATATTATAGGCTTATTGGTTTCATGAATAATAGTATTTTGTCAAAATGCAATATTTTTATGTAGAATGGTGGTTACAAAAAAAGATCATGCTATCATTTTGTAACTTTTTTGTTTTTCACTTCCGACTTTCATTTTTTATATTCATATAAGGGTGTTACTAAAAGAAATATTGTACTAGAAAATGTATTTTTTCCCCTTTCTTTTATAATATATTTGTTGTTGTATTGTGTGATTCCATATATATTTTTTTAGATCACATCTCTGCTTCCGTCTAGTCTTGGTGTTTTGATCTAATATGTTGAAGATTTAATAGTTGGCTTTATGATTTTCTAAGGCAGTGGTTTATGCGGTTGTCTCAAATAAAGTCTTAGCATTTGTTTCAGACAATAGTTTATTTTCCTGCATGATATTTTTCTTATCTGGAAATATCTGGCTATAATTTTCTTTTTGATATTTTTCTTTATTGAGGCACGACTTATCTTTTCCAAATGGGAATTTTTTTCCTTTCTTAGATTTGATTATTTAAGGATATTTATGCTGAACATTTTAGGTTTTCGCTTTTGTTGATCAAGCAAGACGTGTTCTGTCCTACGGGCATTGTTGTGCAATGTTATGTTCTTGAATGTCGCTCGCTATTTTGTTGTACAAGTTCTTCATCCACTGATGTGCAACACTTTGAGGTAAATTAGATCTTAGGGTGAGTCTAAGCCATTGCTGCCATATAAGAGATTCTCAGTCTTTGGGGGAGCCTAAAACGAGAAGGAGTTCTCCATCTTAGGGGGATCCTAAGATTCATCGGTGAAGGGAGTTCGCTGGCTAAGGGGAAGATATCTCACTGAGAGGAGTCTCACACACTGTCGAAAGATGAAGTGCCTAACACTAATATTATCAAACTTAGAGGAAGCTTAATTACACTTAAGAGGGAGTCTCACGTCTAGAAGAAGCCTAGGTGATTAGTGAGTTGAGCTTTACGTGAGTCATTGTAGTGATTGTGTATTACAGGTAAGTACTAACATTGTAAATTGCTTAACTCTTTAATATTAGTGGATTATTTTTTCTAGGCACACTGTCTCGCAGACATAGGTGGATTATCACCAAATCGGGTTACCAACTTTTGTGTGCCTTTACTTGTTTACTTGGTGTTGGTATTTTTGTTGTTACAGTGCTTGCCAATGCTTTCTGTTTAATATCCGTATTTCGATTGGGGAATCATCCTATTTCTCTTTCAATGGATATCAAAGCGCGTCACCTTCACCTCGGGTGCTTTGATCATGGATGGGATCAAATGGCTCTACCACTCGTCCTCCAATTATAGATGGAACAAACTATTCATATTGGAAAGCTCGAATGATAACCTTTCTGAAGTCAATAGATAACAAAACTTGGAAGGTTGTGGTCTTTGGGTGGTCTCTTCCTACCACCAAAACTGATGATGGAAAGGAAATCTTGAAGTCAGAGTTAGTGGTATGGAAAATAAGATAAAGCTTCGTTGGGAAATTCTTGTACCTTGCACGTCATATTTAATCGTGTAGACCGCAACATATTCATACTAACTAATACTTGTGTCTCTACCAATGAGGCATGGGATATCTTATCCATTGCTCATGAGGGAACTTCTAAAGTCAAGATGTCAAGGCTGTCATTGTTGACATTGAAGTTTAAGAACCTTACAATGCACAATGAAGAATCTATTATTGAATTCAATGTTCGGTTGTTAGGTATTGCAAATGAGTTGTTTGCCTTTAGAGAGAAAATTTCAGAAGAAAAACTTATGCAAATGGTTCTTAGGTCTTTACCTAAGAGTCTTGACATGAAAGTCATTGCCATCGAGGAAGCTCGAGACATAAGAAAGCTGAGAATGGATGAATTATTTGGTTCTTTGTTTACGTTTGAGATGTCTTTAGATGGAAAGTCTGAGAATAAGAACAAAGGATTTGCTTTTCAATCCTCGTTTAAAGAGGAACTTGTTGAACCATGTAAAGAGTTGGGGGATTCCCTTGCTGAATCTATATCACTTATTTCAAAGCAGTTTAATCATGTTCTTAAACATTTTGGAAAGATGTTTGGCACCTCTAACATCAATAAGCCTAGTACTCCTTGATATTGGGGTTGATGCCCTAAATCTCGTAGGGTCCTATAGTTTGTAAACATATATATGAACAAATGTTTTTTTTTTAAATTTATAATATGAGATATTTTATTCATTTCAGTCTATGAAATATGAGATCTTTTAATTGCATGAATCACAAGCTAATAAACTAAGATCCATGGTTATCGTTGTAACTTAAGCATGTATGTGGAGACATACAAGTGGATCGTGCTTTAAGTGATAACTTACATGGTCTGTAGTATATGGATAAATGAGGGATATCTTATCCTGGTGACACTACGGATACGACCCACTTTGTAGGTTGTAAAGTGCTATAAATGATCTGATCCTGATCATTCATGTGGAGACAAGTGAGCGGGGGTATTTTATAAAAATGAGTTTGTATAAGACCGAACCACGAAATGTTTAGTCTCGTTATGTAACGCCATTCATAATTGAGACTTTCATTTCATTAGGATGATCATGGGTAACATGACCTTAATCCCGAGTGAGTTGTCAACTCTTGCCTATGAGAGCAGTCCTTTGATTTGCATGGATGTGAGTGGAAAATCGCCGACTCAAACCTACCACTTTGGGGATTTGTTTAATTGGAGAGTTGGGAACTTAGCTACACAAGATGTAATTCACTCCTTCCCTAAAGCAGGAGTAAGTAGATAAATTGCTCCCTTAAAGGCTAATTCTGGGGCTTGAACAATGTGGCACCACACCTTCTCTTGGCCCGAGAAAGGTTTAGTCATAGTGGGACTATGATGTATTGTTCATTAGAGGAATCAATGGTACTTAAGGAGTTAGATGTAACTACAAGGGCAAAACGGCAAATTGGCCAAACTATACTTATGAGCGATTTGTGAAAAGGTCATAGTACTATTGATTGTTTATATCCAATGGACACAGAAATATATCTGTAGTGCGAAGAGTGTAGCTGTCAGTCTTTAGTGGAGTGCCCGATAGTTAACGGATGGTGGATATCGTGATTAAAGAGTTTAGTCAGTTATTCACATACTGGTGGAGCTTCAAGCTACAGGTCCATAAGGTCCCCTTGGTAGCTCAATGGATTCATGTTAAGAATCAGTTTTTAGGTTAGTTTGAAGTGTTCAAATTAACAAGAAGAAATTTGATTATATATGATATAATTCAATTAATTTAATTATATATGATATAATTGATATGATGTATTTGATATATTATTTGATTTGAGGAATTAATATAAATATGATTTATATTAAATGTCGTAAAAGAGAAAAGAACTATGGTTTATATATTGCATATGATGCAATATTAAAACTATAGGTCATAAATATAATATGATAAGTTAGTTATTGTATTTATTTATAATATATTAATTATGAGATAATTAATAATTTGTTTTCTCCAATTAACCACCTTAGTGGGTGGTTTTACACGGTTTATGGCTAATTGATGGATAAAGATGAAAATAGTTTTCATGATTCATCTCATACAATTCATGGATCAAGTAATAAGATTACTTATCGAGAGAATAAGTGATTGTCATCGAGTTTACCATACGATAGTTACTTGTTATTACATGATTGAGTAGACAAGTCTATACGATAGACTTCTTCTTCTAAACGATTGGTAATCGCATACTCGATCGTCTAGTTCCTTTTTCCCTCATTCCAAATTCATACAAAGCCCACACCTCTTGGATTCTCACACCAAGAATACCAAGGTAATCAGGTGGTGGTGTCCAATTCTGTTCAAGTATCGAGGATTGAGTTGAACTCGCTGGTGATCGAGGATCTTCCAATTGTTTGTGTGTTCGTGTTGTTGGTTGAGTTGCTGAACTATCGAGGGATATGTGAAGAAAGGGTTCTTCAAAGGTATCATTTACTCGATCCATTGTTTCTAATTAAGAAGCATGCTGTAATTTATATATTATGCATAAATGTTTCTGTAAAATTGTAAATCTTTATGTTATTTCACAATGGAGTTTGGAACGATCTACTTCTGCTCACTGGTTCTCTAAATTTATAGTTCCTTCTGTTGAAATTGGTGTCCTAATTCTCTCGGAGTCTCATAGTTTGTAAACTTTTTACACATTGTTATTAATAAAATAAGAGTTATTTCATTTGCATTTACTCACATCCAATAAACAAAGATTTGTGGTTATGGTATGAAAACTTAAGCATGTATATGAGATATATAAGTGGATCATGCATGAAGTAATAACTTAAGAGGTTTGTAGTATAAGGATGAATGAGGGATATCTTATCCTGGTGATACTACGGATATGACCCGCTTTGTAGAGGTTTATAAATGTTGTGAACTACTAGAGATGGTTTGATCCTGACCATTCATGTGGAGACATGCGAGCGAAGGTGTCCTATACAAAGAGTTTGTATAAGATCGGACCACGAGATGATTAGTCTCTTTATATAACATCTTTGATAATTGAGACTTACATCTCACTAAAACGACCATAGGTGATGTGACCTTAATCTTGAGTGTTTTGGGAACTTCTACCTATGGGGGCGGTCATTTGATTAGTATGGTGAGAGTGACCAAATTGCCAACTCAACAAGCATACCTTTTTGGGGATTTGTTTGATTGGGGAGCTGGGAACTCAGTTACACAAGATGGAATTCACTCCTTCCCCGAAGTAGAGGTAAGTAGATAGATTGCTCCCTTAATGGCTAATTCTGAGTCTTGAACATAGTGGCCACATCCTCTCTTTAGAAGAGAGGACCTAGTCATAGTAGGACTATGACTTATTGTTCATTTGAGGAATCATTGGTACTTAAGAAGTTAGATATAACTACAAGGGTAAAACGGTACATTGGCCCATCTGTACTTACGAGTGATATGTGAAAGGTTATCGCACTATTGATTGGTTAATATGAACACAGAAATATATATGTAGTGAGAAAAGTGCAATTGTCGGTCTTTAGTGGAGTGCCCGATAGTTAACGGATGGTGGATCCCGTGACTAAAGAGTTTAGTCAGTTATTCACGTACCGTTGAAGCTTCAAGCTACAGGTCCATAAGGTTTCCTTAGTAGCTCAATGGGTTCAAGTTGAGAATCAGATTTTGGGGTTGGAAATATAATACGATAAGTTGGTTATCATATTTATTTATAATATATTAATTATATGATAATTAATTTCTTTTTCTCTAATAACCGATTAAGTGGGAGATTATTGAAAGTTTTATCGTAACTGTGATATAAAAGGAAAATGGTCTTCCTAATTTTAAAGGTTGCCTCATTCGGAAAGTTCTCACGGAGAAAAGCTATCAAGTGAAAGAGTTTCACTAAGTGATAGTATTAAGAGACTACACGATCAACTAAGCGATCACTTACCTTTGACTATCTTTAGCTGATCGTTGCTACACGATCGAGTGGCTAAGTCTATACGATAGGTTGTCGTTTACTAAACAATCGAGCACATTGTCTATGCAATAGGCCAGCTTTTTATCTCTCACTTGCTCGATCGTTTACTCGATCGTAGACCTCTAGTCTCTTCTTCAAGCCAATATCATATAAAGCCCACCACTCTTGGATTCTCACACCGAGAGTACCAAGGTAATCATTGTGGTGGTGTCATCACTCAGTTCGTGGATCGAGTTAGACTTGATTGGTTTCGAGGAGTTGTTGGTCGTTCGTTGTGTTCGTGTTCGTTGGTTGTACCGGTTGTTGCGTTCGAGTGTGCTGTTCTTGGACGCTTGTAGATTGATCGAGGGATTTGTGAAGAATAGTTATTCAAAGGTATGTATCCTCTATCCCTTGTATCATCATATATCATGCTGTAATTTCTATTTATGCATGACCTGTTAGTTTTCGTTTAGACTGTAATTGTCTTGTGTTCAATTCGAATGGAATTTGGAACGATCTCTTCCGTTACTCATGGAAATCCTCGTGTTTGATTTCCTTCAATTGGTATCAAAGCCAGGTTGTTCTGATATTCCAAATCCATTTATGTTTTGAACTTATTTTACAGTCATGGTGAGTTTTAAGTTTTCTACATTGTGTTTAAGTGTTAAATGCATTTGTGGATGTGTTGATGAATGTTTATGGGATGGTTGCCTCTGAAGTTTTCTTTATGATTACAAAGTGTTAACTTGTAAAGGCCCCTATGCTTTTTGGCATAATTAACAAGTAATCGAGTATGTATTCAAAGTGTTTGAAGTTGTTTGAGTCGTTTGTGATGAAGTTTCGAAGCATGGAGATGTAGTTCTCATCAAGGAAGAAGACCAAAGGATGGTCGTATCGTGTAGCCCAAGGTAAACGATCGTGTAGAAATGTTCTGCCTGATCATGTAATATTTACTAAACGATGGAGTAAAACATTTACTTTATCGCGTAGCATTAGTTGCTCGATCGCGTGGATGCTGAAGGTAAACGATCGCGTAGAGCATCTGATGCTCATCATTAATGAAAAGGCACGCGCACTAAACGATCGTGTAGTTAGCATGCTTCATGGCATAGTCATTGACTGCATGATCATCTGGTATATGATACCTTGACGCTTGCTCAATTATTTTTTAGACGATTATGCTTCATCGCATCGTTGTCATTTAGTTTATCGTTTAAGGCTTGCGTTGCATGATGCGCGCTGCACGATCGTGTGCCTTCATGCTTCATCGCATAGTCAAAGGTACACGATCGTTGCTAAATGATTGTTTATGCTTACACTATTGGAGTTGATGCCTTAAAGTCTCGTGTCATGTAGTTTGTAAATAGTTTGTACGAACGCTTGTGTTGTTAATATATGATAATTACTTTACATCTTGTATTTTGCTCAGTTACTTGTTTTATTTGCTTTACCACATACCAATAAACATAAAATCCCTGGTTATCTATATGTGACTCAAGCATGTATGCGGTGACATACAAGTGGATCATGTCTTGAGTGATAACCAAAATGGTCTGTAGTATGTGAATATAGAAGGGAAACCTTATCCTGGTAACGCTACGGATGCGGCCCACTTTGTGGAATGGTCACAAGTGTTGTCTTGTCACAGATGGTCTAATCCTGATCATTCGTGTTGGGGACATGCGAGCGGGGGCATCCTATACAAAGAGTTTGTATAAGACCTGACCATGAAGTGTTAACGTCTCGTTATATAATACCGTTCATGACAGAGACTTCACTTCACTAGGATGACCATAGGTAACATGACCTCAATCCTAAGTAAGTTGGGAACTCCCGCCATTGAGAGCGGTCCTTTGATTAGTATGGGTGTGAGTGGCCAGATCGCCGATTCAATCCTACCATTTTGGGGATTCGTCTGATTTGGGAATTGGGAACTCAGCTACACAAGATGAAATTCACTCCTTCCCCGAGGCAGGGGTAAGTAGATAGATAGCTCTCTTAAGGACTGATTCTGGGGCTTGAACGATGTGACGCCACACACCTTCTCTTGGCCAGAGAGGTGTTCACACATAGTTGGACTATGTTGTATTGTTCATTAGAGGAATCATTGGTATTTAAGGAGTGAGATGTAACTACAGGGGCAAAACGGTAATATAGCCTAGCTGTACTTACGAGCATCTATGAAGGGTCATCGTACTCATGATTGGTTATATCCGATGGACATAGAAATATATCTGTGGTAAGAAGAGTTCAACTGTTGGTCTCTAGTGGAATGCCTGGCAGTTAACGAATGGTGGATCTCGTGGCTAAAGAGTTTAGTCAGCTATTCATGGACCGTTGGAGCTTCAAGCCACAGGTCCATTAGGTCCCTTGGGTAGCTTGGATAAAGTCGAGAAGTAGTATTTGCGTTAATTTGAAATGTTCAAATTGACAAGAGGAAGTTTGATTATATATGATATAATTGGACTGGTTAATTATATATGATATAATTGGCTAAATATATGAGATACATTATTTTGGAGGAAATTAGATATAAATATGATTTATATCAAGTAGAGGAGAAAATACTATAGTAGATATGTGATATCAAACTATAGGATAAAAATATAATATGATTATATCTATTAATTAATTAGTTGGTTAATTATATGATAATTAATCCAAAATTCACATTCGAACATGGGTTAGTGGGGCAGCATCGGTTATTGTAACCGATGAATTAAAATGAAAAATGTTTTCATTTTTGAATGGTTCAATTGATCGCCCAAAAGATTTCGCAAGCGCGCGTTAGAGAATAAAACGATCGCTTAAAGAAAATCGAGAGCCTATATGATAGCACTCTTCGCCTAAACGATCGCACATTGTCGCCTACATGATCACATAGCTTCTCTAAACAATCGTACAGTGTGCCAATTTTGCTAAACGATCATATACCTTTTCCTAAACGTTCATTAATAAATCCTACACGATCGTGTAACTCCTCTTAAACGATAAGCAGTCTACTATGGGATAGCGTCTTTTTCCCTTCCACTTGTTTATCGCCTACACGATTCATGTTTCTTTTTGCCTTTACCAAATTCACTAAAGACCACCCTTTGGGTTTTCACTCTGAGAACACTCGGGGCTTTTTTCTGGTGGTGTCGTCTCCGCGGCATTCGTGTTCATGCTGCTGTTGGGCGTTGGTAGATCACGTGGAGGTTTTCCACTTTTGGAGTGCCGAAGTTTGAAGAACGTCTTCAACTGGTATGACACTCTTTCCTTTGTTATTTTCTTGTTCATAGCATGCCGATAATTAATGTTTGTTTGCATAACTGTATGTATTGAATGTATAATATGTATTTTGGTCACGGTGAGATCGAAGAGATCCGAACGCGCTCATAGAACTCTTTAGTAAGAGATCATTCAATTGGTATCATAGCCAGGTTCTGATACTCCGATTTCATCTGTTGCAACGAAATAAGATTTACATTCATGGTGGGTGCATTTCTACGCTGTTTAATGGTTAAACTTGTTGTGGATGTGCAAATTAATGGATGTTTTTGGGATGATTAGCCTCAGTTTGATTTAGATCCTTTTACATTTGCGATTGTTTGTAAAGGCCCCTGTGTTTTTGGGCATTAATAATCGTTATCGAGTCTGTATTTAAAGTTTGTTTGAAGTTTTGAGTCGTTCGTCGAAGTTTTGGGCAAACGTTGCGGTTCTTCAAGGAAGAAGGCAATCTAGGGTTGATCGTATCGTGCAGAAGATGTTCTATGCGATCGTTGTTGAATGCATCGTTTAAACGATGGGGTATGTGATTAAGAGTTGATCGTATCGTTTTGACGATCGAGTACGCGATCGTTGAGAATCACGTCGCGTAGACGATGAGTTGCTCGCATATCATTTAACGCGCACGCGCTAGACGATTGTTTAGGTCAACAAGCTTCATCGCTTAGTACCTGACTAAATGATCGCTTGGTAACGCAAGGTAAATCGTTTACCTGGGTTGCACGCATCGTGTATACGATGAGATGTTCGCGTATCATTTAAAACGCGCATGCTAGATGATCGTTTAGGTTAGCAAGCTTCATCGCTTAGTAATTGACTAAACGATCGCTTAGTAACGCACAGTAAATCGTTTACCTATCGTCGCGTTCAATCATATAAACGATTAGGCTTCGCAGCCTCGTCGTTATCTACGCAATCATTTACTTATGCTTCTATCGTCTAGTGTGCACTGAATGATCGTCTACCTACTGGAGTTTACTACACGATGAAGACCTCTTGGCGGTTCAAGACTCGGTTCTCCTGTGAACCGTTTTGCTCGATGAAAAATGTAATAGATAGGGTTTTTTCATTCTGGCTTTTTGTAAAGGGTCCATTAATCTTTTATTTATTTTTTACATCTGATGTATGTTTTTATATGTCATATGGTATGCACATATAGTAAACCCACTTTAGGTTATGCAATGGTCATGCATCACCTCTTTATTGTAATTGTTATAATTTAGAGAAGCATGATTTTAATTATATAGGAGCATGCTCATGCATCATATAATATAAGAGTTATATTTATGCATGCATAAAAAGCATTGACATGCATCATCTTTATATTATAATTGTTATAATATAAGGATGAATGATAGCATGTTTGCTTGGTTGTTACGCGTTATATGAAAGTTATATATAGTAATGACCGAAAATTGCATGATGCATGACACATAGGTTGCTTTATAATTGTTATAAACGCCTCGTTGTGCGCAATGGTTTTTGTTGTTTCTTTTTAAAAGTTAAAGAGAAATTAGAACTAAAAGAAATAAGAAAGACATGCATGCTCACTTAGGTTTAATTCATGGTTTTAAAGTGTTTAAAACTTGGATAACATAGACCTAAGTTCATGGTTCTAATATGATTAACGACCCTAAGGCTTTAATCTTTTAATCAGTTAAATAGAATTAAATTGGCTAATAAAAGGTTAAAGTGTAGCAAATCTATCTATAAGGGACCTTTTGTCTAAGACGGGTTCTGTCTAGGCTGGGGTATTTAAGTTGACGGAAACGTAACACCCCTACTTGGGATCTTACCTGGAAAGGTGAATTAGATAGATTTGATGTATGCATCCAAGTTAAGGACAGTCCATTAAAGTGTTTAAATGTGACTACTTGAACTTGTTCATATGTCATAGACAAACGTTTTTTATGAGCATAGTTTAAAAAGACGACTTAGACTAAGATCAATAGCCAGATTGTCTAGGTTAACGAATCTCTAGATAGAACATTCAGTGGAGGTATTTGAGGCATAAGATGCTTCACTTAAACCTTTCACGTTTCTCCTAAATAGTCCACACACCGTGAGATCTACCCTCGGCCTTGCGGCACCTTTGGTATGTCACCCTAACAGATGGTGGTTGGGTAGGTCAATATCAAGGTGGATGGAGAGAGTGTTCATAATAAGTGGGAGCAGGAAGTGCGACAGCATATCTCTCGGTCTCCGTCGTTAGGTTGAATAAAGTTACTGCACATCGCCTCAAGGTACCTTGAGAGTGTCCCCCTAAAGGATGGCAGTTTTACGCGTTTCTTTATTGGATCTCCTGTAAGAGGATAAGATAACTTAGTCTCTTGTTCTAATATGTTTCTTCCCTACGGTGGGCTCATTAGGGTGGGATTCTTACACCGAAAGCGAGGGGTTACACCTATGCAGAATAGTTAAAGGTTAACGATTCTGGACCAAAAAATGGTGGTTATTAGGTTCAATTCTAAGAGTTGGTTTTGCCTAATGGTTGAGAATGTCTCATCCCAGTGAAGAGGCAACTGATCACCCCACCGGTGGCGTTTGTTCTACTTCACTGGGGCATCATTGCAAAATAGAAGTCTATAATTTAGGGTACTTGAAACTGTTTTGCAAAACTGATTGGTTTAAAAGTGGTTCAGCAAATTCTAATAAAGTATTGTTCGTATTTTTCAGCAACATGGCAACAACCACGTTATCATTGTTAAGCGCCGAAAAACTTACTGGCGATAATTTCGCAACGTGGAATCACATGATCACGATGATCCTAATCATCGAGGATCTCATGTTCACTCTCACGGAGGCTTGTCCTTCTATTCCAGCTCTGAATGCCGCTTGAAATGTTCGGGGGGCATACGAGCGATGGACAAAGGCGAATGAGAAGGCTCGAGCCTACATCTTGGCAAGCCTTTTTAAAGTCTTGGCCAAGAAACTTGAGCTTATGGTCTCAGCGCGTGAGATCATCGAGTCCCTGTGGGGGATGTTTGGATAACCATCTGAACAACTTATGCATGAGGCTCTTAAATACATATTCAACTCAAAAATGGAAGAAGGCACCTCTGTTCGTGAACATGTGCTAAACATGATGGTCCACTTTAATGTGGCAGAGTTGAATGGGTCTACCATCGATGAGGGCAGCTAGGTTAGCATAATCTTGCATTCTTTGCTGACAAGCTTCCTGCACTTTGTTAGCAATGTGATTCTTAACAAAGTGAAATATAACCTTACAACTCTCCTCAATGAGTTGCAGACATACCAATCTTTATTGAAAAGTAAGGAGAGGCAGAAGGGTGAGCCAAATGTTGCTTCATCCTTCAGGATGTTCCATAGAGGTTCGACCTCAGGAACGAAGTCTGCACCTTCTGCTTCTAACTCTGCAAAGGGGAAGAAGAAGAAAGGTGGTAAGGGTAAAGGGAAGGCACCTGTTAACCCACCGCCTATCGCCCCAAGGAGGCATCCATAGGTTGCTAAGAGAAAATGTTTCCACTATAACCAAGATGGACACTGGAAGAGGAACTGTCCTCGGTATCTGAAAGAGAAGAAAGTGATGACATGTAGAAATGCATGTCATCTTAGGCCTTTTATTTAGAATTATGAAGGCCGTTGATGCTTGATTTTATGAAGCGAATTATGGATGATATGCGATGGTGAAATTGCATTGAACACTCAAGTTTCCTCAGCGGAATCCAAGTGTAAATTCCACTGAGTTTCCTGGTAAGTCTAGGGTTGAACTCAGGGACTTATGAAAACAGGTTGCGTTGGTAATTTTTATGAAAACTTTGTGGTAACCAAATAAATAAATAAATTGTCGGGATTGTTGTTTGCGTTAATGAAAAATAAACAAATACGACGGATTTGAGAAAATTCAGTTGTGTGATAGATGCACTGAGTATGCATGTGAACGGGTTGAGAATATCTTTAGCTAGCGTTACTTGGGAATGCGTCAAACTATGCGATCATGCTACAACCATGCACATCAAGTCATTTTCCAATGCAAATGCGATACTCCTAAGTCTAGGACACATGTGTTACTTGCAAAAGTGTCCATAGAGATTATCCCTAAGTCTCTACTCTTTTCCTATGCGATGATGCAAAATGCATAAAGGCAAGGTGACCACATACAATCATATCCTATCTCTAGGATGTATGCGATGCGTTGATAACAAATAGTGCTTATTCCTAAGCTTCTATCTCTTGATTATGCGTTCTAATCTGACTCTCCCGAGCCTAGATTCTAACTTGACCTTCCCAAGCCTAGATCCTGTCCTTAGGCTACCCTCTCGAGTATCTCTAATGAGCGAGTGAAGCATACATAATACAAGATAATGGCATATAATGAAGATTCCCTAGTTGTGCTAGCTAAATACTTCTCAACCCATTCAACTGATTTAGCTACTCATGCATAAATAACAGAGAGTGAACAGATATAGAGAAGGAAATTCCATTTCGATAAATGAGTGGAGTACAAAATAACAATGGAAGTTAAAGGTAGAAAGCCTGGTAGCAATTCCTTGCTGACCAAGGCTTTTACACTGTAAATCTCTATTCAGTTCCAAAGATGTTCCTGCTTCTGCAGGCGTCAACCCTCTCTCTGTCCTTGAAGTTTTCAGCGCTCTCCCAACCTTATCGGAACGATCTATCGGCACAACTTCCTCTCTCGCGTCTGCCTTAAAACGAAAGAAAACTATGAATAAGTCTAAACTCATAAGATGGTGAACTCATGAACTAATTAACTGATCAACCCCTTTTCTAAAGGATGCCCTTGGTATTTATAGAGCATCCAGGGTGAAAGTCGGTTTCTCTCTCATGATTGTATAGATGGGACTGCTTTAATTCTTGACTGATGTGCCGAATATTTGTCACCGAAAAGCTGAATGTACTTGTGATCGTTATCAGTTGTCAACTTAATTCGGATTCGACTGTCATCAGCTTTCTGTCCCATCGCGATTAATTAGCCTTTCACCCAGATGTGCCCACCCTGTTGCACTGACCAAGTTGTGGCAATCCTTCTCAGGCGAATATTTGCGAACATGATCACCACAAAGCCTTGCGGTAATACTGCACTCGACCAATGATTTCTTATGATCGCAATTTCCGCCTTGCGTCACCGCATATTATGCACAAAAATACAAAAATCAACTGTTCTAACGCATGCGACCGCAATATGATGAATCTGATGCTTTTTGGACGCAATTTAACATGTTTTATCAACGCAAGCTAGCATTGTTTAAGAACTTAGCACTACTTTAACGTGCATTTATGTCCGTTATCACACCCCTAAATTTAAACAATGCTTGTCCTCAAGCATAAGCTAAAGACTTCAAGTCAACCGCAATGTTCTTTTCCTAGATTTCTCAAGGATACTTCGTTCAAATCCTATGTACCAAAGTTTCCTTAAGTCTTATTCAAGTCTCTTCTTAAAATATTTCTAAGATTTAGGGACTGCAAGCTTAACCTTCAAAAGGACTTTACTAATTTATGGAACATCGCATGATTTATTTCAAAAATATTTTTTTTCACCGGCGGGTTGAGTTTAGTCGCTAAATGATTTTCGCTCGCCTTGCAAAGTTCCTTGGTCAGTGTTAGTTTTTTGTGTGTCTGGACTTGGGATGGCAAGTTGCCTATGCGAGTTGGGTTGGCCCCGCACGTGGTCATGCGGTCATACAACTACGAGCAACTGCGCTTCTTTCTCAGAACTAAACTGAATGCCTTTTTGGCCAGTGAGGTAATTGCGGGTCATTTATTTATGGCAATTGATCCTGGGGTACTTACTTTCCGTTTTTGGCTTTGCCCCCACGTGGTCAAGCACAGATATCCCAACTTGACGGGTAAGTGTCTTTCTGTAATCTTAATGACTCTTGATCAAAAGGGGTGTTTTCCCATTGACGATTGAGAGTCATGTGGAGTTGTTATTCTACAAAATCTCCCCCCCCCTCCCCCCGCCCCCCCCCACCCCCCCCCACCCCCGTCCCTCCTATACCCCCCCCCCCCCCCGCCCCCTCCCCCCCCCCCCGCCCCGCCGCCCCCCCCCCCCCTACCCCCCCCCCCCCCCCCCGCCCCCCCCCCCCCCCCCCCCCCTCCGCCCCACCCCCCCCCCCCCCCCCACCCCCCCCGCCCCCCCCCCCCCCCCCGCGAGTTTTGTTTTTTCAAAATAGCTCGCGGGTAATGAAAGTAATGAAATGCAACCTCACCCATCGCGATTTAAAATGCTGAGCAATGTCCGTCGATTGCCAGAATGTAAGTGCTGCGATGTTCGTAAGGAAAACTTACGCTGTAAATAAAGAGTTTCGAAAGAAGGGCGTCTCTACAAAGACCCTGATACTTCTAGAAATATTTTATGAGGTGACTATCTTAAAGTTAAGTTAACTCTAGTATATACGAAAGAAATAGAAGCATGTTTTTCATCATTGAAATCATACTTGGTAAAGAAACAGCATACGATAACTTACTAAATTTATCCATGTCAAATGATTGCGGTAATCAAAGAGGATGCGGTGATAAAACTTTTAAAACTAACATGCGATGCGATAGTGAAAAATTTGAAATAAAGATAAGGAATGATACACCTCCAACTTTGCGCTGTCGCTCGCATTGTGTATTAACACATCCATCTATGCGGCGATCTCTCTTCTTTAGATTGTGGTGACGGAGTGAGATAAGTTGCTTCTTCGTGTAACACCTCCGCAATCCTGTGCCTCGATCGTTGCAAGAAAAACAAAGAGAGGGTCAAATTAGTTTAAAGAAAACATTTTTTTTGAATAAGAAGAGTAAGAATAGATAAAGACTGAAAAGATATAGTGAATTGAAAATTTTGAGTAGTAGAGAAGGATTGAAGATTCCATGATTCCCAAAACTTGCTTCCCTGATGGAGTTGAGTCCTATAATAACTCAGGGACCACTTATTCTAGGCTGGTTTGTTCACGTCCACGATGGCTTTTCTCTCTTTTCTTTGTCCTCTGGGATCTTTACTACCTTAATTCGTTGTTTTTCCCCATGAATGTTCATTACAATTTCCCCTTTACGCACATCAATTTGAGTGCGACCGGTCGAAAGGAATGGTCGTCTCAATATGATGGGTGCATCTTCGTTCGCTTTATAATCCAGAATGAGGAAGTCTACCGATAGGATGAATTTATTGATTGAGATTGCGACATTTTTCAACTCTCCTTCAGGGTGTATTCGAGATCTGTTCGCGAGTAGGAGAGTTTCCTTTGTGGTCGTAAGTGTGCCGACATTCAATTGTTTGAAGATTGATAGCGGCATTATGTTTATACTTGCCCCAAGATTGCATAGTGCTTGGCCACTGTAGGTCCCTTCGATAGAGCATGGTATCGTGAAGATTCCTGGGTCGCCCATTTTAGGTGGGATCATAGCATTTTGTGCTGCAGCCACTATTACGATCTTTTCTTCCTCATTTTGTTCCTCTTTCAATCTTTACGGAGTTGCTGGTGGTTGAATTTCTTCTATCTCAAGATCTAGAGGCTTAAGGGTGGATGCAACTTCAGGGTCTATTTTCTTGGGCTTTTCCAAACTATAGGTCAACGGGTCTTCGGTTGTTACTGCATTCAAGTTGGTCGCAATGGGCTTCTCCCCTTCTTTCGCAGTCATGTTGTCGCTTAGCAAGGAGACTGTTAAGCATTGTTCCTTCTCGTTACCCCCAGCATTGCGAGGGAGCTTAGTTGAGCTCGACAATGCTCCTTGCGGTCTATTTTTTAGCCCGCAAATTTTCCCATTTGGATTTCGAGATTTCTAATGGATGTAGCTTGATTCTGAAGCACTGATTCGTTTTTTCTCAATGTATTGCTTCAACAAGCTCTCTAAGGACGAAGATTGCGGTGGTTGTGAGCTGCTAGCTTGGCTGTGCGCTGGACCGTTGTTTTGCGAGAAAAATTTGGGTGGCCCTCCTTTTTGTGCCACAGGTTGAAAGCTTTGTTGTTGATTTTTCCACGCAAAATTTGGATGGTTTCACCACCCGGGGTTATATGCATCAGAAAAGGGATTATTTCTTATGAAGCATACTGACTGTGGGTTTGTTGGGCATTCTTTCATCGGGTGAGCATCTCCACAAATGACACATCTTACAGTTGTTTGAGTAATTGCGCTGACCTGCCCTTTTATTCGTTCCCGTATTATTAATTGCGATGCCTTGTATCAAACTCATCATCGCAGTCATTTGATTTTGCAGGAATGCGATGGCCCCGTTGTTTGCATCATTATCTTTTATTCTTAATCTCTAATCGCTTTCCCGCCAATCCTCGTGATTTTTGGAAATGCAATCAAGTATACTCTTTGGCTCCTCATATATTTTTTCGAGCAGACCACCAGCGATTGCCGCATTGGCAGCGGTCTGTGAAGAGGGATTCAATTCTTGGTAGAAAATCTCCATTTGCAGGCAGTCTGGTAAGCCATTATGTGGACAGTCTCTTACCAGCCGCCTGAACCTTGCCTAGGCATCGCTGAGCGATTCGCCATCTTCTTGTTCAAAATTTGTTATTCATTTCCATCTCCTAACATTCTCAGTTGGTGGGAAATACTTCTTCATAAACTTTTCCACCACTTATTCCCACGAAGTTATCTCCCCTGGTTTGAGAGAATATGCCCATTTTCTTGCTTGATTGCATAAGGAAAATGGGAACAGAGTGAGTCGAACTTCCTCGGTTGAGATATTCGGGAACACAAAAGTGTTGCAGATATCTGTGAAGCTCTGGAGGTGGCCGTGCGGGTCTTTGCCATGCCTTCCTCCAAACTACCCAACAGCCTGGATCATCTACAATATTATCGGCTTCATTTCAAACCTTGTCCATCTAACGTCGGCCTCATGATTCCTGGAGAGAAATCATAGAGTTTAGGTGACACATAGTCCCGGATGGGTCTATTACGATCATTCACCAGAAGGATGGGTTGGCCATTATATTATTCGCGTTAGCGACCTTTGCTTCCGGTTGCTCCGCCATTCTTGGTGTTCTCTCTTGGTTTACACTTACCATCGATTCCTTTATCTGGCTTTCTCGTTCAAGGTCTACTTTAGTATTTGTAATTCTTCTTCTTTTGCACACACTTCTATTTTCTATCCTGGGAATAAAATTTCTTGATTCTTCTCTTTGTCGCCTACTCATCGATGATTTCTTTTCTAGTCTTAATTCTTCTGCCGTTAAACTTTTTTCTACTCTCATTGCGTCTTCTACTAGTTTTGAGAATTCTCCCCATTCCGTAGTTGCTGTGACAGAAGTTCGAATCTCTTGTCTTAATATTGATTCAAACCTCCGACAACGCTCATTTTCATCCACAACTATGTTTAAAGCATACTTGGATAGCTCCGTATACTTTAATTCATATTCAGCTACTGTCATGTTTCTCTGCATGAACTGTAGGAACTCATCTTGTTTCATATCTCTGAACGATCGTGGGTAGAATCTCTCAAAGAATGCTTCACGAAATTCTTTCCAACACATTTCTTCTCGGCTCCTCTTCTATTCTTCAGTAATTTCCACCAGTCTTCCACCTGTTTTTGTAGTAAGAATGTTGCACGACTTACTTTTCTATTTTCAGGGCATCTCATTACCCCGAAACATTTTTCTATCTGATTCATCCAAACTTCTACATCTGCAGGGTCTTTTGTTCCCTCAATGTTTGTGGCTCCCAATGATCTCAATCGTTCTATCCTGGTTGTATATTCCCTAAGCTTTCTTGGAGTCTTCGGGTGAATTTATCCATTTGTTATTCTTCTCTTGTCTTTTCTCTTGGATGACTTGAGGCACTTTCACTTTCATTTCCAGAGGGTTGCCCAGTTCTACGTTTCCCATTTCTCAACATTTTATCTACAACTAACCACATATAACTTAAACATGCATTTCCAACAAAACATACTACTTTTATTTATGTACACAGTTTCTATTTACATTACTAGCTAACTTCGGTCTTCAGAGTTTTCTATTTACTCTCTATCATGTAGATATAGGTTTTCGAAATTAATATGCATTCACTCATCTCTCCACCAGCATCTTTCCTGGACATGGCCAATCTCTTTGCAGAAAATACAAAACTTGTAAGATTCTGCATTGTTAGCTTCATGTGCAGGTTGTTCCTCGAATTCTATCACTATACGCCGAGGAATATCTTTCTTAGCCGCTCGTGCCCACTCCTGATCTACTGTAAGTTCTGGTAATACATTGTTGCTTCCGGAGCTTGAACCTCCAGCCATCTCCCGCTGGAATTGTTCTTGGATTTCTCTTGTTCTCTTCTGAAAAACATAACAATTCTTACGGATATGGCCGTACCTACCACATCCTAACAGATTCCGGTCCCTTTCAAGCATAGACCGCTATAATTCTTACCGCATTCTAGACATCCCTTATTATTCCGGGATTCCACTAAGTTTGTATTAGCCAAAGTAGTAGGGTGTTCGATATTATTATTCATACTATGTTCAGACATCTCAAGGATTTCTCTTGAGTCAGCGCTGCGATTTCATTCTCGCGTCTAGGAGTCGTTCCACCACCAGGTTTGCTTGCTCGGATTCATTTCCTACAGTGGGCATTATTTAGGTTATTATCTACCAATCTCTTCATTCCTTTTTCCCTTCCTCGAAATTTCCTATGTCCTCTATTATCCTTTACTTCTTTTCCTAACCTTTCCTAATATTTTATTATTCATTTTAGATTTTTCGTAATGTACATCATTATATCTATCCTTTTTAGGTTCCGACCTAGACCAGTTTCTAGTACTACCCGACTTCCATAGACTAGGTAAGCTTTTTCCCAATGCCGTTTTGGCTTTAACCTACCCCTTTCTCTTTTTCCTTTTCTCTAGTTTCAATTTATACTTATGTTAGACTCAACTTCCCAGGTTTTACGTAAACCTTGCTTTGATACCAAATTGTCACACCCCCTCCCTAGCCTTATCCCAAGACTTAGAAGAGAGCATGAAGACATACTAATATAATTCTAAGACAATATTTTTGTTAATTTAACAATTACCCTTTATCTATTAAAACCTTATCATGTTTACAATAACCACACAAATTTCTTACATGTCGTCAAATTTTCCTATACTCTTCTATTACACAATCCGAGCCATGCCTTTAAAGTTTACCAAGTCCTGGTGTTTGGTGGTTGAAGACTCTTCCCTGCAACTGGGGGGGAATAAAAGAAAACATTTGGAAAGGTGTGAGCTAATAAGCCCAGTGAGTGGTGCCTTTTAAAATAACAATAGCTTTAATTACAAAAACATATTTTTGGGAAATCAATCACATAATCAACAATTTCATTTTAACTTATGCATGTTTACATGTAATTCTAATAAATCATTTTCCTCCAACCACATGCTATACTTGGCATATTCATATTATGAATATAATGACAATAATAACAACTTTTCATGGAAACTTTCCTATATCCCGTTTTCCTGCCAATGTGCACATTGACAACTATTTTCCGCTAGCCATGCGTAGGTAACTTGACTATATTTCCCGCCGGTCGTCACCGACTATCATTTGCCGTCGACAAAAGCCGATTATATTTTCCCGCCAAGTACCCTTTTTAAGCATGCTAACTATATATTTCGGGCATAATCTTAGTTTCCATAGTAATTACACAAACAATATCATAGCAAGCAAAATAACATTACAATCATGCATCTTGTACTTACCTATGCATTTATTCATGTAGCAATGCATAAATCTTAATAACCACTCATCGTTTGCAAGATTTTCTACTGGAACTTACTTTGAAAGTATCTCCCTGAGATTTCCTCCATTTCAATGAAAATTCCCAATTAATATGTTATATCACTAAATAATGTTAAAATAGTCAAAATACCTTTATATATTAAAAGTACCAGCTTACCTAACTCAAAACTTAGTCAAAATCTGAAAATCAGCCCCTTAGAGGTTATTTTAACCGTGGTGTGCACCAAGATTCTGGCAGGCAGTTGAGGTGTCCAGCCTTGTGCAGAGGGTGCGCGTGCTGCATCACACAGTTGGCTGCAGCATTGGGCTGGCGCACACTGTGCTGCACGGATGGGCGCAACATCACAGTCGACGCGTTGGTTGGTGCGAGGCGCGCTACGTTCGCACGGATGGACGTGGCATTGGGTTGGTGCGAGGCACGAGCTGTGTTGTGATGGATGCGTTGGCTAGGCGAGCTTATCTGTCCGTACTAGCTTCCAAGCTCATCAACGCAACTTAACTCGTTTGAACCCTAGTTATTTTGGAAGCTTCAATACCCAAACTTAATACTCTAAATAGACTCTTAACACTGAGATTTTGGTAATGGCATGAATGAACTGTTCTTGCCCGACCCCTCTATTTATAGCCATCCCAAGCTCACCCCCTTATGAAAACTCAACCTACAAATGTCCCTTTTTAAGGTTGTCAACACTAAGCCCATTCGAGCAATGCCATGAGTTGTATTAACCTTAATTTGCCAGCAAAATTTCTTACTTTGCATGTAACCTCCTTCTTCCACCTCCTACTTAGAGTGATAAGAGTTACTTTTGAATGTAACCTCCTTCTTCCACCTCCTGCTTAGAGTGATAATAGCTACTTTTGCATGAAACCTCCTTCCGTCACCTCATTTACTTAGTACCTACGGATGTTTATCTATATAATTTGGTATGCCTATGGATGCATCTCATGGATGGTGCCATCTTCTTTTGAGGTTCTTTTCCATCGATCAGCCTCCATTTTGTCCATGCGCCCATACATCTATTAACTATCGCATAGGGTGGCTATAACTATCGCAGGTTCAATGACATCGATGCATAGCCTTTTCCATATGCTATAGCTTTTCCGTGCATCATAGACGCATTCCTTCGACCAACGGCGCATACTTCCTTTGCCGCATGCCTTAGTTTGCGTTGACGCAGAGGCGCTTAGCCATATCGACTTACCATGGCCGTATCATAGATGCATGCCACCGATGCATGGGCATGTGGCATGAGCGCTGGGCGCATGGGCGCTCGACAGGGTGCTCGACGCATGGGCTGGGCGCTTGGTAGAGACACTCGACGCATGGACGCTTGGCAGAGTGCTGTGCATCGACACATGCCACCCTCCAACGCATGCATTGCCTACCCTTGCGTCCAATGATTAGTGCAACATAGAGCCAGCTTCCACGCACCCTTAGGTCAGCCTTCCACGCACCCTTAGGTCAGCCATCCACTTATCCCTTGCGTTCAGTGTGCTTAGCTCCTCTACATGCGTTGGCCATAGTCCAAACACTTGTTTCTCTTGGCCACCTTTTGATCTTCTTTATTTTCACATAACTTAGACACATTCACCATTTTGTCTTGCTCTAATACATACTTCTTTTAGTAATATTTCCTTACTATTTAGAATTTTTCCTTCTCTTAGTAACCCTCTCTCCTAGATTTAGTGTTAGGTTCTTACATTTACCACCCCCTTTAGGTGCTGTTGTCGGGGACTGGGCAGCTAATTGTTTGTTGAGTTTTGTGTCTCTGCAGGCAACCTTTTTATCTTGGGAGTATTGTAGCCTGTGCGACCAAGTTGCAACCAATATTGAAGTGTAGGCGATGTGCCGAAAACCAGTATTGACCCCATGGTAGAAGGGCAATCAGTCGCAGGAGCTGAAGGTAATTCTAAGCACATGACGGCCGTATGCGCCCAACAATTACCAAAAGTTCCAATGGTCAAGGCAGCTTGACCTAAGCAGTTGAGAGAAATCTCCTGCATGGGAGACTCCTTGCAGTGACAACACTCCAATTTCTCCAGGGACGTCTTCTACTCTATCTTTATCTTGCTTTCATAGTTTAGTTTATTTTTATTGTTATTTTGGATATGCGGCTGCTTCCTTGGATGTGGTGCGCTTGTTCCTTGTAGCTGCAACAATAAGTCTCCTCAGTGTGCAGTTCAACGAAAGAATTCCCTCCATCCTCCAACGCATGGCTTCGATCGCGTGAATTCCAACGCATGATCGCATGCGTTATTCTGCCTAAGGTATTTTCTTGTTATCGTTTATGCATTATCCTTTTGAAATTCTCCTTGTTCGATTGCGTTGCTTTGTGGTGTTTCTATGATGGTACGTATAATTCACCGCATTCGCTAACTAAGCATCGCAAGGTTCTCCTTACTCTTAATAGCTTTTTCAACTTTTGAAAGTCTTAAGTTTTATTATGTGCAAACCTTTGCTCAAACATCTTTTACCGCATTCCTGTAATTTTGCTTTTAGCTTTGCGGTGAGAATGCTACCAACCTCTAAGTTTGGGGGTGGCTGCGGTCTCGAAGAATTGCATTCATTACATTGCGATCATTTGAAAAAATAAAAAAAGAAGAAAAAAAAGAGAAAAAAGGAAAAATTTTAAGAATAACAACTCCACTGTCAACGTAATGGGGAAACCCATGTTGATAAGAGTTAAGTTGTGAAAGGCATTTACCCGTAGTTGGATGTCCGCATGACACACGTGGGGGAAAGCCAAAACGAAAGTAAGTCGCCAGGATCAACGCATAAGCGCAACTCCTCTGTCTGGCACAAGTCAAATCAAGCAAGACAAGAGTTAAGTTGAATATTGAACGCAACCGAAGTTGGATGCCCGCATGACACATGTGGGGGTAAGCCAAATCGAAGAGTGTAACCAAGTTCAACGCCGCATTGGAATAAGTCATCACAAAATTTTGAAGTGTTTTGAACGAGCGCATTCTCAAAAGCTAAACGCAAAGTTGCGGTGAATGAATAAAAAGTTTTTGAGCAAAGGCTTGCCGGATCTAAACTTGAAAAAGATCTTTTTGAAGAAGTGGCCAAAGTGGAAGAGAGCATTGCGGCGATGGTTAGAGGTATGAGTAAATTATATTCTGAGAAGCTGGTCATCACAAAGGAAATAAAAAAGGTGAGTTAGAATTTCTTGAGTATAACGCATGCTTAAGGACAAGCATGATTCTAAGTTTGGGGATGTGATGACATGCAGAAATGCATGTCATCTTAGGACTTTTATTTACTTGTGCTTGAAACTTGTTTAGTGGAGAATGATAATTCTGCTTGGATAATTGATTCGGGCGCCACTAACCATGTTTGTTCTTCTTTTCAGGGAATTAGATCTTGGTGACAGCTAGAGGCTGGTGAAATGATGATGCGAATAGGCACCGGGCACGTCGTCTCAGTTGTGGCAGTGGGAGGACTCTAGTTAGCTTTACAGAATAGGTTTCTTATTTTACATGATGTATATATTGTTCCCGAACTAAAGAAGAACCTCATTTCTGTAAAGTGTTTATTGCAATGTAAATATACTATTTCATTTAATATGGATAAAACATTTATTCATAAAGATGGTGTTTTTGTTTGCACAGCAAATCTGGAATCGAATTTATATGTGCTAAGGCCGTTAGCCATTAATTCCCTCCATAATACTGAATTGTTCAGAACTATCGTAACTCAATCAAAATGTCGATGAATTTCTCCAAAAGAAAATGCTCAACTTTGGCATCTACGTTTAGGGCACATCAATCTCAATAGGATTGAGAGATTGGTGAAGAATGGACTTCTAAGTGAGTTAGAAGAAAATTCTTTACCTGTGTGCGAATCTTGCCTTGAGGGTAAGATGACTAAACGACTTTTTACTGGAAAAGGTTATAGAGCAAAGAAGCCTCTTGAGTTAGTATATTCTGACCTTTGTGGTCCTATGAATGTGCGATCCCGAGGTGGATGTTTATCAGTTTTACTGATGATTACTCCAGGTACGGGTATGTTTATCTTATGCAATGGAAGTCTAAATTCTTTGAAAAGTTCAAAGAGTTCAAGGCTGAAGTTGAAAACGCATTAGATAGACGGATTAAAACACTTCGATCAGATCGAGGTGGAGAGTTTTTGGACTCCGCATTCCAGGACTATTTGATAGAACATGGAATCGGTTTCCAACTCTCAGCGTCGGGTACATAGCAGAATGGTGTAGCAGATAGGAGAAATAGAACCTTGTTAGACATGGTTCACTCGATGATGAGTTATGCTTCCTTACTAGACTCGTTTTGGGGTTTCGCAATGGAGACTGCGGTATACATATTAAACTGTGTTCCCTCCAAGAGTGTTGCAAGAATACCTCTAGAGTTGTAGAACGGGCGTAAAGCTAGTTTACATCACTTCCGATTTGGGGTTGCCTTGCACATGTGCTTGAAGCTAATCCCAAGAATTTGGAACCACGATCGAGGTTATGCCACTTTGTAGGCTACCCCAAAAATACACAAGGGGGTTATTTTTATGATCTGACGAAAAATAGGGTGTTTGTTTCAACAAAAGGTACTTTCCTGGAGGAGGATCATATAAGGGAGCATAGTCCATCAAGCAAAGTCGTTCAGACGGGGGTAGTCGGCAGCGTTGGTTATGGTAACCAGCGGGTTAAATGAAAAGCGTTTTCATTTTTCGGATAGTGCAATCATTATTTTCGACCACCTAAAAGAATTCATGTAAATGATCGCCCGAGAGACTACACGATAGTAGCTCTTCTGTCTAAACAATCATCTACCTCACGATTTCTCTAAACGATCGTATACCTTTTTCCTAAACGATCGTTTAGCTTTTTCCTAAACGATCGTTTAGCTTTTTCTACACGATCGTGTAGCTCTTCTATACGATAAACACTTCCGCTATACGATAGCAGAATATTATCTCCCACTTGTTTATCGTCTACACGACTCTTTATCCTCGATTCTCTACCAAACTCACTAAAGTCCACTCTTTGGGTTTTCACTCTGAGGATACCCGGGGTTCATTAGTGGTGGTGTCATCCCCGCTGCAGTGTTCGTGTTCGTACTAATCGTGCTGTTGCAGTCGACATACCCGCCGGGTATTGGTAGATCTGTTGGAGGATTTCTGCTATATTGGGTTTAGAAGTTCGAAGAGAGTCTTCAACTGGTATGAACCCTTTCCCTGTTATTTATTGTGTTATAAGCAAGCCGATAATTAGATTAATGTGCATAACTGTATATGTCGAATGTGTATCTTCTGTATTTCAGTCACTGTGAAATCGGAGCGATCTGAACACGCTCATGGAACTCTCATTTTGAGATTCTTCAATTAGTATCAGAGCCAGGTTTCTGATTTCATCTGTTGCAATGAAATGACATATACATTCATGGTGGGTGCATTTCTATGCTGTTTTAATTATTAAATCTTTTGTGGATGTGTCGGGTTAATGGATATTTTCGGGATGAATAGCCTCAGTCTGTATAAATCTTTTTACATTTGCGGTTGCTTGTAAAGGCCCTTGCGTTTTTGGGCAATAATAATCGTTATCGAGTACGTATTCAAAGTTTGTTTGAAGTTGTTAGTCGTTGTCGAAGTTCTGGATAATGGTTGCGGCTTTTCGAGGAAGGAGACGATCTAGGGTTGATCGCATCATGCAGAAGAAGTTCTACGCGATCGCTGTCTATCGCATCGTAAAGATTAAGGAGTACGCGATCGCAGATGAACGCATCGGTTAAACGATGGGAAATGCGATCAAGAGTTGATCACATCGGGTTGACGATCAGGTACGCGATCACTGAGTATCGTTTAATGCGAGCCCGCGCTAGACGATCGTTTAGGTCTGCAAGGTTCATCACTTAGTAATTGACTAAACGATCGCTTAGCATAGCAAGGTAAATCATTTACCAAGTTGCACACATCGATTAGACGATGAGACGCTCGCGTATCGTTTAAAGTGCACGTGCTAGACGATCGCTTAGTAATTGATTAAATGATCACTTAGTAACGCAAGGTAAATCGTTTACCTGTCGTCGTGCTACACGATCGTATGGACGATCAGGCTTCGTAGCCTCGTCGTCGTCTACGCGATTGTTTACTTTTGCTCCTATCATCTAGTGCGCATTAAACGATCGTCTACCTGCTAGAGTTCGCTACACGATGAAGACCTCTTGGCAGTTCAAGACCCGATTCGCCTGTGAACCGGTTTAGTCGATGAAAAATATAATAGATAGGGTTTTTCATTCCGGTTTTTTTTGTGTAAAGACTCATCCCGGTCCATTAATCCTTTGTTTATTACATGCGATGTATGTTTTATATGTCATATGGTATGCACATATAGTAAATCCCACCTTAGGTATGCAATGATCATGCATCATCTCTTTATTGTAATTGTTATAATTAGAGAAGCATGATTTTAATTATGTAAGAGCATGCTCATGCATCTTATAATATAAGAGTTATATTTATGCATGCATAAAAAACATTGACATGCATCATATTTATATTATAATTATTATAGTATAAAGGTGAATGATAACACGTTTGCTTGGTTATCACGCGTTATATAAAATTTATATATATAGTAATGACCAGACATTGCATGAAGCATGACACATGGGTTACTTTATAAATGTTATAAATGCCTCGTTATGCACAATGGTTTTAGTTGTTTCTTTTTAAAAGTTAAAGAGAAATTAGAATTAAAAGAAATAAGAAAGACATGCATGCTCACTTAGGTTTAATTCATGGTTTTAAAATGTTTAAGACTTGGATCACAAAGACCTAAAATCACGGTTCTAATATGATTAGCAATCCTAAGGCTTTAATCTTTTAATCAGTTTAATATGATTAAATTGGCTAATAAAAGGGTAAAGTGTAGCAAATCTATCTATAAGGGACCTTTTGTCTAAGGCGAGTTCATTCTAGGCTGGGGTATTTAAGTTGATGAAAACGTAACACCCCTACCTGGGAACTTACCTGGAAAGGTGAATTAGATAGATTGGATGCATGCATGCAAGTTAAGGACAGTCCATTAAAGTGTTTAAATGTGACTACTTGAACTTGTTTATATTTCATAAACAAACATTGTTTATGAGCAGAGTTTAAAAAGACGACTTAGACTAAAATCAGTAGTCGGATTTTCTAGGTTAATGAATCCCTAAGTAGAACATTTAGTGGGAGGTACTTGGGGCATAAGATGCTTCACTTAAACCTTTCACTTTTCTCTTAAATAGTCCACACCGTGAGATCTATCCTTGGCCTCATGGCACCTTTGGTGTGTCCCCCCAACGGATGGTATTTTGGTAGGTCAATATCAAGGTGGATGGAGAGAATGTTCATAGTAAGTGGGAGTGGGAAGTGTGACAACATATCCGTCGGTCTCCTTCGTTAGGTTGAATAAAGTTACTGAGCATCACCTCGAGGCACCCTGGGAGTGTCCCCCTAAAGGATGGCATTTTCGCGCATCTCTTCATTTGATCTCCTGTAAGAGGATAAGGTAACTTAGTCTCTTGTCTTAATCTGTCTTTTCCCTACGGTAAGTGCATTAGAGCGGGACTCTGGCACCAAAAACGAGGGTTACACTTACGCGAAATAGTTAAAGGTTAACGATTTTGGACCAAAAAATGGTGGCTGTTAGGTTCAGTTTCAAGAGTTGGTTCTGCCTAATGGTTGAGAATGTCTCATCCCAGCGAATGGGCAACTGATCACCCCACCAGTGGCATTTATCCTGCCTCATTGGGGCATCATTGCAAAATAGAAGTCTATAACTTAGGGTACTTGAAATTTTTTTGCAAAACTGATTGGTTTGAAAGTGGTTGAGCAAAATCTAATAAAGTTTTATCCATATTTTCGGCAACATTTTCAAAAATGGCAAGAATTGCATTATCGTTGTTAAGTGCTGAAAAACTTACTGGCGATAATTTCGCAACATGGAAACACATGATCACGATGATCCTTATCATCGAGGATCTCATGTTCGCTCTCACGGAAGCTTGTCCTCCTATCCAGCTCCAAATTCCGCTCAAAAGCTTCGGGAGGCATACGAGCGATGGACAAGGGCGAATGAGAAGGCCCGAGCCTACATCTTGGCAAGTCTTTTTGAAGTCTTGGCCAAGAAACATAAGCCTATGGTCTCAGTGTGTGAGATCATGGAGTCCCTGCGGGGGATGTTTGGACAACCGTCTGAACAGCTTATGCATGAGGCTCTTAAATACATATTCAACTCCAAAATGCAAGAAGGCACCTCTGTTCGTGAACATGTGCTAAACATGATGGTCCACTTTAATGTGGCACAGTTGAATGAGTCTACCATCGATGAGGGCAGCCAGGTTAGCATTATCCTGCATTCTTTGCCAGAGAGCTTCTTGCACTTTGTTAGTAATGTGATTCTTAACAAAGTGAAGTATAACCTTACAACTCTCCTCAACGAGTTGCAGACATACCCATCTTTACCGAAAAGTAAGGAGAGGTAGAAGGGTGAGGAAAATGTTGCTTCATCCTCAAGGACGTTCCATAGAAGTTCGACCTCAGGAAAAAAGTCTACACCTTCTTCTTCTAACTTTTCAAAGGGGAAGAAAAAGAAAGGTGGTAAGGGAAAAGGGAAGGCACCTGCTAACCCACCGCCTGTCGCCCCAAGGAGGCGTCCACTAGTTGTTAAAAGAAATTGTTTCCATTGCAACCAAGATGGACATTGGAAGAGGAACTGTCCTCGGCATCTGAAGGAGAAAAAAGCAACCAAGGCGGATAAAGGTAAATGTGATTTACTTGTGCTTGAAACTTGTTTAGTGGAGAATGATGATTCTGCCTGGATAATTGATTCAGGCGCCACTAACCATGTTTGTTCTTCTTTTTTGGGGATTAGATCTTTGCGATAGCAGGAGGCTGGTGAGATGACGATGCGAGTGGGCACTGGGTACGTCGTCTCAACTGTGGTAGTGGGAGGACTCCAGTTAGCTTTACAGAATAGGTTTCTTATTTTAAATGATGTATATATTGTTCTTGAACTAAAAAGGAACCTAATTTCTGTAAAGTGTTTATTGCAATGTAAATACGTTGTTTCTTTTGATTTGAATAAAGCGTTTATTCATAAAGATGGTGTTTTTATTTGCATAACAAATATGGAATCGAATTTATATGTGCTAAGGCCGTTAGCTATTTATTCCCTCCATAATACTGAATTGTTCAGAACTGCCGTAACTTAATCAAAACGTCGACGAATTTCTCCAAAAGAAAATGCCCAACTTTGGCATCTATTTTAGGGCATATCAATCTCAATAGGATTGAGAGATTGGTGAAGAATGGACTTCTAAGTGAGTTAGAAGAAAATTATTTATCTGTGTGTGAATCTTGACTTGAGGGTAAGATGACTAAATGACCTTTTACTGGAAAAGGTTCTAGAGCCAAGGAGCCTCTTGAGTTAATACATTCTGACATTTGTGGTCCTATGAATGTGTGAGCCCGAGGTAGCTATGAGTATTTTATCAGTTTTACTGATGATTACTCCAGGTATGGGTATGTTTATCTTATGCAATGGAAGTCTGAATCATTTGAAAAGTTCGAAGAGTTCAAGGCTGAAGTTGAAAATGCATTGGATAGACGGATTAAAACACTTTGATCAGATCAAGGTGGAGAGTTTTTGGACTCTGCATTCCAGGACTATTTGATAGAACATGGAATCGTTTCCCAACTTTCAGCGTCGGGTACACCTCAGCAGAATGGTGTAACGGAGAGGAGAAATAGGACCTTATTAGACATGGTTCGCTCGATGATGAGTTACGCTTCCTTACCGGACTCATTTTTGGGTTTCACAGTGGAGACTGCGGTGTATATACTGAACTATGTTCCCATCAAGAGTGTTGCAAGAACACCTCTGAAGTTGTGGAACGAGCGTAAAGCTAGTTTACGTCACTTCCGCATTTGGGGTTTCCCTGCACATGTGCTTGAGGCTAATCCTAAGATGTTGGAACCACGGTCGAGGTTGTGCCTCTTTGTAAGCTACCCCAAAGGTACATGAGGGGGTTATTTTTGTGATCCAATGGAAAATAAGGTGTTTGTTTCAACAAACGCTACTTTCCTGGAGGAGGATCATATAAGGGAGCACAGTCCACGAAGCAAAGTCATGTTACGTGAATTTACAATGAAACTACTGAAACTTCAACAAGAGTTATTGAAGAGCCTACTACATCAACAAGAATTGTTGATGGGAGTTCATCGAGTAGGTCGGTTCCACCTCATGAGTTGAGGGAACCTCGACATAGTGGAAGGGTTGCAAACCCATCTGTTCGCTATTTGGGTTTCACGAAAATCCTTGCTATGGTAGCAGATGGTGACGTTGAGTATCCATTGTGTTATAAGAAGGCAATAGAGGATGTTGACCGGGATGAATGGGTCAAGGCAATGGATCTCGAGATGGAGTCGATGTTTTTCAACTCAGTATGGGATCTTGTAGATTAGTCTAATGGGGTTTTCCCTATAGGTTGTAAATGGATCTACAAGCGTAAATGAGGTACTGAAGAGATGGTACAATTCTTCAAGGCTCGACTTGTGGCAAAGGGTTATACCCAGGTAGAGGGAGTCGACTATGAGGAGACTTTCTCGCCTATTGCCATGTTAAAGTAGATCCACATCCTCTTATCCATTGCATCTTATTATAATTATGAGATATGGCAAATGGACGTTAAGACGACCTTTCTAAATGGCAATTTTGAGGATACCATTTATATGGTGCAGCTCGAGGGATTCATAGTCCAAGGTCAAGAGCAAAAGGTTTGCAAACTGAATCGGTCCATTTATGGACTAAAAAAGGCGTCTCGATCTTGGAACATACAATTTGATATTGCGATCAAGTCGTATGGCTTTGTCTAAAATGTTGATGAACCTTGTGTCTACAAGAAGATCATCAACGCTTCAGTAGTCTTCTTAGTGTTGTATGTAGACGATATCCTACTCATTGGGAATGATGTAGGTCTACTGACTGCAGTTAAGAACTGGCTAGCGACCCAATTCCAAATGAAAGATTTGGGAGAAGCTTAGTTTGTTCTAGGAATACCGATCTTTCGGGATCGTAAGAACAAAGTGCTAGCACTGTCTCAAGCATCGTACATTAGCAAGATGTTGCTCAAGTACTCGATACAGGACTCTAAGAGGGGCCTACTATCGTTCTGGCATGGAGTCACTTTGTCTAATGAAATGTGTCCTAAGACACCTTAAGAGGTTGGGGAGATGAGACGGGTCCCATATGCGTCTGCAGTTGGCAGTTTGATGTACGTGATGCTCTGTACTCGTCCAGACATCTTCTACGTTGTGGGCATAGTCAGTAGGTATCAATCTAACCTAAGCCAGGGTCACTAGTCCGCAGTGAAGAACATCCTCAAGTATCTTCGGAGAACGAGGGACTACATGCTCGGTTCGAGGGATTTGATCCTTATAGAATACACAGATTTTGACTTTCATACTGATAAGGACTCTCGTAAGTCCACATCAGGGTCAGTCTTTACTCTTAATGAAGGAGTTGTAGTATGGCGAAACACTAAGCAGGGGTGCATCACTAACTCCAATATGAAGGCGGAGTACGTAGCGGCTTGCAAAGCTGCTAAGGAGATTGTCTGGCTAAGGAAGTTCTTGATAGACCTGGAAGTTGTTCCAGATATGTCTAGGCCTATTACCCTCTATTGTGATAATAGTGGGGCAGTGGTAAACTCTAAGGAGCCAAGGAGTCACTGGTGCGGTAAACACATAGAGCGGAAGTATCATTTGATCCGTGAGATAGTGCATCGAGGGGACGTGATCGTCACACAGATCGCTTCGGAGCACAATGTTGCTGACCTATTTATGAAGGCTCTCACGGCTACAGTGTTTGAGGGTCACCTACGGAGTATGGGTCTACAGGATCGCCCGCGACTGGACTAGGGCAAGTGGGAGATTTTCTTGTACTGGGCTTTTATGCCCTAGTTTATTGTTTTGTACTAAGTTTTTGTACACCCTACTTCACTTTAGGACAAATGGGAGATTGTTGGGGTTGATGCCTTAAAGTCTCGTGCCTTGTAGTTTGTAAACGGTATGTACGAACACTTGTATTGTTAATATATGATATTACTTCACATCTTGTATTTTTCTCGGTTAATTGTTTTATTTGCTTTACCACAAACCAATAAACATAAAATCCTTGGTTATCTGTATGTGACTCAAGCATGTACGTGGTGAGATATAAATGAATCATGTCTTGAATGATAACCAAAATGGTATGTAGTAAATGGATAAATGAGGGAAACCTTATCCTGGTAACGTTACGGACGCGGCTCGCTTTGTGGAATGGTCACAAGTTTTGTCACTTGTCACAGATGGTCTGATCCGAATCATTCATGTTGGGTACATGCGAGCGGTGGCGTCCTATTCAAAAAGATTGCATAAGATCTGACCACGAAGTGTTAATGTATCGTTGTATAACATCGTTCATGATAGAGACTTCCCTTCACTAGGATGACCATAGGTAACATGACCTTAATCCTGAGTGAGTTGGGAACTCCTACCATTGAGGGCGGTTCTTTGATTTGTATGGGTGCGAGTGGCTAGGTCGCCAATTCAAACCTACCATTTTTGGGATTCGTTTGATTTGAGAGCTGGGAACTCAGCTACACAAGATGGAATTCACTCCTTCCCCGAGGCAGGGGTAAGTAGATAGATGGCTCCCTTAAGGACTGATTCTGGGGCTTGAACGATGTGGCGCCACACACCTTCTCTTGGCCCGAGAGGTGTTTACCACATAGTTGGACTATGTTGTTTTGTTCATTAGAGGAATCAGTGGTACTTAAGGAGTGAGATGTAACTACAGGGGCAAAATGGTAAATTGGCCCAGCTGTACTTACGAGCATCTGTGAAGGGTCATCGTACTTATGATTGGTTATATCCGATGGACACAGAAATATATCTATGGTAAGAAGACTTCAGCTGTTGGTCTTTAGTGGAATCACTGACAGTTAACGGATGGTGGATCTCGTGGCTAAAGAGTTTAGTCAGCTATTCACATACCGTTGGAGCTTCGAGCCACAGGTCCATTAGGTCCCCTGGGTAGCTTGGATAAAGTTGAGAACCAATGTTTGGATTAATTTGAAATGTTCAAATTGACAAGAGGAAGTTCAATTATATATGATATAATTGGACTGGTTAATTATATATGATATAATTAGCTACAATTCTTCCACGTTCGGACGTGGGTAGTGGGCAGTGGGCAGCATTGGTTATGGTAATTGTCGGGTTAAAAATGAAAAGCGTTTTCATTTTTCAAATAGTGCATTCATTATTTTGGACCGCCCAAAAGAATTCGTGAAAACGATCGCCCGAGAGACTATACGATAGTAGCTCTTCTGTCTAAACGATCGTCTACCTCACGATTTCTCTAAACGATCGTATACATTTTTCCTAAACGATCGTTTAGCTTTTCCTACACGATCGTGTAGCTCTTCTATACGATAAGCACTTTCGCTATACGATAGAACAATATTATCTCCCACTTGCTTATTGTCTACACGACTCGTTATCCTCCGTCCTCTACCAAACTCACCAAAGCCCACTCTTTAGGTTTTCACTCTGAGGATACCTGGGGTTCATTAGTGGTGGTGTCGTCCCCGCTGCAGTGTTCGTGTTCGTACTGATTGTGCTGTTGCAGTCGACATACCCGCCGGGTATTGGTAGATCTGTTGGAGGGTTTCTGCTGGGTTC
Organism: Benincasa hispida; assembly: GCF_027475165.1. Classification (NCBI taxonomy): domain Eukaryota; kingdom Viridiplantae; phylum Streptophyta; class Magnoliopsida; order Cucurbitales; family Cucurbitaceae; genus Benincasa; species Benincasa hispida. Next base: position 55,001,988 of record NC_143479.1, on the reverse strand, counting down.
AGAAGTTCAAAGAGAGTCTTCAACTGGTATGAACCCTTTCCCTGTTATTTATTGTGTTTTAAGCATGCCGATAATTAGATTAATGTGCATAACTATATATGTCGAATGTATATCTTTTGTATTTCAGTCACTGTGAAATCGGAGCGATATGAACACGCTCATGAAACTCTCGTTTTGAGATCCTTCAATTGGTATCAGAGCCAGGTTTCTGATACTCTGATTTCATCTGTTGCAACGAAATGGCATATACATTCATGATGGGTGCATTTCTATGCTGTTTTACTTGTTAAATCTGTTGTGGATGTGTTAGGTTAATGGATAGTTTCGGGTTGAATAGCCTCGATTTGTATAAATCCTTTACATTTTCGGTTGTTTGTAAAAGCGCCTGCGTTTTTTGGCATTAATAATCGTTATCGAGTCTATATTCAAAGTTTGTTTGATGTTTTGAGTCGTTTATCGAAGTTCTAGGCAAAGGTTGCGGTTCTTCGAGGAAGGAGACGATCTAGGGTTGATCACATCGTGCAGAAGAAGTTCTACGCGATCACTGTCTATCGCATCGTAAAGATGAAGGAGTACGCGATTGCAGGTGAAGGTATCAGATAAACGATGGGAAATGCGATCAAGAGTTAATCGCAGGTTGATGATCGGGTACGAGATCGCTGAGTATCGTTAAATGTGAGCCCGCGCTAGACGATCGTTTAGGTCAACAAGTTTCATCGCTTAGTAACTGACTAAACGATTGCTTAGCATAGAAAGGTAAATCATTTACCAAGTGGCATGCTTCAGTTAGACGATGAGACGCTCCCGTATTGTTTAAAGCATGCGCGCTAGATGATCGTTTAGGTAAGCAAGCTTCATCACTTAGTAACTAACTAAACGATTGCTTAGTAATGCTAGGTAAATCATTTACCTGTTGTCATGCTACACGATCGTATGGACGATCAGGCTTCACAGCTTCGTCATCGTCTACGCGATTGTTTACTTTTGCTCCTACCATCTAGTGCACATTAAACGATCGTCTAGCTGCTAGAGTTCGCTACACGATGAAGACTTCCTGGCAGTTCAAGACCCGGTTCGCCTGTGAATCAGTGTAGTCGATGAAAAATGTAATAGATAGGGTTTTTCATTCCGATTTTTTTTGTGTAAAGACTCATCCCGATCCATTAATCCTTTGTTTATTACATGCGATGTATGTTTTAAATGTCATATGGTATGCACATATAGTAAATCCCACCTTAGGTTATGCAATGATCATGCATCATCTCTTTAATGTAATTGTTATAATTAGAGAAGCATGATTTTAATTATGTAAGAGTATGCTCATGCATCATATAATATAAGAATTATATTTATGCATGCATAAAAAGCATTGACATGCATCATCTTTATTTTATAATTGTTATAGTATAAGAGTGAATGATAGCATGTTTGCTTGGTTATTACGCGTTATATAAAAGTCATATATATAGTAATGACCGGACATTGCATGAAGCATGACACATGGGTTACTTTATAAATGTTATAAATGCCTAGTTATGTGCAATGGTTTTAATTGTTTCGTTTTAAAAGTTAAAGAGAAATTAGAACTAAAAGAAATAAGAAAGACATACATGCACACTTAGGTTTAATTCATTATTTTAAAATGTTTAAAACTTGGATCACAAAGATCTAAGATCACGGTTCTAATATGATTAGCAACCCTAAGGTTCTAATCTTTTAATCAGTTTAATAGGATGAAATTGGCTAATAAAAGGTTAAAGTGTAGCAAATTTATCTATAAGGGACCTTTTGTCGAAGGCGGGTTCTGTCTAGGCTGGGGTATTTAAGTTGACGGAAACGTAACACCCCTACCTGGGAACTTACCTGGAAAGGTGAATTAGATAGATTCGATGCATGCATGCAAGTTAAGGACAGTCCATTAAAGTGTTTAAATGTGACTACTTGAACTTGTTTATATTTCATAAACAAACGTTGTTTATGAGCAGAGTTTAAAAAGACAACTTAGACTAAAATCAGTAGCCGGATTTTCTAGGTTAATGAATCCCTAGGTAGAACATTCAGTGGGAGGTACTTGGGGTATAAGATGCTTCACTTAAACCTTTCACTTTTCTCCTAAATAGTCCACACCATGAGTTCTATCGTCGGCCTCGCGGAACCTTTGGCGTGTCCCCCCAATGGATGGTGTTTGGGTAGATCAATATCAAGGTGAATGGAGAGAATGTTCATAGTAAGTGGGAGCAGGAAGTGCGACAACATATCCGTCGGTCTTCCTCGTTTGGTTGAATAAAGTTACTGCGCATCGCCTCGAGGCACCCTGGGAGTGTCCCCCTAAAGGATGACAGTTTTTCGCATTTCTTTATTTTTAGCTCCTGTAAGAGGATAAGGTAACTTAGTCTCTTGTCCTAATCTGTCTTTTCCCTGTGGTAAGCGCATTAGTGCAGGACTCTGGCACCGAAAACGAGGGGTTATAGTTACACGGAATAGTTAAATGTTAATGATTATGGACCGAAAAATGGTGGCTGTTAGGTTCAGTTCCAAGAGTTGGTTCTGCCTAATGGTTGAGAATGTTTCATCTCAGCGAAGGGGCAACTGATCACCCCATTGGTGGCGTTTGTCCTGACTCACTGGGGCATCATTGCAGAATAGAAGTCTATAACTTAAGGTACTTGAAACTGTTTTGCAAAACTGATTGGTTTAAAAGTGGTTTAGCAGAATATAATAAAGTTTTGTTCGTATTTTTAGCAACTTTTTCAAATGGCAACAACCACCTTATCCTTGTTTAGCACTGAAAAACTAACTGGCGATAATTTTTCAAACATGGAAATACATGATCACGACGATCCTAATCATCGAGGATCTCATGTTCGCTCTCACGGAGGCTTATCCTCCTATTCCAGTTCTAAATGCCGCTCGAAATGTTCGAGAGGCATACGAGCGTTGGACAAGGGCGAATGAGAAGGCTCGAGCCTACATCTTGGCAAGTCTTTTTGAAGTCTTGGCCAAGAAACATGAGCCTATGGTCTCAGCGCGTGAAATCATGGAGTCCCTGCGGGGGATGCTTGGACAACCATCTGAACAACTTATGCATGAGGCTCTTAAATACATATTCAACTCCAAAATGCAAGAATGCACCTCTGTTCGTGAACATGTGCTAAAGATGATGGTCCACTTCAATGTGGCGGCGTTGAATGAGTCTACCATCGATGAAGGCAGCCAGGTTAGCATAATCCTACATTCTTTGCCGGAGAGCTTCCTGCACTTTGTTAGTAATGTGATTCTTAACAAAATGAAGTATAACCTTACAACTCTCCTCAGCGAGTTGCAGACATACCAATCTTTGCTGAAAAGTAGGAGAGGTAAAAGGGTGAGGTAAATGTTGCTTCATCCTCCAAGACGTTCCATAGAGGTTCGACCTCAGGAACAAAGTTTGCATCTTCCTCTTCCAACTCTGCAAAGGGGAAGAAGAAGAAGGGTGGTAAGGGTAAAGGGAAGGCACCTGCTAACCCACCGCCTATCGCCCCAAGGAGGCGTCCACAAGTTGTTAAAGGAAAGATTTTCAATTGCAACCAAGATGGACACTGGAAGAGGAACTGTCCTCGATATCTGAAAGAGAAGAAAATAGCCAAGGCTAAGGCCAAGGCGGATAAAGGTAAATGTGATTTACTTGTGCTTGAAAACTGTTTAGTGGAGAATGATAATTCTACCTGGATAATTGATTCAGGCGCCACTAACCATGTTTGTTATTCTTTTCAGGGGATTAGATCTTGGTAACAGCTGGAGGCTGGTGAGATGATAATACGAGTAGGCACCGGGCACATCATCTCAGCTGTGGCAGTGGAAGGACTCCAGTTAGCTTTACAGAATAGGTTTCTTATTTGAAATGTTGTATATATTGTTCCCGAACTAAAAAGGAACCTAATTTCTGTAAAATGTTTATTGCAATGTAAATACACTGTTTCTTTTGATTTGAATAAAGCGTTTATTCATAAAGATGGTGTTTTTATTTGCACAGAAAATCTGGAATCGAATTTATATGTGCTAAGGCCGTTAGCCATTAATTCCCTCCATAATACTGAAATGCTTAGAACTACCGTAATTCAAACAAAACGTCAATGAATTTCTGCAAAACAAAATGCCCAAATTTGGCATCTACGTTTAGGGCACATCAATCTCAATAGGATTGAGAGATTGGTGAAGAATGGACTTCTAAAGAAAATTCTTCACCTGTGTGCAAATCTTGCCTTGAGGGTAAGATGACTAAACGACCTTTTACTGGAAAAGGTTCTAGAGCTAAGGAGCCTCTTGAGTTAATACATTTTGACCTTTGTGATCCTATGAATGTGAGAGCCCGAGGTGGCTATGAGTATTTTATCAGTTTTACTGATGATTACTCCAGGTACGAGTATGTTTATCTTATGCAATGGAAGTCTAAATCCTTTGAAAAGTTCAAAGAGTTCAAGGCTGAAGTTGAAAATTCATTGGATAGACAGCTTAAAACACTTCGATCAGATCGAGGTGGAAATTTTTTGGACTCCGCATTCCAGGACTATTTGATAGAACATGGAATCATTTCCCAACTCTTAGTGCTGAGTACATCTTAGCAGAATGGTGTAGCAGAGAGGAGAAATAGGACATTGTTAGACATGGTTCGCTCGATGATGAGTTACGCTTCCTTACCGGACTCATTTTGGGGTTTCACAGTGGTGACTGCGGTGTACATACTAAACTGTGTTCCTTCCAAGAGTGTTGCAAGAACACCTTTGGAGTTGTGGAACGGGCGTAAAGCTAGTTTACGTCGCTTCACCATTTGGGGTTTCCCTACACATGTGCTTGAGGCTAATCCCAAGAAGTTGGAACCACGGTCGAGATGGTGCCTCTTTGTAGGCTACCCTAAAGGTACACGAGGGGGTTATTTTTATGATCCGATGGAAAATAGGATGTTTGTTTCAACAAACGCTACTTTCCTAGGGGAGGATCATATAAGGGAGCACAGTCCACGAAGCAAAGTCGTGTTATGTGAACTTTCGAATGAAACTACTGAAACTTCAACAAAAGTTGTTGAAGAGCCTGCTACATCAACAAGAGTTGTTGATGGGAGTTCATCGAGTAGGTCAGTTCCACCTCAAGAGTTGAGGGAACCTCAATGTAGTGGGAGGGTTGCGAACCCATCCATTCGCTATCTGGATTTCACGAAAATCCTTGCTATGATAGCAGATGGTGACGTTGAGGATCCATTGTCTTATAAGAAGGCAATGGCAATGGAGGATGTTGACCGAGATGACTGGGTCAAGGCCATGGATCTCGAGATGGAGTCGATGTACTTCAATTCAGTATGGGATCTTGTAGATCAACCTAATGGGGTTTTGATGCTTGTATTTATGAAGTGGAAATATGGATTATATGCGTTGATGGAATTGTGTTGTGCACTCAAGTCTCCCCAGCGGAATTCAAGTGTAAATTCCTCTGAGTTTCCTGGTAAGTCCAGGGTCGAACATAGGGACTTTTGAAAATAAATTGCGTTGGTAATTTTGATGAATACTTTGCGGTAACCGGGTAAATAATTAAAGTGTTTGGTTTGTTGTTTGTATTGATGAAAAAGAAATAAATAAATGCGGCGGATTTTAGAAAAGACAATTGCGTTGATAGATGCAATGAGTATGCGATGAATGAGTTGAGAAGATCTTTAGCTAGCATTACTCGGGAATGCGTCAGACTATGCGATCATGTTACTACCATGCACAGGAAGTCATTTTCCAATGTAAATGTGATGCTCCTAAATTTAGGACGCATGAGTTGAATGCAAAATGTCCATAGAGCTCGTCCCTAAGTCTCTACTCTTTTCCTATGCGATAATGCAAAATGCATGAAAGCAAGGTGACCGTATACAATCATATCCTATCTCTAGGATGCAAGCGATGCGTTAATAACAAATAGTGCTCATTCCTAAGCGCCTATCTCTTGTATTATGCATTCTAATCTGACTCTTCCGAGCCTAGATTCTGACCTGACCTTCCTAAGCCTAGATCCTATCCTTAGACTACCCTCCCGAGTATCTCTAATGGACGAATGAAGCATACATAAACAAGATAATCGCAATGAATGAAGATTCCCTAGTTGTGCTAGCTAAATGCTTCTCAACCCATTCAACTGATTTAGCTACTCATGCGTGAATCACAGAGAGTGAACAGATATAGATAAAGAAATTCCATTCTTATAAATGCGTTGAGTACAAAATGCCAATGGAAGTTAAAGGTAGAGAGTATGGTAGCAATTCCTTGCTTACCGAGGCTTTTTACACTGAAATCTCTATTCTTATCTAAAGATGTTCCCGCTTCCGCAGGCGTCGGCCCTCTCTTTGTCTTTGGAGCTTCTGACGCTCTCCTAAGCTTACTGGGACGATCTACCGGCACAACTTTCTCCCTCGCGTCTGCCTGAAAATGAAAGAAAACTAAGAACAAAGACGTGCGAACTGAACAACTTGTTGTAAGAATAGTGAACCCCTTTTCTGAAGAATGCACTTGATATTTATAGAGCATCCATGGTGAAAGGTGTCTTTTCTCTCCCGGTTGTACAGATGCGACAACTTTAATTCCTGATTGACGCGTCGAATAGTTATCATCGATAAAGCTGAATGTACTTTGTGACCGTTATCGGCTGTCAACTTAATTTGGATTCGACTGTCATCAGCTTTCTATCCCATCGCTCTTAATTGGCCTTTAACCCAGATGCGCCCACCATGTTGCGCTAACCAAGTTGCGGTGATCCTTCTTGGGCGAATGTTTGCGAGCACGATCAACGCAAAGCCTTGCGGTGAAGTTGCGGTCGAGCAATAAATTCTACACAAAAATAAAAAAATCAACTGTTCTAATGAGCTGAACACATGCGACCGCAATATTACGAAATTGATGCTTAATGGACGCAAAGTAACATATTTCATCAACGCTATCCAACATTATTTAAGAACTTAGCACTATGATAACGTGCATTTCTGTCCATTATCATACCCCCAAATTTAAATAACGTTTGTCCTCAAGCATAAGCTAAAGATTCCTTTAGCAAGTCAACCGCAAAGTTCTTTTCCTAGACTTCTCAAGGATACCTCATTCAAATCCTATATACCAGAATTTCCTTAAGTCTTATTCAAGTCTCTTCTTAAAATATTTCTAAGACCTAGAGACTGCAAGTTTAACTTTCAAAAGGACTTTACTAAATTTTGGAACATCGCATGATTTATTTCAAAAAAGAAAATTTTTCTACCGGGGTGTCAAATGATTTTATCCTTGCACAAACAATTTTCTTCATGGATATTTTTTTTGACCTTGCGCTGATCCGAGTGTCTTGTCTTCGTTTTGGCTTGCCCCTACGTGTGTCATGCGGACATCCAACTACGAGCAATGTACTCTTTCTCAGACTAAACTCATACCTATTTGGCAGTGGAGTTGCAATCATTTATTTATGCGTTGATCCTGGTAACTTATTTTCGTTTTGGCTTGCCCCTACGTGCGTCATGCGGACATCCAACTACAGGTAAGTGCCTTTCACCTTATCAACATGGGTTTCCCATTACGTTGACAGTGGACTTGTTATTCTCAAAATTTTATTATTTTATTATTTTTTTAGAGAAATAAAATAGCAAAGTCGAAAATAAATACCTCACCCTTAACTTTAAAATGCGGCAATGTTCTCATTGCCAAAAGATTAAAATAAGTCATGTGTTCTAGAATGCGTTGTAAAGAGAGTTTGAAAGAAAGCTAGCAAACCCCTAACTTCTAGAAATATTTTATGAGGTGACTATCTTAAGACTAAGTTGACTCTAGTGCATAAGAAAGAAATAGAAGCATATTTTTCATCATTGAAATCATACTTGGCAAAGAACAAAATGCGATAACTCACTAAATTTATCTATGTCAAATGATTACGTTAATTAAAGAGGATACGATGATAAGGCTTTTAAAACTAACATGCGAGGTGGTAGCGCAAATTTTGAAATAAAAATAAGGAAGAGTACACCCCCAAATTTTGTGCTGTCGCCTGCATCGTATTGACGCATCCATCTTTGCAGCGATCTCTCTTCTGTGGATTGCGGTGATGGAGTGAGATCATTTTCTTCTTCTTGAAACATCTCCGCAATCCTGTGCCTTAATCATTGTAAACAGATAAAAGAGAGGGTCAAATGATTTAAAACAAAACAATAAGTTTTTTTTTTATTATATATATATATTTGAAATAGCAATAGTAAAATAAGGATAGATTAGGATTGAAAAAGTGAAAAATTTCGAGTAGTGGAGAAGTATTGAAGAGTTGATGCTTCCCAAAACTTGCGTCCCTAATAGGTTGCGATCATTTGATAAGACAGGGACCACTTATTTTCGGCTGGTTTGTTCACGTTCATGGTGGCTTTTCTCTCTTTTCTTTGTCTTCTGGGATCTTTATTTCCTTAATCCAGAGTTTTTCCCCATGAATGCTCATTGCAATTTCCCCCTTGCGTACATTAATTTGGGCACAACCGATTGAAAGGAATGGTCGTCCCAATATGATGGGCGCATCTTCGTTCGCTTTATAATCCAAAATGAGGAAGTCTGCCGGTAGAATTTATCGATTGAAATTACGACATTTTTCAACTCTTCTTCAGGGTGAATTCGAGATCTATTCGCGAGCAGGAGAGTTTCCTTTGTGGGCGTAAGTTATCGGCATTCAATTGTTTGAAGATTAATAGCGGCATTATATTTCCCCAAGATCGCATAGTGCTTGGCCACTGAAGGTCCATCCGATAGAGCATGAGATCGTGAAGATTCCTAGGTTGCCCATTTTAGGTGAGATCATAGCATTTTGCGCTGCAGCCATTATTGCGATGTTTTGTTCCTCAATTTGTTCCTCTTTCAGTCTTTGCGGAGTCATTGGTGGTTGGACTTTTTCTGTCTCAAGATCTAGAGGCTTAAGGGTGGACGCAACTTTAGGGTCTGTTTTCTCAGGCTTCTCTAAACTATAGGTCAGCGGGTCGTCGGTTATCACCGCATTCAAGTTGGTCGCAATGTGCTTCTCCCCTACTTCTGCAATCGTGTTGTCGCTTAGCAAGGAGACTGCTAAGCATTGTTCCTTCCCGTTACCCCCAGCATTGCGAGGGAGCTCAGTTGAGCTCGGAAACGCTCTTTGCGGTCTATTTTTCAGCTCGCCCACAATTTGTCTCATTTGAATTTCGAGATTTCTAATGGATGTAGCTTGATTCTGAAGCACAGATTCGTTTTTCTCAATATATTGCTTCAGCAAGCTCTCTAAGGACGAAGATTGCGGTGGTTGTGAGCTGCTAGCTTGGCTTTGCACTGAACCATTGTTTTGCGGGAAAAATCCAGGTGGCCCTCCTTTTTGTGCCACAGGTGAAAGCTTTGTTGTTGATTTTTTCACGCAAAATTTGGGTGATTTCGCCACCCGGGGTTATATGTATTGGAGTATGGATTATCTTTCATGAAACATACCGACTGTGGGTTTGTTGGGCATTTCTTCATCGGGTGAGCATCATCGCAAATGACACAACTTGCGATCGTTTGAGTGATTGCGCTGACCTGCCCTTTTTTCGCTCCCGTATTATTAATTTTGATGCCTTGTATTAAACTCATCATCGCAGTCATTTGATTTTGCAGGGATGCGATGGCCCCATTGTTTGCGTCATTATATTTAATTCTTAATCTCTGATCGCTCTCCCTTCAATCCTCATGATTTTTGGAAATGCGATCAAGTATACTTTTTGCCTCTTTTAAGAAAAGGAATTAATTTTTAATCCCCAATTTTTTCTTCTTTTCCCCCCAAATTTCTTTAGTTTATGTGTTCTTCGTGATTCTTCCTCTTCCTTTCTCTTCTTCTTTTTTTTTTGTCGAGCAGACCACTAGCGGCTGCCGCATTGACAACGGTCTGCGTAGAGGGATTCAATTCTTGGTAGAAAATTTCCATTTACAGGCAATCTGGTAAGCCATTGTGTGGACAGTCTCTTACCAGCCGCTTAAACCTCGCCCAAGCATCGTTGAGCGATTCATCATCTTCTTATTCAAAATTTGTTATTAATTTTCTTCTCCGTTGGTGGGAAATACTTCTTCATAAATTTCTCCACCACTTGTTCCCACGAAGTTATCTCTCCTGGTTCGAGAGAATATGCCCAATTCCTCGCCTGATCACACAAAGAAAAGGAAAACAGAGTTAGTCGAACTTCCTCGATTGAGATATTTGTAAATGAGTCATTGACATTGTAAACACATAGAGTGGAAGTATCATCTGATCCGCGAGATAGTGCATCAAGGGGACGTGATCGCCACGCAGATCGCTTCGGAGCATAATGTTGCTGACCTATTTACGAAGGCTCTCACGGCTACAATGTTTAAGGGCCACCTACAGAGCATGTGTCTACAGGATCGCCCGTGGCTAGACTAGAGCAAGTGATAGATTTTCTTGTACTGGGCTTTTATGCCTTAGTTTATTGTTTTGTACTAAGTTTTTGTACACCCCACTTTGCTTTAGGACAAGTGGAAGATTGTTGGGGTTGATGCCCTAAAGTCTCGTGTCCTGTAGTTTCTAAACAGTATGTACGAACACATGTGTTGTTAATATATGATATTTACTTCACATCTTGTATTTTTCTCGGTTAATTGTTTTATTTGCTTTACCACAAACCAATAAACATAAAATCCCTAGTTATCTGTATGTGACTCAAGCATGTATGTGGTGACATATAAGTGGATCATGTCTTGAGTGATAACCAAAATGGTCTGTAGTAAATGGATAAAAGAGGGAAACCTTATCCTGGTAACGCTACGGACGCGGCCCGCTTTGTAGAATGGTCACAAGTTTTGTGACTTGTCACAGATGGTCTGATCTTGATCATTCGTGTTGGGGACATGCGAGCAGGGGCGTCCTATACAAAGAGTTTGTATAAGACCTGACCATGAAGTGTTAATGTCTCGTTATATAACACTGTTCATGACAGAGACTTCACTTCACTAGGATGACCATAGGTAACATGACCTCAATCCTGAGTGAGTTGGGAACTCCTACCATTGAGGGTGGTCCTTTGATTTGTATGAGTGCGAGTGGCTAGGTCACCGATTCAAACCTACCATTTTGGGGATTCGTCTGATTTAGGAGCTGGGAACTCAGCTACACAAGATGGAATTCACTCCTTCCCCGAGGTAGAGGTAAGTAGATAGATGTCTCCCTTAAGGGCTGATTCCGGGGCTTGAATGATGTGGCGCCACACACCTTCTCTTGGCCCAAGAGGTGTTCACACATAATTGGACTATGTTGTTTTGTTCATTAGAGGAATCAGTGGTACTTAAGAAGTGAGATGTAACTACAGGGGCAAAATGGTAAATTGGCCCAGCTGTACTTACGAGCATCTGTGAAGGGCCAGAGTAATCATGATTGGTTATTTGCGATGGACATAGAAATATATCTGTGGTAAGAAGAGTTCAACTGTTGGTCTTTAGTGGAATCACTGACAGTTAACAGATGGTGGATCTTGTGGCTAAAGAGTTTAGTCAGCTATTCACATACCGTTGGAGCCTCGAGCCACAGGTCCATTAGGTCCCATAGGTAGCTTGGATAAAGTCGAGAACCAGTATTTGGGTTAATTTGAAATGTTCAAATTGACAAGAGGAAGTTCAATTATATATGATATAATTGGCTAAATGTATAAGATACATTAATTTGGAAGAAATTAGATATAAATATGATTTCTATCAAGTAGAGGAAAAAAATACTATAGTAGATATGTGATATTAAACTATAGGATATAAATATAATATCATTATATTAATTAATTAATTATATGATAATTAACCAATTCTTCCACGTTCGGACGTGGGTAGTGGGCAGCGTTGGTTATGGTAACTCGGATAGTGCATTCATTATTTTCGACCGCCCAAAAGAATTCGTGAAAATGATCGCTCGAGAGACTATAGATAATTAGATTAATGTGATTTATTGTGTTCTGAGCATGCCGATAATTAGATTAATGTGCATAACTATATATGTCAAATGTATATCTTTTGTATTTCGGTCACTGTGAAATCGGAGCGATCTGAACATGCTCATGGAACTCTCGTTTTGAGATCCTTCAGTGTTGCGTGAGTTTTCCAATGAAACTACTGAAATTTCAACAAGAGTTGTTGATAGGAGTTCATCCAGTAAATCAGTTCCACCTAAAGATTTGAGGGAACCTCGATGTAGTGGGAGGGTTGTGAACCCGCCCGTTCGCTATTTGGGTTTCACGGAAATCCTTGCTATCGTAGCAGATAGCGACGGCAATGGAGGATGTTGACTGGGATGAATGGGTGAAGGCCATGGATCTCAGATGGACTCGATTAAACTTCAACTCAGTATGGGATCTTGTAGATCAGCCAACAAATAGGCGTCTCGATCTTGGAATGTACGGTTTGATATTGCGATCAAGTCATATGGCTTTGACCGAAACGTTGATGAAACTTGTGTCTATACGAAGATCATCAATGCTTCAGTAGTCTTCTTAGTGTTGTACGTAGACGATATCCTACTCATCGGGATTGATGTAGGTCTACTGACTACAGTTAAGAATTGGCTAGCGACCCAATTTCAAATGAAATATTTGGGAGAGGCTCAGTTTGTTATAGGTGTACAAATCTTTAAGGATCATAAGAACAAAGTGCTAGCACTGTCTTAGGCATCATACATTGACAAGATGTTGTTTAAGTACTCGATGCAGGACTTCAGGAGGGGCCTACTGCTATTCAGGCATGAAGTACCTTTATTTAAGGAAATGTGTCCTAAGACGCCTTAAAAGGATGAGAAGATGAGATGGATTAGTCCATCTCAGGCCATTTTGATGTTGCTGACCTGTTTACGAAGGCTCACATAGCTATAGTGTTTGAGGGTCACCTACGGAGCATGGGTCTACAAGATAGCCTGCGGTTGGACTAGGGCAAGTAGGAGATTTTCTTGTACTGGGCTTTTATGCCCTAGTTTATTGTACACCCCACTTCGCTATAGGACAAATGGGAGATTGTTGGGGTTGATGCCCTAAAGTCTCGTGTCCTGTAGTTTGTAAACAATTTGTACGAACGCTTGTGTTGTTAATATATGATATTTACTTCACATCTTGTATTATGCTCAGTTACTTGTTTTATTTGCTTTATCACAAACCAATAAACATAAAATCCCTAGTTATCTGTATATGACTCAAGCATATATGTGGTGACATACAAGTGGATCATGTCTTGAGTGATAACCAAAATGGTATGTAGTATATAGATATAGGAGAGAAGCCTTATCCTGATAATGCTATGGATGCGACCCGCTTTGTGGAATGGTCACAAGTGTTGTGACTTGTCACAGAAGGTCTGATCCTGATCATTTGTGTTAAGGATATGTGAGCAGAGGTGTCCTATACAAAGAGTTTGTATAAGACCTGACCACGAAGTGTTAACATCTCGTTATATAACACCGTTCATGACAAAGACTTCACTTCACTAGGATGACCATAGGTAACATGACCTCAATCCTGAGTGAGTTGGAAACTCCTACCATTGAGGGCAATTCTTTGATTTATATGGGTGCGAGTGGCCAGGTCGTTGATTTAAACCCACCATTTTGGGGATTCATCTGATTTGGGAGCTGGGAACTCAGTTACACAAGATGAAATTCACTCCTTCCCCGAGGCAGGGGTAAGTAGATAGATAGCTCCTTTAATGGCTGATTCCGGGGCTTGAACGATGTGGCGCCACACAACTTCTCTTGGCCAGAGAGGTGTTCACCGCATAGTTGGACTATGTTGTATTGTTCATTAGAGGAATCAGGGGTACTTAAGGAGTGAGATGTAACTACAAGGGAAAAATGGTAATATGGCCCAATTGTACTTACGTGCATCTGCGAAGGGTCATCGTACTTATGATTGGTTATATCTGATGGACATAGAAATATATCTGTGGTAAGAAGAGTTCAGCTGTTAGTCTTTAGTGGAATGCCTGACAGTTAATGAACGGTGGATCTCGTGGCTAAAGAGTTTAGTTAGCTATTCACGTATCGTTGGAGCTTCGAGCCACAGGTCCATTAGGTCCCCTGGGTAGCTTAGATAAAGTCGAGAAGCAGTATTTGGGTTAATTTGAAATGTTCAAATTGACAAGAGGAAGTTCAATTATATATAATATAATTGGACTAGTTAATTATATATGATATAATTGGCTAAATGTATGAGGTACATTATTTTGGAGGAAATTAGATATAAATATGATTTTTATCAAGTAGAGGAGAAAATACTATAGTAGATATGTGATATCAAACTATAGGATAAAAAAAATACTATGATTATATTTATTAATTAATTAGTTGGTTAATTATATGATAATTAATCCAAAATTCACGTTCGGATGTGGGTTAGTAGGGCAGCGTCGGTTATTGTAACTAATGAATTAAAATGAAAAATGTTTTCATTTTTGAATGGTTCAATCGATTGCCCAAAAGATTTTGCAAGCGCACGTTAGAGAATAGAAAACGGTCGCTTAAAGAAAATCGAGAGTCTATACGATAGCATTCTCCGCCTAAACGATCGTCTTCCTTGCATCTAAACGATCGCACACTATCGCCTACACGATAGAACGACTTTTCTAAACGATCATAAAGTGTGTCAATTTCGCTAAACGATCGTATACCTTTTCCTAAATGATCGTCAATAAATCCTACACGATCGTGTAGCTCTTTCTAAACGATAAGCAGTCTGCTATGCGATAGCATCTTTTTCCCTCCCACTTGCTTATCGCCTACATGATTCGTGTTTCCTCCTTCCTCTACCAAATTCACCATAGACCACCCTTTAGGTTTTCACTCTGAGAATACACGGGGCTCTTTTCTGGTGGTGTCGTCCCTGCGGCGTTCGTGTTCGTGCTGCTGTTGTTGACATTGCTGCTGGGCGTTGGTAGATTGCGTGGAGGTTTTTCACTGCTTGGAGTGCCGAAGTTTGAAGAATGTCTTCAACTGGTATGGCACGCTTTCCCTTGTTATTTTCTTGTTCATAGCATGTTGATAATTAGTGTTTGTTTGGTATGTATTGAATGTATAATATGTATTTCGGTCACGGTGAGATCGGAGCGATCCGAATGCACTCATGGAACTCTTCGATAAGAGATCCTTCACACACAACGTTGGTAAACGATTGAGTAAAGAGTTTACTCCATCGTGTAGGCGATCACAAGGATTTTGTACACGATCAAGGAGACACGTTTCTTCACCCGAACAGTTTAAGACCTGATTCGCTTGTTTGAACCGGAGACTCATTGTGCTTTGTAATAATTAGCTTGGTTTTTGAGGATTTTGAGGTTAAGTATCCCGGTTCATCAACTTTTATTTAATGTACATGAGATGTATGTTGGTTTATATGTCATAGTGTATGACATATAGATTTAAAATCCACCTTAGGTTATGCGTTTTATTCATGCATCATATATTATAAGTGTTATAATATAGTCTCTGGCATGATGAAATTACAAGAGAGCATGCGCATGCATCATGAAATATAAGAGTTATATTTATGCATGCATTAAGCATATTCATGCATCGTCTTTATATTATAAGAGTTATAGTATAAGGGTGTATGGAAACATGTATGATTGGTTCGTTGCTTTGTTATATAAGTGTTATATAAAAGTAGCAATGAATGGACAATGCATGGAGCATGACACTTAAGCTAATTTATAAAAGTTATAAATGCCTTGTATGTGTTGCTTCGCGTTGTGGATGGTTTTTGTTGTTTCCCATTATAAGCGTTATAATGGAAATTAGAACTAAATCGATAAGAAAGAGTTACATGTGGACTTAGGTGAACTCATGTTTTAAAAGGGTTTTAAACTTGGATTGAGATAGACCTAAGTTCAAGATTCTAATGCGATTAGATACCTAAGTTTAATCTTTTGAATCAGTTTAATAGGATTAAATTGATTTCGATAAAAGATTAAATTTATATTAAATCTATCTAAAAGGGAAATTTTGTCTAAGGTGGGTTCTGTCTAGGCTGGGGTACTTAAGCTGACGGACACAGAACACCCCTATCTGGGAACCTACCTGGAAAGGTGAATTAGATAGATTTGCTATAAGCATGCGACAGTTGATCAAATACTTCGTTAAAAAGTTTAATGAATGATGATCAAAAGTTGTTCAACTTTCCAAAGTAAGCGTTAATTTTGGGCAAAACTAAAAAGCCACTTAGGTAAAATTATTAGCCTTGTTTTTTTTATAAGTAAACTTAACCCTAGGTTATAAAATACTTAGTGGGAGGAAGATATATATATATGATATGTCAATGATTCCACTCATGTTTCTCCCTGAATGCTCACGCCGTGAGATTCATGCTTGGCCTGTGGTGCCCTGGGAGCATCCCCCTTCGGATGGTGTTTGCATGAGTCAATATCAAGGTGGACTGAGAAAGTGTTTATAGTAAGTGGGTGAAAGGTGTGTGTCAACACGTCCTACGGTCTCCTTCATTGGTTCGCACCGTGAGATCTTCTTGCACTCCCTCGTGGCGCCCTGGGAGCATCCCCTTCGGATGGGTTTTAGGCAGTTGGTCAATATCAAGGTGAACTCTAGAAATGGATAGGGTCACTTTAGTTTTTTCCCCAATCAGATTTTTTCCCTTCGGATTGGCTGCTTGGGGCGGAACTTTAGGGCCTAAAATGAAGGGTCATACTTATGGGAAATTGTTAAGCAAGTTAATGATTTCTTGACCAAATCAATGATGTCTAGTCGTTATAGGAACAAGAGTTGTTATGGTATTAATGGCTGGTTGAGAATATCTCAATTCAGAGGAGGGATAAATTGACTACCTTTCCGTGGCTTTCGTCCTAAACCTTTGAAGTGTCATTGCGAAACTAGATGTCACACGGGGTTCATTTCAGTTTTGCTAAATCGTATTGGATGTTGTTTTTTCAATGAGTATTTACTAAGGCCTAATGTAGGTCAATATGTTTCTTTTTCAGCAACATGAATGTTTTTTTGTTAATTACCTCTTTTACTTTGACCAATTACATACATTGGAAAGAGTCCGTTAAAACATATTTCGTGGTAAACGACCTCGAGTTTGTCATGGTTCAGGAGTGTCCTCAAGTCCCGACCCTTGATGCACCGCGAAATGTTCGTAATGCATATAAAGTGTGGATGAAGACTAATTCATTGGCTTGACTTCACATTTTGGCTAACATACCTGATGCATTGGCCAAAATGGTTGAGAACATGGTCATTGCACGTGAGATCATGGACTCGTTGCAAGAATTGTTTGAACATCAATTCTCACTTTTTGAGCACAAAAGGATGGATGACAATGAAACCAGTAGTGTCAGTTCCCAAGATAACCTCTAGTTAGAGAAAGTAAGTGTTGTTGACTCTAGAAAAGTTCATCGATGAGAAGTGTTCTCTGAAATGGAACTTGGACCTTATTTAGGTTATGATAATGATCCTACTACTCTCCAAAAGAGGAAGAAGTCTAAAGACAGTAAATTTGATTTATTTGTCTTGGAGACGTGCTTGGTAGAGAATGATGATTCTGCATGGATACTTGATTCAGGTGCTCCTAGCAAACATTGCCAGAGGAAGAGTTGACTCTTCGAGTCGGTACTGGTGAGGTTGTTTTAGTTGTTACTGTAGGCAAGCTATAGTTATTTTTGGACAAGAAACATTAGTTGTTACTGGATAATGTTTTTGTAGTTCCTCATAGTAAGAGGAACTTAATCTCGATTTCTTGTTGTTGGGGATGATGCCCTAAACTCTCGTTGGGTCCTATAGTTTGTAAACACATGCATTGAACAAATATTTGTAATGTAATAATATGAGATATTTTCTTCACTGTTGTCTATGAAACATGAGATGCTTTATTTGCTTTACCACAAACCAATAGACTAAGATCCCTGGTTGTCATTGTAACTTAAGCATGTATGTGGAGACATACAGGTGGATCATGCCTTAAGTGATAACCAAAATGGTCTATAGTATATGGATATAAGAGGGAAACCTTATCCTGGTGACACTACGGATGCAGCCCGCTTTGTAGATTATTACAAGTGTTGTGACATGCTACACATGGTCTAATCTTGATCATTCATATGGAAACATGCGAGCGGAGGTTGTATAAGACCGAACCACAAAGTGTTTAGTCTCGTTATATAATGTCGTTCATGACAGAGACTTCACTTTACTAGGATGACCATAGGTAACATGACCTTAATCCTGAGTGAGTTGCCAACTCCTTCCTTTGAGGGCGGTCCTTTGATTTGCATGGGTGCGAGTGGTCAAATCGCCGACTCAAACCTACTACTTTGGGGATTCGTCTGATTGGGGAGTTGGGAACTCAGCTACACAAGATGGAATTCACTTCTTCCTCGAAGCAGGGGTAAGTAGATAGATTATTCCCTTAAGGGTTGATTCCAGGGCTTGAACGATGTGGCGTCACACACCTTCTCATGGCCCGAGAGGTGTCTACTCGTAGTAGGACTATGAGATATTGTTCATTAGAGGGATCAGTGGTACTTAAGGACCCAAAATTTGAACATAAATTTATACATAAAGGGGGATCCTATATGTCAATCATATCATATATAATTAACCAGTTCAATTATGTTATATATAATCGAACTCCCTCTTGTCAATTTGAACATTTCAAACTGAACCAAAATTAATTTCTTCTCAAGAATTCCCTTCCCTCGGCTTCGCCTCGCTTCCCCTGCTTGGGAGTCCTGCTGGTTTGGTAGCATTGGGTATTTATAGACTTCTAGACAAAACAGTTCTTCTCACTAATGATTGCGTGAATGGGCAACATTAATTTCCATACCTTGTTGCGTCATTTGATAATCACCGGAAGTTCAATGTATTTCCAACAGTATGGTCTTTAACGGCTGTCAACTGAATTTCTGATATGATTGTTATCGGCTTTACGACTCATCATGTTTTATTATATTAGGCCACCACTTTTATGTAAGGTCATCACACGATCATCTTTGAGATACCCTTGGATCGCAAACACAAAACATGCTATCGCATTGCTCCTACACAGAATAACTTAATTTAACTGCTTTTATGTGATGAACGTTAGCGATCACAATTTTCTTTTAGTTTGGTGCATTCAATCGCAATATTTCCTATTCACCATCGCTTTCTCCCATTGTTTTAATAATTTGGGCTTTAATAACTTGTATTTCTACTAGTTATCAGTGTCCTCCTAAAGGATGGCATTTGGGTAGGTTAGTATCAAGGTGAATGGAGAGAATGTTCATAGTAAATGAGAACGAGACGCGACAACATATCCCACAGTCTCTCTCATTAGGTTGGATAAAGTCTCTCTCATTAGGTTGGATAACGTTTTTGTGCATCGCCTCGAGGCACCCTGGGAGTGTCCCCCTATAGGATGCCAGTTTTGCACGACTCTTTAACTGATCTCTTGTATAGGATAAGGTCGCTTTAGTTTCTTATCCTAATCTACTTTTTCTCTATAGTGGGCGCATTAGGGTGGGACTTTAGGGCTGAAAATGAGGGGTTACACTTACGTGGAATTGTTAAAGGTTAACAATTTTGGATCGAAAAATGATGACTATTAGGGTAAGTTACAAGAGTTGTTTCTACCTAATGGTTGATAATGTCTCATCCCAGTGAAGGGGTATCTGATCACCCCACCGGTGACGTTTGTCCTGCCTCGTTGGGGCATCATTGTGAAATAGATGTCTTTTCACTTAGGGTACATGGAAACTATTTTGCTAAAACTAAAATTGGTGTTAAAATATGGTATTGCATAGACTTATTAAGTTTGTTCATTTTTCAGCAAGTAAATATGGCTACAGCCATATTAGCTCTATTAAACGCCAACAAACTGACTGGTGAAAACTACACTAGTTGGAAACACACGACCACAACCATTTTAATCATTAATGATTTACGATTCGTTCTTATGGAGGAATGTCCTCCTATTCCACCTTAAAACGCCACTCGAAATGTTCGAGAGGCCTATGAGCGTTGACACAGGCAAACGAGAAGGCCTGAGCTTACATATTGGCTAGTCTGAATGATGTTTTGGCCAAGATGACCCTATGGGATCAATGTGTGAGATCATGGAGTCCCTACAGGGAATGTTCGAACAACCGTCTGGACAACTCAAACATGAAGCTCTTGAATGCATCTTAAACTCCAAAATGGAGAAAGGAACCTCTGTTCGTGAACATGTGCTGAATATGATGGTCCACTTCAATGTGACAGAGATGAATGGGTCATGCATCGATGAGGGCAGCCGGGTTAGCATCATTCTGCACTCATTACCGGATAGCTTCCTGCACTTTTTTAATAACTCTATACTGAACAAAGTGGACTATACACTTACAACTCTCCTCAACGAGTTGCAGACATTTCAATCCTTGCTAAAAAGTAAGGAGAAGAAGGTTGGTGAGACAAATGTTGTCTCGTCATCAAAGAAGTTCCATAAGAGTTCAACCTCAGGAACTAAGTCTGCACCTTCTACTTCTAACACTTCCAAGTGGAAGAAGAAGAAGGGTGGTAAGGGGAAAGGGAAAGCACCTGCTAACCCACAACCTGTCGCCCAACGGGGTAGGCGACCAGCGCCTGTTGACAAAGGAAAATATTTCCATTGCAACCAGGATGGGCACTAGAAGAGGAATTATCCATGCTAGATCAAGGAGAAGAAGAAGGCTAAGGCAAGGTAAATATGATTTACTAGTTTTGGAAGCCTATTTAGCGGAGAATGATGATTTTTCCTAGATTATTGACTCTGGGACCACTAATCATGTTTGTTCTTCTTTTAAGAGGATTACATCTTGGCGACAGCTTGAGGCTGAAGAGATAATGATTCAACTAGGCACTGGATACGTTGTCTCAGCTGTGGCAGTGGGAGAGCTCCAGTTGACTTTACAGAAGAAGTTTATCATTTTGAATGATGTTTATGTAGTTCTCGAATTAAAGAGGAACTTGATTTCTGTAAAGTTTCTGATTCTGTGTAAATATACTCTTAGTTTTGAATTGAATAAAGTGTTTATTCATAAGGATGGAGTTGAAATCTGTTCAGCAAAACTGGAAAACAACTTGTATGTGCTAAGACCGTTAGCAATGAGTTCCCTCCATAACATAGAGATGTTTAAAACAACAGTAACTCGAAATAAATGACAAAAAGTTTCTCCAAAAGAAATTGCCCAACTTTGGCACCTTCGATTAGGGCACATCAATCTCAATAGGATTGAGGTGTTGGTGAAGAATGGACTTTTAAGCGAGTTAGAGGAAAATTTTTTACCGGTGTGCGAATCATGCCTTAAAGGCAAGATGACTAAAAGACATTTTACTAGAAAAGGTTATCGAGCCAAAGAGCCTCTAGATTTAGTGCATTATGACCTTTGTGGTCCGATGAATGTGCAAGCCATGGGAGGCTATGAGTATTTCATCACTCTCACTGATGATTACTCTCGGTATGGGTATGTTTATTTGATGCAACGAAAGTCTGAATCCTTTAAAAAGTTCAAAGAGTTCAAGGCTGAAGTTGAAAATGCATTGGATAAATGAATTAAAACACTTCGATTGGATCGAGGTGGAAAGTTTTTGTATTATGAGTTCCAGAACTATATGATAGAACATGAAATCGTTTCCTAACTCTTAGCGTCGGGTACACCTCAGCAGAATGGTGTAGCGGAGAGGAGAAATAGAACCTTGTTGGACATGGTTTGGTCGATGATGAGCTACGCTTCCTTACCAGACTCGTTTTGGGGTTTTGCAGTGGAGACTGCAATGTATATCCTCAACTATGTTCCTTCTAAGAGTGTTGCGACAACACCTTTGGAGTTGTGTAACGGGCGTAATGCTATCTTACATCACTTCCGCATATGGGGTTGCCTAGCACATGTGCTTGAGGCTAATCCAAAGAAATTGGAACACCGTTCGAGGTTGTGCCTCTTTATAGGCTACCCCAAAGGTACACAAGGGGGTTACTTTTATGATCCTACGAAAAATAGAGTGTTTGTGTCTACGAACGGTACCTTCTTGGAGGAGGATCATATGAGGAAGCACAGTCTACGTAGTAAGATCGTGTTGCATGAGCTTTCTAATGAAACTACTGAAACTTCAGCAAGAGTTGTTGAAGGGCCTGCTTCATCAGCAAGAGTTGTTGATGGAAGTTCATCTGGTAGGGTAATTCCACCTCAAGAGTTGAGGGAACCTCGACGTAGTGGGAGGGTTGCGAACCCACCTGTTCGCTATATGGTTTTCACTGAAATCCTGGCTATGGTAGCCGATGGCGAGGTTGAGGATCCATTGTCTTATTAGAAGGCAATGGAGGATGTTGACCGGGATGAATGGGTCAAAGCCATGGATCTCAAGATGGAGTCAATGTACTTTAACTCAATATGAGATCTTGTAGATCAACCTGATGGGGTAAAACTTATATGTTGTGGAAACAAGGTGTCGATGGGAAGGTGAAAACCTTCAAGGTTAGACTTTTGGCAAAGGGTTATACTTAGGTGGAGGGAGTCGACTATGAGGAAACTTTCTCGCCTATTGCCATGTGAAAGTCTATCCGCATCCTCATGTCCATTGCCGCATATTATGACTATGAGATATGGCAAATGGACATCAAGACTACCTTTCTGAATGGTAATCTTGAGGAGACATTTATATGGTGCAACCCGAAGGATTCATAGCCCAAGGTCAAGAGCAAAAGGTTTAAAAACTGAATTAGTCCATTTATGAGCTGAAACAGGCATCTAGATCTTGGAACATTCGGTTTGATACTGCGATCAAATCGTATGGATTTGACCAAAATGTTGATGAGCCTTGTGTCTACAAGAAAATCATCAACAGTTCAATAGCTTTCCTAGTGTTATATGTAGACGATATCTTACTCATTGAGAATGATGTAGGTCTACTGGCATCAGTTAAAAACTGGCTAGCGACCCAATTCTAAATGAAAGATTTGGGAGAGGCTCAGTTTGTTCTTGGTATTCAGATTTTTTGGGATCAAAAGAACAAAGTGCTAGCACTATCTCAGGCATGGTACATTGACAAGATGTTGCTCAATTACTCGATGTAGAATTCCATAAAGGGCCTACTGTTTTTCAGGCATGGAGTTTTACATTGTCTAAGGAAATGTGTCCTATGGCACCTCAAGAGGTTGAGAAGATGAGATAGGTCCCCTTTGTATTTGTCGTTGGCAGTTTGATGTATGCAATGTTGTGTACTAGACTAGACATCTGCTATGTTGTGGGGATTGTCAGTAGGTACCAGTCTAATCCAAGATAGGGCCATTGAACCACAGTCAAGAACATCCTCATGTATCTTCGGAGAATGAGGGACTACATGCTTATGTATGGATCTAAGGATTTGATCCTTATTGGATACACGAACTTTGACTTTTAGACTGATAAGGATTTTCGAAATCCACTTCAGGGTCAGTGTTCACTCTTAACCGAGGAGTAGTAGTGTGGCGAATCACTAAGTAGGGGTGCATCGCCGACTCCACGATGGTGGCTGAGTATGTAGCGGCATATGAAGCTGCTAAGGAGGTCGTTTGGCTCATGAAGTTCCTGACTAATCTGGAAGTTGTTCCAGATATATCTAGGCCCATCACCCTCTATTGTGATAATAGTGGTGCTATGGCAAACTTCAGGGGGCCCAGGAGTCACAAGCGCGACAAATATATAGAGCGAAGTATCATCTCATCCACGAGATCGTGCATCGAGGGGACATGATAGTCACGAAGATCGCTTTAGAGCACAACGTTACTGACCCATTTATGAAGGCTCTCACGGCTATAGTTTTTTAGGGTCACCATCAGAGCATGGGTCTACGAGACCACCTATGGCTAGACTAGGGCAAGTGGGAGATTTTTGTACTGGGCCTTAGTGCCTTAGTTTATTGTTTTGTATTAGTTGTATTGTACACCGCACTCGCTTTAGGATAAGTGAGAGATTGTTGGGGATGATACCCTAAACTTTTGTTAGGTTCTATAGTTTGTAAACACCTATATTGAATAAATGCTTGTGATGTAATAATATGAAATATTTTCTTCACTGTTGTCTATGAAACATGAGATGTTTTATTTGCTTTACCACAAACTATTAAACTAAGATCCCTGGTTGTCATTGTAACTTAAGCATGTATGTGGAGACATATAGGTGGATCATGCCTTAATTGATAACCAAAATGGTTTGTAGTATATGGATATAGGAGGGAAACCTTTTCCTGGTGACATTACGGATGCGGCCCGCTTTTTAAATTGTTACAAGTATTGTGACATGCTACAGATGGTTTGATCCTGATCATTCACGTGGAGACATGCGAGCGAGGGCGTCTTATATAAAGGAGTTTGTATAAGACTGGACCATGAAGTGTTTGGTCTCGTTATATAATTCCGTTCATGACAAAGACTTCACTTCACTAGGATGACCATAGTGTTGGGGTTAATGCCATAAAGTCTCGTGTCCTGTAGTTTGTAAACAATTTGTACGAACGCTTGTGTTGTATAATATATGATATTTTACTTCACATCTTGTTTTTTGCTCAGTTGCATGTTTTATTTGTTTTACCACAAACCAATAAACTTAAAATTCTTGGTTATTTGTATGTAACTTAAGCTGTATGTGGTGACATACAAGTGGATCATGTCTTGAGTGATAAGCAAAATGGTCTGTAGTATATGGATATAGGAGGGAAACCTTATCCTGATAACGCTACGGATGCGACCCCTTTTGTGGAATGGTCACAAGTGTTGTGACTTGTCACAGATGGTCTGATCCTGATTATTCGTGTTGGGGACATGCGAGATGAGGTGTCCGATACAGAGTTTGTATAAGACTTGACTACGAAGTGTTAATGTCTCGTTATAAAACACCGTTCATGACAGAGACTTCACTTCACTAGGATGACCATAAGTAACATGAACTCAATCCTGAGTGAGTTGGAAACTCCTGCCATTGAAGGTGGTCCTTTGATTTGTATGAGTGCGAGTGGCCAAGTTGCCGATTCAAACCTACCATTTTGGGGATTCGTCTGATTTGGGAGCTGGGAACTCAGCTACACAAGATGGAATTCACTTCTTCCTTGAGGCAGGGGTAAGTAGATAGATAGCTCCCTTAAGGGCTGATTCTAGGGCTTGAACGATGTGGTGCCACAAACCTTCTCTTGGCCCGAGAGGTGTTCACACATAGTTGGACTATGTTGTATTGTTCATTAGAGGAATCAATGGTACCTAAGGAGTGAGATGTAACTACAGAGGAAAAACGATAATTTGGCCCAGTTGTACTTACGAGCATCCGTAAAGGGTCATCATACTTATGATTGGTTATATCCGATGGACACAGAAATATATCTGTGGTAAGAAGAGTTCAACTATTGGTCTTTAATGGAATGCCTGACAGTTAATGGATGATGGATCTCGTGGCTAAAGAGTATAGTTAGCTATTCACGGACCGTTGAAGCTTCGAGCCACAGGTCCATTAAGTCCCCTAGGTATCTTGGATAAAGTCGAGAATCAGTATTTGGGTTAATTTGAAATGTTCAAATTGACAAGAGGAAGTTCGATTATATATGATATAATTGGATTGGTTAATTATATACAATATAATTTGCTAAATGTATGAGATACATATTTTGGAGGAAATTAGATATAAATATGATTTATATCAAGTAGAGGAGAAATTACTATAGTGGATATGTGATATCTAACTATAGGGTAAAAATATAATATGATTATATTTATTAATAATTTAATTGGTTAATTATATGATAATTAACCTAAAACTCTCTTGGATGTGTGTTAGTGGGAAAACCGCGTCGGTTATTGTAACCGAAGAATAAAAATGAATTTTTGTTTCATTTTGCGAAGTTCGAAACAGATCAGAAGGTTTTTGTGTTGGTGTGGAAACGTAAACTATTGCTTAAGTCGAGAGCCTATACGATGTTGCTCAGCTCCTAAACGATCGCATACCTCGTGCCTAAACGATCACACGCTAATTTCTAAACGATTGGATAGCTTTCCTAAACAATCGTATAGTGTGTTGTGTTTGCTAAACGATCACCTATCTTTTCCTAAACGATCGGTCAGTAAAACCTACAAGGTCATGTAGTTTCTTCTAAACGATAAGCATCTAGCTCTGCGATAGCTTCCTATTCTCTCCCACTTGCTTATCGTTTACACGATTAGTTCTTCCTTCTACCACTACCAAACTCACCAAAGACCACACTTTGGGTTTTCACTCCGAGAATACCTAGGGCTTCTTTCTGGTGGTATCGTCCCCGCTGCGTTCATTTGTTTGCGGTTGTTTATGCTGCTGTAGCCGACGCATCTGCTGAGCGTTTGTTGATCGGGTAGAGGTCTTCCGCTGCGTTGAGTTCCAAATCTTGAAGATCGTCTTCAACTGGTATGAGAACTCTCTCCTTTGTCATTTAAGTGTTTAAAGCATGCCGTTAATTACTATTTGTTTGCATAACTGTATGTTCGAATGTATATGGTGTATTTCGGTCACGGTGAAATTGAAGAGATCCGAACGCACTTATGGAACACTTCGTTAAGAGATCCTTCAATTGGTATCAGAGTCAGGTTCTAATACTATAATTTCATTGTTGCAAAGAATTACATATACATTCTTGATGGGTGCATTTCTACACTGTTTAATCGTTAAATTGCTGTGGATATGCGGATTTAGAGATCCTTCACATAGGTAACATGACCTTAATCCTGAATAAGTTGGGAACTCCTGCCTTTAAGTGCAGTCCTTTGATTTGCATGGGTACGAGTGACCAGATCGTCGACTCAAACCTACCACTTTGGGGATTCATCTGATTGGGGAGCTGAGAACTCAGTTACATAAGATGGAATTCACTCCTTCCTCGAAGCAGGGGTAAGTAGATAGATTGCTCCCTTAAGGGTTGATTTCGGGGCTTGAACGATGTGGCGCCACACACCTTCTCATGGCCTGAGAGTTTTCCACTCATAGTAGGACTATGAGATATTGTTCATCAGAGGGATCAGTGGTACTTAAGGAGTTAGATGTATCTATAGGGGCAAAACGGTAAATTGGCCCAACTGTACTTATGAGCTTCTGTGAAGGGTTATCGTATTATTGACTCGTTATATCCGATGGACACATAAATATATTTGTCGTGAGAAGAGTGTAGTTGTCGATCTTTAGTGGAGTGTCCAACAGTTAACGGATGGTGGATCTCGTGGCTAAAGAGTTTAATCAGCTATTCACGTACCGTTGGAGCTTCAAGCTACAGGTCCATAAGGTTCCCTTGGTAGCTCAATGAACTCAAGTTGAGAATCAGTTTTTTGGGTCAGTTTGAAGTGTTCAAATTGACAAGAGGGAGTTTGATTATATATGATATGATTAAAATGGTCAATTATATATGATATAGTTGACATGATGTATGAGATACATTAATTGGAGAAAATTGATGTAAATATGATTTATATCAAGTAAAGGAGAAAATGACTATGGTTTAAATGTTGTACATGATGCGATATTAAAACTTTAGGTTATAAGTATAATATGATAAGTTACTTATTATATTTATTTATAATTAAAAAAATTATAAGATAATTGTTGGTGGTTTTCTCCATAACCGTGCGTGAAAGTGGGAGGTTGCATTTAGTTTTCATAACTGAAAGGATAAAATGAAAAATGTTTTCATTTTAGAAAAGAATTGCATGATCACTTCAAAATTGTACATTGCCTATCATTTAGCTCATGAGAGCCTACACGTCAGCTCAAAGTGTTTTCCTAAATGATCGTGTACATGCGCATCTTTTTAAACGACCGTGTTGTTTTACTAAATGATCGCGCGCCTGAGCGAGATTCACTAAACGATCGTGTAAATGATCAAGCTGCTTTTCCTAAACGATCGTATACCTTTTCTAAACGATCAAGCCCCAGTCTATATGATAGACTCTAACCTCTCCCACTTGTTTGGTCGTTGGAGACAATCGTTCTTTCCTCCTACCCTCTACCAAATCCAACATAGCCCACACCTCCTAAATTCTCACTCCGAGAATACCAAAGTCACTGAGTGGTGGTGTCTAAGTTGCTGCTTGTTCGTGTAGAAGACTGTTCGTTTGCTGAGCGACAACGAGAGATTTGGCTAGACGATTGGCTTGGCATTGCAGTGATAGCGAGAGGTGCTGATCCAAGCGAGAGTGAGAGATAAACAGCAGAAAAGTTCTTCAAAGGTGAGTCTCTTGTTACTTTATATTTAATTTGTTGAAAGCATGACGTAATTTGTTTTGAAATGCATAACTTATATGTATGTTTGTGAATGTTTGTTTTTCTGTCACAATGAATTTGGAACGATCTTGCTTCCGCTCATAGGTACTCTTTGATAGGAGTTCCTTCACTTGTCTCATTGAACAAGGCTATACCGTCTCCTTTTCTGAGAGTAAAGTGTTTATTTTTAAGAATGGTATGTTTGTGAATGTTTGTTTTTCTGTCACAATGAATTTGGAACGATCTTGCTTATACTCATAAGTACTCTTTGATAAGAGTTCCTTCACTTGTCTCATTGAACAAGGTTATACCTTCTCCTTTTCTGAGAGTAAAGTGTTTATTTTTAAGAATGGTATGGAGATTGGTTTTGGTTCAATGAAAAATAACTTATATTTACTAAGATTGTTAGTCATAAAAGCCTTGCTTAATACTGAAATGTTCAGTACGACGACAACTACAAAAAGACCAAAGGTTTCTCCTAAGAAAAATGTCCATCTTTGGCATCTAAGGTTAGGTCACATCAACCTCAATCAGATTGAAAAGTTGGTGAAATGTGGACTTCTAAAGAGCTTAGAAGAAAAATCCTTGCCGGTATATGAATCATGCCTCAAAGGCAAGATGACCAAACGACCTTTTACTGGACAAGGTTATAGAGCCGAGGAAACCTTGGAGCTTATACATTCAGACCTCTGTGGTCTGATGAGTATTAGAGCTCGAGGTGTGTATGAATATTTCATCCCTTTCATAGATGATTATTCAAGATACGGGTATCTCTACCTAATGCAATGTAAGTCTGAAGTCCTTGACAAGTTCAAGGAGTATAAGACTAAAGTTGAAAACTTGTTAGGTAAGAAGATAAAAACACTACAATCTGATCATTGTGGAGAATATATGGACCTCGAATTCCAGAATTATATGATAGAACATAGAATCACGTCTCAACTCTCGGCCCCAGGTACACCTCAGCAGAATGATGTATCAGAAAGGAGAAACAGAACCCTGTTGGACATGGTTCGATCTATGATGAGTTATGCTCATCTTTCAGACTCGTTTTGGTATTTGCAGTGAAGATCGCATGTTACATTTTGAACAACGTTCCCTTAAAAAGTGTTTCTGAAACACCTTTTGAGCTATGGAGAGGCCGTAAAGGTAGTTTACGCCACTTCAGGATTTGGGGAGTCCAGCCCACATGCTTGTGGCTATCCCAAAGAAGTTGGGACCACGTTCGAAAGTTTGCTTCTTTGTAGGCTACCTCAAAGAAACGAGGGGTGGATACTTCTATGATCCGAGTGAGAACAAAGTATTTGTGTCACCCATCCCACTTAATATTCAAAATTCATAAACTTTCACAAACAAACAAAAGTCATAAGATGAATCCTACAATCCTACAAAACAAAGAAAATCAACACACTTCCAAGACTACATGTTCTCAACCTTAAACCTCCACAAACACATAAAAACCACAAGTTGAACTCCAAGAGAAAGATAACTAATCTCAACCCATCCCACACAATATTCAAATTTCATAAACTTCCACAAACAAACAAAAAATTTCCAAGTTGAACTCCAAAACAAGTATACCTGATCTTAACCCACCTGACACAACATTTCAATTTCATAAACATCCACAAACACATAAAAACCTCCAAAAAACACATTAAAATCCAATTGTTTGCCTACTATAATTACAGGATAGCCAACAATTCATTATCATAAAGCTACTAGTAAGGCATAACTAATGTGAGATATGCTTTTCCTTCATTGATAGTGTCTGTAAAGTTGACGCCCCTAATGGTCGTACCTTCTGCCTAAATAATTCAAATTCACCAAATATCTCATGCTAGGGACTGTTATCATCATTTCGTTCATCCCTATTGAATCTTATTTCAATCTCACTTAGATATCGCAAACAAAAGTTCCATGATTCATTCATTACATATGCTTCCGATATAGACCCCTCATGACGTGTTTTGTTCCATACATATTGTTTTAATGTTCGTAAACTTCTTTCAATAGGATACATCCAACTATAACTAACCGGACATACCACTTTGATTTCTTATGGTAGATGAACAACAACGTATACTATTACATCGAAGAAGGCAAGCGGGAATATTTTCTCCAACTTACAAAGTATGACTATAATGTCTGCTTGTAGTTGGTTCAAATCACTTAGACGTATTGTTTTTGCACATAAGTCGCGAAAAAATACGCACAATTCAACAATAGCAGTGGAGACATTATTCGGTAGGTATGCTCGAATACTAATAGGGAGTAGTCTATGAAGCAAAACATAGACTCATGTGTTTTCAACCCCAAAATTTTTCCATCTTTATCATTCACACAAAGTGATATATTGGACACAAATCCATCAAGAAATTTCACTTATTTCAAAAACTTACAAAAGGAAATCCATTCACTATTAGTTAATGTGCATGCTGCATGTGGCTTTACAAATATGTTATCGACCTGTATCAAGTGTAAGTCCTTTCTTATCTTCAAATCTTGTAGGTCTAACCGAGCATTTGTTGCATCATTCATTTTTCCTTCAATATTTAACAATGTGCCTACCAAGTTGTCGCATATATTTTTTTCAATATGCATTACATCCAATTTATTTCGTAACAATAGTCTAGACCAATATGAAAGTTGGAAAAGTACTTTTCTTACTCCAGTTTAGAACGCTTTATTTTCTTATCTTGCTTCGATGGATGTTTGCTAAGCACGGAAAAATTCAACATATTTATTTGTTGTAAGATCTCTTCCATTCATTATGATTCGAGGAGGTCCAATTTTTCCATCATGTTGCCTATTTCTATGCCAACTATGGTTCTCTGAAGGATAACGTCGATATCCTATGAATGATATTTTTCCTTTTATCCTGAAAGACAATTTATCTTCTTTGCATATGAGACATGCTTGATAAACTTTTATACTCCACCCAAATAAATCACCGTACGCAGGGAAGTCATTAATAGTCCACAATAAGGACACATATAGTTGAAAAAACTCACCGGTAACACAATCATAAGTTCGTACACCATTAGTCCACAATTCTTTCAAATCTTTGATCAACGGTTGCAAATAAACGTCAATTTCCTTTCCAGGAGATTTTGGACCAGGTATGAGCAAAGACATGAAGAAGTTTGTCTCCTTCATGCATTTCCAAGATAGCAGGTTATAAGGGATTATCACCACAAGCCACATACTATACGAAGTATTCATATTTCCAAACGGATTAAACCAATCTGAAGCTAATTCCAAACGAACATTTCAGGGATCTAAAGTGAAATGAAGAAATTCATGATCAAAATGTTTCCACCCCTCTATATCAGCTGGATGTCGTAATACATCATTCGCTTCTACTTGCTTATCTTTATGCCATCTCATGTTAGAAGTACCTTCTTTTGATGCAAACAATCGCTTTAATCTCGGTATTATTGGAAAATGATGTAGTACCTTATGTGGGATTTTTTTACCATTGACATAATTAACTTTGTATCGAGACTCATCACAAACTGAGCATTATTGTAAATCTACAAATTATTTCAAATACAATACACAATTGTATTTGTAAGCATGAATAGACTCGTAACTTAGGCCTAAGTCAGGTAATTTTTGCTTAGCTTCATTAAAAGAAGTAGGTAAAACGGGACTGGCTGGAAACGATGCTTTTAACAGTTTTAACATGTCAAACGATTTCTTACTCCAACCATTTAGAACTTTGACATGCATCAACTTCACTAAAAAGTTCAATGACGAAAATTACGAACCAGGGTATAGTTCATTACGTGCCACTAAATCCTCAAATAAGCTTGTGGTATCTCTTTCTCAACCATTAGAGGACATTTCATTCTCGATCCCTTCTTCATCTGCGTCTTCGTTTTCAATTAGAACTTGTAGATCGTTTATAAGATTCAATATTTCATTTTCTTCAACATCATTACACTCTATGTTAGTTTATTCGTCATCATGTAATGAATAAGTTGTATAACTTTCAAAACTTCTAGATAAGTTGACTGGCTCTCCATAATATACTAATTTACAGTATGAGAGGATATTCCATATGTTAATAGATGTTGCTCCACACACTTTAATGACTCTCACATTGAATTCATACAATTTTTGCATGGGCATCTTTTTCGTCCGAAATCATTAACATGAAACTTCGTCACTTCTAAAAATTGGGATACTCATTCTCTATACTCGACTGACAATTTATTTCTAAGTTTTATCCATTATGTATTCATCTTTAAAAATAAACATTTTCTGACCAAACTTATAGTCCAAAACAAATTATAACCTGTGTTTCATCCAAAAATTAAGAATTGGATCATCAAAAAGCTAAACACGAAAATATAATCAAGAAAAGTCAGGGGAGTGCCCTAAAAAGTGGGTCAGCAGACTAATTGTGAAGCCAATCATGTGTGCAAAATGCTCTCATTTTCACTATCCAAAATGTCAATCTCCACCCTCTTCAAAAGCCTTCCAAAGTCTGGTCATTTTGGTGCTGCAATTACGTATACAAAGTCGAACTCAAGAAAGAGAAGATAATTCTTCAATTTCTGTATCTTTTTTCTTTTCTTTAGAGTACTACAATTCATGTCGAGAGTGCACAGAGATTCAAAAGCACCCTAGATATTTAAAAAAGATTGCTAATATCTTAATTAATTTTGATTGGTGTAATAATATTTAGCTCTAAAAAAGTAACATTTTTTTAATATATTTTTCACAGGAAAATCCACCACAAGATGGGTAAAAACCAAAGATGCCATAAACCCAGGAGCGAAGATCAGTCATGGACATAATTTTCCATTTGAAAAACTCAAGGAAATTATCCCAACCAGAATCCATCAAATAAAACCATGAAAAGACAACAAACAAACTATGATTTCACCATCAAAATCCCCAAAACAAACCCTGATCTCACCATTAAAATACCTTAAACATAACCATGAAAGAGAGAGATTACCTAACGCTGATCGACGATGAGGAAAGGGGATTTTGAGGAGGAAGATGGAGTTCGACGATGTTCGACGACCCAACGTTAATGATTTGAGGGGAGCGGTGTTCGAACGGAGGGGAGAGGCAAAAAACGAAAGGGGATTTCGGGGAGGCGATTTTAGATATGATATTAGGGTTACTAACTCCCGATGGGTATTATGTAACCGTCGAGAGTTAGTACTAACTCTCGACGCTTAAAATTACTCGTCGGGAGATATGCATGTATCTCTCGACGACGAGGAAGAACCATCGGGAGTTAGGTCATATTGCACCATAACTCCCAGTGATTGTTGTACGACATCCGGAGATATTATATCTCCTGACGATTGCTTTTAGTGTCGAGAGGTCTTCTTTTTCTTGTAGTGATATAATGGACAAAAATGTCAAATGTTTAAATCTCCACATCATATATATAAATATTTCTAAAGTTCAACATCATGTACATGTGTGGACTCAAACACTAAATTTTTTTTTTTTGTGGATAATACAGTGTCATTATCACTTGAGTTCGTGGTCACACTCTCGCATGCTATTAATTTAGAAGAACATTCATCTTAATATTAGTTTATTTTACTTTTTCTTATAAATAATAATTTTGATTCTCTAATGGAAATGCAGTATAGTCTTGAGTAACTATAATTTTTGCCTGAAAAAAAAGATGCAACTTTAATTTGAAATACAATGTGATAATTTATTTCGATGACTTCAAATTTAATTAATTAATTAATTATACGTTAAATATATATTTTTTTAAACACTAAACATCTAGATAAAAAAAATTTTAAAAAGGAAAAAAAGACAACAAAACCAAAAGGGATACAATAAAAAAAATAATAATAAATAAATAAATAAATATATATATATATATATATATATATAATCTCAAAAGACTTTCGACCCTCTCATTCCCACGAATCTCTTCGATGTTCACCACCAAATCCGTCCATCTTCATGGCTAACAACAATTCTTACCTTCTCCATAGTTGTCTCTTTCGTCTTTCTTTTATTTCTTAAATATTACATCACATTTAGAGAGAGAGATTTGAATTTGCGTTCTTCAACTTTTGGGAAATACTCTCATCATTTTTTCTACTATAAATTATTACGAATTAATGATTTCATATGTTGTATGTCACAAACAACTCCATGGCGTTACCAAATCAATCATTCAATTTTTGAGGCCAATGAATAATACTCGGACAATTTGCTAACACGAGTATAACTTATCATTTAAGACACCACTTCTTTCCTTTCAAGTCAGTAGTACTCAAAAGTGTGAATTCTTCCCTCCATATTTGTTGAACTCAAAATAATACTAACACAATTTAAAGTCTTAATTTTTATTGCGTTAAGCATTTATTGTAATTTCGAAATATAGTGCTCAAATTCACGTATCAAGTTCATCAATCATATAAATCTCCGCAAAACAAACCCTCCAGAAGAAGAAGGGCCTAAATAACTGAAAATGGGATATCAAATATGGGGGCAGTAAAACATAGTTCTGTCCCTCTTATACCATACAACTATAAGGCATAATAAAGAAGCATCTAACAATAATTCAATATAATCCTAAAGTATTGTTGGCCGTTGCTAGATTTTATGAGGGTGTCTACCATCTTGATATTAAAAGCTTTTATACCTCCATTTCTACAGTAGAACTGCTCATCGAAAAGCAACGAAACAAAAAATTGAAGTTCACGTTAGCGTAAAAATGAAATGGCCCAGTGACCAATCCAACTCTCCTCATCGCTGGAATCACGTGACTATCCCTTTGCCCTACCAAGGAGAAAGATGGTGTGAAAGATGTATATTAGAAAGATTGTTTAAATGAATTTCCACAGAATGCAATGCTTCTCCTTCATCTAAACTTGGTGACTATAAATCCAAGGAAAACAGTATTGGAAGAGGGATGATAGTAGGAGCGAAAAGACATATTTTACTAAAACAGAAAAACTTGATCACAAATGCTTCAATGGAAGTAATGGACAAGAGGGTGTACCTCTCGATATAAGAGTCATCCTCTGTATTAATCACTACAACGTCTCCAACAACGACGTGTGGCGGTACCTGGAAATACATGCAAATCACGGTCCTTAGCACACTCTAGGTTATACTAATAATTGTCGTAGAGGAAAATTTGAACTCGGCTTGGTATAGTGATACAGAGGATATGAAATAGCCAAGAATGTATTGAAACATCTAAAATTCGCTGAGGGGAACTGCCTCAATGGCTAAGCCACTGCACGGTGCACCCTGACATTCGATTACCAGAATCATATACAATGCCTCTGTCTATCAATGTACAACTTGTTGCAGATTCATATGTACAAATGCATACATTGATGTGCACATCCATAGACACAAAAATATACAAGTGCACACATGCAGTGCCTGTGTATAGCATATGAACTCAAATTATATTTCATTGTGATGGTGAGAAAGAGAGTCCATGTGGATAATGTTTCTCAGATATGAACACGTGAATCTATATCCAAGAGAGAGTGTGGGGGCAGTCCATGGGAGGTTCATCAAGGCTAAGAAAGTGGAGCATGAAAACAGATTCAAAATATGGGCAAGACTAAAAATATGGGCAAGACTAAAAATAAATTAGATAAATAGTAACCACACAAGTGAATCCAAAATGATTTAATTTTGTCTCCTGGGAAGGTTAAGTAGCACTGTATAAAAATTAAGCACCTAACTTACTTTTATTGTCATGCCATTGTCCAGTAACGCCTTCTTTTCCCTGAAACAAACAAAGTTATTAGGATTTAAGATTTATGGCCAAGTTAAAGCACCAAAAGAACGATCTAGAAATCTTTTCATAAATTATGCAACGACAAAAAGTTGGGAAAAAAGATGGATGGAAACAATCCATTTCTCTGAAGCTTTCAAAAATGAAATTCCTCTTGATTAATACTCTTAAAAACTCTGTTTTCTGCTCTTTTAGCTTTTATCTACTTACTATCTCGCCTTTTCTGATCCAAGTTAAATCAATCCTGAGCAAGAAACAAACCATACTTGATACCACCATCAAATGTTTGAAAATACTAATAACGCTGACAATATAACGATCTCAATTGTCGTGCCAAGGGAAAGGAACTCAATGTTTCAAGGTGTTTCTCTCTCTCTCTTTTTCACTTTTTTTAAATATCCGTGATTGTGAGTATCCAGACCAGTTTATGGCGCACCTTGACTAATCTCACGGGACAACCTGCATGAAACTCGTAGGATATTAAATCCTAGTTAAGTGACCATCATGGATTGAATCCATGACCTCAATGTTTTAAAGTCTGTTTCAGGAAAAAAAAATGTTTCTAAGGTCAAAATTTGAGGGAACTTTGAGATGATATATGCATTATGACCATGGCCATTCATTTCTGCACTTCAAAGTCCCCTTCCAAGTCTGTTGGGAAGAGGAATTATCAAACATGTAGTATTGTGACCACTAAAACAGGATAATAACTCCAGACTCCTTGAACACAACTGAAGAATACCCAGGATTATTGATTTCAATCACTAGGGAACTCTTAAAATTCCTTCACTAAAATTAGAGTCAAGCCCAAGAATATAAATGCCGTAGCCTCCAGAAGGCAAGGGCAGGAGTTTCTAGGTTCCTGGAAGAACTTGAGAGATGAAGGTGGCTTGAAAACACTTCCAACAGCAGAGTGAAACCATACAGACGACCCCAAGTCAAGAGTATAGGAGAATGAATAACTTCCCATACAAAGCCAATCGTGTAATTAGTTCTTGATTTCACATGATTGGTGTTGATAAATATTTAATAAAATGCCAAGCATGGTCTGCAATATGTTATGATTGTCTGAGTTATACTATATTAACATGCCCAGTGTTTGAGCACACGATAGTAAAACAAGGGTTGAGTTTGTTGTTTTAACTTGAGAGATTTCCAGATGCCAATATTTTTCTCTAATCAAACTCCAAACTCAGAAGCTTAGAAGCATGGATATGGACATGGAGACAACACACGGGGATACGCTAATTTTAAAAGAACCAGGACATGAACACATTGGGGATATGCTCTTTTTTAATATTATTTTTTAAGGATATATACAAATTAAACATAAAATACTAAATGTACTCCACTAAAGAAAGCATAAAATCTCAAGTTGATTAACAATTACATGAGATGAAACATTTAGGTTTCTTACTTCAATTTTTCCTTTTCTTTCTTTAGCCTCTTTTTTTTTTTTTTTTTTTTTTTCAAAAAAATAAAATAAAATAAAAAATTAACATCTTTGTTTAACATATAGTTTATTTGGGGTTTAAATTTGGGTCTAACACAAAAAGTTGGACCATTGTCTCTTTAAAAAATTTCTCAAGCGTGTCCAAGAAGTGTCTTATTGTATCCCACGTGTCTGAAATTAAATATAAATAAAAATAGGACACAAAATTTGCATGTCGGGACACGTGCCTGGAGTGTGTCCATCCTTCATAGCTCAGAGTTCCCTCCCTATATTTGGATTGATTTCTCTTACCCCCATATCACTTGAATTCATTTTTTGAACAAAAAGTCTACCGCATTCTAGCCAAGATAATATTGCGAGAAAGATTGTAACTGAAAGTTGCATGATCACAATTTCGCTTTTTATTACACATACACAGGTAGAAGGAAACATACTTGGGAGTAGCTGCAATTCCCTTCATAGGTGGTTGCGCTTCCTTCACAACACATGTCACTCGTTTGGGAACCGATGCAGATAAGGGAGTGTCATTGAAAAGTTGTACCATAACTTTCATGTCATCTATTTTTCACGTTTATAAAGTGTTAGTTCCTAGAATAAAAAAAAAGATATTAATTATGAATGGTGGTACATGACAAATAACATTGGCTTGACATTTTGTGGCATGTATAGATATAATTATCATTATTATTATATAAAATGATAGAATAATGGGGAAACATTTTTAGACAAGCCAAGGTTTTTTCGAGTTCACAGAGAGATAAGACTTCAATCACAAATATTTAATCATGATAGATAATAAATAAGTCAAGTAACAAACCGAATATAAGTTTGTAATGCTTATGCATGATATTTTAAATTTTCATCACCTTGTAAATACATGGCAGCTTTACCAAACAATTCCTCGGGAACTTCCAGTTGCTCAAACGTATCAGGGCTAACATACAATCAACAGAGCAAATTTTCAGTAAATTTCATTCTAAAATACTTTCCCATTCAAGTTCACCATATATAAATATTGAAGGGCTTGTAGCTGGAGAATCATGGAACTCACTCCATTAATAGTACTTTGGCATCCCTATCCCTACACATAAATATATATGCTTTCTCCTGCACAAAAACCCCTGCAACAATTCATTAGTCACAAGATGTGATGGGAACTTACATTAGATAGAAGGATTACTAATGCTTAACACTATTCCTGATGTTTAGACATTAAAATTATAGTACTATATCATAGGTATGGATGGAATAAAAATTTCTGGTAGTAGATGTCATAACATTAAGGTTTTATAAATATTTTAAGAAACAATCACTGCATACATCAACAAATGACAATCTACTAATAATTAGAGGTATCCCAACAAAACGGTCGAGCAGTTTATTCCATGCTTATTAAAGAGATGTATGACCTAAATGCACAACCTCATCAAGCAATTTATCCAATGCGAAGTTCAAGAATCCAAAACTGTCCTACTGGTCCATCAGACTGAACCAGTTTATTATTTTTTGACAAAAAAAAAATCAAATATAATACGTCAAACATGCTTTTTTTAACAAGCATATCATATATGCTTGTTTTCATTCTTTTCCCCGTAATACAATAAATTAATTAGAGGAAATTATCTTTAGTTTTAAATATCTTTGGAACTTCTGTATTTAAAATAAAAACCTTTAAAGTTTCAACACAATAGTTATAGAATGAGTCACAATATTATCAAAGTATGAACAATAAATACTTTAGTAAATATGTCCTTCTCAGGCCTACAACTTGAACTTTTGAAATAATGTGACATCATGCATTTAACGTCCATATCTTTTTCTTTTTTCTTGTTCAATTATCAAAGAGAAAGAAAGTTCTCTAATGGCCATATCATGCAACAATGCTTAGGTGATAGAAAAATTAGACAAAAAATGAAGTTGACAGCTCTCTATACACCATAAAACCTCCCAACCTGGATTAGTCAACCATGAAAGAAATTGCTATGATCATTACTAACGGGAATTGCTAAAACATCAGTCAGTGAATGTATGACATGCTGAATTTCTTTCAAAACTGTTGCCGTTTAGGATCTAGAAATCATGTTTAAAGTTCAATACAAAATACGTCAGTAAGAACAAAAACTAAGAAATGGAAATAGAGAAAAACGTCCTCAAACAGGTTATAGGATTTCATTTGCAACAAGATTTGTATAAAAGGCACATCTGATGCATGGGATATCTATAAGGAAAAGTGTGTAACTGTCAACAGATTCATCTGTGGCCAACCGTTGAGTTACTTTGTTTCCACTTTCAACGTCACGAAGTTCAACCTGTGATAAAGTAGAGGTTAATTTTACACTAGCAAACAAAAGCACTTGCATTTCATCCGAAAGAAAATAAAACAACGTTGACCCCATGACAATTGGTGGGTATGCATATATACACAATATGTACACCATCCACATATTGAGTACATATATGCAATGTCATACACAAACTTAGACATGTGTGCATCCATACACACACGAGAATCAAGGGAGAGAGTGAAGCACCCCCGGGGTGGGGGTCCACTATAGATTTTACAATAAAGGTTTAAATGTCCATCAAAATTAAGTAGATGCGAAACATATAAAATGTTGTTAATCATGCTGTGGAACAGGCTATTATTGCGAAAATCCCAGGGGGGAAGGGACCCTTAACCCAAGTGTTATATTTGATTATTTACTAAAGTCTCCTTCTCGAAGAACATTTTGTCGTTCCTTCGCACCCCCACCCCAGGGTGGCAGAAGTTTATGAACACGGTTCGAATACCACACATATGAGAGAGAGAGAGAGGTGGAAAGATGCATAGGAAAGAAGATCATCAACCGAGAGTGAGAGGCGTGGAAGTTGAGCACTAGAAAAACTGAAAACCAATTTTCCAAGTAATTGCTAAAAATCAATAATCGTGTCCCACAAAAAATACGTATTTCTCACGAGTCTCAACCACTTCATGTGCAGCGTTGTCTCGAAACACTCTAGCCTTCTTCTAGGATGACTGCAAAGATTCTTTGAGGCTCTTAGGTAACACCAGGAGATGCCAAAGAGGAAAGGCCACAGCACGATGGAAATGGTAAAAACTAACCTCTGAAAATACCCAAAGACATCTTTAACACCTCAATTGGTAGGATTTTTTGGGACATTTTAGGACACTGAAAAGGGGCTTGACCTCAATGGGAATGTTTAAAATTAAGATAGAACCTTAAGCAATTATTCCGCCTTTGCTTGATGCAATTGGAGGATCTTTCTACTATCTCCCTTACCCAAATAAAATGCATTGCTTGTCCCAGAAAAAGAATCCAAGAAAATTCAATTAAAATCGAAATAGCTAAACTTTGAAGTTCAGAGATCAACCTTAATCGTGGCTTTTCCTCTTCCTTCATGTGAATGTTCGACTTTTGTAACCTAAACCAGGAGACATAACCAAGAAACAAGCATCATATAAGATAATACTACTATTCTATTTCAATCATATCAATGAGAAGTAAAGATGTAAAAAAAAGCATACCTGGAAAATACGTTCTGGATAAAATAATTCATGCAACAAAGCAAAGTCATCCAATCAGTGTATGCATACAAATCATGAGAGACAGAGATAAACGATTGCTTTACTAGTCAACAGGCAGTTCACAATCAAATATCAACACATATAAACAATAACCTTTCCGTTCAATTATATTGCCCACTCTCACCTGCATCATAAACAGAAACCACAAGAAAGTAAGACATCTCAAACGACAACGTTGAACAAAAATACAACAAGTTGCATCATACAATCGAAACCCATTAAATTAAAATCGCTAACCTAAGCTACACATAAAACCCATTATGAAAAACTACTAAATACAAAGAGAAACGTCGAATAAAATAGAAAGATCACCAAGTAGCAGAAGCAAACTTACATCGGAACCTTGGACTTTGAATCCACGGTGTTGAATGACGGACCATAGAGAGCAAAGCAAATGGCGGTCACCGTCCACGACGTGACGAGCTCGTGCTGAAGAAAGCAAATCCGATACAGAGGATGAAGAAGAGAAGGATGAAAAATTATTGGATGAAGGGGGAGAGAGGGCCCTAGAGATCCCTTTGCGCAGTAGAAGAGCTCGGATCATGTTGCAGTGCAAAATCCAGTAGCTAAGTGAAGAAACTAGAGCTCCATTTCCATCATTAATGACCGGATTTTGCAATGACGATGGCCACCTTCTTCGTCCAGTTTTAACTCCGACGCTTTGCTCCGGTTACCATCATCCGGTGGCGTGGCTTTAGGCTATTTTATAAGATGGATTTTTCATTTTCTAATGTAACATTTTACGGAGTGTTTGTTTCAAGAGTTAAAAAGATTGAATAGGTTAGACATCCTAAACAACCGGTGGCCAATTCGGTGACCAAACTCCGACTGCCACTTCAGTGATCGTTGTCGGCCAACCTTCGACGGCCATCAGCCAAGTCCAATCAAATGAACATCCATAGGAGAGTTAGAAGATTCTTCGATCTAATGATTTATTATGTGATGCTTATTCTCAAGACAAATTAATAATTAGACCATCAATATTCAAAGTGAGGATTGAATCTCCTGCATTTTTAGAACGAATTCATGGTGATATATATGGACCTATTAACACACCAAGTGGACCATTTAGATATTTTAGTATTAATCGACACATCCAACAGGTGGTCACACGTGTGCTTATTATTAAGTCGAAATCTTGCATTTGCAAGATTATTTCCTCAAATAATTAAGTTAAGAACATAATTTCTTGATTATACAATTAAGACCATTCGTCTTAATAATGTTGGTGAATTTACACCCTAAGCTTTTGATAATTATTGTATATTAATTGGGATAAGTGTTGGACATGTCGTAGCTCATGTTCATACACAAAATGGTTTAGTAGAATCATTCATAAACCGTTTGCAATTAATTGCAAGACCATTACTTATAAGAGCTAAGCTTCCTTCATCTATATGGGGATATGCTATTTTGCATGTAGCGTCACTTGTACGCATTAGGCCAGTAGTTTATCATAAGTACTCGCCATTACAATTAGCTTATGACCATGAGCCAAATATTTCCCATATGAGAATTTTTAGATGTGCAGTATATGTTCCAATTGCTCCACTACAACGTACTAAGATGGTTCCTCAAAGGAGGTTAGGAATATATATTGGATATCATTCCCCATCAATTGTTAAATATCTTGAACCCTTGACAGGTAACGTATTTACTGCATAATTTGCTGATTGTCATTTTTTAAGGAACTCTTATACAAGAGTACCACTAAGCGGAAGCGGATCTTTCTAAAGACTTACCACATTTACATTCAAACAAACAGATATGCATCATACTACAAAATTACCGGCATGTTTTACAACTAAATAACAAGAGAACAAGAAAACTTACCAGGCGAAGAACCTTTCTTCGTAGCAAATCTCGCTCTCCCCAAAGAACGAGTGTTCTCGCTCTCGCTGGAACATCAAGCTATCGTTCACCAACACCATTGGTCGTCTACCACGAACGACCTCCACACGAACACAAGAAGATGGGGACGACACCACCACTTGGAACCCTTAGTATTCTCAATGTGAGAATCCAAAGAGTGGGCTCTATTGGGATTTGGTAGAGGGTCGAAGGATAAGAAGATCGTATACAACGGTCAAGAAAGTGGGAGAAGGCTTAGTCTATCGTATAGACAAAATACTTGATCGTTTAGATGTAGTATACGACCGTTTAGGAAAAAGGTCGTGATCGTCTATACGACCGTTTAGTAAATGCTCAGGCGCTAGACAATTGTTTAATGAAACGTAGGCGATCGTTTAGAAGATGGCGCGCGCATGTAAGCGATTGGGTAGTAAGTTCGAGCTATCATATAGTCTCTCAATTTACCAAACGATAGGAAACAAACACTTCTTAAGCAAATAACCGTGATTTCTTGCAAAATGAAAACGATTTTCATTTTATTCTTCAATTACGAAAACTGATTAGAACTTCCCACTAACGCACGATTACGGAGAAAACGGCGTGCATAATTATCCCATAATTGTCAAATTAAAATAATAAATATAATCATATTATATTCATTAACCTATAGTTTAATATCATATATCAACCATAGTATTTTCGCCTCCACTAGATATAAATCATATTTATATTCATGTTTCTCCAATTAATGTATCTTATACATAAAGTTAATCATATCATATATAATTAACCAGTTCAATCATATCATATATAATCAAACTCCCTCTTGTCAATTTGAACATTTCAAACTGACCCAAAAACTGATTCTCAACTTGAAT
Source organism: Benincasa hispida (assembly GCF_027475165.1). Classification (NCBI taxonomy): domain Eukaryota; kingdom Viridiplantae; phylum Streptophyta; class Magnoliopsida; order Cucurbitales; family Cucurbitaceae; genus Benincasa; species Benincasa hispida. The sequence continues at coordinate 54,958,223 of NC_143479.1, read as the reverse complement.
CCATTGAGCTACCAAGGGGACCTTATAGACCTATGGCTCGAAGCTCCAACGGTACGTGAATAACTGACTAAACTCTTTAGCCACGAAATCCACCATCTATTAACTGCCAGGCATTTCACTAAAGACCGACAGTTGAACTATCCTTACCACAGATATATTTCTGTGTCCATCAAATATAACAAATCAACAGTACGATAACCCTTCACAGATGCTCGTAAGTACAACTAGGCCAATTTACCATTTTGTCCCTGTAGTTACATCTAACTCCTTAGATACCACTGATCCCTCTAATGAACAATACAACAAAGTTCTGCTATGTGTGGACACCTCTCGGGCCATGAGAAGGTGTGTGGTGCCACATCGTTCAAGCCCCGGGATCAGTTCTTAAAGGAGTAATCTATCTACTTACCTTTGCTTCGGGGAAGGAGTGAATTCCTACTTGTGTAGCTGAGTTCCCAACTCCCAAATCAGAAAAATCTCCAAAGTGGTAGGTTTGAGTCGGCGACCTGGCCACTCGCACCCATGCAAATCAAAGGATCGCCCTCAAACGCAGGAGTTCCCAACTCACTCAGGATTGAGATCATGTTACCTATGGTCATCTTAGTGAAGTAAAGTCTTTGTCATGAACGACGTTATATAACGAGACGTTAACACTTCGTGGTCAGGTCTTATACAAACTCTTTGTATAAGATGCCCTCGCTCGCACGTCACCACATGAATGATCAGGATCTGACCATTTGTAGCAAGTTACAACACTTGTAACTATTTCACAAAAGCGGGCCGCATTCGTAGTGTTCCAGGATAATGTTTCCCTCCTACATCCATATACTACAGACTATTTTAGTTATCACTTAAGACATGATCCACTTGTATGTCACCACATACATGCTTAAGTTACATAATGACAACCAGAGATTTTAGTTTATTGGTTTGTGGTAAAGCAAATAAAACATCCAATGTTCAAAGACAAGTAGTGAAGAAAATATCATATATTATACATCACAAGCGTTCGTACAAAACTGTGTTTACAAACTACAGGACACGAGACTTTAGAGCACTCGGTTTCTGATATTCCAATTCATTGCTGCAAGAGAATTGCATTTACATTCACGGTGGGTACAACATGTCTAGTCTCTGTATTAATTGTTAATTCGTATGTGGATGTGTGGATTAATGGAGTTTACTGGGATGTAACCTTGGTTTGTTGAATTCTCAAGTTAATTGTAAAGGCCCCTGCGTTTTTGGGCACAATCAATTGCTATCGAGTATGTATTTTCAAAGTTAGTTTGTCTTGAGTCGTTCGTGATGAATTTCGGTTGTTGTTCTTTGCGGAAGAAGACGGTCAAGTGTTGGTCGTGTCGTGTTGACGATGAGGTAGACGATCGCTGAGTATCGGATGCTCAGCTGTTGTTTAACTCGCGTACGCACTAGACAATTGTATAGCTCAGCAAGTCTCTTCGCTTAGTTACTGACTATACGATGCGGAGTAATAACGTGGTAAATTGTTAACCTTTTGCGTGCTAAGCGATCGTCTAGACGATTAGGCTTTGCGGCCTCATTATTGTCCATGTGATCATTTAGCTTTTGTGCTATCGTCTAGTGTGCGCTACATGATCATTTACCTAAAGGCGTTTACTAAACGATGGGAGCTTCACCCGACGGTTCAAGACCTGGTTCGCTTGTGAACCGGTTTGCTCAGCAGAATAATGTAATAGATAGTTTTCTCATTTCGGTTCTGTATTGGTTCATCCTGATCCATTAATCCATGGTCTTATACATGTGATGTATGTTTTTTTTATGTCATATGGTATGCACATATAGATCAATCCCACCTTAGGTTATACATTGGTCATGCATATTCTCTTTATTATAAGTGTTATGATTTAGTGAAGCATGATTTAATTTACATAAGTACATGTTCATGCATCATATAATATAAGGATTATATTTATGTATGCATTATTTATTTAGCGTAATATTTATAAGCGTTATAATCGTTATGTAGCATGTGTGTTTTCGTTGTTTATTTTATAAATGGTTATAAAATGAAATTAGAACTAAAATAATTAGTAAAAGGTTAAAATGTAGAAAATCTATCTATAAGAGACCTTTTGTCTAAGGCAAGTTCTGTCTAGGCTGGGGTATTTAAGGGGACGGCAACGGAACACCCCTACCTGGGAACCTACCTGGAAAGGTGATTTAGATAGATTTGATGCATGCATACAAGTTAAGGTCAGTTTATTAAAGAATTTAATGTGACTACTTGGACTTGTTTTATTTCAAAGACAAAAGTTGTTTTTGAGCAAACTTAATAAATGACTTAGATTATAATTAGTAGCTGGATTGTCTAGGTTAATAATATTGGGTTTGATGCCCTAAAGTCTCGTGTCCTGTAGTTTGTAAATAGTTTGTATGAACGCTTATGATGTATAATATATGATATTTTACTTCGCTTCTTGTTTTTGCTCAATTGTTTGCTTTATTTTTGCTTTACCATAAACCAATCAACCTAAAATCCTTGGTTATCTGTATGTAACTTAAGCATGATGTGGTGGCATACAAGTGGATTATGACTTAAGTGATAATCAAAATGATCTGTAGTATATGGGTATAGGAGGAAAATCTTATCCTGGTAACGCTACGGATGCGACCCGCTTTATGAAATGGTCACAAGTGTTTGACTTGTCACAGATGGTATGATTCTGATAATTCGTGTAGGGGACATGCGAGCAGGGGCATCCTATACAAAGAGTTTGTATAAAATCTGACCACGAAGTGTTAACGTCTCGTTATATAAAACTGTTCATGACATAGACTTCACTTCACTAGGATGACCATAGGTAACATGACCTCAATCCTGAGTGAGTTGGGAACTCCTGCCATTGAAGGTGGTCCTTTGATTTGTATGGGTGCGAGTGGCTAGGTCGCCGACTCAAACCTACCATTTTGAGGATTCGTCTGATTTGGGAGTTGGAAACTCAGGTACACAAGATGGAATTCACTCCTTCCCCAAAGCAGGGGCAAGTAGATAGATAGCTCCCTTAAGGGCTGATTCCAGGGCTTGAACGATGTGACGCCACACACTTTCTCTTGGCCCGAGAGGTGTTCACACATAGTTGGACTATGTTGTATTGTTCATTAGAGGAATCAGAGGTATTTAAGGAGTGAGATGTAACTACAGGAGCAAAACGGTAAATTGGTTCAGCTATACTTACGAGCATATGTAACGGGTCATCGTACTCATGATTGGTTATATCTGATGGACACAGAAATATATCTGTGGTAAAAAGAGTTCAATTGTTGGTCTTTAGTGGAATGCCTGATAGTTAAGGGATGGTGGATCTCGTGGTTAAAGAGTTTAGTAAGCTATTCACGTACCGTTGGAGCTTCAAGCCATAGGTCCATAAAGTCCCCTAGGTAGCTTGGATAAAGTCGAGAATCAGTTTTTGAGTCAGTTTGAAATGTTCAAATTGACAAGAGAGAGTTCGATTATATATGATATAATTGAATTGGTTAATTATGTATGATATAATTGACTAAATGTATGAGATACATTATTTTGGAGGAAATTAGATATAAATATGATTTACATCAAGTGGAGGAGAAATTACCATAGTAGATATATGAGATCAAACTATAGGTTAAGAATATAATATGATTATATTCATTTATTAATTACTCTGTCGGTTATGTGATAATTGGCCGAAAATTTCTCCTAAATCGTGTGGAAGTGGGAAGATTAATTTTTGTCATTCTAACTGAAGAATAAAATGAAAATTGAAATAGGAAAGATCCGAACGCATTTTTGGATACTCTTGTTTAAGAGTTCCTTCAAATAAACCCCTAGGTAGAACATTCAGTGGGAGGTACTTGGGGCATTTGATGCTTCATTTACACCTCTCGTGTTTCTCCCTCATAGTCCACACCGTGAAATCTATCCTCGGCCACGTGACACCCTGGGAGTGTCCCCCTAAAGGATGGTGTTTGGGTAGGACAATATCAAGGTGGATGGAGAGAACGTTCATAGAAAGTGGGAGTAGGAAGTGCGACAGCATATCCCACGGTCTCTCTCGTTAGATTAAATAAAGTTTCTGCGCATCGACTCGTGGCACCCTGGATGTGTCCCCCTATAGGATGGCTGTTTTGCACGTTTCTTTATTTGATCTCCTGTAAGAGGATAAGGTTACTTAGTCTCTTGTCCTAATCTACTTTTTCCCTTCGGTGGGTGCATTAGGGAGGGACTCTGGGGCCGAAAACAAGGGGTTACACTTACGCAAAATTGTTAAGAGTTAATAGTTCTAAATCGAAAAAATGGTGGCTATTAGTTTCAGTTCCAATAGTTGGTTTTGCCTAATGGTTGAGAATATCTTATCCCAGTGAAGGCACATCTGATCACCCCACCGGTGACGTTTGTCCTGCCTTGTTGAGGCATCATTGCAAAATAGAAATCTTTTCACTTAGGATACTTGGAATCTGTTTTGCTAAAACTAATTGGTTAAAAATGTGGTTTTCGCAAAGTCTTATAAAAGGTTACTCCTTTTTTCAGCAACGGTTTTAAATGACTATAACTACTATCAGTTTACTTAGCGCTGAAAAACTGAATGGCCAAAAGCATTCAAGTTGGAAACATATGCTCACGACGATACTCATCATCGAGGATCTTAAGTTTTTCCTTACAGAGGAATGTCCTCCTATTCCACCTCAGAACATTACTCGAAATGTTCGGGCAGCTACGAGTGTTGACACGACAAATGAGAAGGCCCGAGCCTATATCTTGGCTAGTCTTAGTGATGTGTTAGCCAAGAACCACGAGTCCATGGTCTCAGCACGTGAGATCATGGAGTCCTTGCGGGGAATGTTCGAACAACCATCTAGACAACTCAAGCATGAGGCCCTGAAACGCATCTTCAGCTCCAAAATTGAGGAAGACACCTCAGTTCGTGAACACGTGCTGAATATAATGGTCCACTTTAACGTAGAAGAGATGAATGGGTCTAAAATCGATGAGGGCAGTCAGGTTAGCATTATCCTGCATTCATTGCCGATGAGCTTCTTCCACTTTTTTAGCAATACGATTCTTAACAAAGTGGACTATACCCTTACCACTCTCTTTAATGAGTTGCAGACCTACCAATCCTTGCTGAAAAGTAAGGAGAAAAAGGGAGGTGAGGCAAATGTTGTCTCGTCTTTTAAAAGGTTCCATTGAGATTCGACCTCAGGAATAAAGTTTGCACCTTCAACTTCTAACTCCGGAAAGCGAAAAAAGAAAAAGGGTGGTAAAGGGAAAGGGAATGCGCCTGCTAACCCGCCACCTGTCGTCCAGAAGAAGCGTCCACCACCGGTTAAAAAGGAAAATGTTTCCACTGTAACTAGGACGGACACTGGAAGAGGAATTGTCCTCGTTATCTAAAGGAAAAGATGGCAGCCAAGGCTAAGGCCAAGGCAGACAAAGGTAAATGTGATTTACTTGTGTTAGAAACTTGTTTAGTGGAGAATGATAATTTTGCTTGGATAATAGATTCGGGCGCCACTAATCATGTATGCTCTTCTTTTCAGGGGATTAGATCCTGGCGACAGCTAGAGGCTGGTGAGATGATGTTGTGAGTAGGCACCAGGCATGTCGTCTCAGTTGTGGCAATGAGAGGCATCCAGTTAACTTTACATAATAGGTTTCTTGTATTAAAAGATGTCTCTGTAGTTCATGAACTAAAAAGGAACCTTATTTCTGTAAAGTGTTTGTTACAATGCAATTATACTCTTTCTTTTAAATTGAATAAAGCGTTTATTCATAAGGATGGTGTTGAAATTTGTATAGCTAAACTAGAAAATAACTTGTATGTGCTAAGACTATTAGCCTTAAGTTCCCACCATAACATAGAGATGTTTAAATTCACCGTAACTCAATCTAAACACCAACAAGTTTCTCCAAAGAAATGCCCAACTTTAGTACCTTCAATTAGGGCACATCAATCTCAATAGGATTGAGAGATTGGTGAAGAATGGCCTTCTAAACGAGTTAGAAGAAAATTCTTTACCAGTGTGCGAATCTTGCCTTGAGGGTAAGATGACTAAAAGACCTTTTGCTGGAAAAGGTTATCGAGCCAAAGACCTTTTGAATTAGTACATTCTGACCTTTGTGGTCCTATGAATATGCGAGCTCGAGGAGGTTATGAGTACTTTATCAGTTTTACTAATGATTACTCGAGATATGGGTATGTCTATCTGATGCAACGAAAGTTTGAATCTTTTGAAAAGTTGAAATTATTTAAGGCTGAAGTTGAGAATGCTTTGGATAGACGAATTAAAACACTTCGATCAGATCCAGGACTATTTATTAGAACATGGAATCGTTTTCCAACTCTCGGCACTGGGTACACCTCAACAAAATGGTGTAGCGGAAAGGAGAAACAGAATCTTGTTGGACATGGTGCTTTCGATGATGAGTTACGGTTCATTATCGGACTCGTTTTGGGGTTTTGTAGTGGAAACTGTTGTATATATTCTCAACTATGTTCCTTCTAAGAGTGTTGCGAGAACACCTTTGGAGTTGTGGAAGGGGTGTAAAGCTAGTTTACATCACTTCGGCCTATGGGGTTGCCCAACACATGTGCTTGTGGCAAATCCCAAGAAGTTGGAATCACAATCAAGGTTGTGCCTCTTTGTAGGCTACCCTAACGGTACACGAGGCGGTTACTTTTATGATCCGTCCAAAAACAAGGGGTTTTTTTTTCCACGAACGCTACTTTCCTGGAGGAGGATCATATCAGGGAGCACAGTCCATGTATTAAAGTCGTGTTAAGTGATCTTTCTAAAGAAACTACTAAAACTTCAACAATAGTTGTTGAAGGACCTGCTTCATTAACCAGAGTTATTGATGATAGTTCATCTGGTAGGTTGGTTCCACCTCAAGAGTTGAGGGAACTCGACGCAGTGGGAGGGTTACAAACCCGCATGATCACTATCTTGGTTTCACAAAGATCCTATGGTGGCAGATGGCGACGTTGAGGATCCGTTGTCCTATCAAAAGGCAATGGAGGATGTTGACCAGGATGAATGGTTCAAAACCATGAATCTCGAGATGAAGTCGATGTACTTCAACTTGGTATGGAATCTTGTAAATCAACCTGATGGGATAAGACCTATAGGTTGTAAATGGATCAACAAGTGCAAACAGGGTGCTGATGGGAATATGCAAACCTTCATGGCTCGACTTGTGGTAAAGGGTTATACCCAGGTGAAGGGAGTCAACTATAAGGAGACTTTCTCACCTGTTGCCATGTTAAAGTCGATCTGCATCCTCATGTCCATTGCCGCTTATTATAATTATGAGATCTGGCAAATGGACGTCAAGATGCCTTTTCTGAATGGCAATCTTGTGGAGACCATTTACATGGTGCAACCCGAAGGATTCATTGCCCAAGGTCAAGAGAAAATTTTTTGCAAACTGAATCGATCCATTTATGGGCTGAAGCAGATGTCTCGATCTTGGAATATTCGGTTTGATGCTGCGATCAAATCGTATGGCTTTGACCAAAACGTTGATGAACCTTGTGTTTACAAGAAGATAGTCAACAACTCAGTAGCTTTCTTAGTATTGTATGTAGACGATATACTACTCACTGGGAATGATGTAGGTCTACTGACTGCAGTTAAGATCTGACTAGTGACCCAATTCCAAATAAAAGATTTAGGAGAGACTTAGTTTGTTCTGGGTATACAGATCTTTCGGGATCATAAGAACAAAGTGCTAACGCTGTTCAGGCATCGTATATTGACAAAATCTTGCTCAAGTATTCGATGCAGAACTCCAAAAGGGGCCTACTACCATTCAGGCATGAAGTCACTTTGTCTAAGAACATGTGTCCTAAGACGCCTCAAGAAGATGAGGACATGAGACGAGTCCCATATGCATCTGTCGTTGGCAGTTTAATGTATGCGATGCTCTGCACTAGGCCAGACATCTGGTATGCTGTGGGAATAATCATTAGGTATCAGTCTAACCCAGGCCAGGGTCACTGAACCGCAGTTAAGAATATCCTCAAGTATCTTCGGAGAACCAGGGACTTCATGCATGTGTATAGATCTAGGGATTTGGTCCTTACTGAATACACGGATTCTAACTTTCAGACTGATAAGGACTCTCGAAAGTCCACTTCAAGGTCAGTATTTACTCTTAAGGGAGAAGCTGTAGTGTAATGGAGCACTAAGCAGGCGTGCATCGCCGACTCCACGATGGAGGCCGAGTACGTAGCGGCTTGTGAAGCTGCTAAAGAGGCTGTCTGGCTTAGGAAGTTCTTGACATAGCTGGAAGTTGTTCCAGATATGTGAAGGTCCATCACCCTCTATTGTGACAATAGTGGTGTTGTGGCAAATTCCAAGGAGACCAGGAGTCATAGGCGCGACAAACACATAGAGCGAAAATATCATTTGATCCCCGAGATAGTGTATCGAGGAGACGTGATCGTCACGAAGATTGTCTCAGAGCAAAACATTGCTGATCCGTTTACGAAGGCTCTCACAGCTATAGTGTTTGAGGGTCACCTTCAGAGCATGGGTTTATGGGACTGCCCGTAGCTAGACTAGGGTAAGTGGGAGATTTTGTTGAACTAGGTTTTTTATGCCCTAGTGTATTGTTTTGTATCTGTTTGGTTGTACTCCCCACTTAGCTTTAGGATAAGTGGGAGATTGTTGAGGTTTGTGCCCTAAAGTCTCGTGTCCTGTAGTTTGTAAACAACTTTGTTAGAACACTTATGATGTATAATATATATGATATTTACTTCACTACTTGACTTTTCACATTTAGATGTTTTTCATTTTACCACAAACCAATAAACTTAATATCCCTGGTTTTCTTTATGTAACTTAAGCATGTATATTGTGACATACAAGTGGATCATGTCTTGAATGATAACCAAAATAGTCTGTAGTATATGGATATAGGAGGGAAACCTTATCCTGGTAACACTACAGATGCAGCCCGCTTTGTGGAATTGTTACAAGTGTTGTGACTTGTCACAGATAGTCTGATCTTGATCATTCGTGTAGCGCACATGCGAGCGGGGGCGTCCTATACAAAGAGTTTGTATTAAACTTGACCTCGAAGTGTTAATGTCTCGTCATATAACTTCGTTCATGATTGAGACTTCACCTCACTAGGATGACCATAGGTAACATGACCTCAATCCTGAGTGAGTTGGAAACTCCTGCAATTGAGGATGGTCCTTTTATTTGCATGGGTGTGAGTGGCTAGAGCGCCGACTCAAACCTACCACTTTGGGGATTCTTCTAATTTGGGAGCTGGGAACTCAGCTTCACAAGATGGAGTTCACTCCTTTCTCGAAGCAAGGGTCAGTAGATAGATTGCTCTCTTAAGGGCTGATCCCTGGGCTTGAACGATGTGGCACCACATACCTTCTCATTGCCCGAGAGGTGTTCATACATAGTAGAACTATGTTGTATTATTCATTAGAGGGATCAGTGGTACTTAAGAAGGAAGATGTAACTTTAGGGGCAAAATGGTAAATTGGTCTGCTGTAATTACGAGCATATGTGAAGGGTTATCGTACTGATGATTGGTTATATCGAATGGACATAGAAATATATCTATTGCAATAAGAGTTCAACTGTCAGTCTTTAGTGGAATGTCTGGCAGTTATTGGATGGTGGATATCGTGACTATAGAGTTTAGTCAACTATTCATGTACCATTGGAGCTTCGAGCCATAGGTCCATAAGGTCCCTTTGGTAGCTTGGATACAAGTTGAGAGTCAGTTTGGGTCAGTTTGAAATGTTCAAATTGACAAGAGCAAGTTCGATTATATATGATATAATTAACTTTATGTATAAGATACATTAATTTGGAGGAAATTGGATATAAATATGATTTATATCTAGTGGAGGAAAAATACTATGATTAATATATGATATCAATTTATAAATTATGAATATGATGTGATCATATTCATTGTCTATTAATTGGACGGTTAAAAGGGTAATGGGGTGGCGTCTCTTCTATTTTAATAACGGATGAGTAAGTTGAAAGATTACTTTGAGATGCATAAATAGCTCACGGTGTGTTAAGCATAAAAGTGCGGATATTGTGTTGAAGTGTGTCATCATTTAGAAAATCTGTGCCTATACGATAGTGCCTGCACGATTGCTTACCTATACGATAGTGCTAAGCGATCGCTTAACGATTACACCTGCGCACGTTATTTACTAAATGATCGTTTACCTTTTCAGCGATCTTTTAACGCCCGATATTTACTAAACGATCGTATAGACAATCGTTTAGTTTTTTCTACACGATCGCTTACCTTTTTTCCTACATAATTGTATACTTCACCTAAACAATCAAACATTTTGTCTATATGATAGATGAGCCTATCTCTCACTTGCTTGATCGTTGTATACGATCTCTCTTCCTCCTTCCCTCTACCAAATCCGAACAAAGCCCACCCTTTAGATTCTCATTCTAAGAATATTGTGGGCTCTGAATGATGGTGTCATCTCCGTTTCCTTTTGATCGTGTGAAGACTGTTTGAGGTAGACGATTGGGTTTTGCTGAGTAATAGCTTACTGTCTTAGCAAAAGCGAGATTTGCTGTGAACAAGAAGTCTTCAGCTAGTACGATCTCTCGATCTCTTATTTATTGTTATTTTGAGCATGTCAATATTTTAGCATTATGAATGCATTTTAGTCTGTTTGAATGTATATATGGAAATTCTATCACAATGAATTAGAAAAATCCGCTTCCACTCGTAGGTACTCTTGAATAAGAGTTCCTTTACATTAGAGGGATCAGTGGAACTTAAGGAGTTAGATGTAACTGTTGGGGTTGATGCCCTAAATCTCACAGGGTCCTATAGTTTGTAAATATTACTGAACAAACTCTTTATGTGATTAATAAAATATATGATATTTTATTCATTTTGTCTATAAAATATGTGATATTTTAGTTGGATTAATCACAAACTAATAAACTAACATCCAAGGTTATCGTTTTAACTTAAACATGTATGTGGTGACATACGGGTGGATCATGTTTAAGTGATAACCTAAATGGTCTGTAGTAGATGGATAAGGTTGGGTACCTTATCTTGGTGAAACTACGAGTATGGTTCGCTTTGTAGGTGTTACAATTGTTGTAAAGTGCTACAAATGATCCGATCCTGATCATTGATGTATTAGACATGCAATCAGGGATATTCTATACGAAGGAGTTCGTATAAGACCGGACACGAAATGTTTAGTCTCATTATATAACACCATTCATAATAGAGACTTACATTTCACCAGGATGACTATAGGTAACATGACTTCAATCTTGAGTGAGTTGTGAACTCCTGCCTATGAGGGTGGTCCTGATTTGTATGGGTGAGAGTGGGCAGATCGTCGACTCAACAAGCCTACCATTTTGGGCATTCATCTGATTGGGGAGTTGGGACACAGCTATACAAGAAGGAATTCACTCCTTCCCCAATGTCAGGCCAAGTAGATAAATTGCTCCTTGAAGGCCAATTTGGGGGCTTGAGGAATGTGGCACCACAACCTCTCCTGGCTCGATAGAAGTTTGATCATAGTTGGACTATGATTTATTGTTCATTAGAGGGATCAGTGGTACTTAAGGAGTTAAATATAACTATTGGGGTTATGCCCTAAATCTCGTAGGGTCCTATTGTTTGTAAGCATTGTTGAACAAATTCTTTATGTGATTATTACAATATATGATATTTTATTCACTTTGTCTATAAAATATGTGATATTTTAGTTGCATTAACCACAAACCAATGAACTAACATCTAAGGTTATCGTTGTAACTTAAACATGTATGTGGTGACTGAAGGAGCTCTATACAAATAGAACCAGTGAGTGGAAGCAAGATCATTTCAAACTCCATTGTGACAGAACATATACATTTACAATCCAACAATAATAGTTATGCATAAACTTAAAATTACAACATGCTTCCAAAGAAAAATACTAAATATCAAGTGAACTTACCCTTGAAGAAATTACAACATGCTTCCAAAGGAAAATACTAAATATCAAGTAGTACAAACGTTCAACAACACGAATGTCACACCTCAGTAATCTCCTCAAACAGGAACAAATAACACTCGACCCTCGAACAACAAGCAGACACCACCACGAGGCTGTCTTGGTATTCTCGGTGGGAGAATCCAAGAGTTGTGGGCTCTGTATGGATTTGGTATAGGGAATGAGGAATTGATATATCGTATAGACGATCGAGTAAGTGGGAGATATAAGAAGGAATTGACATATCATATAGACGATCGATGGGAGATATCTGGAGTCTATCATATAGACTGAGTACTCGATCATTTAGAAAACGAGTATCTATCGTATAGCAAACTCGATGCACGATCATTTATGCTCTTAAGCTATCATATAGCTATTTTCTTTTGTGTGTTCGATTATCAATCGCTTCCCAATCGCATTATAAAAAAATGAAAACGATTTTCATTTTATCTATCAGTTGTCATAACTGATCACAACTTCCCACTAAGTTCGTTATTAGGAGAAAAAACTGAAACTAATTATCCCATAATTGATTTAATTACAAATAAATTATATATTCATAACCTATAGATATATATAAATCATAGTTCTTTTTCTCTTTAATGGAATTTAATAATAATTCCTCCAATAAATGTATCTAATACATCAAGTCAATTATATCACATATAATTGAAGCAATTTAATTATATCATATATAATCAGATTTCCTCTTGTTAATTTGAACACTTCAAACTAACCTAAAATATGATTCTCAACATGAATCCATTAAGCTACCAAGGGGAACTTATGAACCTGTAGCTTAAAGCTCCAACGGTACGTGAATAATTGAGTAAACTCTTTAATCACGATATCCACCATCCGTTAACTGTTGGACACTCCACTAAAGATCGATAGCTAAACTTTTCCCGCTACAAATATATTTCTGTGTCCATTGGATATAAGCAATCAACAGTATGATGACCCTTCACAAATCGCTCGTAAGTATAGTCGGGCCAATTTACCGTTTTGCCTTTATAATTACATCTAACTTCTTAAGTACCATTGATTCCTCTAATGAAAAATACTTCATAATCCTACTATTAGTAAACCTTTTTTGGGCCAAGAGAAGGTGTGGCACCACATTGTTCAAGCTTCGGAATCAACCCTTAAGGGAGCAATTTATCTACTTACCCCTGAATCGGGGAAGAAGTGAATTCCGTCTTGTGTAGCTGAGTTTCGAGTTCCCTGATGCTTGATTTTATGAAGTGAAATTATGGATGATATGCAATGGTGAAATTACGTTGTGCACTCAAGTTTCCTCAGCGGAATCCAAGTGTAAATTCCACTGAGTTTCCTGGTAAGTCCAGGGTTGAATTCAGGGACTTGTGAAAACAGGTCGCATTGGTAATTTTTATGAAAACTTTGTGATAATCAGATAAATTAATAAATTATTGGCATTGTTGTTTGCGTTAACGAAAAATAAACAAATGTAGCGGAGTTTGAAAAGACTTGATTAAACGGGAAATGCGATGAGTATGCGGTGAATGGGTTGAGAAAAGTTTCGGCTAACACTTCCTAGGATGCGTTCATGCTATGCGATCATGCAACATACATACAATAGTAGACCACCTCTCGGTGCGAATGTCACGGCTTCTAAGGCTAGGACACATGCGATATGTGCGCTAAGTCTATAGGATCTACACATAAGCCTCTATTCTTATATATGTGATGACAAAATGACACACACAAATAAGGCGACCACATAATATCATTCCCATCTCTAGGATGCATGTGATACAGGTTGACAAACAGAGCTTATCTTTAAGTCCCTATCTTTTGTTTATGTAGTTCTAATCTTGCTCTCTCGAGTCCAGATTCTAACCTAGCTCTCTCAAGTCATTAGGTTCTTTCTTTAGACTCTCTCTCGAGTAGCTCTAAAGGGAATTTGGCACAGCATAAAAAAAGACAACCGCAAGCAATGAACTTTCTAGTCATGTTAGCTTAGTTCTTCTCAACCTATTCGACTAGTTTAGCTACTCATGCATGCTAAGAGAGTGAACAGATGTAGAATAAGAACTTCCATTGTATAAATATAAAGATGAAGTACAAAATAACAATGCAAGTATAAAATAAAGGGACTGATAGAAATCTCTTGTTGCTCAGGCTTTTACATTGTTTTTCTACTCGTGTTCAAAAGATAAACTCGCTCTCGCGAGTGTCGGCCCGCTCTTTTCTTCTACACCTTAAAGTTCCCTCTCGAGTTGCCCTAAGTGATCTCTGGCGTCACCAGTCTTCTCTTGCTTCGCCTTAAATGAAAGAAAAACTATGAACAAAGACGAGTTGAGCTCTTAAATTCGTAAACTGATGAACTGATTAACCCTTTTTCTAAAGGATGCCTTTGGTATTTATAGAACATCCAGGGTGAAAGGCAGCTTCTCTCTCATGATTGTACAGATATGATGGCTTTAATTCCTGACTGATGCGCAGAATATTTGTCACCAAAAACTGAATGTACTTGTGATCGTTATCGGCTGTCAACTTAATTCGAATTCGACTGTCATCAACTTTCTGTCCCATCACGATTAATTAGCCTTTCACCCAGATGTGCCCACCATGTTGCATCGACCAAGTTGTGACAATCCTTCTTGGGCAAATGTTTACGAACACAATCACCGCAAAGCCTTGCGGTAATGCTGTGCTCGACTGATGATTTCCTTTGATCACAATTTCTGCCTTGCGTCATCGCATATTCTGCACAAAAATACAAAAATCAACTGTTCGATGAATGCATGCGACCGCAATATTATGAATCTGATGCTTTTTTTATGCAATTTAACATGTTTTATTAGCACAAGCTAGCATTGTTTAAGAACTTAGCACTATGATAACGTACATTTCTGCCTCTTATCACTCCCCAATCAGACGAATCCCCAAAGTGGTAGGTTTGAGTTGGCGATCTGACCACTCGCACCCATGCAAATCAAAGGACTGCTCTCATAGGTAGGAGTTCCAAACTCACTCAGAATTAAGGTCATGTTACCTGTGGCCATCCTAGTGAAGTGAAAGTCTCTGTCATGAACGTCATTATATAACGAGATTAAAAATTTCATGGTCCAATCTTATACAAACTCTTTTGTATAGAGCATCCCCACTCGCATGTCTAATACATGAATGGTCAGGATTAGACCATTTGTAGCACTTTACAACACTTGTAACATCTATAAAACGGACCACACTCGTAGTGTCATCAGGATAAGGTTTCCCTTCTTTATCCATATACTACGGACCATTTAGGTTATCACTAAAAGCACAATCCACTTGTATGGAATTTTAGTTTATTGGTTTTTGGTTAATGCAACTAAAATATCTCATATTTCATAGACAATAGTGAATAAAATATCTCATATTATTACATCACAAATTGTTTGTTCATACAGGTGTTTACAAACTACAAGACCTTATGAGATTGAGGGCATCGACCCAAACAGTGACATACAGGTGGATCATGTTTAAGTGATAACCTAAATGGTTTGTAGTAGATGAATAAGGCTGGTACCTTATCCTGGTGACACTACGGGTATGACCCGCTTTATAGGTGTTACAATTGTTGTAAAGTGCTACAAATGATCTGATCTTGATCATTCATGTATTAGATATTCGAGCGGGGATATTCTATACAAAGAAGTTTATATAAGATCGGACCAAAAAATGTTTAGTCTCATTATATAACACCGTTCATCATAGAGACTTACATTTCACCAGGATGACCATAGGTAACATGACCTGAATCCTGAATGAGTTGTGAACTCCTGTCTATGAGCGTGGTTCTTTGATTTGTATGGGTAAGAGTGGCCAGATCGCCGACTCAACAAGCCTACTATTTTGGGGATTCGTCTGATTGGGGAACTGGGAACATAGCTACACAAGATGGAATTCACTCATTCTCCGAAGCATGGGTAAGTAGATAAATTGCTCCCTTATGGGCTGATTTCGGGTTCTGAATAATGTGGCGCCACACCCTCTCCTGGCCCAAAAGGGGTTTAATCATAGTAAGACTATGATCTATTGTTCATTAGAGGGATTAGTGGTACTTAAGAAGTTAGATGTAACTACAGCAGCAAAACAGTAATTTGGCCTAGTTGTACTTACGAGCAATTTGTGAAAAGTCATCGTACTATTGATTGGTTATATCCAATGGACACAGAAATATATCTGTAGTGCGAAGAGTGCAGCCGTCGGTCTTTAGTGAAGTACCCGACAGTTAACGGATGGTGAATAATGTAATTAAAGAGTTTAATTAATTATTCATGTACTGTTGGAGCTTCAAGCTACAGGTCCATAAAGTCCCCTTGGTAGCTCAAAAGGATTTAGTTAAGAATCAGTTTTTGGATTAATTTGAATTGTTCAAATTAATAGAGAGATTTAATTATATATAATTAAATCGTTTCAATTATATATGATATAATTGTCATAATGTATTTAATGCATTATAGCTGAAGGAACTCTTATTCAAGAGTACCTACGAGCGGAAGCGCATCTTTCTAATTTATTGCGACAGAATTACTGCATATATGTTCAAAACATACTAATATGCATTCATAATGCTTAAAGAGATCAAGAGATCATACCAGATGAAGATTTCTTCTTCACAGCGAGTCTGAAACCCAACCGTCTACCTCGAACAATCACCATTTGGACAGAAAGGAAAAGGAGAAGACACCACCACTCAGCGCCCTCAGTATTCTTAAAGTGAGAATCCAAAGTATGGGCTTTGTTCGGATTTGGTAAAGGGAAAGAGGAAGATCGACGGTACACAACGATCAAGCAAGTGGGAGAAGAAGTCGTCTATCGCATAGACAAGATGATTGATCGTTTAGATGAAGTATACGATCGTGTAAGAAAAGTAAGCGATCGTCTAAACGATTGTGTAGGAAAAGGTCAGCGATCTTATAAATGATCGTGTAGGAAAAGGGTGACCGATCGTTCGAATGATCGCGTAGGAAAAACTAAGCAATCGTCTATACGATCGTTTAGTAATTACTGGGAGCTAAACGATTTCTTCGAAAAAAAGGTAAACGATCGTTTAGATAATAGCGTGTGATGGTGTAATCGGTAAGCGATTGCTTAGCAATATCGTTATGTAAGCGATCGTACAGTCACTATCGTATAGGCATTGATTTTCTAAACGATGACACTTTCTTTTTCACAATGTTTGCGCACACCGAGATCAACACACCGTCAGCTATTTATAATGCACTCATTTGTTATTTAGAACAGAAGAGGTGCCTTCCCATTTCCTTTATAACCGTCCAATGAATGTGACCTTATCATATTCATAACATATAAACTAATATCATATATTAATTATAATATTTTTCTCTACTAGATATAAATCATATTTATATCCAATTTCCTCCAAATTAATGTGTCTCATATATAAATTTAATTATATCATATTTAATTAACTCGTTCAATTATATCATATATAATCGAACTCCCTCTTGTCAATTTGAACATTTATAATTGACCCAAAAACTGACTCTCAACTTGTATCCAAGCTACCAAGGGGACCTTATGAACCTATGGCTCGAAGCTCCAACGGTACGTGAATAGCTTACTAAACTCTTTAGTCACGATATCCACCATCCGTTAACTGCCAGGAATTCTACTAAAGACTGAGAGTTGAACTCTTCTTACCATAGATATATTTCTATGTCCATTGGATATAACCAATCATCAGTACGATGACCCTTCATAGATGCTCCTAATTATATCAGGCCAATTTACCGTTTTGCCCCTGTAATTACATCTTGCTCCTTAAGTACCACTGATTCCTCTAATGAACAATACAACATAGTCTTACTATGTGTGAACACCTCTCAGGCTATGAGAAGGTGTGTGGCGCCACATCGTTCAAGCCTGGGATCAACCCTTAAGAGAGCAATCTATCTACTTACCCCTACTTTGGGGAAGGAGTGAACTCCATCTTGTGAAGCTGAGTTCCTATCTCCTAAATCAGACGAATCCCAAAAATGATAGGTTTGAGGCGGCGTCTGGCCACTCGTACCCATGCAAATCAAAGAACCGCCCTCAATGGCAGGAGTTCCCAACTCACTCAGGATTGAGGTCATGTTACCTATGGTCATCCTAGTGAACTGTAGTCTCAGTCGTGAACGGTGATATATGACAAGACATTAACACTTCGAGGTCAAGTCTTCTACAAACTCTTTATATAGGACGCCCCCACTCGCATGGCCACTACACGAATGATCAGGATCAGACCATCTAGGACAAGTCACAACATTTATAACAATTCCACAAAGCGGGCCGCATCCGTAGTGTTACCAGGATAAGGTTTCCCACCTATATCCATATACTACAGACTATTTTTGTTGTCACTTAAGACATGATCCACTTGTATGTCACTACATACATGCTTAAGTTACATAAAGGCAACCAGAGATATTAAGTTTATTGGTTTGTGGTAAAATGAAAAACATCTAAATGTGCAAAGTCAAGTAGTGAAGTAAATATCATTTATATTATACGTCACAAGTGTTCGTACAAAGTTGTTTACAAACTACTGGACACGAGACTTTAAGGTACAAACCTTAACAATAGCTTAATGGGAGGAAATAAATATTTGAATGAGATTCAAATATATTTTATGTGAATGTGATTCATAGTTGTTAAATTTAATATAAATATGATTTATATTAAATTCCATATAATAAAGAAACTATAGTTTATATTGTATGTGATACAATATTAAAACTATAGGTTATATGTTATATTTGATATAACATATAATTTAATATAAAGATAATATGATAAGTTAGTTATCATATTTATTTATATTATATTATTATTATCTTGAATAATAAGGAAGGGAGTTACAACTCCCTTCCCCATCTTTTCTCTCCACCCACTTTAGTGGGTCGTTATGTTTTTTTATGGAAGAAAGAAGAATAAAAGACAAACAGATTTTCTTCTTCTTCAATGTTGAAGTTGTTGGATGATTGAGAGTTTTACAAAAGTGTCCTGTGTTCTTTTGTTCTTGAGAGAATTCTCAATCCATTTCCTCCACCCAAACTTTCCTTCAAACCAAAATAGTCAGAGCCCACAACTCCTGGATTCTCACCTCGAGAATACCAAGGACTCCATTGTGGTTGTGTCCAGGTTTATGTTCAAGGTTTTGTTGAAGAAGGTCTTCAAGAGGTTCGTGTCTGTTCGAGGGATTCACGAAGAAAGGTTTTTCATTGATATTTCTTGAATTTATTTCTTATATAGCATGCTTTAATTTAATTTAAATGCGTATATGTTGTATGTTGTAAACTTAGTATTTGATAATTGATGGAATTTGGATGATTCGCTTCCGCTCAAGTTCTCCTCAAAAGAGGTCCTTCAATTGGTATTAAAGCCAGCTTGTTGGTTTCTGATTCCAAATTCCATTATTGTATTGAATCATTTATAGTACTAGTGGGTTATATAATATGCATTGCGTTTATGTGATAAATGTTTGTGGATGTATTATTGATGGATGTTTCGGGACAGAAATCTCAGTGTAAAGCTTTCTTTCAATTTACAAAGTTGGTTTGTAAAGGGCCCCTGCATTTTTTGGGCATTAAACATTGCATTCAAGTCTATAAATTTGTTTTTTTAGTCACTTGTGAAACTTTAAAGAAGGGTTTCATATAGGAGTTTCGATGGAGAAGACGAAATAGAGGTTATCGCATCGTGTAGCTAGAGCTAAACGATTGGATAAGTTTTGTTATGTGATCGTGTAGAGTTTACTACATGATCGTGTAACATTTGCTAAACGATTGCATAGCTAATGCTATGTGATCGTGTAGTGATTTCTACATGGTCATGTTGCGTTGGCTACATGATCGCTTAAGTGCTCGCTTGCTGGATGATCGCGCGATATTGGATACTTGACGCTTGCTTGCGTGCTACACGATCGCGTACATGTTCATCGCATAGTCATTAGCTATGCGATCGTATAGTATATGATACTCGACACATGGATGCTTATTACACGATCGCGTAGACTTTCATGCTCATTGCATAGTCATTAGCTATGTGATCGCATAGACTCAATGCCTGACTGCTTGACGCATGGTGCATTTGCTACACGATTAGCTGCAAGGGTTCTTTGAGAAGTGGTTCGAGGCGAGCGATTCATCACTCAATTCACTTGTTTCGAATCGGTTCTCATTTATTGCAATAGTTAGCCTTTTAATTTCTTGTTTAGAGAGTTTCTATCCTAGTCCATCAACTTTTAGTTTAAATACACATGTGATGTATTTTTTTATTATGTGTCATAATATATGCCATATAATTTTAAAACCCACCATAGGTTATGTATTTAATTTCATGCATCATTTTATATTATAAGTGTTATAATATACTAGTGTACATGATTTAAATTACATAAAGCATGCTCATGCATCATATAATATAAGAGTTATAGTATATGTATGCATACATTATAGCATATCCATGCATCATTTATATTATAAATGTTATAATATAAGGTTAAATGGTTGTATGGAATATATGCTATAACATGGCTCATTACTTAGTTATATAAAAGTTATATATTAGTAATGAATGAATATTGCATGAAGCATAACATTATCTTAGGTTAAGCTATCAATGTTATAATTAACTTATGTATGTCTATCATGCAATGATTGGTTTTAATTCTTTCATTTACTTATAATTGTTATAATAAATGAAATTAGAATTAAAATCAATAATAAAGAGTTACATGCACACCTTAGGCTATAATCATTTTTTTAAAATTGTTTTAAAATATGATTGAGACGGACTTAAGATCACATTTCTAATGATATTAGAAATCTAAGTTTAATCTTTTAAATCGGTTTAATAGGATCAAATTGACTCCTAATAAAAGATTAAATAGGTAACAAATGTATTTATAAGGGACCTTTTGTTTAAGGCGGGTTCTGACTAGACTGCGGTACTTAAGTCGATGGAAACATCGCCCTACCTGGGAACCTACCTAGAAAGGTGAATTATATATATTTGTTACATGCATGAAAGTTTGATGAAAGTATATTACAGAGTTTAATGAGACTTGAATCAAAATTGTTTAATCATCAAAGATAAGAGTTGTTTTTTAGCAAATTAAACAAAAACTTAGATAAAATCAGTAGCCAGATTTTTCTAAGTTAATTAACCCTAGGTAGAACACTCAGTGGGAGGAAAATGAGGTATATTATATTTCATTTCATCCTCTACACATTTCTCCTTAAAAGTTCACACCGTGAGATCTACTCTAGGCCTCGAGGCACCATGGGTGTCCCCCTACGGGTGGCATTTGGGTAGGTCAATACTAAGGTGAATGGAGAAAGTGTTTATAGTAGGTGAGAGCGGGACATGTGACAACATATCTCTCGGTCTCTCTCATTAGGTTGGATAAAGTTTCATGCATCACCTCGTGGCATCGTGGGTGTCCCCCTAAAGAATGGTTGTATTGCATGATGCTTTATTTGATCTCTAGAAATGGATAGAGTTGCTTTAATCTCTTGTTCCAATCGGCTTTTCCCAACGGTTGGCTCATTGAGGTGGGACTCTAGAACCTAAAATGAGGGGTTACACTTATACATAATTGTTAAGAATGTTAACAAATTCTGAATCGAACAATGGTGACTATTAGTTACAATTACAAGGAGTTGTTTCTGTCTAATGGTTGAGAATGTCTCATTTTAATGAATGGGCACTTGATCACCCTACGATGACTTTTGTCCTGCCTCACTAAAGCATCATTGCAAAATAGATGTTACTTAGGGTACACTAGACTATTTTTCTAAAACTTGATTGATTTTCTAAAAGTGGTTTAATTAAGTAGACTAAATTAAGTTTGTTCTTTTTCAGCAATTTAAAATGGCTACCATGACTCTTAGTTTACTTATTGTCGATAAATTAATTAGCGAGAAGTACGCTAGTTGGCAAAATATGATCAACACTATTTTAATCATCGATAATCTGCGTTTCGTCCTAATGGATGAGTGTCCTCCCATTCCACCTTCTAATGCTCCTCGAAACGTTCGGGAAGCATATGAGTGTTGGATAAGGGAAAACGAGAAGTCTTGAGCATATATCTTGGCAAGCCTTAACAAAGTCTTGGCCAAGAAGCATGAGCCAATGCTCACAGCCCGTGAAATCATGGAGTCCTTGATGTGAATGTTCGGACAACCATCTGCACATCTTAGGCACGACGCTCTCAAGTACATCTTCAATGCCCGTATGCAAGAAGGGGCATCTGTTCGAGAACATGTTTTCAACATGATGGTCCACTTCAACGTGGCGGAGATGAATGGATCGAGCATTGATGAGGCCAGCTAGGTTAGCATTATATTGGAATCTTTACCTGAAAGTTTCCCGCACTTTCGTAGCAATGTTGTTTTGAACAGGATTGACTACAACCTGACTACCTTGCTCAACGAGCTGCAGACTTTCCAATCCTTGTTGAAAATCAAGGAGAATAAAGGTGATGCAAATGTTGCTTCATCTTCTAAAAAGTTCCATAAAGGTTCGACCTCCGGAACTAAATTTGTACCTTCTTCCTCTGGCACCAAAAAGCGGAAGAAGAAGAAGAAGAAGAAGTGTGGAAAGAGGAAGGTTATTGCTAACCCAGGAGTTGTTGCACCACGGGGTAGACAACCTATCATGGTTGACAGGGGAACATGTTTACATTGCAACCAAGATGGGCACTGGAAGAGGAACTGCCCTAGATATTTGGCATAAAAGAAGAAAGTCAAACAAGGTAAATGTGATTTATTTGTCTTGGAAACATATTTAGTGGAGAATAATGATTTTGCTTGGATTATTGACTCTAGAGAGCCACTAACAAAGTTTGTTCTTCATTTTAAGGAATTAGTTCCTGGCAGAAACTTGATGCTGGAGAGATGACGATGCGAGTAGGAACCGGGCATGTTGTCTCAGCTGTGGCAATTGTAGGTCTCCGGTTAACTTTACAGAACAAATTTCTCATTCTAAATGATGTATATATTGTTCCTGATTTAAAAAGGAACTTAGTTTCTGTAAAGTGTTTGTTAGAACAATGTTATCAATTAAACTTTTCTTATAATAAAGTGTTTATTACAAAGAATGATGTTGATATATGTTTTGCAAAATTGGAAAATAATTTGTATGTGCTAAGGTCGTTAGCAACAAATGCACTCCATAACATAGAGATGTTTAAAATTGTTGCAACTTAACATAAAAGGCCTAGAATTTCTCCTAAGAAAAATGCCCAACTTTGGAACCTAAGACTAGGACACATTAATCTCAATAGGATTAAAAGGTTGGTGAAGAATGGACTTCTAGGCGAGCTAGAAGAAAATTATTTACCTGTGTGTGAGTCATGCCTTGAAGGCAAGATGTCTAAAAGGCCTTTTACTGAAAAAGGCATAGGGCAAACCTCTAAAGCTAGTACATTCAGACCTTTGTGGTCCGATGAATGTAAAAGATAAGGGAGGTTATGAATATTTCATCACTTTTACTGATGATTATTCAAGATATGGGTACGTTTATTTAATGCAACATAAGTCTAAATCTTTTGAAAAGTTCAAAGAATTCAAGGTTGAAGTTAAAAATGCATTAAATAGAACGATCAAAACATTTCGATCTGATTGAGGTGCAGAGTTTATTGTTTTAACATTCCAGAACTATATGATAGAACATGGAATTGTATCCGAACTCTCAGCACTCGTACATCTCAGCAAAATGGTGTATCAGAAAGGAGAAATTGAACCTTGTTGGACATGGTTTGGTCTATGATGAGTTACGCATCCTTACCTGACTCATTTTGGGGTTATGCAGTAGAGACTGCAGCGTACATCTTGAACTACGTTCCCTCCAAGAGTGTTTCCAGAACACCTTTGGAGTTATGGAATGGTCGAAAAGCTAGCGTCATTTCAGAATCTGGGGTTGCCCAGCACATGTGCTTGAGGCTAATCCTAAGAAATTGGAACCATGTTCAAGGTTATGCCTATTTGTAGGCTACCTCAAGGGAGCGAGAGGTGGTTATTTCTTTGTGTTGGGAACGGTGTCCTAAATCTTCTAGTAGTCTCGTAGTTTGTAAACTCTGTAAACATATTATTATTAATAAAATAAGTGTTATTTTATAAGAATTTACTCAATCCAATAAACTAAGATCTGAGGTTATTTTATGTAAATTTAAACAAGCATGTAGAGATATACAGGTGGATCTTGTTTAAATTAATAACCTAAATGATTTGTAGTAGATGGATAGAGAGGGGATACCTTATCCTGGTGACACTACGGATACGACCCGCTTTGTAGATGTTACAAGTGTTGTAAAGTGCTACAAATGGTCTGATCCTGATCATTCATGTGGAGACATGCGAGCGGGGGTATCCTATACAAAGAGTTTGTATAAGACCGGACTATAAAATGATTAGTCTCTTTATATAATGTCGTTGATAATAGAGACTTACATTTCACTAGGATGACCATAGGTGACATGACTTGAATCCTGATTGAGTTGGGAACTTCTGCCTATGAGGGTGGTCCTTTGATTTGTATGGGTGAGAGTGGCTAGATTGCTAACTTAACAAGCCTACCATTTTGTGGATTCGTCTGATTGGGGAGTTGGGAACTCAGCTACACAAGACGAAATTCACTCCTTCCCCGAAGTAGGGGTAAGTAGATAAATTGCTCCCTTAAGGGCTGATTCCAGGTCTTGAACACAGTGGACATACCCTCTCTTGGGAAGAGAGGACTCAGTCATAGTGGGACAATGACTTATTGTTCATTAGAGGATCAGTGGTACTTAAGGACTTAGATGTAACTACAGGGGAAAAACGGTAAATTAGCCCAGCTATACTTACGAGCGATTTGTGAAGGGTCATCGCACTGTTGATTGGTTATATCCAATGGACATAGAAATATATTTGTAGTGCGAAGAATGCAACTGTCGGTCTCTAGTAGAGTGACCGACAGTTAACAGATGGTGGATATTGTGATTAAAGAGTTTAGTCAGTTATTCACGTACCGTTGGAGCTTCAAGCTATAGGTCCATAAGGTCCTCTTTATAGCTCAATGGGTTCAAGTTAGAATCAGATTTTGGGTTAGTTTGAAGTGTTCAAATTAACAAGAGGAAATTTGATTATATAAGATATAATTCAATTATATGTGGTATAATTGATATAATGTACTTGATACATTATTTGATTGGATAAATTAATATAAATTTGATTTATATTAAATACCATAAAATAGAAAAAGAATTATAGTTTATATGTTGCATATGATTAAATATTAAAACTATAGGTTATAAATATAATAGATAAGTTGGTTACTGTATTTATTAATTATATGATAATCAATATTTCTTTTTCTCAATAACTGACTTGAGTGGAAGGTTATTCATGGTTTATGGTAACTGTGAGATAAAAGGAAAAATTATTTTTCAAATCATGAAGTCGAAACATCTCACAAAAACACTATCTAGTAAAAGGTGTTTTACTAAACGATAGCTTAACAAAGCATAAACGATCGAGCGTCGAGTTACTATACGATAGTACTTGATGACTAAAATTAGGTGGACGCACTATGCGATGCATGTCTTAGGTTATGCGTTGGTTCTCATGCGTCGGTGGTCATGCGTTGGAATGGAAATATGCGTTGATCTCATATGCAATGACCATGCGTTCTTGTCACAAGTTTTCTTATGCTCTCGCCAAGTATAACGAGAACGCAAGTTTCTCGGGTGATCCGAGGTCGAACTCAGGGACATATAGCTAAAGGGTATGCGGTGATGTGTTTACGGAAGATAAATAAAAGAATGATGGGGGTTATAAGCTATGAACTACTCCTACTCCTAACTAACAAATTAAGCGGTGGGAATATGAATGAGAGGTAGAGATGCATAGGAAAATAGATAAAATATAAGGATGTCTTCATTGCAACCCTAAGCTTGACCGCAAGGGTAACCCCAGCCAACACAAACTAATGCGATCAAGCTATACACGCCCCGACGCAGATGCACATGATATGTAATAGCAAACGTAACTTATTCCTAAGTTTCCATTCTTGCTTATGCGATCTTAATCAAGCTCTCTTGAGCCTCGATTCTAACCTAGCTCTCTCAAGTCTTAGGTTCTTTCTTTAAACTCTCTCTCGAGTAGCTCTAAAGGGGTGATGGATGCATACATAAGACAAGGTAATCACATGAGTCTTGCTGACGTAAGATTATTCCTATTCCTAGTGAATACTTGTTTACATTGCTTAATGCGATCAACTACTTACCATCCCGGGCAGTTAGTTGCTGTTGATTTTACTCATAGACAAGCATTGCGTCCGCCTATAGACAAGCGTTGCTACAACTTCACACTAAGCAAATAAGGTTTTCCCACAACGCTCACGCAATGCATACCTCCCGATTGTTTGCTACATGCTTCATATCCCTAATCCGCATGATTAAGTATGCGATACTCTAGAAATCTTACTTAATGATGCCATGAAAGTTAAGGATGCTAAGTAAAGGAAGATGGAGATGGAATAGAAGGAAATATAGAAATGCATTGATCACAAAATGTATTAATTCCTTGAGCCAAAATGTAATACAATACAAAGAAAGAAGAGAAATGGAAGGACCAGCTGGAAGCAATGTCTTGCTTCCAGCAGGTGTGTGTCAAGGCTGCCGGTGGTGCCATAGATAGGCGGTGGAGTAGACTTTCTCGAGCTCTAGCTCCGGCGAAGGCTCTGGTCGTTACTCGGAATGGATGAAGGAGAAGAAGAACTCTCAAACTTTCTTCTCACGCTTTCGTCTGGATCACAAGGATCCATCCGAAGGTAGAAACTTGGATAATCTGAGATTATGCTCAATGACCTTTATTTATAGAGCTTAATCGCCGATAGCAATAATGGATCTGCTCTGAATCTGACACTCACGACACGATGGTCCTTTTCTGAATCTCTGCTACTAACGGCGTGGTAGGTGAAATGTCAACATCATCTTTTGATTCTCCCGAGGTATGCGTTGTTGAATTCCACCAACCTTGCGGTCGCCCCTCTATTATGGTTATCATTATGTAGCCACAATCTCTTTGCGATGACTGCCTTCGCTTGACGGCCACAACTTCTATGCGATGGACACATGTGGTCGATGGCCGCAACATCCATGCATCGAACGTATACGTTCGCTTCCACGATGGAGAGATTCCCCGCATGCAGTCGTCTTTGCGATAGCCCGACTTTTGCATATGTGTCCGCTTCCTGCGTTAGCTATAAAGATAAACAATTGAAGGCATAATAATGCATAATAGTGGGTTAGCCGAGATTCTTAATGTCGATCGACGCAAACTCATTTTCTCATGAATTCCTAACATATTCGCCGCATATTCTACTTAACAACCCTCATAATTCTAAATAAAAGGCCTATAATGACGTGCATTTCTGCTCATCATCACACCCTCAAACTTAGAATCATGCTTGTCCTCAAGCATGTGTTATACTCAAGAAATTCTTAACTCACCCGCTAGCTTTCTTTTGCAATGACCAGCCTCTCAGAATATAATTTACTCATACTTTTGACCATGGCCGCAACACTCTTCTCCACTTCAGCTGCTTCTTCAAAAAGATCTTTTCTAAGTTTAAATCTGGCAAGCCTTTTGCTCAAATACTTTTTATTCATTCCCTGCAATTTTGCGTTCAGCTTTTAAGAATGCGTTCATTCAATACAATTCAAAGCTTTGCGATCGTTTATTGGAATGCAGCGTTGAACCTGGTTACACTCTTCGTTTTGGCTTACCCCCACGTATGTCATGCGGGCAGCTAACTTCGGTTGCATTCCATATTTAACTCAACTCTTGTCTTGCTTAATTTGGCTCGATTTTGCGCCCGACAGAGGAGTTGCGCTTATGTATTGATCCTGGCGACTTACTTTCGTTTTGGCTTGCCCCTACGTGTGTCATGTGGACATCTAACTACGAGTAAGTGCCTTTTACAACTTAACTCTTATCAACATGGGTTTCCCCATTGCGTTGACAGTGGAGTTGATATTCCAATTTTTTTTTTAAATGATCGTAATGTAATGAACGCATTTCTCCGGGATCGCTGCCACCCCCAAACTTAGAGGTTGGCAGCGCTCTCGCCGCAAAGCTAAAGACAAACTCAACAGAAATACGGTAACAAATGTTTGAACAAAGGTTTGCACATAATAAAGTAAGGAGAGCCTTGCGATGCTTAGTTAGCGGATGCGGTGAATTATACGTACCATCATAGATGCATTGCAAAGGGAAGCAATCAGACAAAGAGAATTTCAAAAGGATAATGCATAAAGAATAAAAAGAAAAGAATATTAAGTAGAATAACACTTGCGACCATGCTTTGGAATTCATGTGATCGAAGCCATACGTTGAAGGATGGAGGGAATTCTTCCGTTGTAACTGAACACCGAGGAGAGTTATTGTCGCACCTACAAGGAGCAAACGCACCACATCCAAGAAAGCACCCGCATATCCAAAATAACAATAAAAATAAACTAACTAGAAAAGCAAGGTAAAGATAGAGTAGAAGACATCCCTGGAGAAATTGGAGTGAGGTCATCGCGATGAGTCTTCCATGCAGAAGATCGCTCTCAACTGTTAGGTCAAGAAGACCATTAGAACTTCCGGCGATTGGTGGGCGCAAGCGGCCGTCATGCGCTTAGAACTACCTTTAGCTCATGCGAATGATTGCCCTTCTATCTTGGGGTCAATACTGGCTTTTGAAGCATTGCCTACACTTCAATATTGTTTGCAACTTGTTCGCACAGGCTACAATACTTCCCAAGGTAAAAAGGTTGCCTGCAAAAACACAAAACTCAACAAACTATTAGCTACCAAGTCCCTGGCAACGGGGCCAAAAACTTGATGACTAAAACTAGGCGAACGCAATATGCAATGCATGTCTTAGTTTATACGTTGGTTCTCATGCGTCGGTGGTCATGTGTTGGACTATGCAATATGCGATTACGAATGTATGCGATAACCATGCATTCCCATCACAAGTTTTCTTACGCCATTTCCAAGTATAACGAGAACGCAAGTTTCTTGGGTGATCCGAGGTCAAACTCAGGGACTTGTAGCTAAAGGGTATACGGTGATTTGTTTGCGGCGGATGAATAAAAGAATGATGGGGGTGATAAGCTAAGCACTACTCCTTCTAACTAACAGATAAAGTAGTGGAAGTATGAATGAGAGGTAGAGACACGACAACTGTTGACGCGTAGTAAAATGCATGAAAAAATAGATAAAATGTGAGGATGTCTTCATCGCAACCCTAAGCTTGACCGCAAGGGCAACCCCAACCAACACAAACTAATGCGATCATGCTATACATGCCCGACGCAGATGCACGTGATGTGTAATAGCAAACGAAACTTATTCCTAAGCCTCCATTCTTGCTTATGCGATCTTAATCAAGCTCTCTCGAGCCTCGATTTTAACCTAGCTCTTTCAAATCTTAGGTTCTTTATTTAGACACTCTCTCGAGTAGCTCTAAAGGTGTGATGGACGCATACATAAGACAAGGTAATCACAAAAGCTTGGTTGACGTAAGATTATTCCTATCTCTAGTGAATACTTGCTTACATTGCTTAATACGATCAACTACTTACCCTCCCGAGCAGTTGGTTGCTGCCAATTTTACTCATAGACAAGCATTGTGTCCGCCTATAGACAAGCGTAGCTACAGCTTCACACTAAACAAATAAGGTTTTCTCCCAACACTCACTCAGAAATGGAAAGACTAGCTAGAAGCAATGTCTTGCTTCCAGCAGATGTGTGTCAAGGCTATTGGTAGTGCCATGGATGGGCGATGGAGTAGACTCTCTCGAGCTCTAACTCCGACGAAGGCTCCGATCGTCACTCGGAATGGATGAAGAAGATGAAGAACTCTCAAGCTATCTTCTCACGCTTTGGTCTGGATCACAAGGATCCACCCGAAGGTAAAAACATGGATAATCTAAAATTCTGCTCAATAGCCTCTATTTATAGAGCTTGATCGCCGACAACAATAATGGACCTGCTCTGAATCTGACACTCGCAGTGCGATGGTTCTTTTCTGAATCTCTGCTGCTAACAGCGTGGTAGGTGAAATGTCAACATCATCTTTTGATAATCCCAATGTATGCGTTCATGCTTGCATTCCACCAACCTTGCGTTCATCCCTCTATTATGGTTATCATTATGTAGCCGCAATCTCTCTGCAATGGCCACATTCGCTTGATGACCGCAACTTCTATGCGATGATCGCATTCACTTGACGACTGCAACTTCTATGCGATGACCACATTCGCTTGACAACCGCAACTTCTATGCGATGAACACATGGGGTTGATGGCTGCAACATCCATGCGTTCAACGTATGCGTTCGCCTCCACGATGGAGAGATTACCCATATGTCGTTGTCTTTGCGATAGCCCGGCTTCTGCATATGCGTCTGATTCTTGTGTTAGCTACAAAGATAGACAATTGAACGCATAATAGTGGGTTAGTCGAGATTCTTACTGTAG
The DNA here is from genome assembly GCF_027475165.1 of Benincasa hispida. Taxonomy (NCBI): domain Eukaryota; kingdom Viridiplantae; phylum Streptophyta; class Magnoliopsida; order Cucurbitales; family Cucurbitaceae; genus Benincasa; species Benincasa hispida. The sequence continues at coordinate 54,927,650 of NC_143479.1, read as the reverse complement.
ATCGATGCAAACTCGTTTCTCATGAATTCCTAACATATTTGCCACATATTCTACTTAACAACCCTAATAATTCTAAATAAAAGGCCTATAATGACATGCATTTATGCCCGTCATCAGTTTTCGTTTATTACACGATCGAGTAGCAAGTCTTTACGATAGGCTTACAAGATCGTTTAATCGCATACTCGATCGTGTACTCGATCATTTACTTCCTCCTTCCCTCTATCTAAAGTCATACAGAGCCCACAACTCCTAGATTCTCACACCGAGAATACCAAGGTAATGGAGTGGTGATGTTCAATTCTATTCAAGGGTCGAGGATTAAGTTGCACTCGATTGTGATCGAGGTTTTTCTAGTTCGTGCTGTTTGTTGTGTTGATCATTGCGTTCGTGCTATTTGGATGCATTGGTGATTGATCGAGGAAAATATGTGAAGACAGAGTTCTTTAAAGGTATTATACTTGATCCCCTTGTATTTACTTAAGAAGTATGTTGTATATTCTTTATGCATAATCGTTTTTGTTAGACTGTAAATGTATCTGTTGTTTCTCAATGAAGTTTGAAACGATCCGCTTCCGCTCACTGGTTCTCTAATTTAGAATTCCTTCACTTTGATCCTAAAGAAAACCAAGTATTTGTATCGAAAAATGCTACTTTTCTTGAGGAAGACCACATAAGGGAGCATAGACCCAAAAGTAAAATTGTGTTGAATGATATTTCTAAAGAAACTACTGAATCTTCAACAAGAGTTGTTGAAGAGCCTAGTACCTCAACAAGAGTTGTTGAAGTAGGTTCATCTATTAGGTCAAATCCACCTCAAGTGTTGAGGGAACCTCGAGATAGTGTGAGGGTTGCGAACCTACCTATTCGCTATATGGGTTTAACTGAATTCCTAGCTATGGTGGCTGATAGCAAAGTTGAAGGTCCATTATCTTACAAGAAGGCAATAGAGGATGTTGAAAGAGATGAATGGATCAAAGCCATGGATCTCGAAAGGGAGTCTATGTACTTTAATTTAGTATGGGATCTTATAGATCAATTTGATGGGGTTAAACCTATAGGTTGTAAATGGATCTACAAGAAGAAACGGGGTACTGATGGGAAAGTGCAAACCTTTAAGCCTAGACTAGTGGCAAAAAACCCAGATTAAGGGAGTCGACTATGAGGAGACTTTCTCGCCTGTTGAGATGCTTAAGTCTATCTGGATCCTCCTATCCATTGCCTCATATTATGACTATGAGATTTGGCAAATGGATGTCAAGACTGCTTTTCTGAATGGAAATCTTGAGAAGACCATTTATATGGTGCAGCCCAAGGGATTCATAATCCAAGGTCAAAAGCAAAAGGTTTCCAAGCTTAATCGGTCCATTTATGGACTAAAACAAGCATCTCGATCTTGGAACATAAGGTTTGATACTACGATCAAATCTTATGGCTTTGACCAAAATGTTGATGAGCCTTGTGTGTACAAGAAGATCATCAAAAGTTCAGTAGTTTTTTTAATGTTGTATGCAGATGATATCCTACTCATTGGGAATGATTTAAGTTTACTGACTACAGTTAAGAACTGGCTAGTGACCCAATTCCAAAGGAAAGACTTGGAAGAGGCTCGATTTGTTCTGGGTATTTAGATCTTTCAAGATCGAAAGAACAAAATATTAGCGTTGTCTCAAGCGTCGTATATTGACAAGATGCTTGTAAAATATTCAATGTAGAACTCCAATAGGGGCTTATTGCCTTTCAGGCACGGAGTTACATTGTCTAAGGAATAGTGTCCTAAGACACCACAAGAGGCTGAGGAGATGAGACGGATCCCTTATGCATCTACCGTGGGCTATTTGATGTATGCGATGTTATGTACTAGACCTTATATCTGCTATACAGTGGGGATAGTCAGTAGATATCAATTTAATCTAGGATTAGATCACTGGACAACCGTTAAGAACATCCTTAAGTATCTACGGAGAACAAGGGACTACATGCTTGTGTATGGTTCTAAGGATTTGATCCTTATGGGATACACGAAATCTGATTTTTAGACTTATAGGGATTCTAGGAAATCCAAATTAGGATCAGTGTTCACTCTTAACGGAGGGGTAGTAGTATGGTGAAGCACCAAGTAAGGGTGCATCACTAACTCCACCATAGAAGTTGAGTATGTAGTGGCTTGTGAAGCTGCTAAGGAGGCCATTTGGTCAGAAAATTCTTGACTGATCTGGAAGTTATTCCAGACATGTCAAAACCCATCACACTTTATTGTGATAATAGTGGTGTTGTGGCTAATTCCCAAGAGCTTAGGAGTAAGCGCGACAAGCACATAGAGAAAAAGTATCATCTCATCCGAGAGATTGTGCATCGAGGGGACGCGATTATCACAAAGATAGCTTCGGAGCACAACGTTGTTGATCCGTTTACGAAGGCCCTCACGGCTACAGTGTTTGAGGGTCACCTACAGATTATAGATCTATGAGACAGGTCACGACTGGACTAGGGCAAGTGGGAGATATTGTACTGGAAGCGTGTTATGCCCTAGCTTATTGTTTGTATACTTTATATTTTGTTTCTATTATACACCCCCTAGCTTTAGGTCAAGTGGGCGATTGTTGGGGTTGATGCCCTAAATCTCGTAGGGTTCTATAGTTTGTAAACTTTGCTGAACAAACTCTTTATGTGATTAATCAAATATATGATATTTTATTAACTTTGTCTATAAAATATGTGATATTTTAGTTGCATTAACCACAACCAATAAACTAACATCCAAGGTTGTCGTTGTAACTTAAAAATGCATGTGGTGGCTATTAGAGTTAGAAAACATGTAGTGGAAGTAAAACGGATCATTAAACATTTTAATTCATTAATTTTGGTTTTGAATTAAGCATGCTCATAAACTAATAAGAGGGTTTCATGACATACCTTTGAAGAACCACTTGATACTCGAACCCAACTGTAAATCTTCTCCAAATCATCTTGTGAATCATCTCAAGGCCTTCCCTACTATCCTCTTGATACCTTAGATTGAGTTGTGGGACTCAAAATAAGCTTGGATTAAGGGAATTTGGAGATGAGGTTACTACATCACCATGGTTGAAGACCTTCTTCAACCTCAAGTTTTTTAAGCAAAAAAAACTGTCAAATGTATACTCGATTCTCTACCCAATCTTCTCCATTTATTGCATGACTATCATGCAAACTCCATTGTTGCATGTATTACAGCTCATGCTTGGAACATGCTTGGAAGATTGACTCAAGTTTATGGTGGAATGTGTGTGAGCTACTTGAAATGGAAAGTGGAGAATTCCCATTTTTTGAGATCTTAATTTTCTATCTTTTTCAACTTTGAGTTTCTAATTGAATTTCTAAAATCAATTTTTGTTTTCAAAAATGAGATCTTTATTAATTTTATAAAATTAATTCAATAATTAATTTTCTAATAAAATTAATAATAAATAATTAATTCTAATTAATTCAATATCAAATATTAAATTAATTTGACACTAATTCCACCATTATGAATCCTTATTCATGAATTTGATATTTAAATTATATTTAAATATTTAATTGATTCTCTAATTTTGTTTAATTCTAAAATTAAATGCGTAATTATATCATATATAATTATGAATTTCCTTAATTCTAATTTGAACGTTTCAAATTAACTTATCACACTACTCCAAGGCTAATCTATTTGTGAGCTAGTAGGGGGACCTTGTAGATCTATAGATCATGGGCTCCAATGATCCGAGATTAATTGGCTAAACTCTTTATACCGAATTAATCCCCATTCGTTAACTACTGGTCACTCCACTAAAGCCCAGAGTTGCAGTCCCCTCACTTTAAACTTCAAACTCCCTCGATCACAAACACTCGTTCAATCTCTAAGACTGCAACACATGAATGCTCGAACATAGTGACCGCAACATAGCACAATCCCAGCGATCACCACACGAACTCAACGAATAGCCTCTAAAACCTTGACTCAGTCGAGTTGAGTAAGACAACACCACAATGGCTACCTTGGTATTCTCGGTGTGAGAATCCAGAAGTGTGGGCTCTGTGTGGACTTGGTTAGAGGAAGAGACCAGAGGAATAACAACTATGTAAACAATTGAGCAAATGAGAGATGACAAGAGTCTATCGTATAGACGATGCCCAATCGTTTAGAAGATGGTAAGCTATCATATAGCAAAAGCCCCGCGATCGTTTAGAAGATGACCAGCTGATTAAACTATCATGTAGTGTCACTCTACAATCATTTAGTCTCTCTTCAACTATCGTTTAGTGAATCCTATTCACTTGACAGCCAACCGTGAGTAATTTTCTGAGAATGGAAAAACTCAAATCTTCTAAATTTAGGAAAACATTTTTCCTTTTATCTCACGGTAACCATGAAACCACCAATAACCTCCCACTCAATTGGTTATTAGAAAAAAAGATATAATTATCCAATAATTAATATTATTATAAATATATATGATAACCAATTTACCATACTATATTTACCAACTTACCATACTATATTTATAACCTATAGTTTTAATATTGCATCTCATGAAACATATAAACTATAGTTCTTTTTCTATTTCATGATACTTAATGTAAATCTCACCTACATTAATCCTCCACTTGATGTTAGAATCTGATTCTCTTTTCATATTATATTTCTTCATTTCCCCCTATATGACTTTTTAAAACACATCTAAGTCATATGCTTGATACATAATTCATAATACAGAACGCATTTAGTTCACACCTGAAAGAGTAAAAAAAAATTCTAAGAAATCAAAAAAATTGAAAAATTGGATTTATGTCTCATACATCACACCGATCATATCATATATAATCGAATTTTTCTCTTGTCAATTTGAACATTTCAAATTAACACCAAGAACTGATTCTCAACTTGAATCCATTGAGTTACCAAAGGGACCTTATGGACCTATAGCTTGAAGCTCCAACGATACGTAAATAACTGACTAAACTCTTTAGTCACGAGATCCACCATCCGTTAATTTTCAGACACTCCATTAAAGACTGACAACTTCACTCTTCTTACTACATATATATTTTGTGTCCATATCAACCAATCAACAGTACAGTAACCCTTCACAAATCGCTCATAAGTACAACTGGGCCAATAACTGTTATGCCCCTGTAGTTACATCTAACTCCTTAAGTACCATTGATCCCTCTAATGAACATAAGTCATAGTCCTACTATGACTGAGTCCTCTCTTCTAAAGAGAAGTTGTGGCCACTATGTTCAAGACCTAGAATCAGCCCTTAAGGGAGCACTCTATCTACTTACCCCTACTTCGGGGAAGGAGTGAATTCTATCTCGTGTAACTAAGTTCTCAGCTCCCAAATCAGACAAGTCCCCAAAAAGATAGGATGTTGAGTTGGCAATCTGGCCACTCTCACCCATACTAATCAAAATACCACCCTCAAAGGTAGGAGTTCCCAAAACACTTAGGATTGAGGTCATGTCACCTATGGTTGTTTAGGTGAGATGTAAGTCTCAAGTATCAACAACGTTATATAAAGAGACTAGTCATCTCGTGATCCGGTCTTATACAAACTCTTTGTATAGGACGCCCCCACTCGCATGTCTCCACATGAATGGTCAGGATCTACCATATGTAGTAGTTCACAACACTTGAGGGGGATGCTTCTAGGGGCCACGAGAGAGTACAGAATGATCACACGGTGCGAACCAATGACAGAGACCGTAGGATGTGTTGACACACACCCTTCACCCACTTACTATAAACACTCTCTCCGTCCACCTCGATATTGACTCATGCAAACACCATCCGAAGGGGGATGCTCCCAGGGCACCACGAGGCCAAGCATGAATCTCACGACGTGAACATTCAGGGAGAAACGTGAGTGAAATCATTAACATATCAGATACATTTCTTCCTCTCACTGAGTATTTTATAACCTAGGGTTTAGTTTACTTAGAAAAAAACAGCTAAGAATTTTAACTAAGTGACTTTTTAGGTTTTCCCGAGAGTAACTTTTACCTTGGATAGTTTGAACAACTTTTGATCATCCTCCATTAAACTCTTTAACGGAGTCTTTGACTAACTTTCGCATGCTTGCAGAAAATCTATCTAATTCACCTTTCCAAGTAAGTTCCTAGGGAGGGGTGTTTCGTTTCTATCAGCTTAAGTACCCCAGCCTAAACAGAACCCACCTTAGACAAAAGGTCCATTATAGATAGATTTAATAAAATTTTAATCTTTTATGCTAGTCAATTTAATCCTATTAAACCGATTTAAAAAAGATTAAACTAGTTTACTAATCCCATTAGAACCTTGAACTTAGGTCTATTTCAATCCAATTTTAAAACCCTTTTAAAACATGAGTTTGCCTAAGTCCGCAGCAACTCTTTCCTATCGATTTTAGTTCTAATTTCTATTATAACGCTTATAACAGAAAAAACCAAAACCATTTACAACGCAAAGCAAACACAAACGAGGCATTCATAACTTTTACAAACAGCCTAAGTGTCATGCTCCATGCATTGTTCTTTCATTGCTACTTTTTATATAACTCTTATACAAATAAGCAACGAACCAAGCAAACATGCTTCCATTCATCCTTATACTATAATGCTTATAATATAAAGATGATGCATGAATATGCTTACTGCATGAAAAAATATAACTCTTATATTTCATGATGCATGCGCATGCTTTCTTGTAATTTCATCATGCCATATTATAAAACTTATAATACATGATGCATGAATAACTGAACGACCTAAGGTGGGTTTTTAAATATATATGTCATACCTTATGCCATATAAACCACATACATCTCATGTATATTAAACAAAAGTTGAAGAACTAGGATAATTAGCCTCAAATTCACAAAACGTAAATCTAACTATTACAAAAGCAAATAGTTTCCAGTTCAAACAGACGAACCGGGTCTTGAACCATCCGATCGAAGTCTGCGTCTCCACTGATCGTGTACCAAACTTCCTCACGATCATCTACACGAAAGAGTAAATGCTTTACTCAATCATTTACCAATGCTCCCAGAGCTAAACGATCATTTAGAAACGATTGTGTACCTTTTATTATGCGATGAAGCATAGGTACGCGATCGTGCACCACGTCGCGCATAACACAAACCTTAAATGATCGTCAAAACGACAACGATGCGGTGAAGCACAATCGTCTAAACAACCGTTGAGTGAGCGCTTAAGTATCGTATACCGCTTGATCGTGTAGTCAGTGACTATACGATGAGGCATGCTAACTACACGATCGTTTAGTGCACGCGTCTTTTATTAAACGATGAGCATCAAATGCTCCCACTCGATCGTTTACCCGAGCATCTACGCGATCGGATAACCAACGCTATGCAATAGAGCAAACACTTTACCTCATCATTTAAAATTAGCTAAATGGTCGTTTAGTAAATACTACATGATCACATAGAAAAATCTAAACGATCGTTTAGTTAAATCCCAACGATCGTTTACCTAAGGCTACACGATATGACCAACTCTTGGTCTTTTTCTTCGCTAAGAACCGCATCTTCATGCTTCGAAACTTCATCAAGAACGATTCGATAAACTCAAACACTTTGAATTACAAATTCGATTGCATGTTAATTATGCTAAAAAACACAGGGGCCCTTACAAATTAACACTTTGTAATCAAAAGAAAGCTTTAAACAAAGGCAATTAAACCCGTAAACAATCATCAACTCCATCCACAAAAGCATTTAACACTTAAACGCAAATGCAGAAAACCCACCACGACTATAAAAGAAGTTCAAAACAGAAATGAAATTTAGAATATCAGAACAACCTAGCTCTGATACCAATTGAAGGAAATCGGATATGAAGATTTCCATGAGCAGCAGAATGATCGTTCCAAATTTCATTCAAAATTGAACATAAACAATTACAATCAAGAAACGGAAACTTACAAGTCATGCACAATACGAAATTACAACATGCTTTACAATAAGATCAAGGGAAAGATAATACATACCTTTGAAGACTCATCTTCAAACTCTCTCGATCACAAATGCTCATTTAATCTCCAAGACTGCAACATACGAACACTCGAATATAGCGACTACAATACAGCACGATCCCAGCGATCACCACACGGACACCGCGAACTCAACAAACGACCTCCAAAACCTCGACTCAGTTGAGTTGAGTAAGACACCAGCACAATGGCTACCTTGGTATTCTCGGTGTGAGAATCCAGAAGTGTGGGCTCTGTGTGGACTTGGTTAGAGGAAGAGATCGGAGGAATAACAATCGTATAAACGATTGAGCAAGTAGGAGATGACAAGAGTCTATCGTATAGACGATGCCCAATCGTTTAGAAGATGGCAAGCTATCATATAGCAAAAGCCCCACGATCATTTAAAAGACGACCAACTGAGTGAACTATCGTGTAGTGTCACTCCACAATCGTTTAGTCTCTCTTCAGCTATCGTTTAGTGAATCCTATTCACTTAGCAGCCAACCGTGAATAATTTTTCGAGAATGGAAAAACTCAAATCTTCTAAATTTAGGAAAACATTTTTCCTTTTATCTCACGGTTACCATGAAACCACCAATAACCTCCCACTCAATTGGTTATTAGAGAAAAAGATATAATTATCCAATAATTAATATTATTATAAATATATATGATAACCAACTTACCATACTATATTTATAACCTATAGCTTTAATATTTCATCTCATGAAACATATAAACCATAGTTCTTTTTCTATTTCATGGTACTTAATGTAAATCTCATTTACATTAATCCTCCACTTGATGTATCTCATACATCACACCGATCATATCATATATAATTAAATTTTCCTTTTGTCAATTTGAACATTTCAAATTAACACCAAGAACAGATTCTCAACTTGAATCCATTGAGCTACCAAGGAGACCTTATGAACCTATAGCTTGAAGCTCCAACGGTACATGAATAACTGACTAAACTCTTTAGTCACGGGACCCACCATCCGTTAACTGCTAGGCACTCCACTAAAGACTGACAACTGCACTCTTCTTACAACAGATATATATTGTGTCCATATCAACCAATCAACAGTGCGATAACTCTTCACAAATTGCTCATAAGTACAAATGGGCCAATAACCGTTATGCCCCTGTAGTTACATCTAACTTCTTAAGTACCACTGATCCCTCTAATGAACATAAGTCATAGTCCTACTATGACTGAGTCCTCTCTTCCAAAGAGAAGTTGTGGCCACTATGTCTAAGACCTAGAATCAGCCCTTAAGGGAGCAATTTATCTATTTACCCCTACTTCGGGAAATGAGTAAATTCCATCTTGTGTAACTAAGTTCCCAGCTCCCAAATCAGACAAGTCCCCAAAAAGGTAAGCATGTTGAGTTGGCAATCTAGCTTATGAAGTTAGGTAAAATTTCATGTGATTCAGTAAACATAATATAAATTCCATCAATGATAGATCGACAAAGGCAGGATTTCCCAAAACACTCAGGATTGAGGTCATGTCACCTATGGTCGTTTAGGTGAGATGTAAATCTCAAGTATCAACAACATTATATAAAGAGACTAGTCATCTCGTGGTTCGATCTTATACAAACTCTTTGTATAGGACACCCCTGCTCGCATGTCTCCACATGAATGGTCAGGATCTACCATATATAGTAGTTCACAACACTTGTAAACCTTTACAAAGCGGGCCGTATCCATAGTGTCACCAGGATCAGGTATCCCTCCTTAATCCTTATACTACAGACCTTTTTAAGTTATCACTTAAGGCATGATCTACTTGTATATCTTATGTACATGCATAAGTTTACATACAATAACCATGGAGCTTTGTTTATTGGATATGAGTAAATGCCAAATAAAATAACTCTCATTTTATTCATTACAATGTATATAAATTACAAACTATGAGACTTTGGGAGAATTAGGACACCAATCCCAACACCTTACAACTCCTTGTAACAACTACAGTGTGGGTCGCATCCAATAGTGTTATCAGAATAAGGCACCCAACCTTATTCATATAATATAGACCATTTTGACTATTTACTCGAACCTGATCCACTTTTATGTCTCTACATAAAGTTCAAGTACTCATGTAATAGTCATGGATCTTTTATTTTATTGGATTTATTTCTAAAACGAAATAAGCAATTCATATATTCAATAACAACTTGTTGAATTTTCAGAATAAGCTTTATTGTTTACAACCCATGAGTTTTAGGACATAAAACCCAACAAACTCCCACTTGGACTAAAACTCTAGTGGTAACATATTTGAATATATAATTATGAGTTTTTGAGTTCAACCTGAGAAATACAATAAACTAGGGCATCACATACCCATGGTTCACCATTCAGTATCACATACCCGGCTTTTCTCTCACTTGCCCTAGGTTATATACCTGGTAGTCCTAGTCTTACTAAGAGATTCTCAAACACTTTAGCCGAGAGAATTGTTGTAAACATGTTAGTGTACGATAGACTTCTTATTAAACTATATTGGGAATGCATCTTATTTTCAAAACACTTGTGTCTCAATAATGGCTAGGAAGTCATACATTCCTCCCACTACATCGAGGTACTCTTAACTCTTTAAGTAAGACGCATCTGACCTGTCTAAAACAACTTTTGTTTACAGTGTCAGATTTAATCAATAACTCTTTATTGATATATGCAAACTTTGTTGGAAATAAATAATACATGTTGACCTTGAATAATATTCCAATCACTTAAGGATTCGACATTAAAACTTATAGCGATCTTTTCAGATTTTTGAACTATGTAAACAACTTTTACATATCATAAAAAACTTTTATGAGTTCTTCCATATCTTATGTAGAATTTTAGAAATACCTTAAAATTGGAATGATGTTAAAAAACAATTGGGGCAACTAGGTGTAGAAAGTTTTCACTGGATTTCATGTTCTATCAAATAGTCCTAGAAATCTCAAACTTTCTATACTTTGATCCAATCAAAGTATTTCGGTTTTATTTTACCTAACAAGTTTTGAACACATTTGAACTTTTCAAATGTTCTAAACTTATTACTTCGGTTAAATAACTCATTGCCTTTATTGATTTCTAGCCGTTTTAAATATCTAAATATTTGCAAATGGCTTTTAACTAGATTGGTTCTAATAGACGTTGCTTTGAAATAGAACAAACAAAACTTTTGCTAATGAACATTTCATTTACAACAAAAATTTATACAATTTGTTCTTTATGACAAGACAAAATAACTTTTATTACAATAACAAAAGTAGATAAGATCATCTTCAGACAGCAACATCTCCCATTGGTCAGCTTGAGAACAGCAAGCAATCCTCAGGAACTAATTTCCCTATTTTGCTTTCTTTGCTCTTTTCTCTGCAAGGTACTTAGCCTTGCCTTTTCTACTAGCGGGTTTCTTCTTCCCTTTCCCCTTGTTCTTCTTAACTGGAATACTCTTAGTCTATGAAGAAGAAGCAATATCAGGCTTTTTGGAAGACGTTCCTCTCTTCTCAGTGGTAGTAACATTTACTTCCGGTTCTAGACCTTTTACTCTCATCATAGTCTGGTAAACCTGTAGCTCATTTAGAAGAGTAGTCAAGTTATATTCTATTTTATTCATGAGCATGTTCGTGAAGAACTACAGAAAACTCTTCGAAAGAGATTCTAGAATAAAACCAACTTGACTCTTCTCGTCAACAATAGCCCCATTTACTTCTGCCATATTGAAATGGACCATCATGTCCAGGACATGATCTCAAATAGAGGACCCTTCTTTCATATGGCAGTTGTAAACGTATTTAATAGCATCATGCATTAGGGAGAAGGACAGTTGTCCAAACATCCCACAGAGAGATTCCATAATCTCTTTGGCAATACCTATCTCTCGTGTTTCTTTACCAAGACATCAGATATGTTGGCAAGAATATAGGCACGAGCTTTGTCATTTGACCTGATCCATCTGTCATATGCATCCTGAATATTTCGATTTTCATTTGAGCCAGGAATAGGAGGACACTTCTATGTTAAAACGAACCATAGATTATCTATCACCAATATAGTATTCAGGTTTGTTTTCCAGGTGACATAATTATCCCCAATAAGTTTATCAGATGCCAACAATTGTACTAATGAACTCATTATTCTGAAAAATATAAACAAATTTTATCAGTGAATTGCTTTTTAAACCCAATCAAGTTTTAGCATAGTAAAAATATACCCAAGATTATTTTTGCAGCGATACTACAACAAGAAATTCTTGACTAAATACTATCCCCAGAATAACTCATATTCCGATAATCATTTAGCTACCATTTTTGGTCAGAAATTACTAACTCTTTAGTAATTCTGTAAGTATAACTCTCTGTTCTCAGGCCTCAAAAGTCGGCCCCAACAATGCTCCCGAATTGGAAAGTCAAAGTTGAAAACGACTTAAGAAATCCTATCCATTTATGGAGTTTGAGTTGTTTTAAATCCTATGTTAAAATCCTTCGAAGGGATAGTCATCGTTAAATGACAAGCGAGGCCGACTTAAAGACGAAAAGCAGGCACAACATAGGAATCTCACAGTCTAAACTAACAGAAGAGACCGCAGGATATGTTGACATATATCCTTCACCTACTTACTATGAACTACTTCCCCCATTCACTTTGATCTTGTCCTCATGATGAACACTTTTTGAATGGAGGCCACTCCTAGGTTGACATGAAGTGCTGCATGGATCTCACGGTGGGAATTTTCTAGGGACGTAAGAATTGAAATCAATATATCATATATTTGATGTTCCATTGAATAGCTTCCCCTCATTCACCTTGATATTAATTCACACAAACTCTTTCGAATGGAGGTTGATAACTAGTAGAAATACAAGTTATTACAACTTAAATAAGTAAAATAATGAGAGAATGCGATGATAAAATAAGCAATATCATGTCTGAAAGCGCTAAACTGAAAGGAATTGTGATTGCAAGCGCCCATCGCATAAAACCAGTTAATTTACTTATTTTTGCAGGAACGATGCGATGGCACAAGTGAAATTGCGATCCAAAGGAACAAGGCGTCAGCGTGCTTCAAGATTGCAATCGCAAGTCATGCAATCGTATGCAATCATGAGAAGTTTCTTAAAAAAGTGGCCGCATAAAGACTATTCATCAAGGTGACAGCATAATAAATCATGATGGGACGGAAAGCTGATAACGGTCGAAACAAAATTTTGTTGACAAGCCGTTAGAAGCTACACTATAGCAAGTACACTCAACTTCGGTGACTATTAATCGGCACATCAGAACAAGGGAATTAATGTTGCCCATCATTGCAATCATTAGCAAGAAAGGCTGCTTCACCTTGAGCTCTATAAATACCGAAGGCCATCAAGGTTAACAGGTGATAGAGAGTTAGAGAATTAACCAGTTAGTCTGTTCACGTATATACTCGTACATATACTTAGAGGATGGAGAAGAGCAAGGAAACGAGGAAGCTGAGAGATCATTCCAGGATAGATCGAGTCTGTCGGAAAGCATTATTGATGCATTGTTTTAAGCGATGAAATAATGGTAAGGAATGCGATGGTGGAAAATGCATTGTGCATACAAGTTTTCTCAGTAAGACCTAAGTATAAATCCTACTGAGTTGCCTGGTAAGCCCAGGGTCGAACACGGGGACTAAGGAAAACAGTATGCGATGGTAATTTTATATCACTTTGCGGTAACAAATAAATCGAAGTGTTGGTTGGTTATTGTTTAAGGTATAGAATGTATGTGGTGGAATTGAGAAAAGAGTAATTATGTGATAGATACACTGAGTATGCGGAGGAAAGGGTGTAAAAGGTCTTTAGCTAGCGTTTCCTGAGAATGCGTTCAAGCTATGCGATCATGCTACACTCATGTGACAACAGTTCATTTTCCAATGCAAATGCGATGGCTTCTAACTTTAAGACTCATGCGATGAATGCGATAATGTCTATAGAGCTTATTCCTAAGTCTCTACTTCTTGCCTATGCGACGATGAAAGATGCACACAAGGACAAGGCAACTGCATACAATCATATCCTATCTCTAGGGTGCATGCGATGCGTTAATAGCAAACAGAACTTATTCCTAAGCTTCTATCTCTTGATTTTGCGATTTTAATCTGACTGTCCTGAGCCTAGATTCTAATCTAAATTTTCCAAGCCTAGATTCTATCCTTAGACTACCCTCCCGAGTATCTCTAATGGACGAATGACGCATACATAATACAAAATAATCGCATAGAATGAAGATCTCAGGTTATGCTAGCAAAGTGTTTCTTAACCCATTCGACAGATTTAGCTACTCATATGTAATATAAAGAGAGTGGACAGATATAAAGATGCAATTTCCAATTTTATAAATAGGTTTAGAGTACAAAATGACAATGGAAAATAAGGGTAGAGAGCCTGGTAGCAATATCTTGCTTCCCAAGGCTTTTACACTGTGTTATCTCTATTTTGCCCAAAAGATGTTTTTGCTTCCACAAGAGTTGGCCTTCTCTCTGATTTCGACGCTCCCTGGCACTCTTCCGAGTTCACCGGCACGATCTCTCGATGTAATCTCCCTTCACTCGCTTCCGTCTTCTAAGTAAAAAAAAAAAAAAAACTATGAACAAGGTTAACTTCTATCTATATGGTGAATTATGTAAACTGAGCAAACTTCTTCATAAAAGATGACCTTCGGTATTTATAGAGCTTCAGGGTGAACAGCTTTTTGTCTCATATGATTGCACTAATGGGATGGTATTAATTCTCTGTTTGATGCGCCAAATATTTATCACCGAAAAGTTGAGTGTGCTTGCTATAGTAGGTTTTTAACGGCTTGTCAACTTAATTCGGAATCGACCATCATTAGCTTTCTGTCCCATCGTGATTTATTAAGTTTTCACCCAGATGCGCCCACCTTGATGCGTCGGCTCTATGCGGCCACCTTCTTGAGAAGATTTTCGCGAGCGCAAACGATTGCATAGCCTTACGGTCGCAATCTCTTGATGCGCTCGGACGTTAATTTCTTTGGATCGCATTTTCGCCTTGCGTCAACGCATTTTTCTGCATCAAATACATAAGTTAGTTGTTTTAATGCGATGGACGCATTCGATCACAATGTTGTGAACTTAATGCTTTTGGACGCAACATTGTATATTTTTACCATCGCAATCCTGCATTATTTTATAACTTTGCGTTGTAATAACGTGCATTTCTGCCCGTTATCACACCCCCAAATTTAAACAATGCTTGTCCTCAAGCATAAACTAAGGATTTTCTTTAGAAAGTCGACCGTCTTCTCTTTCCTAGATTTCTCAAGGATGCCTTATTCAAATTCTATGTACCAAAATCTCCTTAATTTTTATCCAGGTCTTTTAAAATATTTCTAAAATTTAAGGACCACAAGTTTAACCTTCAAAAAGACTTTACTAGATTCTAGGGCATCACATGATTTATTTCATAAAAGAAACTTTTTCACTGGGCTATTTTCAAATGATTTTTATCCTTGCGTATTTTAGACATATTTTTTTCTATGACTTTGTGCTGATCCAAATGCTTAGCCTTCGTTTTGGCTTGCCCCCACGTGTGTCATGCGGACATCCAACTACGAGCAAGACGCTCTTTCTCAGTCTAAACTCATGCCCGTTTCGCAGCAGAGTTGCGATCATTTTATTTATGCGTTGATCATGATTCCTACCTTCGTTTTGGCTTGCCCCCATAGGTGTCATGTGGACATCCAACTACGAGTAGGATCTGATCAAAATGTTTTTTTTTTTTTTGTAGAAACTAAAAATAGCAAGGTTGAAAAATGAATACCGCACCCCCAAATTTAAACGCAGCAATGTCCCCTTTGCTGAAAGATTAAAAGAAGTCATGCGATGCTCTTAGGAAGTTTCGTAAAAAGTCAGTTTGAAAGAAAGCTAGCAGACCACTGACTTCTAGAAATATTTCATGAGTTGACTATCCTAAAATTAAGTTGACCCTGGTATATACAAAAAAATAGAGGCATGCGTTTCATCATTGAAATCATAATTGGCAAAGAGAAATAATGCGGTGACTTACTAAATTAATCAATGTTAAATGATTGTGTCGACTAAAGAGGATGCGGTGATAAAATTTTTAAAGTTAAAATGCGATGCAATAGTACAAGTTTTGGAATAGACAAAGTCAAGGAGAGATACAACCCCAAATTTGTTCTGTCACCCGCATTATTTGTGGACACATCCTGCTTTGCGGTGAACTGCTCTCTTTGATTGCAGTGACGGAATAAAGTAGTTACGTAGTAAAATGCATGGGAAACACAATATATGATGCATGTCTTAAGTTATGTGTTGGTTCTCGTGCGTCGATGGTCATGCATTGGAATGAAAAATACACGTTACTCTTATATGCAATGACCATATGTTCCTGTCACAAGTTTTCTTGCACTCTCGCTAAGTATAACGAGAACGCAAGTTTCTCGGGTGAACCGAGGTCGAACTTAGGGACTTGTAGCTAAAGGGTATGCGGTGATCTATTTGCGGCGGATAAATAAAAGAACAATGGGGGTGATAAGCTAAGCACTACTCCTCTCCTAACTAACAGACAAAGCAGTGGAAGTATGAATGAGAGGTAGAGACACGGCAACTATTGACGCGTAGTAAAATGCATGGAAAAATAGATAAAATGTGAGGATGTCTTCATTGCAACCCTAAGCTTGACCGCAAGGGTAACCCCAGCCAACGCAAACTAATGCGATCATGCTATACACGCCCGACGCAGATGCATGTGATGTGTAATAGAAAATGGAGCTTATTCCCGAGTCTCCATTCTTGCTTATATGATCTTAATCTAGCTCTCCCGAGCCTCGATTCTAACTTAGCTCTCTCAAGTCTTAGGTTCTTTCTTTAGACACTCTCTCGAGTAGCTCTAAAGGGGTGATGGACGCATACATAAGACAAGGTAATCACACGAGTCTGGCTGACATAAGATTATTCCTATTCCTAGTGAATACTTGCTTACATTGCTTAATGCGATCAACTACTTACCCTTCCAGGTAGTTGGTTGCTGCTGATTTTACTCATAGACAAGCATTGCGCCCGCCTATAGACAAGCGTTGCTACAACTTCACACTAAGCAAATAAGGTTTTCTCACAACACTCACGCAACACAAACCTACCGGTGGTTTGCTACATGCTTCATATCCCTAATCCGCATGAATAAGTATGCGATACTCTAATAGTCTCACTAAGTGTTGTAATGAAAGTAAAGGATATTAAGTAAATGAAGATGGAGATGGAATCGAAGGAAAATACATAAATGAATTGATCGCAAAATGTATTAATTCCTTAAGCCAAACTGTAATACAATACAAGGAAAGAAGAGAAATGGAAGGACCAGCTGGAAGCAATGTCTTGTTTCCAGCAGATGTATGTCAAGGCTACCGGTGGTGTCATGGATGGGCAGTGGAGCAGACTCTCTCGACCTCTAACTTCGGCAAAGGCTCCGGTCGTCACTCGGAATGGATGAAGGAGATGAGAACTCTCAAACTTTCTTCTCATGCTTTAGTCTGGATCACAAAGATCCACCCTCAGGTAGAAAACCTTGGATGATTTGAAATTTTGCTCATCGGCTTTTATTTATAGCGCTTGATCGCCGACAACATTAATGGACGTGCTCTGATTCTAAAATTCGCGGCGCGATGGTCCTTTTCTGAATCTCTATTGCTAACAGCGTGGTAGGTGAAATGTCAACATCACCTTCTGATATTCCTGAGGTATGAGTTCATGTTGCATTCCACCAACCTTTCGGCCGCCCTTCAATTATGGTCATCATTATGTAGCCGCAATCCCCTTGCGATGACCGCATTCACTTGATGGCTGCAATTTCTCTATGATGACCGAACTTCTATGCAATGGACGCATACGGTTATGGCTGCAACATCCGTGCGTTGAACGTATTCATTCACCTTTGTGATGGAGAGATTCACTGCATGCGGTCGTCTGCGATAGCCCAAATTTCGCGTATGCGCCCGCTTCCTGCCATAGCTACAAAGATAGACAATTGAACGTATAATAACGCATAATAGTGGGTTAGTTGAGATTCTTGATGTCGATCGACACAAACTCGTTTTCTCATGAATTCCTAACATATTCGCCGCATATTTTACTTAACAACCCTCATAATTCTAAATAAAAGGCCTAAAATGACATGCATTTCTGCCCGTCATCACACCCCCAAACTTAGAATCATGTGTTTCCTCAAGCATGCGTTATACTCAAGAAATTTTGAACTCACCTTCTGGCTTTTTTTTGCGATGACTAGCCTCTCAGAATATAATTTACTCATACCTCTAACCATGGCCGCAATGCTCGCCTCTACTTCAGCCACTTCCTCAAAGAGATATTTTCTAAGATTAAATCCGGTAAGCCTTCGCTAAAAAACTTTTTATTCATTCCTTGCAACTTTGCGTTTAGCTTTTGAGAATGCATTCGTTCAAAACAATTCAAAACTTTGCGATTACTTATTAAATTGCGGCGCTGAACTTGGTTACGCTCTTCGTTTTGGCTTGCCCCCACGTGTGTCATGCGGACAGCCAACTTCGGTTGCATGCCATATTCAACTCAACTCTTGTCTTGCTTGATTTGGATTGCACCCGACAGAGGAGTTGCACTTATGCGTTGATTCTGGCGACTTACTTTCATTTTGGCTTGCCCCCACGTGTGTCATGTAGGCATCCAACTACAGGTAAGTGTCTTTCACAACTTAACTCTTATCAACATGGGTTTCCCCATTGCGTTGACAGTGGAGTTGTTATTCCCAATTTTTTTTTTAGAATAGCATCGCAATGTAGTGAACGCATTTCTCCGAACCACTGCCACCCCCAAACTTAAAGGTTGGCAGTGCTCTCGCCGCAAAGCTAAAGACAAAATCAATAGGAATGCAGTAACAAATGTTTGAGTGAAGGTTTGCACAAAATAGAACCTAGACTGTCAAAATTTGAAGAAGCTATTGAAAGTAAGGTGAGCCTTGCGATGCTTAGTTAGCGAATGTAGTGAATTATACGTACCATCATAGATGCATTGCAAAGGAGAGCAATCAGACAGAGAGAATTTCAAAAGGATAATGCATAAAAGATAACAAGAAAAGAACCTTGAGTAGAATACACTTGCGATCACGCTTTAGAATTCATGCGATCGAAGCCATGCATTGAAGGATGGGGAGGATTATTCCATTGTAACTGCGCACCGAGGAGAATTATTGTCGCACCTACAAGGAGCACGCACCACATCCAAGGAAGCAGCCGCATATCCAAAATAACAAGAAAAATAAACTAAACTAGAAAAGCAAGGTAAAGATAGAGTAGAAGACGTCCTTGGAGAAATTGGAGTGTTGTCACTGCAAGAAGCCTTCCATGTAGGAGATTGCTCTCAACTGCTTAGGTCAAGAAGCTCACCCTGACCATTGGAACTTCCGACAATTGGTGGTCGCAAGCATCCGTCATGCACTTAGAACTACCTTCAGCTCCTGCGACTGATTGCCCTTCTATCTTGGGGTCAATACTGGCTTTCGGCGCTTCGCCTACACTTCAATATTGGTTGTAACTTGGTCGCACAAGCTACAATACTCCCAAAATAAAAAGGTTTCCTGCGAAAACACAAAACTCAACAAACTATCAGCTGCCAAGTCCTCGGTAATGGCACCAAAAACTTGATGCGTTATTTTATGCGATGAAATAATGGTAAGGAATGCGATGGTGGAAAATGCATTGTGCATACAAGTTTTCTCAGTAAGATCCAAGTATAAATCCTACTGAGTTGCCTGGTAAGCCCAGGGCCGAACACAGGGACTAAGGAAAACAGTATGCGATGGTAATTTTAGATCACTTTGTGGTAACAAATAAATCGAAGTGTTGGTTGGTTTATTGTTTAAGGTATAGAATGTATGCGGCGAAATTGAGAAAAGAGTAATTATGTGATAGATCCACTGAGTATGCGGAGGAACGGGTGTAAAAGGTCTTTAGCTAGCGTTTCCTGAGAATGCGTTCAAGCTATGCGATCATGCTACACTCATGTGACAACAGTTCATTTTCCAATGCAAATGCGATGGCTTCTAACTTTAAGACTCATGCGATGAATGCGATAATGTCTATAGAGCTTATTCCTAAGTCTCTACTTCTTGCCTATGCGACGATGAAAGATGCACACAAGGACAAGGCAATTGCATACAATCATATCCTATCTCTAGGGTGCATGCAATGCGTTAATAGCAAACAGAACTTATTCCTAAGCTTCTATCTCTTGATTTTGCGGTTTTAATCTGACTGTCCTGAGCCTAGATTCTAATCTAAATTTTTCAAGCCTAGATTCTATCCTTAGACTACCCTCCCGAGTATCTCTAATGGACAAATGATGCATACATAATACAAGATAATCGCATAGAATGAAAATCTCAGGTTATGCTAGTTAAGTGCTTCTCAACCCATTTGATAGATTTAGCTACTCATACGTAATGTAAAGAGAGTGGACAGATATAAAGATACAATTTCCATTTTTATAAATAGGTTCAGAGTACAAAATGACAATGGAAAATAATGGTAGAGAGCCTATATATCTTGCTTCCCAAGGCTTTTACACTGTGTTATCTCTATTCTGCCCAAAAGATGTTCTTGCTTTCGCAAGAGTTGGCCCTCTCTCTAATTTCGATGCTCTCCAGCACTCTTCGAAGTTCACCGGGACGATCTCTCGGTGTAATCTCCCTTCACTCGCTCCACCTTCTAAGTAAAAGAAAAACTATGAACAAGGCTAACATCTATCTATATGGTGAATTCTGTAAACTGAGCAAACTCCTTCACTGAAGATGGCCCATCGGTATTTATAGAGCTTCAGGGTGAAGAGCTTTTTCTCTCATATGATTGCACTGATGGGATGATATTAATTCTCTGTCTGATGCGCCGAATATTTGTCACCAAAAAGTTGAGTGTACTTGCTACAGTAGGTCGCTAAGGGCTTGTCAACTTAATTTGGAATCGACCATCATCAACTTTCTGTCCCATCGTGATTTATTAAGCTTTCACCCAGATGCGCCCACCTTGATGCGCCAGCTCTATACGGCTACCTTCTTGAGCAGATTTTTGCGAGCGCAAACGATCGCATAGCCTTGTGGTCGCAATCTCTTGATGCGCTCGGACGTTAATTTCTTTGGATCGCATTTCCGCCTTGCGTCAACGCATTTTCCTGCATAAAATACATAAGTTAGCTGTTTTAATGTGATGGACGCATGCGATCGCAATGTTGTGAACTTAATGCTTTTGGATGCAATATTGTATATTTTTACCATCGCAATCCTACATTATTTTATAACTTTGCGCTGTAATAACGTGCATTTCTGCCTGTTATTAGTTACAAAAGAGAGAGGGCTAACACTTGTGAGAGCAAGAACACACATCTAGAATAGAGTTGGATTGAAAAAGAACAATGTAAAAGGCCACGGGAGCAAGACATTGCTCACCGGACTCCTTATCTCTCAACCCATTTGCTATTTTGTATTCAGTACCTTATTTACAGAAAATGGAAATCTCATTTCAATTTATATTCAATCTCTCCATACCTCGCATGAGTAGCTAAATTTCTGAATGGGTTGAGAAGTACTTAGCTAGCATGACTTAAGATTTACATTTTATGCGATCATCTTGTCTTATGTATGCATCATTTATCCTTTGGACATACTTGAGAGGGTAGTCTAAAGTTAGAATCTAGACTTGAGAGAGTCGGATTAGAATCTAGACTTGAGAGAGTCAGATTAGAATTGCATAAGCAAGAAATAGAAACTTAGACATAAGTTCTATTGCTATTAACACATCACATGCGCCCTAGAAATAGGACTGATTGCATGCGGTCACTTTGTTTTATGTGTGCATCATTCATCATTACATAGATAAGAGTAGAGGCTTAGACATAAGTCCTATCGACTATTTTGTATACACATCGCATGTGTCCTAGAAATAGGAATTATGGCATTCTGCATTGAGAAATGATGTGTTGTTATTTTTGTATAGCATGATAGCATAACTTGTGCACAATCTTAGGAAATGTTAGCTAAACCCCTTCTCAACCCCTTCATCACATACTCATTGTAACTCTACGCGTTCATTAACTCTGCGTTCAACTCCGTCGCATAGGAAAAACCTTAATCAAAACACCATCCACTTCATTTGTTTTACTACCACAATAAAATCAAAGTGTCTGTCACATATTTACTTAGTAGTCCCTGTGTTCGACCCTGGACTTACCAGGAAACCTGAAGAGGCTTATACTTGGGCCTTGTTAGGAAAACTTGCATGATCACCACATAACACACATCACCGCAAACTCACACCATAACGCATCATAATTCACACCCATCAGAGGTCACTCCTAGGGTGACACGAAGTGCCGCATGAACCTCACAGTGTGAACATCTTGGGATGTGAAAATAAAATCAAAACATCACATTTGATTTTATGGTGAACAACTTTCCCTATTCACCAAAATCTCGATTCATGTAAACACTTTCCTAATGGAGGTCACTCCCAGGGTGACACAAAGTGAACATGAATTTCGATCGTGAACTCTTAGGGACGTGAGAGCTAAAAATAATAATATCGTATATGTTTATTAATCTCCCACTGAAGAGTTCTAACATATCATATATGTTATTTATTTTCACTGAAGTGTTCTAATAGCATATGATATATGTTATTAAACTCCCACTGAAGTGTTCTAATTAAACGGGGTATATAATTTTCTTTGGCTTGTTCCGGCTAATTAAACAACCCAAGTCTAGGTGTTTATCCAAGTATAATGTTTATATTTGAATTTAACCTATGATGTCTAGGTGATAAACCAGTTCTAAAACCTCATACCGCTCACGTATTGCTCATAAAATCGGTTAACAACACTCAATTAGTCGGCCATAATCCCCAGGTAAGAGGTGTTCCGTAGACCGTCAACTTAAATACCCCCAGCCTTAGACAGGATTATATACCGGTTGAGTTTGTAACCCTAGTTTTACAGATGTCAACCTATTTTAAATATTAAAACAGGTGATTAACCTAAGTGAGCATGCAACTGTTCTTTGTTATGGATTTTAAATGTCTAACCCAATTTTATAACAACTTACAAAATTTTAGACATGCTAAACATCCACAACATACATAAAATACATTCAATATTTAATATAACATTTATATTAAATAGAAGAAACCCTAAACATACATACTATATATTATAACACTTTATAACATACTTTCAATGCATGTAACATGCTTCCTATGGTAGGATTTTAAATCTACATGACATACTTTATGCACATACAAGATTTATTTAATTATAACATACATCACATGTATAAATAATTAAACACATACTGATATGGATTTAGTTTTGGCATTTTCAAGAAAACAAAGGCCTAATTATTACAAAAATCAGCAAGAATTAGATCCAAAACGCTTATAGACCACTCGAACCGCCCCAAATCGGACCCGAATAGCTTGAACCAGACCTGAACTGCCTGAACCAGACCAGCCAAAAACCATTTGAGGCCGAACCGGACAGTACCTGAAGAAAATCGATCGAACCGGTTGTTCTCGCTCATCCTCACTCGTCGAACCGATTGAAAAATTGATGCTCGCTGCTCGGTGGTTCAAACTCGCTGCTCGACGCTCGCTCAATTCAATCTCACTACTCTCTACCTCTCATTTGCTACTCGATTAAATCTCGCTGGTTTTGATGTTGCTCTCGCTAGCAATATGAGTAGCGTTGCAATGCTCAAGGGTAGTGTTGCAACGCTGTCTGGACAAAAGCTCAACATCAAGATTTTGCAACTCAGCCTTCTTCACTTCTTTCTTCAATTACAACTTAATTTCAACTCTAATGACTCCAAACAAATTAAAGATGTTTGACCACACATCTAAGCTCATCAAACAAGGGCCAAATACAAATTTAACAAAGGAATCAAAGAGAATTTTAATGCCAAATCTCAAAAAACCATATCAGTGCAACATTTTCATATATATCATGAAAAAACACCCATCAAACCAAAATGAAACCAAATTGAATGCTTAAATGATGCTCTGATACCAATTGTTAGAGTTAGAAAGCATGCAGTGGAAGTAAAATAACGAATCATTAAGCGTTCTAATTCATGAATTTTGGCTTTGAATTAAGCATGCTCATAAACTAATAAGAGGGTTTCATGACATACCTTTGAAGAACCACATGATACTCAAACCCAGTTGCAAATCTTCTCCAAATCAGCTTGTAAACCACCTCAAGACCTTCCCTACTATCCTCTTGGTGCCTTAGATTGAGTTACGGGACTCAAAATAAGCTTGCATTAAGGAAATTTGGAGATGAGGTTACAATTTCACCATGGTTGAAGACCTTCTTCAACCTCAAGTTTTTTTCAGTAAAAAACTATCAAATGCATGCTTGATTCTCTGCCCATTCTGCTTCATTTATTGCATGACTATCATGCAAACTCCATTGCTGCATGTATTGCAGCTCATGCTTGGAAGATTGACTCAAGTTTATGGTGGAATGTGTGTGAGCTATTTGAAAT
Source organism: Benincasa hispida (assembly GCF_027475165.1). Classification (NCBI taxonomy): domain Eukaryota; kingdom Viridiplantae; phylum Streptophyta; class Magnoliopsida; order Cucurbitales; family Cucurbitaceae; genus Benincasa; species Benincasa hispida. Next base: position 54,903,065 of record NC_143479.1, on the reverse strand, counting down.
GGAAAGTGGAGAAATCCCACTTTTTGGGATTTTCATTTTTATCTTTTTCAACTTTAAGTTTCTAATTGATTTCTAAAATCAATTTTTGTTTTCAAAAATGAAATCTTTATCAATTTTACAGAATTAATTAAATAATTAATTTTCTAATAAAATTAATAATAAATAATTAATTAAACAATTTAATTAATTCTAATTAATTCAATATAAAATATTAAATTAATTTAATACTAATTCCACCATCATGAATCCTTATTCATGATTTTAATATTTAAATCATATTTAAATATTTAATTGATTCTCCAATTTTTTTTAATTCCAAAATTAAACACGTAATTACTAATTCTCTTAATTCTAATTTGAACGTTTCAAATTAACTTATCACGCTACTCCAAGACTAATTCATTTGTGAGCTAGTAGGGGGACCTCGTGGACCTACAGATCATGGGCTCCAACGATCCGAGATCAATTGGCTAAACTCTTTATACTGAATTAACCGCCATGGGTCACTCCACTAAAGCCCAGAGTTGTACTCCCCTCACTGTAGATATATTATGTCCACTCGATATAACCATAATTAGTAAGTTAACCTTTCACAGGTTATTCGTAATAACGGCTGGGTCAAATAGTTGTTTTACCCCCGAGATTACCTTTTGTTCCTTATGTCCCACTGATCCTCTAATGAACAATTGGTTTGTAATCCGATAAAAAAATCGAGTCCCTCTTAGGCCAATGAGAGGGTGAGGCCCCTTGTTCAAAACCTGGAGTCAGTACTTAAGGGAACAACCTCTCTACTATCCCTAAAAGCAGATAGGAGTGAATTCCATCTTGCACCCTATGTTATCTACCTGGTCTTACCCTTGATATGGAGGTTTATTGAGCTGGCGTTGTTGAGCCAACCCTCACCTATGCAAATCTAAGAATAATCCCAAATAAACAGGAGTTCATAGTTAGCTCAGGATTAAGGTCAAGTTACCTAGGTCATCGTTTTGAAATAGTCAGTCTTAAATAGTAAACAGCATTATAAAGTAAGAGTGACTTATTTCGTGGTCCGATCTTGTACGAACTCATTGCACAGGACGCCCCCACTCCTCATGTCATAACATTTACAAATTAGGATCACTTCGTCTGTAATACTTTACAACCCCTTGTAACAACTATAGAGTGGGCTACATCTAATAGTGTTACTAGAAATAAGGCACCCAACCTTATTCATATACTATAGACCATTTTGACTATTTACTCGAACCTGATCCACTTTTATGTCTCCACATAAAGTTCAAGTACTCATCTAATAGTCAGGGATCTTTTAGTTTATTGGATTTATTTTTAAAACAAAATAAGAAATTCATATATTCAATAACAACTTATTGAATTTTCATAATAAGTTTTATTGTTTACAAATCTTGAGTTTTAGGACATAAAACCCAACAGTGACATACAGATGAATCATGTTTAAGTGATAACCTAAATGGTCTATAGTAGATGGATAAGGTTAAGTACCTTATCCTGGTGACACTATGAATATGGCCCGCTTTGTAGATGTTACAATTGTTGTAAAGTGCTACAAATGATCTAATCCTGATCATTCATGTATTAGACATGCGAGCGGGGATATTTTATACAAAGGAGTTTGTATAAGACCGGACCACGAAATGTTTAGTCTCATTATATAACACCGTTCATAATAGAGACTTACATTTCACCGAGATGACCATAGGTCACATGACCTGAATCCTGAATCGGTTGTGAATTCCTTCCTATGAAGGCGGTCCTTTGATTTGTATGGGTGAGAGTGGACAAATCGCTAACTCAACAAGCCTACCATTTTGGGGATTCGTCTGATTGGGGAGCTAGGAACACAGCTACACAAGATGAAATTCACTCCTTCCCCGAACTAAGGGTAAGTAGATAAATTACTCCCTTAAGGGCTGATTCCGGGTCTTAAAAAATGTGGTACTACACCCTCTCTTGGCCCAAGAGGGGTTTAGTCATAGTAGGACTATGTTCTATTGTTCATTAGAGGGATCAGTGGTACTTAAGGAGTTAGATGTAACTACAAGGGCAAAATGGTAATTTGTGAAGGGTCATCGTACTATTGATTGGTTATATCCAATTGACACAAAAATATATCTGTAGTGCAAAGAGTGCAGTTGTCGGTCTTTAGTAGATTGCCCGACAGTTAACGGATGGTGAATAATGTAATTAAAGAGTTTAATTAATTATTCATATATCATTGAAGCTTCAAGCTACAGGTCCATACGGTCCATAAGGTCTCCTTGGTAGCTCAAAAAGATTTAATTGAGAATCAGTTTTTGGGTTAATTTTAATTGTTCAAATTAATAGAGGGATTTAATTATATATGATATAATTAAATTGTTTCAATTATATATGATATAATTGTCATAATGTATTTGATACATTATAGGAGGAAATAAATATTTGAATGAGATTCAAATATATTTTCTATGAATGTAATTCATAGTTGTTAAATTTAGTATAAATATGATTTATGTTAAACGTCATATAATAGAGAAAAAGAAATTATAGTTTATATTGTATGTGATACAATGTTAACACTATAGAATATAACATATAATTTAATATAAATACAATATGATAAGTTAGTTATCATATTTATTTATATTATATTATTATTATTTTGAATAATAAGGAAGGGAGATACAACTCCCTTCCCTCCCTTTTCTCTCCACCCACTTTAGTAGGTAGTTATGTTTTTTATGGCAAAAAGGAGAATAAAAGAAAAACAGTTTTTCTTCTTCTTCAACATTGAAGTTGTTGGACGATTGAGAGTTTTATCAAAGTGTTCTGTGTTCGGGTATTCTTGAGAGAATTCTCAATCCATCTCCTCCACCCAAACTCTCCCTCAAACAAAAATATTCAGAGCACACCACTCTTGAATTCATACCCTGAGAATACCAAGGACTCCATTGTGGTTGTGTCCGGATTTCTGTTCGATGTTTCGTTGAAGAAGGTCTTCAAGAGGTTCGTGTCTGTTCGAGGGATTTGCGAAGAAAGGTTTTTCAAAGGTGATATTTCTTGAACTTATTTCTTATATAGCATGTTGTAATTTAATTTAAATGCATATCTATTGTATGTTTACTATAAACTTAGTATTTGATAATTAATGAAATTTGGACGATCCGCTTGCACTCAAGGTTCTCCTCAAAAGAGTTCCTTCAGTAACTACAGGGCAAAACGGTAATTTTGGCCTAGTTATACTTACGAGCAATTTGTGAAGAGTCATCGTATTGTTGATTGGTTATATCATATGGACACAGAAATATATCTGTAGTGCGAAGAGTGCAGCTGCTGGCCTTTAGTGAAGTGTACGACAATTAACGGATGATGAATAATTTAATTAAAGAGTTTAATTAATTATTCACGTACCATTGGAGCTTCAAACTACAGGTCCATGAGGTCCCTCGATAGCTCAATGGGAATAAATGAGAATCATTTTTGGATTAATTCGAATTGTTCAAATTAATTGAAGGAATTAATTATAATAACATAATTAATTTGATTTTAATTATATATAATATAATTACTATAATGTATTTGATACATTATAATATAAAGTTTATAAGAGAGAAAATAAATGTTTGAATATGATTCAAATATTAATTATATGAATTGGATTCAAATAATTAAATTTAATGTAAATCTAATTTATATTAAAAGTCATTGGTGATAGAAAATTGAAACTATAGGCTATATTGTATTGATAAGATATAAAAACTATAAGTTATATGTTATATGTAATATAACATATAATTATGTATATATGTATAATAAATTAGTTATTATGTATATATTATATTATATTAATTAATTAATTTAAATTATTTTTTATATTTGAAATATTAGGAGGGAATTAACTTCCCTCCCCAATTTTCTCTCTACCCACGTATTATATGGGTGGTTGACAGAAGGAGATGATGGATCATCTTCTTCTCTCTTTTGGTTAGTGATTTTGGAATATATAATTGTTCTGTATTTTTCTCTAAGAAATTCCATTCCTTTTCTCTTAATTCTCCCTTCCCTCACCAAAATCACTAGAGCACCACACCTCATGGATTCTCACCAGAGAATATCGAGGTTATCTTGTGGTTGTTCCCTTTCTAGTTTTTGGGATTTCGTTTAAAGAACGTCTTCAAAGGTAAGGTTTTTAAACCCATTTTAATTTTCTGCAATTTCATTATTAATATTGTCACACCCCCTCCCAGATTACCCTCTTAATCTAAAAAGGTATGTGATGATAGCAGTTGCTGACCCTCTTGTCGGCACTTACTGCCTAACTTACATTTAAACCTACTTTAGAACCCTGATATGCATTTATGACTTGATAACGACAATATTTACAACCTCAAAGCTTAACATACTAAACGTACTGAATAGATTAACCGAAACTTAACATTCTTACATCAACAGGGTTCCATAGCTACTATTCACATTCATAACTATGTATACTGTAAAATCCAATAAGCCTATGACACTAAGTTTAGTCCTTATACACACAAAACATGTGTACTAGTATTTACAGAACAAACACCTAGTCTTCCTTTAGCCTTGAGTCTTTAAGTGGAAAAGCAGCAACAGAATTAGCTTCTGGGGAGTTGACCGCTACCTGGGGAGGGAAAAACATTTTTAAAAAATAGGGTGAGCTACTAGCCCAGTGAGTGACTTAATAAACCATAAATCTCATGCTTAAATGAAAGCTAGAAAACTGAATACTGAAACTAAAAACTTGCCAAGCAAACGTGTACATAAAACTTTTAAAACCATCGTATCTAAAAATATAGCTGAACTGATTCCCGGTTGAGAGAAAACCCTTTCGCTCGATTTCTCAACGTCGGATATCCTTGTTTAAGAGATAACCCTTTTGCTCAATCTCTCAAACATAAGCTTGGGCTTGGGTGAGAACCCTTTTGTTCAACACCTTTCAGCCAATGCTGGGAAAGAACCATCGTGGTTCAATCCTACTGAACTGATTAACTGTCATACGTGCACGTAGAGTAAACTAGATCCTGACGTTAAGGATCATAACTGAAGCAGGGTACCACTGCTTATTACTGAACTAAGTGAATTATTCTGATACCTTCTCTAAGTACTTCAGTATCATAATCATAACATAACTGAAACTAGGTAGTACAGCTTAGATACCTTCTCCTTGTACTTCAGTATTAAGCTGAAAATACCTTATAGGAAAATATTTTCATAAGACAAACCTACTGAAAACTTGATCTCATAAAACATAGTTTTCATAAGAATATCATTTGCTAACTCATGCTCAACAACATTAAGAGCACATATGCTTCAAAACATAATACAAATACTTGTAACTTAAACATGTCATAGAATCTTCTTTTGAGAGCTACCATGGCTTAACCATTGTACCAAAGCATACTTCATAAACTTTGTAACTAGCATGCATTTATAAACTTTAGGAAAATGCGTTGCTTGGAACTTCTTGTAAAATAACTAGCATAAAAGTAACAGTCAATGAAGCATGGATTATTAAAACATTTATAAATCATTTATAATCACTCACTACTCGTCTGGGCTCTTAGCAGTTTGTAGGCTTCTCCTAGCTCCTCTTGACCTGAAGCAACATAATTCTTCCTTAGAATTGTCATCAAGATGCTTCAAATAGTTTGCTTACTAGCGAGACCCTTACTAGTGGGATCAACACTAGCGAGATTGTCACAAGGGAGATCATCACCAGGGAGATCATCACTAGTGAGATCATCACCAAGGAGATCATCACTAACAAGATCTTCACCAACGATATCATCACTAGCAAGATCATCTTCTGAGCGAGACTTGGCATAAAAATCAGTGAGATTAGGCACAAAACTAGTGAGATTTTCCATTCTTAGCGAGACTTACGATTATTAGCGAGATTTAGTGTAATTTCTAGCGAGACTAGGTAGAAAACCAATGAGATTTGAGTGACCAGCTAGATTTACACAAAAAATTCAGCGAGATTCTCTTCTTGAGTGAGATTCAACACAAAAACTAGCGAGATTATCATCCTGAGCGAAATTCACATCTTCTTTGTCTCGCTCTCGCTCTCTATGGTGAGCTGCTTGCTTAATCTTGCTAAGCAGCTGTCTGTATACGCACCGAATTCCTGTTTCAACTTCAAAAATTCATAACTCAGAATCTAGAGCTCTTTTCAAGAAACTTTCTTCTAAAAACTTATTTATAATTGAGTTAGCTTCCTTACCTTAAAATTTCAACCCTAAACTTCTTGTAATTTGGCCTGTAGCTTCCAATCTTCACCCCTTACCTTGATTAATCTGAGAATCTGGCCTTTCTGTAATTTCTTTACTTTTCGTCCTTCTTCCTGTGAGATCTTCCTCCAGAAAATCAACCTCAAAAACTAGATTCTTCCAGCTTTCAAATGGCACTAATCTCACTTAATTTGCTCGAGTCATTTACCAAAACCAAGCTTCTGAAATTCATCTTTCTTTTATACTTCCGGTTGCTTCCCATGTGAATATCAAACTGCCACCTCACCCAACAGCATCTTAATGCTTTTCGGCCAAGTTCCATTAATAAATTTCTTTAATCTCTTTTTTTTTATTTCCTTCGTTCGTAATTCCTTGTAATTAAACCATAGATTTTTATTTATCAATTAATTAACATAATATCCTCATGTCTAAACATACTTATGTAGAAAATGTAAAATTCGCGGTTTACAAGCATGCTGTAATTATTTGGGTTAAATGCATGTGTATGTTTCTCTATAAAATTATGAATTATGTAAAAATGGGATTTGGGATGATCCACTTCCGCTCATGGATCTCCTCATAATGGATCTTTCAGACGAAGATGGGAGAAGAAGAGATGAAGATGGGGAGGGTTCTTAGGCATACAAACCAAGAAATAAATATACATATATATACTGTGATATATATAATCTTTGGTTTTATATAAACGATGATACGTTTTGTATTAAGATTATTGCTTTACGATGAATGCGCTTATATATATATTTTGTGTTGAACATGAGATCCATCTATGCTTTATATACTGTGGTAGATATTTTTGTTTATTTCCAACTACTTTAAATTTACGACGGATACTGTGATAGAAATAAAATTTATGATATATTGTGATTTATATTGTACTGTCATGTGGATACGGTTATATCAAAACTTTCGTATGGTACAACAATTTATTGAGTACATTTATATTTCATATATGGGTCCAAATATTTACAAGCATCTATAAAATGTTCTAAGGTATACTTAAAAATAACCGTAAAACAGCCAGAAAAACCAACAAGTTGTCGTGAAACTAGTTGTATTTGAGTACATATAAAATATATTTATGAATATATTTCATATATATGTTAGAACATTTCCAAATAAACAATGGAATATATTACATAATATAAAACATCAACATGAAAAATGAAATAGAAAATAAAATCATATTAAATGTCATTTTCTCTCCCAAATGAAAATGGAATAAATTTATATTAAATGAATTTTATCTCTCCAATTAAAAATGAAAAAAAAATTACATTGAATGCATTTTCTTTCTCCATAAGAAATGTATCTCTCTCGATTATCAAGGGTACTTCGAAAATAGAAAAAAAATATATATAAAAAAAAAAGGAATATAAATAAATGGAAAAGGGTAAAACTATCCAAAATTAACACTAAAATACTTCTTTGAAAAAAAAATAAATTTAAAGATATTTATGAAATATATGACTCAAAGATGATTTTTAATGTACAAACACCTTTTTTAAAAAAAGCCCCTTCATGTTTTTTTTTTAAAAAAAAAATAACTATTTTGGTCCCTTAATTATTATTATTATTTATTTTAGTCCCAGTACTTTCAAAATGTTTATTCTATCCCTACATTTTCAATTTTGGTTTATTTTAGTTTCTATACTTTCAAAAAGTTCATTTTGGTCCTTGTAGTTTCGACATTAGTTCATAAAGTTATCATTTTAATTCCTTGAAAAAGAGGGACTAAAATTATTACAATTTAAAAGTACAAGGACCAAAGTGAACCAAAATCGAAAGTGTAAGGATCAAAATAAATATTTTGAAAGTATAAGGACCAAAGTGAAGTAAAGATGAAAGTATAAAGACCAAAATGAACTTTTTAAAAGTACAAAAACTTGAACCATAAAGGAACCCACACAATACTTAAACTTTTTTTTTTAACCACAATGTTTGGGAGGTGGAATTGAATCTCATAACTCGAGGTGGATAGCTATGCTCATATGGGCAACCCCTTTTTATGTATTTGATTTTGGATGAAACGTCCCATTTATAAAAATTAAATATTTCAAGGACCCGTTGACTTTGAAAATATGAAGTTACCATTTAATCTTATTGTTTTAAAAATCGTGATTAAAACTATCATGAGTTGAACTAATGATAAATAAAAGGTTTGAATTTGATAAAGAGCTAAAAGGTAATAGGTTCCAATCCATAATGGTCATCTACCTAAAATTGAGTTTTCTTGAGACTCAAATGTTGAAAGATCAGTTGAGTTGTCTTGTAAAATTAGCCAAGATACACATAAACTGATCCGAACACTCATCAAGAAAGAAAAAAAAAGAAGACAAAAGACCTATTTGGACCAAAAAAAAAAAAAAAAAAGACGAGACAAAAGACAATCTTAAAAATGATTAAAAAATTGTTTGCACTTAAATTTTTTTTAAGCACTAGAAAATAACTCCAAACAAATCCTCAAAAACGAAACTTGATTCTTTTAAGTAAAGTACAAAAAAAATTCTAGAAATAATAAGAAGAGACATGACAATTTTTATATCACAAGTCTTCCACTTATAAACCTAAACATGATGTTTTAGAATGAATCTTGAACAATTCTCAAAAGATATCAAGATAGACATATGTATTGAGTCACTTAAAAAGTTCCATCACAAACATTTTGACAATCAAAACATGGTTTAGAAGGTACGATATTCTGCTTAAAAAAAAAAGTAGGTACAATATTTTAGTTTAATAGATACGATATTTATTACATTTGTAAATAGAGGTATTAGCTTTGTATACGATATTTCTACTATATTTATTTCCATCCTCATTAATTAACTAGATCTAAAAGGAAAAACCGCAAATATTTTGGTCCTACATTCCTGTTAGTGCCATAGACCTAAAATTTACATCCATAACATTGCATCATCCTGAGAAAAGCATGATCCAAACAACAGAGATAGGAAGTTCAATAATGGAATTATCTATATTAAGAGATAAAATATCAAATTCAATGCATAAACTTCATGGTTTTCGAGAAGTTGAGGAAGTATGACAACCAAGTTAAACAAAATTGATGTCAGCATCTCTTTTGTCAACAAAAAGAAGAGTATCCCCAAACCTTTATTTTGATCAAATCAATGTCCCCCCACTGATTCCTGAACCAAGATCAATCCAAAATTTTCAATGGGATTTTAGACTCTTTTAACAATCCTATAATCCAATTGCAACCCAAAATTAATGGCCACAATTTAGTTCCTCAACTCTACTGATTAAAAAAAAAAAAAAAAAAGAATAATAATAATAATAAGTCTGACTTTTACGGGCGCGGTTTCTGTCAAGATGAAGAACCACAACATAAACCCTGAAGAGGGCCAAAAAAAAATGTTCCTTAAGATTGTCAGTCCAAACCTCAAAGTCCAATGGACTTCTCGAACTTTTGAACTTGGTTGAGGAAAATCCACGTCATCTGCATTGCCATATAACCAAATTTTAGAAGTAGATTATGAGTAAATAATCATCAATAGCTTATATTGCAGTATAGATGGGAGACTCATCAAACAATCCTCCCTAACAAACCCCCCCTTCCATATCAGGTCAACTCTTTGTTTCATGCTCATGACCCACCCCCACTCATCACCAATCTTTGACGAGATCCATTCTTCTTCTTTTTTGAGAAGAATATCTTTTTAGTTCGTAGATTTTGGATCTAGTTTTCATTTGGTTCCTAATTTCAAAATGTTACAGATTTAGTCCTTCAGTTTTGAATTTGGTTTCAATTTAATCCTCTTTTTTTTTTATAAAAACAACGGGTTTCATTGAGGAAAAAACGAATGAATACAGAGCAAACAATAAAACAAGCCCACAAAAACCCCACTAAAGAAAGGGTTTCCAACTAGGTAAGATATTGCCTAGAGGGTAATTACAATTTTATCCTTGAGATTTGAGTTTTGTTTCAATTTGGTCCCTAAGCTTCAAGATTTACACTTAATCTCGATTTTTCACTAAATACTCAATTTTCATTTTCAGTGTTATGTCTATTAATTATTTTAAAATAATTAAAATTAATATTCACTATTTTTCATCAATATTAAAATTTCATTTTATAATAATTTAAAATTAAATAATGGACGTTAACACCAATGACTAAAAAGTGAGTATCTAATGAAAAATCAACATATTAAAAGTATAAATCTCGAAAGCTATGAACTGGACTAAACTAAAATTAAATTCAAAACTTAAGGATTATATGTGTAACATTTTGAAATTTAGGGACCAAATTTTCTCAAAAAGGCTTTTTTTTTTTTTAATGCTCGTGACTCATCCCCCTGATCTTGGATAAGATCCACACTTGGTTTTGTGCTGATGTCCTACTCCACTAATCTTGTAGAGGCTTCACCTACCTGAAGGCTAGAGTCTAGACGAGACGACGACAAAAATAGAGAATAGGGTGGCAGGAGGTTAGAAGAGATCGTACCATGACGTGTGGAGCAATCCTAATGCAGTAAACAGGGAAGCCAGTGTAAAATTTGAACGGCCCGCCAGATTTTAAGGTCTTCATGGCACAATCCATTGAGCCAGAGTAAGGAAGCTTCCCCTCTGCATCAGGCTGCATTTTTTGGATCTGTGTCTTCACATAATCAAATGGCAAACTGCAAGCTGAAGCAAAGAATCCTGAAACAGCACTTGCACCTGAGAGGAGCAAGAAAGAAAGAGAAACGTGTCAATTAACACAGAAACAAACTTTCAAGAAGTAAACAGTTCTTGCCAACAGTTTCTGCAGAACTTTTTAACTTGCAAATTTCCCATTGGTGATCTGATGCAGGTTCAGGCAGAGGGACAAATTTCCAATTTTGAAATACAGAATAGAGATGGAAAATGCATGGAGATGAATAACAAAAGAAGAAGATGTAAGATTCTGAGTTAGGAATATTAGTATGGTATTAGTACGGGCACAAGGGTAATTAGTTTGGGAGTCTGTTATTGTATTTGGTTGTAAATAGATGGAGGGGTTGAGGGAAAGCAAGCAATTGTCGAGTAATTTAGGACTTAGGTTGACAAACTCAAGACGGGAAGTTCCAAGTACCTTATATTTGGTTTTTATCTTGTAGCTGTTACCTTTATGTTTCAACATATTCTAGTTCTTCATTCTTGTTAGGTGGTATCCTAACAAAATATGGCCTACAGTAAAAATTATCAGGACAACTTGCAAAGAACTTCAATCATGAAACGTGCAAAGAAGCTCACCTAGAACTGTTGTAGCTTCACTGAAACCAAGGTTATCCTTGAAAAACTCAACACTTTGATCATAGGAAGCAAGCATGCCCATATTCAATGCCATTGCTCTCACTACTGTTGGCCCAGCACCTTTCCAGAGAGCCAAAACACCCTCATCTCCAACAATACGATATAGTGCATGGAATGCATTTTTGTAGTTTCGGCGTTGTGCCACTGGGAGGGTAGCATCAGCCTGCATTCGGATAAGCGCCAAATCTGCTGGACTGCCAAAAGATGCTCCAATTGCACCAGCTGTTAACCCACACAAAGCCTTTTGATAAAGAGGAAGAGGCTTGCCATCATTAGCTTCAATTGCTTTGTTTGTCAAAATCCTGCCGAACGGAACAAATTGAACATCCATTAAACAATTAATAAGTTATCAAACATATTGATCAGAAGATGACAGAAACTGAAAAACTAGAGACTAATCACATTGAAAAATCAATCAAATATTAATTAGAACAGAACCAAGACTTCCATGGAGTACAACAATGGAACAAGGAATCTGGATGCAATGATATCAAAATTGAAAGAATCCTTCTGTAAGTTGAACAATCTTCTAGCTTCTACAAAAATATAGATATATAATGCTAAGTAAATATAAGTGCTCATCTTTCTATCAATGAGTCATCTGGATAATAGTATATTTGATCTAAATGTTGACATTTCAATTTGGGCAAGTTTCTCTTGACAACTTTCTTTTATAAAAGAATAGTTTTTTGCTTTTAGTAAAGATAACAAAGTTATCATAAACATCTTCCCCATTCCAGACCTCAAAATATAAGAAAACACAATAAAACCAAAACATCTACATGTCAAATGCTTACAGCGAGATAATGACGAAACAATCAGGACTCAGTACAATTCATTACCACAGAAAACTTCTTTTAAAAAAAGAAAATGAAATTCAGCATAACACTCACTTGAATGATCCAAGTCGTGCAGTGGTATAGGTAGCTTGTCTAAGAAGCCCAGCAGAGAGACCCTGTTTGACATTATGCACGTCAGAATTTTTTTTTGCGAATAATATAAATAAACATGCAACTAACACAATAAAAGTAAACACACACACACACACACTGCCACAATAAAAATAAACACACACACACACGGAGAGATAAGAAGAACTAATTTGCCCTAAACATTGCCAAGGATACAAGCAGAAATTATCAGACTTTTATTTTTCCTCTTAGTTTAGTAAGTGCCTCGTAGAAGGCAGTCAAGCACATGCAAAGCGCACATACAAGCAAGCGAGACAATAAATCTTCAGCTGATTTAGAAATTGCCCGACCCCTAACCATCAAACAAACCCAATTAAAAGTTCTTTAGATTACAAAGCACAAGATATATGATGCAAAAAACAAGCACTTATACCTTACATACATCCATGATGCAAAAAACAAGCACTTATATCTTATATATATCCATGAGTGTTAACCTAGCTAAGTTTCAACATTTAGTTGCAAAAACATCATATGATTGGAATGTAGGATGAGGGAAAGAAATAAACTGGTAACTCGAACCAATGTCGATTCACCATTTACAATTGATACAGTTACAAATCGAGTAGGTAAGGCCATTTCCAAGCCAGCAAATCTTTCCTGACTTCTTAAAGGTCTCAAAACAACAAGATCTTATAACCAAAACAACAAGAAAGTTATCTCCAAGCCAGTAATTTACAATGTACCACACCAGATCAACAGTAAAATTCAAATTATCACAGACTTCAACTGGATCCTTAAAACCCACCTTGTAGAAAGCACCAACTCCCTCCGCCTTAAGCATGTTCTTGGTTACCTCGCCTGCCGAGCCCTGACCCAACTGAATTCTCACCTGAACCAAATCAAAAAGACAATATCAAACCAACAAAAACATACCCATCAACGCATAAGGACCGTACAAAAACAGCCAAAATACGGAGAGAAATCAGAAAAGACCCCCAAAACCCCTAGATCTAAATTCCATCCCCAACTCATTGAAAAATCAAAATCTCAGCACACAACGTGAATTACAACCAATAATTAACAAAACCCTGATCGATCACGATCCTTTTACAGATGTAACAGGCAAATCTGAAGATTTGTTGTACCTTGACCATATCGATGGGCTGAATGACGCAAGTCGCGAGCATACCAGAGACCCCTCCATTAACAAAGGGCTTGACAGTGGGCCAAACACCAACAGATTTAGCCTTCTTCTCGTCTCCCATTTGCTGAAATAAAAAGTTAAGAATGAAACCTCAAATGGGGGAGAGAAGAAGAAATTAAAAAAAAGGGTATCTGGGTTTGAAAGATGCGGTGGTTTAGAGCAAAGGAGAACGAAGAACAACAAGAAAAAAGGGGAGAAACGAGGTTTTATATGGGAATGTGTTACAAAAAACCCTTTTCTTTCTTGGCTTATCTCTCTCTCTCTCTCTCTCTCTCTCAGCGGCAATTGGCAACTGGCCAACTATTAATTTAATTTAAAGCTGTTGATGTTGATTTCAATGGCGGACCTCAGATTCCTCGTCGATCAATGAAAATGGCTAATAACCAATTTGCAAAGCTCCAATTTTTGCTGCCCTTTTCCCCCAAAATTGGCTCCTTTTACAGATGTTCTGGTTAAAAATAACCCTAATCAATCCCATTTTGTTTCATAACAAATCACGGCATGTTTGGATTTTGAATTTTATTTTATCTTTTTTAAGCTTAAAAACATTTTTTACTCGGTCTAACGATTTAGTCTTTATATTTTTTAATTTATAATTCAATATTGAACTTTAAAAATAACAGTTTTGATTTTATACTTTAAAATTTATAATAATTTTAATCCCTACGATAGAAACTTTTTATTAAAATTAAGTATACTTATTCTTTATAGTTTTTATATAAAATTGATTTTTTTTAGAAAATTTCATCGAATCATGTTAATATTTTTCACAATGAGCCTTTTTTAATACTTCACAATAGAAATTTAATTGTTACAATTTGTTGAGTACATAAAATAAATTGTTACTTTTATTATAGTTTAACGATCAAAAGTGTTTTTAACCTTTTATTTAATATGATTTTGTAAAGGGATTTGAACATTTGATCTCTTAGTTGATAATATATTAGGTCATTTGTGTTATCCTCATATTGGTGTGATTTTGGTACTTTTTGTACTTTGTGTTTTATGTCGTCTTAATTTATATACTTACAAATATTTAAATTCACTTCATGTTTTCTCAATACATTTTAGAAACACTCTATGTTGTTAGTTTAAGGGTTCGTTTGAATTGTCTTGAGAACAAAATATTTTTCAACAAATCAATTTTTATTTAAAACACTCTTTACAAAAAAAAAAAAAAAATGTTGAAAATACTCTTTAAAAGTTATTTTGAGTGATTGTCAAATACTTATTTTTTTTTTCTAATGACTTTTTAAAGTTAAACACTTGAAAGCATTTTAAATACATCTTAAGTTTTGGTGAAAATACATGGACTAAATTTATATAAATAAAAAAAAGTAAAATCACTAAAATGAGATAATACTCAATGTGGCTAAAATAGTTTTTTTTTTTTTTTTAATTTTTTATTCTCCTTCATTTAACTCTGTTTTTTATTATTTTATTTGATAAGATCTTAAAATGTTGTCTTGCATTCTTTTTTTTTTTTTTAATGTCTTGCTTTTTTTTTAATAAAATATTTATAACTAGTTAAAAAAGTATGTGGAATTAGACGAGGCATTTCGATGTTGAATTGGTTATTATTCCTCATGTATTTAAGGTGTATATTAATTTTAGTCTGAATATGCAATATAATCATGGCAACAAATATGTGAAAGAGAACAGATTCAATAGTAAATGAAGTGATTTTAGGATTTGATTTGATTGATTAAAGAAAAAATATTGTTCAAAAAAATATTTTTATTTGAATTCTTTTGATTAAAACTGAAATACACTTTGAAAGTATTTCAATAGTGAGCTTGAGGGGTTGTCAAATATTTCATTCTTTTTTTTCTAAAATAACTTATTTTCAAAATTAATACTTGAAAAATTAAATCAAAGCCTCCCTTAAGTTTTTGACCTTTTATTTTTTTAATGATATGTAGGATGAAGGGTCGAATTTTCACTCGAAGTTGATAATAGAAATTCATGTCAGTTAGCTGCATTATATTTTACTTTTAAATGTTTTGACTAGTTTAGATATACGTTCAAAATTTGTATGTTTAAAATTTAATGTTTATTTTGTTTTAACTTTGAATATTTGAAAATTTTATTTGCACTTTTATTTTTAAATAGAAAAATAAGAGAAACTATTACCCAAAATAGCAAAATTTAATATACTTTAATATAAGCCAATGGAAGTTAATAGAGATGGATAGAAGTTTAATCACTATCATCGGTAATAAAAATTTATAGAAGTCTATCATTGATACGATGTGATGACGCTGATAGAAGTCTATCAATATCTATTTGTATTTTTTTTTATTATTTGTATAAATAATTTGACCTTTTTTCTATTTATGAAAATTTATTTCAAAATATTTATTTTATCTCTCATAAAAAATACTTTGTCCTTATTATTGCATTGGCCTTTTATTTTAATTTAAACGAATGGATGTGCATTGATGTAGAACGTGGGTTTTTTTTATATAGTTTATTTTAGAATCCATTGAAAGCTTAATCGATCCAAATCAACCCTCCAATCTAACGTTAACATTTCTTTTTTGTCAAAATTTAATATTATTTTCTATATTACTAAAACTTTTTTTTTTTTTTTTTATTGTTCAAACGAGCATATGCATTAACATCGTCAAGGTACATTTTTTTCACAGTCCAATTGTACTTAAAAATCAAAAAGTTATTTCCTCAAAATTTTTTTTTTTTGGTTTTTTAACTAAAAAAAAAAGTTGTCTAACAAGATTCTAAATCTACATTCTACGTCCAAGGTGTCATAACCATTCAATACTTTTTTATTACATAAGAAAAAAAAATGAGAGAGACGATGTAAGATTCTTTTCTAAGTCGACAAAGCATCGAAAATGTCTAAAATCACTTTGATGGAACTTTCATTATTTTCACTTAAAGAATAGTTAAAATGTGTAAAATATTTAAATTATTAATTTGAAGAAATAAATTAATGCATTTTCAATGGTATTTTTAAATTAAAGACAGCAAATTTAAAACTATTATTTGCTAAACGTCTTGATAAACTTAATAACTTATTTATGTTTTTCTTACATGTGTTTTAATAACTTTTCATCGTTATGAAAAATTTAACAAGACGTTTGATAAATGGAACCAAATGTAAAGATGCAAGGGCAAGAAAAGTATCATCGAAAGTTAACTTGATAAAAAAGCACAGTTAATTTAGTTAAATTATATCAATAATAAATTCGTCAATATCCATCCACACAATGAGGAATATACGATCAATCCTATCGTAGATCCATAAAAATCAGATTGGTCAAGTTGGCAATGCAAAGGACTCGAATAGGTTCTTTGACCCAATCCTTAAAATTCGGGTTGAATTAAGTCTAGGATTATTTGTTTTTTTCTCTCTTTCTTTTTTTTTTCCACATTTTTTATTAACTTAAAATACTTAAATTTGTGTAGAACACATATTAATAACTAAAATTTCATAAAAATCAAAATCCAAGAAAACTTCATACAAACATCTTATATATATATATATATATATATAATATTAGAATTTCGGGTTAGATTGGGTCAACCCGAAATTTTAAAAGTGTAATCCGGACTCAATCCAACCCGAAAAAAATATAAAAAATTCAACTCAATCCAACCGAAAATTAAAACTAACCCAACCCGATCCTTATAGTTTGGGTCTAGTAAGCCAATTTATTTAGATTGTCGGGTCATTTGAACACTGCTAATCTATATAAATGACTGAAACAATCTCTTTATAATTCTGTGTTGTGAGCAAGAGAAATAAATAGTAGTAAGGAAAAAAAATCAAAATCCAGAAAACAATATAAAATAAAGTGAGTAATGAACTGAAAAACATAACTCCAAACAAGGGAGAGTAAGATTCTAATTTACATGTATAATGTTAAAAAGAGTGTTTTTAAAAAATAAATAAATAATTAAAAAAAAAAATCTTAAAATTTAGGTCGTTGAAAAACCGAATGATATCATGGAGATGGTAACTTAATAAATACTGAAAGGGTATTTATGTAATTTGACATTAGGGATTTTATTTTTTGGTAATGGCGCGCTTCTCAAGGCCGAAACCGGCGCTTGCTCCAATTTGGAAATCTGTTTCATATATATATATATATATATATATATATATATTAACGAACTTTGATGAAAATAATAATTTGCTTCCTAAATTTTGATATATAACAATTTAGTTTATATATTTTAAATTTTATTATATAATAATTCAACCTTTATATTTTTAAGTTTATAATAATTTAATCGTCATCGAAGAAATTAATATAAAGATGTAACGATATTTCTTATATAAATTGATCGATAGAAACTAATTAAAGACTCGATGTTTCTATAAAATACAAAAACCTACATTATAAAATAATAAAATTAATTTATTTTTGACGAATTTTATTACATTAAGGATTAAATTGTTACGAATTCAAAAGTATAAGAACTAAATTGTCACAAAATTTATAATATAAAAACGAAATTGTTACAAACCAAAATTCAGGAATTAAATTGTTACTTTCAGGAAAATTTAGGGACAAAAATATTTTTTTAAACCTATATATAAAAGACAAACAACAACAACCAAATTAAACATATTTCAATTAAGTATGTATGATAAGCTCGTGATTAGAGTTTCAATTCTCTTTTCTCACATATAGTTAAGAAGAAAAACAACTAATTTGTCTCACAGTCGAGTACATCCATTTTATAATTACTAATTTCACCATGTTTTTAATTATTTAAAAACATTATGAGATAAAAAAAATAAATCAAACCTTGTAATTGATAATCTAATATTTTGTTAATTTTTCATTTTAATTATATAATATTTTGTTATTTTTTCATTTTAATTATCTAATATTTTGTTATTTTTTCATTTTAATTATCTAATATTTTGCATTATTATTGTTTTTTTTCTTTTGCATTTAGTTAATATGAAACATATGTACCACGTGAAAAAAATTTAATAGAAAAATTGTAATATTGTTTTTCAATTTACGAGTTCTAACAAAGTCATTCAATGGTTGTTTGTGTATTGGTCAAAATTAATGTAGATTTATATGCTATTTTTCTTTTGTTAAAATTGACATACATAAAGTTGAATCGAAGTAAATATTACAACACATATTTAAGATTAAAGTACAATTTAATTAAATTGATAGTGTGTGACTTTTTTAGATTCAAAAACAATTTGAATCTTCAATCTCAAAGAATTTTGATCGATTATTTTTTAATTATACTCAATTTGATTGATCAATTTGTTATTTAATGCATATGAACAACAAATTATTCCTACAATGTGAATAAAATGGAAACACATAAAAACATCAAATAATACTAAAAGTGACGTGTATTGTTTTTTATTTTTTTTTTTATTTTTTTTTATTATTATTATTATTTTTTATTTTTTGACAATCTGGCTTTTTATTTGTTAAGGGTATTATAATATTTTAAAGAGTAATAATTTTGTTGCTCAAACAAATTTAAAAAATGGAAAAAGAATAATAATTTTGTTGGGAGAGGTAAAGCAAGTTTGGATGCTTTATGAAGACGTAACCAACCCTTTATGGTAGGGAAGTTCATGAATAACGTGACTGCGTCCAAGCCAAGCAAACTAACTTAAGAGGGGGTATTCGAGATGATGAGTGAAATAGTAAGGAGTATTACGAAGTGTAGAGAGTTATGAACTCTTGAAGTCCGTAGTGTAAGAAATTGATAAAATATAAAATTGATGTTTTTTAGTAGTGGGATCCACCTACTCTTTGGGTCAAGTAACGAGTGGAGTTCAATACTCCTACCTCCCATCTCCAACTTCATGGCCAAACATACTAAGTCTCATCCAAAACAATTGTTAAAATAATATCGTAGTATATATCTCCATCAAAATTTCAATTTTACAGATATATCATGTTAAACTGAGTCCAGTTCAATGGTATTGATATTTGATCTTTGGCTTTGTAGTTGTGGTACTAAAAAAAATAAAATTATAGATGCATTTTGTAAACATAATTTGATTACGATTCGTGAAAATACCATTTTGGAGTTAACCTAAAAAATATGTATATTTTTATGGATTATTTTATTTTATTGTGTGTGTGTGTTTTTATACCATTTAGTTACATACATACTTTCTAGAATGCTTAACACTCGTTTGAAATGTGAACTTAATAAATAAAAACATATTCCACCATTTTCACTACAACAAAAATCACATTGGCGCATAAAAACATGTTGCTAAAGATAAAAATACGCCATTAAACGTATTAGCAACGCTGAGACACGCATCGTTAAAAATACCACTGTGGTCACATAGTTAGAGGTTTTGTTACAAATTCACCACGCGCCACTAAAAGACAACTTTTATTGATACATACGCATTACTAAGCAACACATTATTTATTGTTATTTCTATTATACAATGATGTTGCAAGTTTGGCGCTGAAAGTTAAGTTTTAGCTGTTGGGGATGTCCTAAAAACTCGCAGTTCGTAATTTGTGTTAAACATTCTATTTATCAATAAAATATTATTGAGTATTTTATTCAATAAAGTTGTTGATATTGCATTCTATTATGAAAATCTAATAAACAAATCTATGGCTATAATATTAATACTTTAACTTTATATAGTGACATAAATAGGATCAAGTTATAGTATATAGCCTAAATGATCTATAAGTATATGGATGAAATTGGGTATCTCATCCTGGTAATACTATTGGATGCGGCTCATTTTGTATTCTGATACAAATGATGTGATCCACGGATAATTCATGTAGAGAAATGTGAGTGGGGACATCCTATGCTATGAGTTTGCATAAGATTGGATCTCGAAATAGTCACTTTTTTTTTATAACGACCGTTTACTGTTAAATTTGACTATTTCATACTAAAATAACCTAGGATAACTTGATCTAATCCTGAGCTAACTATGAACTCATGTTTGTTCGGGATTATACTTTGATCTGCATAGGTGAGAGTAGTCCAAACAACACTACTCAATAAGCCTCCCATTTTGGGGATAAGACCGGATAGATAGCTGAGGACATAGCCTTGCAAGATGGAATTCACTTCTACCCGTCTTAGGATTAACAGATAGGTTGTTCCCTTAAGTGCTAATTTCTAGTCTTGGACGATGGGGCCCCACCCTCTCTTGGTAGAGAGGGACATGATTCATAAGTGGTATTGTGAATCAGTTGTTCGATAGAGGGTTAGTGGGAGCTTAAGGAGCAAGATGCATTTACAGGGGTAAAACGGTAATTTTGACACAATTGTAAATACGAACGATCTGTGAAGGATCGACTTACCAATTATGGTTAAAATGGACAGAAATATACCTATAGTGAGAAGAGTGCAACTATTGAGCTATAGTGATATGTCTTGATAGTTAACTAATAGTGATTAATTCGATTTTAAAGAGTTTAACTAATTAATTACAATTCGTTGGAGCTTATGATCTGTAGGTCTATTAGGTCTCTCTACTAGCTCATAAATTGGTGGATAAAATTAGGGTTATAAATTTGAAACGTTCAAATTCAATTTTTTAGGGTTCCAATTAATTGTATACGATACAATTTAAACGTTTAAGTTTATCGAAAATTGAACGAAATTGGAGAATCAATTAATATTTAAATTATGATTTAAATATTAATATATTAAACTAGCAATAATAATTTAAGTAAAAAGTTTAATTAAAAATTGAATTTAATTTTATTTAAATCAATTATTTTGAATTAATTTAATAAAATTAAAATTTTTAAATAAAATTGTTTATTTAAATAGAAAATCAATTTTACAAAAATTGATTAAATGAGTTAGTGAAATTTTCCAATTTTTGAGAAAAATCCACTAAACTCATATGGGTGATTTATCACCCAATTCCACTTACCTCTTCAATGATAACCCCAAGTAGGAGTTGTCCTACATGCAGGCATTCTCCATGCGTGAAATTGGTCTTTATATTAGACTTTCATGCTAAGATTTGAGAAAGATCCCTGAGTTTTCTAACTGAAAGGCGGCTGGTTTGAAAACCCTCAAAACCCACCAAAGTTCATCCAAAATTCAACTCAATTTGAGTGTCTCCACCACACATTCCTTTTTTAGTTTAGTAGAGAAGATCTTGGTGGTGTCTACTTGAAGATTCAAGCACAAATTCATAGAGATCCAACTGAATTCGTGGAGAGTTCTTCAAAGGTATTGTACAACACGAACCTTCCTATGAACTTTACTTGTGTAGCATATTTAAAACTTAAATTAAGTATAATTAGAGTGCTTATTGATTTTAAATTCTTCCATTGCATGTTATATTACTTCTTCATTAGCAACATATAATTATGTTGCCAAAGGTGGATCAATGATCATTGCAAGTATATTTTGCAACCTAAGTAAGCGTCGGTAAAAGTATTTTGTTAATTAAAAAATAATATTCGATTTAATATATAAACCTATTATCATTTGTACAAAATTGTACTATACCAATATGGGGGTACTGACTAACATCGAAGAAGGCTAACTAACAATGTTTATATAGATATAATAAAAGCAATATGATATTTCTATACACAACTTAACTTTAAAAAAATATAACAATTAACTAATTCACTTCAACAAAATTAATATATTTATTCGTCCCTCCACAAGTTATATTCAACTTACAAAGATAAACGATTAGTAACCATAATAAGTACATGACTCTAAAATTTTAAAATTACTTGTTGACCTTAAATAATTGTCTTTTTGAGCTTCATGAAGTCTCATCGTCAGTTTCACCACACCTAGCTTTTTTTTTCCCTAATGAAGTCACCGGCTTCACCACACCCAACTTAAACTCAAGCGTTTTCCTACGAAAGTATTTCATTCTGTCTTGAATGTTTTCAATATAACTTCACCAGGCTTTTATCTTCTTTAAAAATTAGTAAGCACTCAAGATCAACATAGAAACTAATAATTAATTCTAGAAAGATGAACGCAAACATACAAACACAAATTGATTTAGTCATTCACACAAACACCTATAATCAAACACCCACCTTAATTGAAATGAAACAAAATATTGAAATACATCAAACACCCACCTCTTCTTTCATAGAAACTTTTCTCATTAACAAAATTCTTGCTAACCTCTTCATTCATAGAAAGACCTAAGACCAAGTCATTTTTCAAACAAATTAAACATCAACTAATCATTTACATTAAAAAAAATGAAGATACACGTGTCACATAACATTATCATTGAAACAAAAGAAAAGAATTGAAACTAATCCAATACTTCAAAACACAAGTTAGACTTTTAAGATAAATGTCTTATAAATATTACCTTGTAACTATTATTAACGTTGTCATGAAGTCCAATTTGTGTTAGATGCACCTTCTCCACTTCTCAACCAAAGATAATGACTAAGAACATGAAACCATGAACAACAACTTATCAACAAAACTATTTATAAACCACAACTTCTTTGTATTGGAGACCATCATCAAGACATAAGATCTGAAAACTAAAAAAAAAAATGGAAAATGTAAGCATATGAGATTAAAGAATAGAACATAAACTAAAATCATAAAAACTAAACAAATTTTCCAAAACACAAACAACTAATAGAAGAAACTCAACAATAGGAGGTTTTGAACAAGCAAGAAGCACCGTAAACGATAACTAATCAACCTAAAAACCAAAATTGACAAAAGAAAGAGAAAAGACTAATAACAACTTACATTCTAACATGATTTATCGAACACACAAATAACTAAACAAAGTTATAAAAAAAAATACTTAATCGAACAAACTCAACAAAACAAACTCAACTACTTTATGTTTTGAATGACAGCAGAAAGCAAGAAAAACAATAACTTGTCAACCCAACAAATTATGAATATCAACCATGGGAACAACTCAATGGAAACATCAAACTATAAGAAAAAGGTTATAGTGATAAACAAACTCAATAGAAATCATAAACAACTCAATGGGAACAATTTATCCATCCGAGCAGGAAATCCTATCAAACCAAAATAAAAGACTAATAGCAACCATTTTCATTTGACAAATACCAATTTGCAGTCGTTTGGAGTTATGAAATATTCAAACTCAGCCTCAAGAGTAACATATAAACAATAATTGAATGTAGAAAGAAACAAATATAGCAAAGATGACCTTTTAACAAGTAGAATCTCAAAACAAAAAGATCACAACCAAACCCCAACCAACAATAAACCACGAATAAATTTCAATTCCAGCATGAAAGCTCACTCTGTAATGCTTGGATCTCTTACCCAAAAGTCCCTTGCTCTAAAATTCTAAGCTTTACCAACTATAACTTAACTGATATCGTCCATCAAATGTCTTCAAATCGCTGGAAAACAGTTAAAACCTTCGATAAACCCTGTATCTAACCTTGAAACAACACAAAAGGTTTATTTACAACCAAAATACACCAGAATACCCACCAAAACGACAATGCTGCCTTTAACTGATGCCGGCCGATGACAGAAACAGTGACGACGGTGCGTAGAAAATGATCGAAAGCAACGGTGGAGCAACCCTGTTTGTGGGTAACGTTGTGTGGAAAAACATAGATCTGGAGAGAGAGAGACTTACCCATGACGAATCGGTGACAACACGCGCCGGTTGGCAACTGGAAGCGGCAGTGCGAGTGACTCTTGAAGGGAATTTGAATACCCACAGTGGAAGTAATCGAATGCATCGGTCTCTGGTTTTCGTTTTACAGAACAATAATAATTCAGAGGCGATGAAAATGTAGGATAAACAAAACCTACGCATGCATTTACTGTGCAATTAGAGAGGAGAATGGATTAGGAAAAAATACCCTTGAAGATCTGTATCTCCGCATTTCCTCTCCGTAGCATGAACTTGCTTGATCTCCTCTTGATCTCCCAAACCCGACACCACGAACACAACATCAAGGAAAAATGGACACCACCACGAGGTCTTCTCTGTTATTTTCAGGGACGAGAATAGTGCAGAGTTTGTGGGCTTGCACTTAATTTTGGTGAAAGGAGAATAAGGAGAGATCGAGAGATCATAGAGATCCTAGAGGAAGAAGACGAAGTCGAGAACCACTTTATCACTCTTATGTTTTTCCTGTATCGAGCGGTTGAGAGGGTTGAGGGATTTATAACTCCCTCCTCTTTTAATTTTAAAATTCAAATTCAAACTATTTGAATTTGAATTATAATATATATATATATATGTATGTATATATTAACTAACTTAATATGTATAGATATTAAATTATATGTTATATCATATATAATATATAACTTATGATTTTTATATAAATCACATATAAATTAATATTTGAATCATATTCAAATAACAATCTCTCTCATCAAACTATATAGATTTAATAGGAATCATATTCACATTAATTTAAATATATAGTTTCTACATGAATCATATTAATATAATTAATATTTGAATCATATTCAAATATTTGTTTATCTCACAAATTATATAGATTTAATATGAATCATATTCATATTAATTCTAACATATAGTTTATATGAATCATATTCAAATATTCATTTCTCTTATAAAACAATGTAAATTTAATATTAATCATATACACATTAATTTTAACATATAGTTTATATATGAAACATATTCATATAATTAATATTTGAATCATATTTAAATATTTATTTCTCTCATAAATTTAATATAATGTATCAACGTACATTATACTTTATAATATATCAATATATATTATTTAATTATATCTTATACAATTAATATCCTTTAAATAATTTCAACATTCAAATTAAAACAAAATCAAGTTGATTATCATTAGTCTTTATTGAGCTAACGAGGGGACCTTATGGACCTATTAATTAATTAAACTCTTTAATTAATTTAATCGACCTTCATTAACTGTCGGTCACTTCACTAAAGACCGACAACTACACTCTTCGTACTATAGATATATTTTTGTGTCCATTGGACATAACCAATCAACGACGTGTTGACCCTTCACAAATTGCTCGTAAGTACAACTAGGTCAAAATTATCGTTTTACCCTTAGTAGTTACATCTAACTTCTTAAGTACCATCGATCCCTCTAATGAACAATTAATCATAGTCCAACTATGACTTAATCCCTCTCGAGCTAGGAGAGGGTGAGGCGTCTCATTGTTCATGCCTTGGAATCAGCCCTTAAGGGAGCAATTTATCTACTTACCGTTATAATAGCAATGGTAGGCTTATTGAGTCGGAAAATCTGGCCACTCTCACCCATACAAATCAAAGGACCGTCCTTATAGACAGGAGTTCACAACTCATTCAAGATTAAGGTCAAGTCACCTATGATCATTCTGGTGAAATGTAAGTCTCTTCTAGCAACAGTGTTATAAAGAGAGACTCAATATTTCGTGGTCTGATCTTATACAAACTCTTTGTATAGGATACTCCCGCTCACATGTCTCCACATGAATGATCAGGATTAGATCATTTGTAATACTTTACAACAATTGTAATATTTACAAAGCGGACCGTATCAGTAACATTACCAGGATAAGGCACTTAACCTCATCCATATACTACAGATAGAGATGTCCAATTTCTCCCATAGGGATGGGCCCCGCAGGGATTCCCCGATTAGGCGGGGAATGAGGGAGGGAGTGGGGGAAAAAATTTCCCGTGAGCTAAACGGGGTCCCCGTCCCCGCCCCCACCCTGTTCCCCGTCCCCACCTTGATTAGCTTTTACATATTTATTTAGTATAGTTATTTAATGTTATGTTATTATTATTTTTATATAAATATTACATTTAAATTTCAAATTTGATTATTTATTGGGAAAGATAATGAATATGTTTAAATTTAGATTATATATGTGAATAATTTGATTTATATTTATTTCTTTCTACTAAAAAAAATTAATTAGCTTTTTTAGTCCAAAATTTGAGTAATTTATCTTTAAATTCAAACTGTCATATAAAACTAACCATAATAAATAATTTAGTGATAAAGTTAATTATTTGATTAAAATTTGCTCACATTAATGATACTTTTTTTTTTAAAAAAAAAAAGGTAACGAGAAGAAATTCCCCGTGGGGAACCCAATCCTCACGAATTCCCCACCGGGAATCCCCGCTCTAATCCCTGTGGCAAATTTCACGGGAATGGGGAATGAAATGGGGAACTGGGACGGGGATAGGGAATGGCATCCCCGGCCCCGCCCCGCCCCGCCCCGCCCCGTGGACATCTCTAACTACAGACCATTTAGGTTATCACTTAAACATGATCCATCTGTATGTCTCTACATACATGTTTTAGTTACATTAGATAACCTTGGATCTTAGTTTAATGGATTATTGCACAAGTTACATAAAAATTAATCAACCATTGATTCAACTAACATATAACTACAAGGTTTTAGGGCATATATCCCAACATCTCTCATTTGCACTAAAGTCGGGGATATGTAAGCCGATGATACATGTATCCAAGGCATATTCTATACTCTACATGCTCTCCCACTTACCCTAGTGCACTAGAGACATGTTTCGTAGTCCTAGACAGTCCAGGAGATCCTCTCACACTTTAGCCTATAGAATCCTTTTATATTATACAAACAGTTATGTCAACAAGAACCATCTATTCACCAACAAGATGTTACTCACATTTTGTGTTATTTCTACAACTTGGTGCTTACATATGTCCTCAGACTCAGTCCTTACACCACATTATCTCATAAAGTGGATGGACTAAGTTATATCCGAAACAACTTTCAAATATATAATGACATACTTGACTCATGCAAATTAATGCTTCACAAGCAAAATATTGTCTTTTGTCCAAGCTACACCAACTAGAATAAAACACATATTTCTGTAAATCCAACATGAAATAGTGTATCTTGCAAAAGATCAAACCTTAAACTTTATACACCAATGTCTCATTATTTGTAAGTTTTAATTTTCAAAACTCAATGGTCATACCATCGACTTCATTGATTTAACTAACCAATTATATATTAAATGTTAATGAAGTCTTATATAAGATTTACATCCCCTCGACATTTCAGTTGTCTTAGGAAACCATTCCCTTAGATATGTCAACTTCATTGTAGAACAGTACATTACCATTCCATCAGAAATAATTGCATCGAACAGTAAACAACTACTTTGTAAATGTAAGATGCATGAGACAAATTAAACATTATGTCCTAAACATCTGTATGTGGACTTTTAATATACAAAAATACTTCAAATCAACTATTTGAAATTGGTCAAATAGTCAAACTTTTCATATTGATTTTGACTCCATTTATAATGAGCAAATATCAATATAAATAGAAAAATATCCACCTTTCATTTTCTTGTCTGTGCAAGAATATCATCATCGTTCAAAGTCATTGGTTATGATATTATATCAAACCCTTATTCTCAAAGATCCCAATTATGAAATTGATTTCTCAAATGAATATCACAATTTTGCAAACATTTTGTAATTCAATCTTTGAAAATTTTCTTGAAATTGGGTAGATGCATTGAACTCCTTTTCATAAAAAAAGTTATTCATTTTTACACATCCCATATACAACAATGAATCAAAAAATGCATAAAGACTATGTTGTAGAAACTAGTTAGAAAACTGACTCACAGTCCATTTCCACCCAATATTTCTAGTGTTGGTTTTCACCTAATGCCAAGAGTCTTACTTTGAAGATCTCTATCTCCAAGTACTACACTTTGAAGTCCCTTTTATAAATCTATTCATATCCTTTGTGGTTTCCCTCATCGATGATAATCTACAAAAAAAACTGAGATTAAGTATACTACTTTATCTCAAATTTATGACTTTAACAAAAAAATTCTCTTTGTTAACTTACTCCAAGTCTTGTCATCCAACATGACAGCTTTGACTTCCGATAAGTCACAACTAAGGTAGAGTCATTGCATAGCTCTCCCACTACTGAAAGGTTTATAAGTTTTCATATTGTCATCTTATATGACAATGAAGACTTCAAGTAAGCCTTTATACAGGTTGAGTTATCTCATAACTCTCCCGCTATGATGAAGACTTATCTGTTTGACAATTAGAAATTAAAGTTTAAATGAAAGTACGGTTAACCACACTTGTTAACTATTACATAGTTTTATTTGAAACTAATTCATCAACACAACTTGACCTTTTTATAGGTTGCAACCTTTTACTTTTCAAATGAATCAGTATTTGTCACATAAATACATCATTTTACTTTGGACTATCCAAAAGGCCATTTATTGACTCCTCAAGACTGCCTACATCTAGGCATACTTTTGAACATTTATTTCATTAAGGGTTTGTCGCGAAATTAGTGTCTCAACTTACCCAAAACCTAGAATGTCATAAACAAGTTTTACAACACTTTCATAATCCAACATCATTTTCGCAAATATTTTGGAGGAAATAACGTTCAAAATTTGCAACCTCCATTACATATCTTTACTGGAGTCAGGCATCAATGTAATCTTAAAAGATTAACACTATGTTTAATAAAGTACTTAGAATTTACTAAGTTCAACAAGGCCACATTTCTCCTGCTGCAGCACAATTTCTTCCAAATTGTACTTAATGCTCGAAGTTGAGATCTCATCTCATCTCTATCAATTAGGCTTAGTACAATAAATATCCTAACTAATCATTATGATCAGATCATAATGTCACTATACGATTACCTAAATGACTTAAACTTTAGTATGATTTCTTTTGAACATTTCAAAGAAATTAAGACTTAAGCTGCATTAGAATAAGATACATTTAATCATAAATATTCATCAATCATATTAATGACTTATTTATGAAGTCGGACTTATGCTTTCAATCACAAGACCACCTAGATTAAAGAAAATTCAACATTGGTCAACTAACTTTATCTAATAAGATTTTAATGACACACCTACATGAAAAGCAAAACTTTTGACAAGTAATTATAATTTAACTCTAACTGTTAGATAATTACCTATAACTGTCATTTAAAAGCCAAACACATGTATCCTATTTAGAAGAATATAATCTTTCTTTCTTTCATGGATTAGAAAAACCTTACACTTTCTTAGTTTAGTATGCAAATTATGGTTGGCAACGGGGCCGGGGCAGGGTGGGAGAAGGTCCTCCGTCCCCGGCGCCGTGGGGGAAATTTCCCCCCATCCCTGCCCCGTCCCCACCATTTGAAGGCGGGGATGGGGGCGAGGATTTCCCATTTTTTTCTTTCAAGTTTTTAAGTTTGGGCTTGACTTTTGGGCTTAAATTTAGAATTTATATATTCAATATTGGGCTTACAACACTATAAGTCTATAGTATATATTATAAACATATATATAAATAAGTTATTTTATATATTATAAATATATATTTATAAAATATTAAAAATATAACTATATAAAATTGGGGTCGGGGTCGGGGGGGGGGGGGGGGGGGATACCATCCCTGTCCCCACCCCGTCCTCGGATGGGGCCCCAAAAAAATTCTCCGGTTTGACCCCATCCTCGGTCAAACCAGGGATTCCCCGTGGGGAATTTTACCAACCCTAATGCAAATGTGTTAACCTTAAACACATATAAATGTATTTATTTAAAGCTGAACATATCTTCAAAACAACTTTTGAAAACATGTCTAATCACTAAAAACATTCATACGCTGTGAAATTTTTAGTAATTAAGTATGGAGAAATTGAATTTCTTTAATAGTGATAAAAGCACAATATTCAACATAAATAAATAACATTTTAATGCCTCCCATTACTTTAACTGAGATAGTTATTCGCTGCCAACTAGTAGAACTGTTCCACTGAATTAAGTATTTGGCAAGGTTTACAATCTAATTGTAATGAAGAAAAATTCTGATAGTGAATCACTATTCAAAAATCAAGGTGCGAATATGTATTCTCCACCAAGAATTTAGTAAATTAAATTTACTTATTCTTATTTTTCTTCTCTTTGAGGTATTTCTAAAAATTCCTCATCGTCTGACATCTCGAACTAATTAAGAAACATTTTCCTTATTAGCTCTAGTCATAATAATTTTCTTCGACGCTGATAATACTTAACTTTGTAGGTTATTTAACTTTCCATGACTCCAACATACAATATGTTTTGTCATGACTTTATTTTATTATCCAGATACATCATATGTTATCTAGCTAATAAAAGTAAGTTATCACTGCAAAAATTATTCATGAATACTTCATGAGTTCTTTTGAGAACATTTCTCAAATAGAAGACAAAATTATACTGCCACTATTTGTAGATGACATTTTTTAAAGTAACATATTTATTAAAACTTTGACTTATATCGGTAATTAAAACTCTTGAGAGAAAAAACATAACATTGAATTATATAAAACATGTTAATTGACTATATGCAAACTATTATTCATTATAATTCAGCATAGTAATTAAAAGATGAACCCAATAGATTTAATATGAACCCCATTCATATTAATTAAGAAATTCTATTGCCACGATACTCCATTGAGTTAGAATAAAAACCACGTAAGATAGTCATTTACTCCTTCACTGGATTGAGAAATTATCAACCAAATATTACACCAGAATAACGCTCATTCCTATAATACTTAGTTACAATATTTTTGTCAAGAAACCATTAACTTGCTCAGCAGTTTCTTGTAAGTGTGACCCTTCATTTTAGACTCTAGAGTTGCGCCCCAATGAACCAACCGTAGGGAAAAATCGATTGGGTGCAAAAGCTAAAGCAATCATGTCTATTTCTGGAGTTTGAGTAAAATTTCATGCAAACACCATCCGAGGGAGACATAAACAAAGGTATTTTGTGGTTGAGCATGAAAGTTTATTGCAAACCAATGAAGAAGACTGTGGGATGTGTTGACACACTTCCCTATCTCATTTACTATAAACACTCTCTCAATTCATCTTGATATTGACCTATGCAAACATCATGCGTAGGGAGACATAAACAAAGATGTTTTGAGGCCGAGCATAGATCTCACGATGTGAACTATTTAGGGAGAATCGTAAAAATAAAATTGAAGTATTGTATACATCATTTTTCTCCCATTGAGTGTTTTACAAATGATGGTTCACTACTTAGGTAAATTAGACTAATAAATTTATCTAAGTTGATTATTAAATTGGCCCAATATAATTCTTATATGGATATTTTAACAATATACGATTCTTGTTTATTAAACATTTTAATAAACCTAATCATTTATTGCATGCTTATAACATTATTGTCCTATTAACCTTCCAGGTCGGTTTCCAAGTAGGGGTGCTCCATTTTCGTCAGTTTAAATACCCCAGCCTTAGAAAAACTCTTCTTTAGACAAAAGTCCTTTATATACAATTATGTTATAAATTTAATTTTTTTATTATTTTCAAATTAATAATATTAAAAAGAAAATAAAAGATTAATATTATTTATAATCTCATTAGAAATATTTTTAACATAGGTCTAGGTGAAATCAATTTTAAGCCATTTAAAATTAATTTTAACTTATATTTGCATGCAACTCTTGATTATAAATTTTAATTCTAATTCCATTAACTTATTACACTTATAAAGCTTAATAAAACAATTAAAATCTACACATGCATCTAATGACATAAAAAAATATAACAAATATATCTTTTTAAAGTGGTGTCATGCTTCATGCATCTCCAATTTTCATTACTACATGCATAACATTTATATAATAAAGTAATGAAAAATAAATAACATACATCCATTCATCTAAACTATATATTATAACATTTATAATATAAAATGGTGCATGGAAATGTTATTTATGCATGCAACCATATTTTATAACACTTATACAATATGATGGATGACCATGCCTAATAAATCATGCAACTTTATAATATAACATTTATATTAAGATGATGTTGTTGGGGTTTGTGCCCTAAAGTCTCGTGTCCTGTAGTTTGTAGACAACTTTCTACGAACGCTTGTGATGTATAATATATATGATATTTACTTCACTTCTTAACTATGCACATTTAGATGTTTTTTATTTTACCACAAACCAATAAACTTAATATCTCTAGTTGTCCTTATGTAACTTAAACATGTATGTAGTGACATACAAGTGGATCATGTCTTAAATGACAACCAAAATGGTCTGAAGTATATGGATACATGAGGGAAACTTTATCCTGGTAACACTACGGACGCGACCCGCTTTATGGAATTGTTACAAGTATTGTGACTTGTCACAGATGGTCTGATCCTGATCATTCGTGTAGGAGACATGCGAGCGGGGGCGTCCTATACAAAGAGTTTGTATAAGACCTGACCTCAAAGTGTTAACGTCTTGTCATATAACTCCGTTCATGACTGAGACTTCACTTTACTAGGATGACCATAGGTAACATGACCTCAATCCTGAGTGAGTTGGGAACTCATACCATTGAGGGCGGTTCTTTTATTTGCATGGGTGTGAGCGGCCAAAGCGCCGACTCAAACCTACCACTTTGGGGATTCGTCTGATCCGAGAGCTGGAAACTTAGCTTCACAAGATGAAGTTCACTCCTTCCTCGAAGCACACAGAGTATGCACGGATTGATTTACCTACTAGCAGCACTGGCTGGCCCACTTGTACGTAATAGAAGAACTGCCATTCTAACCCTTCTCGAGGGATTCCATCCGCAAACGTAAAGTTTATGGCTGACTAATATGGCTCATCATCATTTAGCGGGGTAAGTAGATAGATTGCTTTCTTAAGGGCTGATCCCAAGGCTTGAACGATGTGGTGCCACACACCTTCTCATGGCCCGAGAGGTGTTCACACATAGTAGGACTATGTTTATTGTTCATTAGAGGGATCAGTGGTACTTAAGAAGTAAAATGTAACTACAGAGGTAAAACGGTAAATTGGCCAGCTGTACTGATGAGCATCTGTGAAGGGTCGTTGTACTGATGATTGATTATATCCAATGGACATATAAATATATCTATGGTAAGAAGAGTTCAATTGTGGGTCTTTAGTGGAATGCTTGACAGTTAACGGATGGTGGATATTGTGGCTAAAAAGTTTAGTCAGCTATTCACGTACCGTTGGAGCTTCGAGGCATAGGTTCATAAGGTCCCCTAGGTAGCTTGAATACAAGTTGAGAGTCAGTTTTTGGGTCAGTTTGAAATGTTCAAATTGACAAGAGGGAGTTCGATTATATATGATATAATTGAACTAGTTAATTATATATGATATAATTAACTTTATGAGATACATTAATTTGGAGGAAATTTGATATAAATATGATTTATATCTAGTAAAGGAAAAATACTATGATTAATATATGATATTAATTCATAGGTTATTAATATGCTGTGATGATATTCATTATCTATTAATTGGACGGTTAAAGGGGTAATAGGACGACGTCTCTTTTGTTTTCATAACAGATGAATAAGTTGAAAAATCACTTTGAGACGCTTAAATAGCTCATGGTGTGTTAAGCATGGTATGCGCGGACATTTTGTTGAAGAGTGTCAATGCTTAGCAAAACCTATGCCTATACGATAATGCTTGAACGATCGCTTAACGATTACACCGGCGCGCGCTATTTACTAGACGATCGTATAGACGATCGCTTATCTTTTCATACACGTTCGTTTAGACGATCGCTTACTTTTTCCTACACGATCGTATACTTCACCTAAATGATCAAGCATTTTTTTCTATACGAAAGACGAGCTTATCTTCCACTTGCTTGATCGTTGAATATTTAGCATTATGAATGCATATTAGTATGTTTAAATGTATATGTGGAAATTCTGTCACAATGAATTGGAAAGATCTGCTTCCGCTCATAGGTACTCTTGAATAAGAGTTCCTTCATATGCATGAATAAATGTTTATCATATGATGAGATTTTTACTATATGACATATATAATTATAAAACCATACATCACATGTATAATTAAATAAAATAGCAATATTGAACTGAAATGACATCCTAAAAAAATAATTAAATTAATATAACACTTATTTTAGTTTAATTAATAAAAAATAATAAATTAAATAATTATTACAAATAATAATTAAAAAATAAAAAAAAGAAGAAAACTGCTATAAACTGGTCTGAGTGGGACTCAAAGCCACTACCATTGTTCGACGCATGCGCACATGGGATCTCTGGAGCGTAACGACGCTTTTGGCAGCGTCATCATGCTAGCTTCGATGCTGTCGCAACATAGCGCTACGTTGTCAAGAGCATAGTTACGTTGGGCTAACATTAGCCACAACGTAATTCTACGCTCGGGGCAGCGTAATAACGCTAAGCCCTTTATGTTCCAGTGTAAAGGGCAACGTAATTACACTACCCGTTACGCTTTAACACAGTAGCTTACTTTTGCATATATACTCCATCCATTTTGCTCCGTTCTCGCTCCAATTTTCTCAAAAAATGAAACCACAAATGATACAAATTATATTACAGACTTGATAGAAATTAAAAATGCCCAAAAACATCAGGACTCTTACTATTCAATTCATGAAAGCAATAAATCTAATGCCAATTTTGTAAACATCCAAATTGAAAAATTCTAGAACACACATCACCATGCAGATCTAAACACCCACCATAAACTTTGATTTTAAAGTTTGAAAATGAAAATTAGAGACTCAACCTGGCTCTAATATCAATTGAGGGGAACTTGAATACCCACAGAGGAAGTAATCAAATGCATCAGTCTCTAATTTTCATTTTACAAAAAATTAATAATTCAGAGGCGATGAAAACGTAGGATACACAAAACCTAAGTATGCATTTATTGTGCAATTAGAAAAGAGAAAGGATTAAGAAAAATATACCCTTGAATATCTATATCTTCGCGTTTCCTCTCCACAATACGAACTTGCCTGATCTCCTATTGATCTCTCAAATTTGGCACCATGATCACAACATCAAAGAAAAAGGCACACCACCACGAGGTCTTCCCTATTATTCTCAGGGACAAGAATCGTACAGAGTTTATGGGCTTGCACTTAATTTTGGTGGAAGGAGAATGAGGAGAGATTGAGAGATCATAGAAAGGCCAGACGAAGAAGAAGAAGTTGAGAACCTTTTTCTCACTCTTATGTTTTTCACGTATCGAGAGGTTGAGCGGGTTGAATCATATTTAAATATTTATTTCTCTCATTAAAACTTTATGTTATAATGTATCATATGCAATATATTAATTATATATTATATAATTAATTCTCTTCAATTAATTTGAACGATTCAAATTAATCAAAAATTAATTCATTCTCATTAATCCTAATTGAGCTAAAGAAGGGACCTTATGGACCTATAGATTGAAGCTCTAATGATACTTTATTAATTAATTAAACTCTTTAATTAACTTAATCAACCTTCATTAACTGCCAATCACTCCACTAAAGACCAACAACTCCACTATTCACATTATAGATATATTTTTTTGCCATTAGATATAACCAATCAACAACGCGTTGACCCTTCACAAATTGCTCGCAAGTACAACTGGGTTAAAATTACCGTTTTAGTTCTGTAGTTACATATAACTCCTTTAGTACCACTGATCTCTCTAATGAACAATTAGTCATACTATGATTACCCCTCTCGGGCCAGGAGAGAGTGAGACGCCTCATTGTTCAAGCCCCGAAATCATTCCTTAAGGGAGCAATTTATCTACTTACCTTTACAATAGGGAAGAAGTGAATTTCTTCTTATGTAGCTGTGTTCCCAGCTTCCCAATAAGATGAATCC
Source organism: Benincasa hispida (assembly GCF_027475165.1). Taxonomy (NCBI): domain Eukaryota; kingdom Viridiplantae; phylum Streptophyta; class Magnoliopsida; order Cucurbitales; family Cucurbitaceae; genus Benincasa; species Benincasa hispida. The sequence goes on along the minus strand of NC_143479.1, from coordinate 54,866,659 downwards.
CCGAAATGATAGGCTTATTGAGTTGGCGAATCTGGCTGACCACTCTCAAGGCAAGAGTTCACAACTCACTCAAGATTCAGGTCAAGTTACCTATGGTCATCATCGTGAAATGTAAATCTCTTCTAGCAATGGTGTTATAAAGAAAGACTCAATATATTGTAGTCTAGTTTTATACAAACTCTTTGTATAGGATCACATGTTTCCACATGAATGATCAGGATTAGATCATTTGTAACACTTTACAACAATTGTAACATTTACAAAGCGGGTCGTATCGGTAGTGTTACCAAGATAACACTCAATCTTATTCATATATTACCGATCATTTAGCTTATCACTTAAATATGATCCACTTGTATGTCTCTACATACATGTTTAAGTTACATTAGATAACCTTGTATCTTAGTTTAATGGATCATTGCTCAAGTTACATAAAAACTAAGCAACCATTTATTCAACTAACATATAACTACGAGGCTTTAGGGCATACATCCCAACAACTCTGAAAACTCATGACGAGCATCATCTCAAACAGGTGGTGATGTTCGACTACAGATGGATGAACGAAAGCAAGAGATACATAAACAGAAGAGTGCGGGAGAAAGAAATGAAGGAATCAAATTTCTCAGCGGAAGCACGTGAACACGTGTGCAATTAAAAATTGTTTTGGAAATCGTTAAAAATAGAGACACATACATTATAGGATAATACACATGTTTTTACATAGAAGAAGGGATTAGAAGAACTAACTCTTAAAGACAATATTCAATGTTTTTCCCCCATGTCCTAAACAGTTCATACTACAAACATCTTCCTTGAACTCTAATGCTCCCTCCAAGAACGCAGACAGACACCACCACTAGGCCTTCCTCGCTATTCTCTGCAATGAGAATCAAGGATGTGTGAGCTCCCTGATTTTGGTAAGGGAAAGAGTAATTGAGAGAGAGGTTGCATGAGAGAATTTTGCAGAGAAAAAATTCATTCACGAATGACACTAGTTCTTCTTTTTTTTTTTCTTTTTCTTTCAATTCTATAGTTCAACGTGAATGAGGAAGGGAGGGGTAGTTAAAACTCTCCTCTACACATCAAAAAAAAAATAACTCCTAAGAGTTATTTTTAATTCATTTAATTTAAATATATATGACAACTTATTTAATATATAATTTAATTAATAATATTAATTACTTAACAATTATTTAATTAATAATTAAATATAATGTATTTAATTTCATTTGAATCATATTCAAACCATATACTCACACATATCCTATAGTTTTAATATGAATCAAATTCATATTAATTTTAATCTATAGTTTTAATATGAATCTCATTCTCATATTAATTTTAACCTATAGTTTTATATGAATCTTATTATATAAATAATATTTGAATATTATTCAAATATTTATCTCTCTCATATTATAAAGTATAATTTTGAATCTCATTCAAATATAATTTTGTATTACAATGTATCTATATACATTATATCAATTTAAATCACATTCAAATATTTATTTCTCTCATATATAATATTAATTATAAATCATATTTATAATTAACTATATATTATAATGTGTCTATATGCATCATATTAATTGTATCTTATACAATTAGTTCCATTGTTTAATTTGAACAATTCAAATTAATCCAAAATTAATCGATTGTCATTTTACCCTCAATGAGCTAATAAGGGGCCTTATGGACCTACAAATTAGTAGCTCCAATGATACGAGATTAATTAATTAAAATCTTTAGTTAAATTAATACACATTCATTAACTGCAGGTCACTTTACTAAAAACTCACAGCTACACTCTCTGCAATGTAAGTATATTTTTGTGCCATGAATATACTAATCAACAGTAAGTCGTGTTGAGGTTGATACCCTAAATCTTTTTATCATGTCGTTTATAATTGTATTTGTACAAAAATTTTATTTATCTAATAAAATAAGAGGTATTTTATTCAACATTTAGTTGCATTAACCCAACAACCAATAAATTATATTCAAGGTTATCTACTGTAACTTAAACATATATGTGGAGACATATAGTTGGATCATTTTTAAGTGATAACCTGAATGGTCTATAGTAGATGGATAAGGCTAGGTGGTAGTTGTTACAATTGTTGTAAAGTGCTATAAATGATATGATCCTGATCATGCATGTGGAGACATGTGAGCCAAAGTATTATCTTTATAACACTGTTGCTAGAAGAGACTTATATTTCACCAGGATAATCATAGGCGACTTGACCTGAATCCTGAGTGAGTTGTGAACTCCTACATGTGAAGGCGGTCATTTGATCCGTATAGGTGAGAATGGCCAGATTCGCCAACTCAATAAGCCTACCATTTTATAGATTTGTCTGATTGGGGAGCTGAGACCGCAACTACACAAGAAGAAATTCACTCGTTCCCTTCTGTTAAGGTAAGCAGAGAAATTTCTCCCTTAAGAGATGATTCCGGGGCTCAAACAATGTAACGTCACACTCTCTCTTGGCCAAAGAGGGGTTCAATTATAGTTGGACTATAACTAATTGTTCATTAGAGGGATTAGTGGTACTTAAAGAGTTATATCTAGCTATAGGGGGAAAACGATAAATTTGGCTCAGCTGTACTTACAAGCAATTTGTGAAGAGTCAACGCACTGTTGACTGGTTATATCTAATGGACATAGAAATATATCTATAGTGCGAAGAGTGCAGCTATCAATTTTTAATGGAGTGACTGGCAGTTAATGAAGGTTGATTGATTTAATTAAAGAGTTAATTAATTAATAAATTATTATTAGAGCTTCGATCTATAGATCCATAAGGTTCTTTCCTTAGCTCAATTAGAATTAATGAGAATCAAATTAATTTTGGATTAATTTGAATTGTTAAAATTAATTGAAGGGAATTAATTATATAATATATAATTAATATAATGTATACGATACATTATAATATAAAGTTTTAATAAGAGAAATAAATAGTTATATGAATATGATTTATATAGAAACTTTGGGCTAAAATTAATATAAATATGATTCATATTAATTGTATAGGTTATATGAGAGATTAATAAATTATAGGTTATATTATATGTGATATAGTATAAACTATATGTTATATGTTCTATATGATATAACATATGGTTATTTATAAGAAGTTAGTTTTATAAATTATACAATTCAAAATTATGTTTTTTTTTGTTTTAATTTTGAATTTTGAAAATTTTGAGAGGGTGAGTTAGTTCTAATAACTTCCCCCTCTCTCATTGAATCTCTTATTATGTGAAAATATCATAGAAAGGTTATACCCATCTTCTTCCTTCCATTCCTCCATAGACTCACGAGTACTCTCTGTGTTTTTTTACTCTGTAAACTCCCTCCTCCCTCACCAAAATTAATCCCTAGAAGCCCACTCCTTTCTAGAGGTTCTCAACCTTGAGAATAACAAAGAAGAACTATTGGTGGTGTCCAATTATTGGAGCATTGTCATGTTTGTGAGATCATGAAAAAGTGACTGTTCGTGTTCTTACTATGATTTGAAGAAGATTCGAGAAGACAACTTTCTTCAAGTGCAAGTCTTTCGAATTCCCTATTTCCTTAGAAAATTTCAGTAGGTTGCATGCTTAATTATTGTTAATTTGTCCTGTGTTTCCATCCTCTGTATTATCATTGTCCTGTAAGATGTAAAAATGGGACACGATCATTTCTGCTGTGGGTATTCACATATCCTTCAATTGGTATTAGAGCATCGATTGAGTTTCATTTTTCATTTTCGAACTATAATTCAGATTTATGGTGGGTATTAGATATGCATTGTGATGTATGTTCTATGGTTTTGCATATTGGATGATTTCTTTAATTGATTTAGTTTGTAAGGGCCCGTTGTTTTTTGGCATAATTATTATTACAATCGAGTTTGTATTCATATCTATGTTGCTCTTGATCAAGTTCCAGCTTCAATTTGGGTGAATTCGGAGCAAGAATGGAGTAATTCGGGTCATCGGGCGAAGCAGAACAAGCATTCTACCTTAAAGCGTAAGGCTAAAGCGTTGCAACGCTCGTCTTACGCTGTAAGGCAGAAGGCTCAGCATCGCAACGCTCCAGCCGCAACGTTGCAACGCTACGCGGAGTGTCGCGAACGCTGTGGCAACCTAAAAGCCAGCATCGTGATGCTAGCAGAAAACATTGTGATGCTCCAGACGAGAAGTGTGGTGTAACAGGCAAACCGTGATTGTGGCTTCAAGGCTGTTTTGGAGGCACTTTCATTTTTTAATTTTTTAATTATTAATTAGTAATAATTATTTATTTATTTATTTTTCATTAATTAAATTAATACAAATATTATATTAATTTAATTAATGTTTTAGGATGCCAATTTCGGTCCAATCTTGGTTTTATATTTAATTATACATGTGATGTATGGTTTTATATTTATATGTCATATTGTATGCCATATAGTTAAAAAATTCCACCATAGGATAAACATTATTTCATGTATCATGTTTAATATAAATATTATATTATAAGGTTGCATGATTTAATTAAGCATGTCCATACATCATATTAAATATAATTGTTATATTATATGATTGCATGCATTAATAATATGTCCATGCATCATTTTTATATTATAAATGCTATAATATATGGTTGAATGTATCTTATTATTTAATTTTCATTATTTTTTTTATATATAAATGTTATTGTATGTTGTAATGGAATGCATGAAGCATGACACCATTTTAGTAAATTTGTAATTATTATAATTTTTAAAGTATGTCATTAGATGCCTGTATAAGTTTGTTTCATTAAACTTTATAATAGTTATAAGTTAATGAAATTAGAATTAAAATCTATAATAAAGAGTTGCATGCAAATATAGATTGAATATGTTTTAAATAGTTTAAAATTGATTTCACTTTAGACATATGTTCACAATATTTTTAATAGGATTAGAAATAAGTTTAATCTTTCAATTCTGTTTAATAGGATTAAATTGGATTCAAATAAAAGATTAAATTTATAACAAATTTATATATAAAGGACCTTTATCAAAGGAAGGTTCTATCTATGTTGGGGTTTTTAAGCTGATGAAAATGGAACACCCCTACTTGGGAACCGACCTAGAAGGTAAATTAGATAAATTTATTATAAGCATGCAATGAGCGACTAAAATTTGTTAAAGTATTCAATAAACATTATTCAACATTGTTGAAATATCCAATGTAATTATTACGTTGGGCAAAGTTAACTGTCATAGTAAAAATTAGTATCCGAATTTTTATAAATTAATCAACCCTAGGTAAAACACTCAGTGGAATGAAAATGATGTATATTATACTTCCATTTTCTTTCACGTTTCTCCCTAAATATTCACACCGTGAGATATGCTCGGTCTCGAGGCATCTTTGCTTGTGTCCCACTATGGATGGTGTTTGCATAGGTCAATAACAAGGTGAAGAAGAGTGTGTTTATATAAGTGGGAGAGGGACGTGTGTTAACACATCCTAGGTCTCCTTCTTTAGTTTGTAGTAAACTTTCATGCTCAGCTCGAGACACCTTTGCTTGCATCCCCTACAGATGGTGTTTGCATAAATTTTTTACTCAAACTCCATAAATGGATAGAATTACTTTAGTTTTTGTCCCAATCGGTTTTTCCCTACGGTTGGCTCATTGAGGTATAACTTTAGAGTCTAAAATAGAGGGTTACACTTACAAGAAATTGTTAAGTTAAAGATTTCTAGATTGAACAATTGTGACTAATCATTATAGGAATAAGAGTTATTCTGGTGTATTGACTAGTTGATGATGTCTCAAATTAAGTGAAAGGGTAACTGATCACCCTACAGTGGCTTTTATCCTGACTCACTGTAACATCATTGCAAAATAGATATCACTTAGAGCACATTACATTTTTGCTAAATTGATTGGTTTTAATTGGGTAATGCATGAATAACTAATATAAATAAATCGTATGGTTTCAACAACTATTATTATGACAAGTACTACTTTAAACTTGCTTTCTACCGATAAACTAAACGACGATAATCACACAAGTTAGAAAAATACTATTAACACTATGCTAATTATAGATGACCTGAGATTTGTCCTTGTTGAGAAGTGTCCACAAGTCCCAGCTGTCAATGCAACTCGAAATATTCGGGAGGCATATGAAAGATGCGTCAACACGAATGAAAAGGCCCAAGCGTACATCTTGGCCAGCTTATCTGAAGTCTTAACCAAGAATCACGAACCCATGGTCATAACTCGTGAGTTCATGGATTCATTGAGGGAAATGTTTGGACAACCATCCACACAATTTTCCATGATGCTCTAAAGTATATATTCAATGCTCGCATGAAAGAGGGGGCCTCTATTCGTGAACATGTTCTAAACATGATGGTCCATTTTATACTGACAGAGATGAACAGGTTTTTCATCGACGAAGCCAGTCAGGTTAACTTCATATTGGAGACTCTACTTGGGAGTTTCCTTCAGTCCCGTAGCAACATTGTTATGAACAAGTTTAATTACAACCTAACCGCCCTCCTTAACGACCTGCAGGCATACCAATCTTTGATGAAAGTCAACGTGTAAAAGAGTGTGGCAAATATTGCCTTTGTTGGGGTTGATTCCCTAAATCTTGTAGGATCCTATAGTTTTGTAAATTTTTTGAACAAACTTATTGTTTATTTAATAAAATATATGATATTTTATTCCATATTTTTGTTGAAATAACCACAAACCAATAAACTAACATCCAATGTTAACTTGTAGCTTAAACATGTATGTAGAGATATATGGGTGGATCATGTTTAAGTGATAACCTAAATGGTCTGTAGTAGATGGATAAGGCTAGGTACTTTATATTGGTGACACTACGAGTATGGTCTACTTTGTAGGTGCTACAATTATTGTAAAGTGTTACAAATGATCTAATCCTGATCATTCATGTATAGACATATGAGCAGGGATATTCTATACAAAGGAGTTTGTATAAGACCGGACCACGAAATGTTTAGTCTCATTATATAACGCTGTTCATAATAGAGTTTGAATTCTCTCAATCATTAGTGACATTTAACATAAATCAAATTCAGATTAAAATTAATTATATGAATCTCATCCATATAATTAGTATTTGAATCATATTCAAATATTTAATTCCTCTAAAAAAATTTATATTATACTGCATCAAATACATTATATTGATTATATCATACATAATTAATTTTTTTAATTAATTTGAACAATTCAAATTAATTCTCAATAATCCCTGTTGAGCTATAGAGTGGACCTTATGGACCTGTAGATTAAAGTTCCAATGATATTTGGATAATTAATTAAACTTCTTTAATTAAATTAGTTTAATTAATTATCCAACGTCTATTAACTACTGGTCATTCCACTAAAGACCAACAACTACACTCTTCGCCTACAGATATGATTCTGTGTCCATTGGATATAACCAGTCAACAGTGCTATAACCCTTTACAAATTGCTCGTAAGTACAGCTGGGCCAAAAATTACCTTGTTGCCCCTTTAGTTACATCTAACTTCTTAAGTACCGCTAATATCTCTATTGAACAATAAGTCATAGTCTAACTATGACCAAACTCCTCTCGGGCTAAGAGTGGGTGTGACGCCACATCGTTCAAGCCTTGGAATCAGCCCTTAAATGAGCAATTTATCTAGTTATCCCAACATCAGGAAAGAAGTGAATTCCGTCTTGTGTAGCTGTGTTGCCAACTACCCAATCAGACGAATCCTAAAAATGGTAGGCATATTGAGTCAGTGAACTGGCTACTCTCACCCATGCAAATCAAAGGACCGCCTTTATAGGCAGAAGTTCACATTTCACTCAGGATTCAGGTTATGTCACTCATGGTCATCCTGGTGAAATGTAAGTCTTTACTGTTAACGACGTTAAATAATGAGACTATTCAATTCGTGGTCTGATCTTATACAAACTCTTTGTATAGGGTACCATCACATGTCTCCACTGTGGAATGTCCTAAACTCGCAGTTCATAAATAATGTTAACATATTCTGTTTATCAATAAAAATATTATTGAGTATTTTATTCAATAAATTGTTGATATTGCATTCTATTATGAACGTCCAATAAACAAATCCATAGCTATAATATGAATACTTTAACTTTATGTGGCGACATAAAATAGGATCAAGTTATTGTATATAGCCAAAATGGTCTATAAGTATATGGATGAAGATTGGGTATCTCATCCTGATGACACTATTAGATGTGGCCCATTTTGTATATTGATACAAATGATGTGATCAAAAAATCATTCATGTAGAGACATGTGAGTGAGATACTATGCGATGAGTTTACATAAGACCGGACCTCTAAATATTCACTTTTTTTTATAACATCCGTTAATGTTAAAACTGACTATTTCAAACTCAATGACCTAGGGTAACTCGATCTTAATCCTGAGCTAACTATGAACTCTTGTTTATTTGGGATTATCCTTTGATCTGCATATGTGAGAGTAGTCCAACAACACTGCTCAATAAACCTCCCATTTTGGCGGGTAAGATCTGATAGATAGCTAGGGACATAGTTTTGCAAGATGAAATTCACTCCTACCCGACTTAGGATTAGCAGATAAGTTGTTCTTTTAAGCGCTGATGACTAGTTTTGAACAATGGGGCCTCACCCTCTCATGGATGAAAGAGTCATGATTTATAAAGTTGTACTATAAATCAATTGTTCAGTAGAGGATCAGTGGGAGCTTAAGGAGTAAGATGTATTTATAGGGGTAAAACGATAATTTTGACCCAGCTAAAAATACAAACGACATGTGAAGGATCGACTTACCGATTATGGTTAAAATGGATAGAAATACATCTACAGTGAAGAAAGTGCAACAATCGATTAATTGCAAATCGTTAGAACTCATGATTTATAGGTCCATAAGGTCCCTCTACTAGCTCGTAAATTGGATTAGTAAATTGAGTAATTTTGATGAGATTTAAAATTAGGGTTAAGAACTTGAAATGTTCAAATTCAATTAGGGTTTCAATTAATTGTATTTGATACAATTGAAATATTTAATTTTATCAAAATTAAACAAAATTGGAGAATTAATTAATATTTAAATTTTGATTTAAATATTAATTACATGAAATAAAATTCATTGTAGTAAAATTGGTGATTTATTAATTTAATATAAAATATTAAATTAATAAAATTAATTAAAAAGTTTAATTAATTAATATTTATTAGTTTGATCTAAAATTAATTAATTGAATTAATTTTTATAAAGCTAATAAACAAATAAACCAGTTTATTTATTAAGTTGATTTTAGAAATCAATTTTTGAAAATTCAATTGGAAAAATAAAAGAGGATTTCCAAAATGTTGGAAAACTCCGCTAAAGGTGCAAGCACCTTATTCATCCAATTCCACTCAAACTTCATTAATTTTGTAGGATGAGTTGGCCTTCATGAAAGCTCAATGACTGCATGATAAAGGCTCTATAAATTGAAGTTTCAGGCTGAATTATCAGCCAGGAAATCTGTAATTCCTGCCAAACTTGAAACTGAAACCCTTAAGTTACCTTCTTCAAGTCCTTAAAATTCAGCTCAATTTAGTATTTCCACCACACAATCCTTGTTAGAGATTAATAGAGAAGATCTTTATGGTGGTCTACTTGAAGATTGGAGCACTAATTCGTGGTATTATACTAAAATTGAGGAAGAATCATCAAAGGTAGTGTGTTATTCAAACCCTCTTATGAAATAGTTTTGAAAAACGTGTTTTAAACTCAAATTAAGTGTAATTAGAGTGCTTATTGATTATGATTTTTTCCATTGCATGTTAGTATACTCTATCAATACATGAATGATCAAAATTAGATCATTTGTAGTACTTTACAATACTTTGTAACAACTACAAAACGACTGTATTTGTAGTGTCACCAAGATAAGGTACCTAGCCTTATCCATCTACTACAGACCATTTAGGTTATCACTTAAACATGATCCACCTGTATGTCTCTACATATATAATTAAATTACATAAAATAACCTAGGATCTTTGTTTATTGGATTGAGTGTATGCTAATAAAATAACAATTATTTAAATAATAACATTTTGTTTATACGGAGTTAACAAACTATGAGAATACACTACAAGAACTTTGGGCTTTAATGTCGGTTGAAAAAAGTGAAATTAGATGTATAATGTCGGTTTTGTTTTTTTTTAAAAAAGTGGATCTTTAATGTCGGTTTTAAACCGACATTGTAGGGGTACCTTTAGAGTCGGTTTAAACCGACATTAAAGACTCGCTTAATTTTTCTCTATTCACTCTCCCCCTATTTTCTATTTTCCCCTTAATTTTTTCATTTTCCCCTCTTCACTCTCCTCCTATTTTCTTTTTTCTCTCATTCTCACACTTTCCTCTTCAAGCCCTCTTCTTTCTCTCTTCTCTCTTTCAAACCCTTGCCATTCTTTCGTCGATCGTGTAGGTGAAAAGTCTGTCGTGGTGTAGATCTAGCTTCCATGCAGGTCGGTTCGTCATGCAACCTACGCCGCCTGACCAGTTGCCCGGATCTACTGCTCATTCTGTCGAAGCGCCACAGCCAACCCAGATCTGATCGTAGGTGAAGCTCGTTCTGTCGAAGCGCCACAACCCGATCTGCTGCTCCCTTTTCAGTTATTTTTCTGTGTCTTATACTCTCGGTTTGATAAATAAGCACCCAAACTTGATATGTTAATCATGTGTCTCCAGATCTGAAGTTCATATTCCCACGTGGTGTGTGCCACCGTTCGTCGTTCGATTTTCCCTCGCTGTATGTCTCTAGATCTGCCGCCATTCGTCTTTGTCCACCGCGCTGCCGTCCAGATCAGTATGCTCTTCTTCTCTTTCCTCTCTTAAACTCAGATCAATTTTTGTTCTTACGTTTACGACTCTCAATTGTTTGTTTAAATATCTCAATGAAAGCCAGCTGCGGTTTCACTCCAATATGTCTCCCTGCTCCTAGATTTGGGCCTTTTTATGTGTCTATGGCCTTTAAAATTCAAATTGATTAATGGTTTTGTTGTATATGATATATTTGTTGAAGTATTGACAAGAGGCGTTGCAAAGAGTTGCTTTTATGTTGGGTATGCATGAGCAAGAGCAGTGAAAACGAAAAGTTAAGCGCAAGATGCTGGGTAGACGATCATGTAGTAAATGAGTAGTACTACACGATGAGGTAGACGATCATCTAGTAAGTGAGCAATGTTACACGATGAGGTAGGCGATCGTGTAGGCAGGTGTTAGACGATCGTGTAGCAATGCGAGGAGCTAACGATGAGATAGGCGATCGTGTAGGTGGCGCTGGACGATCGTGGAGCAATGGAGGGTGCTAAACGATGAGGTAGACAATCGTATAGCAGATGCACAAAGCTAAACGATGCGCTAGACAATTGTGTAGATATGTGCGCGGTGTTAAACAATGAGGAGTGACGCGTTAGACCATCAGGCTATATAATAGACAAAGTACTGCACAATCAGTGTAAGCGTTAGATGATAATAAACAATTTGTACCACGAACATCTCCCTCGAACACATTCATTAACCACATATCACTCCACTAAAGACCCACAACTTCACTTTTCACATTGTATATATAGTTTTATGTCCATGGATATAACCAATCAACAGTAAGTCGACCCTTCATGAATCGCTCGTAATAATAACTGGTCAATTTACCGTTTAACCCCTGTATTATATTTAACTCATTAAGTACCACCAATTCCTCTAATGAACAAAAAGTTACTATAAACTAATCTCTCTTGAGCCACTGAGAGGGTAGGGCCTTATTATTCAAGACTCGAAATCAGCTATTAACGAAGCAAATGATCTACTTACCCTAAAGTCGAGAAGAAGTAAATTTCATCTTGTGTAGTTGTATTCTTAACTCCCTAATCGAATAAGTCCTCAAATGGTAGGCTTATTGAGTCAGTGAATCTGGCCACTCTTGCCCATACAGATCAAAGAATCGCCCTCATATATAGAAGTTCACAACTCACTCAGGATTACGGTCGAGTCACCTATGACCATCCTATGAATTGTTAATCTCTTCAATCAATGGTGTTATAAAGATTGATTAATCTTTTCGCGATCCGATCTTATACAAACTTATTGTATAGGATACTCTCACTCACATGTCTATACATGAATGATTAGGATCAAACCATTTCTAACACTTTACAACTATTGTAACAGACACATGTGTACTAACAATTACAAAGTCATCAATCAAGCTTCCTTCAACCTATGTCTTTAAGTGGCACAACAGTAGCAGAGACGTCCTTTAGGGAGTGACCACTACTTGTGGGGGAAAATATTTTGAAAACATGAGCTAAAAGCCCATAGAGTGACTAACTTTTAAAACATAAGCATCATACATAAAACTGATAATAAAACTGAAAGCTTTAACTAGAAACATAAACAACATTCACATTAAACATTATAACATAGTCGATCGTATCTATACATAGCTAGACTATTCCTCAGTTGAGAGTGGCCCTCTTTCTCAACTCCCAATATTTATACTCACATACTTAGCCTCTTATCTGAGAGTGAATCTTATTGTCCAACTCTCCATAATACTTTAGGTTAAGTGTGTCGCCCTTGTCCATTACCTTTTACCTAGTTTTCTTCACACTATACCAGGTTAAAGTGTGTCTCATTTGCCTTTTCATACTAAACTCATATCTAGGATTGTGCTCCAGTCTTTCAGTACTGAGCTATTCATACTGAACTCATATCTAGGACTGAACTTCCGTACCTTCACATTTAGTCCTTCCGTACTAAGCTATTCATATATTCTAAGGCACATCCTTATCTTTATATGACTTAGTTGCCCTAAGGAATTCAACACTAACACATTCTTCATGATCATTGAAGTACATAACATAAACATACTTAGTAGCATTTTAAGTCAAAGCATAAACATGCCATTAAAGAGAGATGCATTACTTTGGAAACTATTTGAAATTAGTTGTCATAAATAGCTTTCAATAAATATGAATTGCTAAATCATTCATAAAGCATTTAAATTCACTCACTGTCTTTGGAAATCCTTCTAAAGTACCCCTCATTTGATGTCAAACTTATGGACATCACAACACATTCTATCTATTAGCATTGGCCCCCTTTTGGGACTAACATTTCATAAACTAGCTTATATTGCCTTAATGTGCAACGTTACCTTCCAATGCCAAGTACTAGTAGGTGTTTGAGTACTTAGCCAAATTATTAAGCCTTAACTTGACTAGGCGGCAACACCTTCTTATCGCCCATCACCAAGCCTTCATGTCTTGCCTTAGACATTCCACAAACTACACTCAAACGCACGATCTACCTTTTATGTGTCCAAGCTTTTAGCTCATACCCATATAGCCCATCGCATGGCCCAACACCTAGCTAGTCTTTGCATCAATCGTTCAACCTATGCATGGTTTATCAATGCATGCCTCATGTGCTCTTTCAGTCGCGTGCTAACACACTCCATTGCAACTTGATGCCTAATGCCTCGTGCGCCTGCCTGCCCGGTCCAATGCTTCTTAGTGCACCTTGCGCCAACTCGTCCCTTGCACGCAACTTAGCCCTCAACGCGTGCGTTCACCAGTATCACCGCCTAGCCCTTCAAGCTGCTTGCTTGTTCAACCCAAGTAGCTGCCTGCTTGTTCAAGATTTCTATATTCAAATCACAAATTTCATAACTAATTTTCATGGTCTTTTCTCAAGAAATTTCCTTCTAGAAACTTGCTTTAAAATTTCTTATCAAGCTTACCTTAAAATCTTAGCTCAGAACTCCTTGTGGTTTGGCCTAAATCTCAAAATAAACAAGACTGGCCCCAGCTTACCCAAGAGCTCGACCTTCATCCAGATTCTTCAATCTCTAGCCCAACTCCTCTGAAATTTCCTTTCGGTAACCCGACCTCAGCAACTAGACACACTCAAGGTTTGAATGGCTTTGGAATCACTCCATTTGCACGAGTGAATTACTCAAACCTTCTCTTCTTCTTTTATACTAGCAGCTGCATGCTATTCCTTAATTATTAAGCTGCCACCTCATTCTTAAAGAGATAACAACAATCCTAAGTATAACAGCTGGCTTATTTAAATGGTGTTTTAAGCTGATTATGCTCCCTAATTACTAACGCAAGCCTTTTCCTTCAGTATCATCAATGTGTAGCTTCCTTGAGGCTATCACGTCCCTCTTATGGTTGCATGTTTCTAGATCAACGCATGTCCTAGCCCACGCATAGCTTAGTCTTAATGCATCACTAACCAGGCGTTCAACGTTCCTCAATGCATAACTAAGCTTGACCAACACAACCCAACCTCAAATGGTTTGGCCAATTAGTCTATGCGTCCAATATGTCTTTCATGGCCAATGTATAGCCCAAATGGCCGCATTCTCCTTCCCACGCTTAGCCTCTTGGTTGGCGCATACTTCATAGGCCAATGTATAGCACCCTCATCGCATGGTCCTACAGGTATTGGCATCACATAAGCATCACATAGTCTTATCAATGCACATCGCGTACCTCATCGCATGCTTCCTAGCTTCATCGCATAGCTCCAACACACATCACGTACCCAGTGCCTCGCGCTCATCGTTTTGCGCCCAACCTTGCACTCAGCCTTGTGCTCAATGCCTACACCTCTTACGACAAACTTTTAGCCTGCCGTTAATGCCTTCTTTCACGCCCACCATGCACCCAATAATCATCAAGAGGACTTGGTTGCCGCATACTCTACTCCAAGCCTCAATGCATTAATGTGTCACTTAGCACATTTAGCCACATGCCACACTAACCTCGACAACCCTTAGCTTCCGCTCACTATAGCCTTGACAAGATCCATGCGTCAACCCACGCCTTGCCTTACTCTTCGCCCACACATCCTAACATCTCATGGTGGACACTTAGCCATCGCCCATTATTCTTACCTCAACATTTAACATAAGGCCAACGCCCATGGAAACACTTAGCCAAATTTCTCTCTTACTAAGCTATCTAAAAGTCAACTGAGACTAGGTCTTTCAATACTTAGAATTTTCTTCCTCCATCTTCCTACTTTCTTTACTTCCTTTCACAATTTTACTTTAACATAACCCTATTCTCTGCTTTGCATGCCTATTACTCACTTATGTAGGGAAAATAGAGTATGGGGTTTACAATCACTTAGCCAAATTTCTATGTTGCTAAGCTATCTAAAACTCACCCAAGACTAGGTCTTCCAATACTTGGAATTTTCTTCCTCCATCTTCCTACTTTCTTTACTTCCTTTCACAACTTTACTTTAACATAACCTTAGTCTTTGCTTAGCATGCCTATTACTCACTTATGTAGGGAAATGGAGTACGGGGTTTACGATTACCTGCCCCTAAAAAAAATTCATCCTCGAAATTTGCTTGGACCTACATCGAATTCAAGGTTTCACAACACCCTTTTGTTGTAAAACTTTATAACATTCTTTTTTACAACGCTTTCGCTGTGCTACTCTGATATTAACTTGTTCATAAGTGAACTTCTGAGTTTTTCCCTTTATTTTTTCCTATTCTTCTGATCCTGTTAAGTCACTATATCCATTCTATTTCTAGGGTTTGCATACAAGGGTTTCTTAACCGTATTAGCTTTTAGCTTATTAGCAAGTTCAAACTTCAAGCTATTACCTGGACCATCAACAGATCTAGACCTTTTCCTTTTGCCTTCTACTAACTACTTTGTTCTTATCTTTTCATACTTAACGTACCTTCTGATACCTCCCGAGCTTATCGTTGCTCGTCCTTTCCCTCTCTTTTCTAATTAACTTTAACTGGGGCTCTCTCGATATCATATCTTCTTTCTGAATTCACTAGAATAGACTCTACATTTGCCATCAATCTCTGGGCAAACCTGCTAAACATTCTATCTTTCTAGTTAAGAGTCTATTTCTACTTGTGTGATTCCTAACTTTTCTTCCTGAAGTTGTCTTCTGAGCTACTGGATCTTTATCTTTCACTTACTAGATACCTCATTCTTTGGAATCTCAGCACTTCTGAAGGTAGGGTCAGTATCCTCGTCGTTTGTTTGCTTGCTCTACCTGCTACTTCTGCTTGACATCTTACACTTACTATGTAGCACACATGTTATAGACTCACTTAGGACTCAAACTTATACATAAACTTTCCCTTTCTTCCCAAAATCTTATGCTCTAATACCAACTTGTCACACTCCGCCCCAAATTACCTTTTTAAACCTGGAAGAGAATTTGATTGCAACAGTTACCAACCCTTTTGCTGGCACTTACCGCTTAATTAACCTATTTAACTTGTCTTAGACCTTGGTTTACATACATTTTCAAGTTCGTACTGAACATAACAACCAGAACTTATCACATTTATCTCATAGGGTTTTACAGACTATACATATATATACAACTTATGCACATTACAACTTAGTGAGCCCAACATACAACACTAGTCCCCGTATGACAGACACATGTGTACTAAAAATTACAGAGTCATCAATCAAGCTTCCTTCAACCTGTGTCTTTGAGTGGCACAACAGTAGCAGAGACGTCTTCTGGGGAGTGACCGCTACCTGGGGGAGGAGAGGGGAGGGGGGAGGAGAACATTTTGAAAACATGAGTTAGAAGCCCAATGAGTGACTAACTTTTAAAACATAAGCATCATACATAAAATTGAAAATAATACTGGAAGCTTTAACTAGAAACATAAACAACATTCATATTAAACATTATAACATAGCCGATCATATCTGTACATAGTTGGACTATTCCTTAGTTGAGAGTGGCCCTTTTGCTCAACTCCCAATATTTATACTTACATACTTAGCCTCTTATCTGAGAGTGAATCCTCTTGTCCAACTCTCCATACTACTCTAGGTTAAGGTGTGTCGCCTTTGTCCACTACCTTCTATCCTCATACTATACCAGGTTAAGGTGTGTCTCCTTTGTCCATCACCTTACCTCGTATTTCCCTAGAATAGGGTGTGTCACCTTTGTTCATCACCTTTCTCCTAGTCTTAGCTATCCTGGACGTAGACTAGATCCTATCATTAGAACTCATATCTAGGACTGAGCTCCAGTACCTTCACATTTAGTTCTTCAGTACTGAGCTATTCATACTAAACTCTATCTAGGACTGAGCTCTAATACCTTCACATTTAGTCCTTCAATACTGAGCTATACATACTAAACTCATATCTAGGACTGAGCTCCTATACCTTCACATTTAGTCCTTCAATACTGAGCTATTCATATATTTTAAGGCACATTCTTATCTCTATATGACTTAGTTGCCCTAAAGCATTCAACACTAACGCATTCTTCATGATCATTGAAGTACATATTTAGTAGCATTTTAAGTCAATGCATAAACATGTCATTAAAGAGAGATGTGTTACTTTGGAAACTATTTGAAATTAGTTGTCATAAATAGCTTTCAGTAAATATGAATTGCTAAATCATTCATAAAATATTTGCAAATCATTTAAAGCATTTAAAGCATTTAAAGTCACTCACCGTCTTTGGCAATCCTCCTAAAGTACCCCTCATCTGATGTCAAACCTGTGGACATCACAACACATTCTATCTATTAGCATTGGCCCCCTTTTGGGACTAACATTTCATAAACTACTAGCTTATATTGCCTTAGTGTGCAGCCTTACCTTCCAACGCCAAGTATTAGTAAATGTTTGAGTACTTAGCCAAATTCTTAAGCCTTAACTTGACTAGGCGGCAATACCTTCCTATCGCACATCATCATGCATTCATGTCTTGCCTTAGGCGTTCCATAAGTTGCACTTAAATGCACGGTCTACCTCCTATGCATCCAAGATTTTATCTCACGCCTATACAACCTATCACATGGCCCAATGCCTAGCTAGCTCTTGTGTCAATCGTTCAACCTATGTGTCCAAATTGTGGCATATCAACACATGTCTCATGCGCTTGTCCAGTCGCACGCTAACACAGCTCATTGCAACCTGATGCCTAATGCCTCGCGCGCTTGCCTGCACGGTCCAATGCTTCTTAGTGCACCCTTGTGCCAACTCGTCCCTTGCACGTAACTTAGCCCTCAATGCACGTGTTCACCAGTATCACCGTCTGACCCTTCAAGCTGCTTGCTTGTTCAACCCAAGCAGGTTTCTACTTGTTCAAGATTTCCATATTCAACTCACAGTTTGCATAACTAATTTTTCAGGCCTTTGAAATTTCCTGCTACAAACTTGCTCTAAAATTCTTAGCAAGCTTACCTTAAAATCTCAGCTCAGAACTCTTCGTGGTTTGGCCAAAATCTTCAAATCAACAAGACTTACCCAAGCTTTGGAGTCTCCAATCTCCAACCCAACTCCTATGGAATTTCCTTCCGGCAACCCAACCTCAGCAATTAGACACACTCAGGGTTTGAATGGCTTTAGAATCACTCCATTTGCACGAGTGAATTGTTCAAACCTTCTCTTTAAAGTTAGGCTTCTCCTTTTATACTAGCAGTTGCATGCTATCCCTTAATTGTTAAGTTGTCACCTCATCCTTAAAGAGATAACAACAATCCTAAGCATGACAGCTGGCTTAACTAAATGATGTTTTAAGCTGATTATGCTCCCTAATTACCAACACAAACCTTTGCCTTCAGCATGATAAACGTGTAGCTCATCTTGAGGCTGTCGCGTCCCTCCTATGATCGTATGTTTTTAGATCAACTCATGTTCTAGCCCATGCATAGTTTAGTCTTAACGCATCATCAACCAGGCGTTAACCCTTCCTCAATGCATAACTAGGCTTGGCCAACACAACACAATCTCAACTGGTTTGACCAACTAGTCCATGCATCCAATATGTCTCTCATGACCAACGTACAACCCAAATGGCCTCATTCTCCTTCCCACTCTTAGCCTCATAGTTGCTGCATACTTCATAGGCCAATGCATAGTATCCTCATCGCATGGTCCTACAGGCCTTGGCATCGCATGAGCATCGCACAGTCTTGTCAATGCACATCGCATACCTCATCGCATGCTTCCTAACTTCATCGCATAGCTCCAGTGCACATCGTGTACCCTGCGCCTTGCGTTCATCGTTTTGCGCCCAATCTTGTGCTCAACATCTACACCCCTTTCAACTCCTAGCCTGCCGTTAACACCTTCCTTCAAGCCCACCATGCGCCCAATAATCCTCAAGAGGACTTGGTTGCCGTATACTCTACTCCAAGCCTCAGGCCATTAATGCCTCGCTTAGCACACTTAGCCGCATGCCACACTAACCTTGACAACTCTTATTTGTCGTTCACCATAACCTTGACAAGGTCCATGCATCAACCCACGCATCCTAACATTTAATGGCTGACACTTAGCCTTCAAATGGCCCACCTAACCTCAAAGAGCAAAGCCATCGCCCATTGTTCTTACCTCAACGCTTAACGTAAGGCCAACACCCATGGCAACACTTAGCCAAATTTCTCTCTTGCTAAGCTATCTAAAACTCACCCAAGACTAGGTCTTCCAATACTTAGAATTTTCTTCCTCCATCTTCCTACTTTCTTTACTTCCTTTCATAACTTTACTTTAACATAACCTTAGTCTTTGCTTAGCATGCCTATTACTCACTTATGTAGGAAAAATGGAGTACAGGGTTTACAATCACTTAGCCAAATTTCTCTCTTGCTAAGCTATCTAAAACTCACCCAAGACTAGGTCTTCCAATACTTAGAATTTTCTTCCTCCATCTTCCTACTTTCTTTACTTCCTTTCATAACTTTACTTTAACATAACCTTAGTCTTTGCTTAGCATGCCTATTACTCACTTATGTAGGAAAAATGGAGTACAGGGTTTACAATCACTTAGCCAAATTTCTCTCTTGCTAAGCTATCTAAAACTCACCCGAGACTAGGTCTTCCAATACTAAGAATTCTCTTCCTCCATCTTCCTACTTTCTTTACTTCCTTTCACAACTTTACTTTAACATAACCTTAGTCTTTGCTTAGCATGCCTATTAATCACTTATGTAGGGAAAATGGAGTACGAAGGTTTACAACATACATCCCAACAAGAAATACGTTAGACTCACCTTCAAGCGACGAAGATCAACAACGATTCTTAACGTGATGACGGTAGGTTGATGAACGGCTACAGGCGAACACCGACGATTGTTTTAAAGTATTACAAATTATTTGATCCTGATCGTTCATGTGGAGATATGTGAGCGGGGGTATTCTATAAAAAGAGTTTGTATAAGATTAGACCATGAAATAAATAGTCTCTCTGTCGTTGACATCATGAGTTCAAGTTCTCCTTCTGATCCCCTTTTCTCCTTCGTTGCCGACCACATCGACATCCTCTACTTCGATCTTTTTTGACTGGAATAAAAAATGCTTAGTTGGGCATTAAGTTATGCATGGGAATAAAGTGTTCTCAAGAAAATATTTTAAAACCTAAAACCAAACATGGGTTTGGGATGCCCAAGCCCATTCCCACGCACTAAACCTTTCAACCAAATGGGCCATTAGTCTTAGTTTGGGTTGTTGTAGCTTTTAAAATAATTATTGTCAATTTTGCTTTTTAAAAAATCTATTGAGAGATAAAATAAACAGTATTTGGTAAATTTTAATTTTAAATTAGAAAAACTAATTATGGTGTTATATAAATTAATGCTAATTGGTGTAATTTAATTATATGAACTATAGTAGGTTGTTTTAATTAACATTGATAACTAATTGATAATTTATGTATATTAAAATTTTATATTATCTGAATCTCAACTAATTTTTGTTTAATCTAAATTATTTGATAAAATTTTTTTAAAAAATAATTGTTATAAAAAATTGAATCAATTAAAATTTAAAAATATTATGAAAAATATATTAATATAGAAGAATATTATTATTCTATATTTGTTCAAGGTCGATATTCAAAAATAGAAAAATAAATGAAACTATTTACACAAATAGCCAAATTTAATTATTTTAAACTTATATCAGTTTCTATTATTGATAGACTTCTATCAGCTTCTATTAATCATAAATTTCTATGATTGAATGTGATAGAAAACTATCTGTGTCTATGAGTATTTTCTTTTTGCTATTTCTGTAAATAATTTGACATTTTTTTTATCTATGAAAAATTTCTTTTATTTAAATGGTTAAGAAATTAACAAATTTTTAGAAAAACTGAACCTAAAAATTACTACTATCGGCCTTCACATGTTAGTTATAATTTCAAAATAATTATCTATTAATTAATAATTTGATTGTTAACAAATACAGAAGACGATTAAGATTCCCCAAAATCATTTTTTCAATTACAAACCCAATACTAGGGAAAAATTAAAGTAGACACTTTATCATCACAAACCACCTCTATATATTTTCCAAATTCCATAGTCTGAAAATACATTTTTTTTTAAAACAAAAATATATTAGATCTACGTTTGACATTGGGTTAGTTGTGTTAAAAAGCCATTTGAAAAAAAACTTATTATTTTCTAAGTTTGGTAAAAATCATTTTTAAAAACATGTAAAAAGATCAATTTTAATTTTTTTAAAATAATGTTATTTTAATATTTATTGACAAAAATAGGGTGTGAAATTGTGGACGGGATCCACGAGTTTTGAGTCAGCACATAAATCGTGTAACCCGTCCATGATTTAAAACTATTTTTTTTTTCACATTTTCCCCCAACTTCTTTCTTCTTTTATTTTTTTTTTTAGCATTTTTGCATTTTGGAGAATCTTTGACTGTGGAATTCAAATTTTCAAAGACCTACGGTAAAATAAAAATTGAATCAAATTTCTAGTCACGAATTAAGGCTAAATTTTTTTTATCTAAATCTATTTTTTTCACATTTTCCCCCAACTTCTGTTTCTTCTTTTACTTTTTAGTGTTTTTTTGCATTTTCGGAGAATCTTTTATTGTGAAATTCAAATTTTTAAAGGCCTACGGTAAAATAAAAATTGAATCAAATTTTTAGCCACGAATAATTCTAAATCTATTTTTTTCACATTTTCCCCCAACTTCGGTCTTCTTGAAATTAAAATTTTTAAAAGCCTACGATAAAATAAAAATTGAATCAAATTTCTAGCACAAATTAAGACAAAATCTTTTTTTTTTCACATTTTCCCCAACTTTTGTCTTCTTGTTTTATTTTTTAGTTTTTTTTTTTTGTATTTTTGGAGAATTTTTTTTTATTGTGAAATTCAAATTTTTAAAGGCGTACGGTAAAATAAAAATTAAATCAAATTTATAACCACAAATTAAGGCTAAATCTATTTTTTTTTTTTCACATAGATTTGTTTTATTGTATATTTTTTTTTGACATAGATTTGTTTTACCGTAAAATTTAAATAGATTTGTTCCACTTTGTATCCACTTAAATCGAAAAGCAATAAAAAAATAATAAAAATATAGAACTTGTGGACCAGTAGCATGGTCATATGCCGACATGGAGGTTTAACAAAAATGTGTATCAGGTACTGTATCCTATTTTTGTTATTACTTTTAAAAAATACATTATTCTTCAACTTATCCTTCTATTTTATATATTTATCTATTTTCATCTAATCAAATCTATTTATTTTTCATGAGTTAAATGCATTATTTTTTTTTTAAAAAAAGTATAATATATTAATTTTGCTTTAAATAAATCATACTAAACAATTATTTAAAATTTTAAATTACAAAAAAAAAAAAAAATTGATTATAAGTCTATTTTAGTTATTATATCTAAAATAAGATGTTTTTGTATGTATTTACTATATACTCTAACCTACTTTTTCAACTTTAAGCTGAAATTTTCCAAATGCTATTTTACTACTTTTTACGGTTGATTTTTCTAAAAGTACAACTACCAGCAATTATTTTAAAAGCTACAGCAATCCAAAATGGAGACTAGTTTTATGCATGACCAATTTCCCTTTTATAAAATAAAAATTACCAATAGTTTGTATTTTAATTCATGGATTATTGTCAAAATGAGCTTAGTTTAGTGGTAATTGACATGATCATTGTCTCTAGAAGTCAAAGGTTCAATTTCTCACTCCTAATAGAGAAAAATTCAAACAAAGACTTTTATTTTATTTTTATGAATGATTATTGAGACTCTTTTTCTTTTTATTCTTTTTTATTTTTGTGTTCTTGATGTAAAAAGAGAGAGAGAAAAAAAAGCTTCATATATTTTGGCTAAAGGGCCAAATAGGTTCATTCTCACTTCAAAACTTAAAAAAAAAAAAAAAAAAAAACAATAAATATAATACTAATAAAGCATACGCCCATTCGCCTTTGCACATACCTTACGGCTTACGCTAATCATTCTTCTTCATCCCATATAAAAGAAAAGAGATGATTTAAGAGGTTCAATATTATCCTCCAAAAATGGTTTTTTACTGCTTTTAGTTCTAATTTCTCTTTAATCTTTAAAAAAAATAACTAAAACACATTGCCACATAACAAGGTATTTATAACACTTATAAAGTAAACTATGTGTCATGCTTTATGCAATGCCCAGTCATTACTATACATAACTTTTATATATATGTAATAACCAAGCAAACATGCTTTCTATACACTCTTATACTATATCAATTATACTATAAAGATGATGCATGTCAATGCTTTTTATGCATGCATAAATATAACTCTTATATTATATGATGCATGAGCATGCTCTTACGTAATGTAATCATGCTTCTCTAAATCATAACATTTATAATAAAGAGATGATGCATGACCACTGCATAACCTAAGGTGGGATTTTTTTATATGTGCATACCATATGACATATAATTAAACATATATCTCATGTATTAAAACTACAGATTAATGGACTGGGATGAACCAACACAAAACTGAAATGAAAAATTCTATCTATTACATTTTTCCACCGAGCAAACCGGTTCACAGGCGAACCGGGTCTTGAATCGTCGGACGAAGCTCCATCGTTTAGTAAACGCCTTCAGGTAAACAATCGTGTAGCGCACATTAGACGATAACGCAAAAAGCTAAACAATCACTTAGATGATAACGAGGCTGCGAAGCTTGATCATCTGGACGATCGCTTAACACGCAAAAGGTA
Organism: Benincasa hispida; assembly: GCF_027475165.1. Classification (NCBI taxonomy): domain Eukaryota; kingdom Viridiplantae; phylum Streptophyta; class Magnoliopsida; order Cucurbitales; family Cucurbitaceae; genus Benincasa; species Benincasa hispida. The sequence goes on along the minus strand of NC_143479.1, from coordinate 54,842,565 downwards.
AACAATTTATCACGCCTTTACTCCACGATCGTATAGTCAGTAACTAAGCGATGAGGCTTGCTGAGCTATACGATCGTCTAGTGCGCATGTGCGTTAAACGATACCCGAGCATCTGATACTCAACGATCGTCTATTCGTCTACATGACCCGACCAACGCTTGGCCGTCTTCTTCCTCGAAGAACAGCAATCCTTGCTCTAAACTTCTTCACGAACGACTCAAAGCTCAAACTAACTTTAAAATTACAGCTCTGATACCAATTGAAGGAACTCTTATACAAGAGTACCTATGAGCAAAAGCGGATCTTTCCAATTCATTATGACAGAATTTCCACATATACATTCAAACATACAGATATGCATTGATAACGCTAAATTACTCTCATGCTTAAAGGATAAAAAAATAAGAGACCGAAAGAACATACCAGTTGAAGACTTTTCTTCACAAAACTCGCTTTTTCCGTGAACGAACTCCTCGCTCTTGCTAATCCAGCAAGTAATCGTCCAACAACATCTCGATCGCCTACACAAACAGCTTCGCACGAACAACAGGCAACGGGAAAAACACCACCACTTGGAGCTCTTAGTATTCTTAGAGTGAGAATCCAAAGAGTGGGCTTTGATGGAATTGGTAGAGAGGGAGGAGGAAAGGCTATCGTGTATTACGATCTAGCAAGTGGGAGAATAGAAAGACTATCATATAGTTGGGTGCTTGATCGTTTAGTGCGGGATACACGATCGTGTAGTAAAAGCTAAGCGATCATTTATACGATTGTTTAGATTAGCTTAGGCGCTAAGCGATCGTTTATGAAAAGGTAAGCGATTGTTCAAGAAAGCGCGGGTGCGAGTGTGCGATCGTTTAGTAAGTGGGCACTATCATATAGGCTCTCAAACACTAAGCGATAGAAGGCTTATCACACCGTGAGCGATTATGCATCTTTTTTTTTCTTTTTTTCTTTTTTTCTTTTTTTTTTTTGAAAAATGAAGCCAGTTTTCATTTTATTCTTTAGTTACTAGAACTTAATTGAACTTCCCACTAACACACGAATTCGGAGAAAACACCGGCCAATTATCTCATAACTGTCCTAAATAATAAATATAATCATATTATATTCATAACCTATAGTTTGATATCATATATCAACTATAGTGTTTTCTCTTCTACTTGATATAAATCATATTTATATCCAATTTTCTCCAATTAATGTATCTCATACATTTAGTCAATCATATCATATATAATTAACGAGTTCGATTATATCCCTCTTGTCAATTTGAACATTTCAAACTGACCCAAAAATTGCTTCTCAACTTATATCCAAGTTACCAAGGGGACCTTATGGACCTATGGCTCGAAGCGCCAACGGTACGTGAATAGCTGACTAAACTCTTTAGCCACAAGATCCACCATCCGTTAACTGTCAGGCATTTCACTAAAGACCGACAACTGAACTCTTCTTACCACATATATATTTTTGTGTCCATCGGATATAACCAATCATGAGTACGATAATCCTTCACAGATGCTCGTAAGTACAGCTAGGCCAATTTACCGTTTGGCCCCTATAGTTACATTTCACTCCTTAAGTACCACTGATCCCTCTAATGAACAATACAATATAGCCCAATTATATGTGAACACCTCTCGGGCTATAAGAAGGTGTGTGGCGCCATATCGTTCAAGTCCTAGAATCAACTTTTAAGGGAGTTATTTATCTACTTACTCATACTTCGGGGAAAGAGTGAATTTCATCTTGTGTAGTTGAGTTCCCAGCTCCCAAATCAGACGAATCTCCAAAGTGGTAGGTTTGAGTCGACGGCCTGGCCACTCGTACCCATGCAAATCAAAGGGTCGCACTCAATAGCAGGAGTTTCTAACTCACTCAGGATTGAGGTCATGTTACCTATGGTCATCCTAGTGAAGTGAAGTCTCTGTCATGAACAATGTTATATAACGAGACGTTAACACTTCGTGGGCAGGTCTTATACAAACTCTTTGTATAGGACGCCCCCACTTGCATGTCTCCTATATGAATGATCAGGATCATACCATATGTGACAAGTCACAACATTTGTAACTATTCCATAAAGTGGGCCACATCCATAGCGTTATCAGGATAAGGTTTCTCTCATATATCTATATACTACAGACCATTTTGGTTATCACTTAAGACATGATCCACTTGTATTTCACCACATACATGCTTAAGTTACATAAAGACAACCTGGGATTTTAGTTTATTAGTTTGTTTTGTGGTAAAGCAAATAAAACATCCAAATGAGCAAAATCAAGAAGTGAAGTAAATATCATATATTATACATCACAAGCGTTCATACAAACTGTTTACAAACTAAGGGACACGAGACTTTAGGACATCAACCCCAACAGAACAAACAATGATGGACAACAACAATGTTGCAATGCTGGACCTTCTGTGTCACAGTGTAAAGCATACGTTGCAACGTTCTGCTGTATGCTTCAGCACAAAATGCTTTTCTTTGCTTCGTTCTTTTTCTGTTTTCGCTCTATTTCCCATTGATCTCCTCAATAAATCTTACTTTTCAATTGACACAGAGTTACAGACTCAATTATAAAATAAAATGCCCAAAACAATGGGCCTTTGCATCAATCTCATCAATGCAAAACTATAATCTAAGTACTAAAATTTGAAATTGCCTATTTTGCAAACCCATACATCAAATGCACAGAAAGCTATTCACCTCTACTCTATTTTTAGTCCAAAAAAAAAATCAAAAGCATGATTTGGCTCTGATACCAATTAAAGGAACTGAATTCCTTAGCGGAAGTGCGTGAATGCATATGCAAATCGAAATTCATTTTGGAATTCGTGAAAAAATTGAGACACATACATTACAGGATAAACATTTTTTAAAAAATATAAGCATGCTTTTACATAGAAGAAGGAATTAAAAGAACTAACCTCTGAAGACAATCTTCAATGCGTTCCTCTCCATATCACGAACAATTTGTACCACGAACATTTCTCTTGAACACATTCATTAACCACAACTCACTACACTAAAGAACCACAACTGTACTTTCAATCTGTATGTATAGTTTTATGTCCATGGATATAACCAATCAACAGTAAATTGACCCTTCATGAATCGCTCGTAATAAAAGTTGGGTCAAATTACCGTTTTGCCCCTATATTATATCTAACTCTTCAAGTACCACTGATCCCTCTAATGAACAAACAGTTTATAATCCAACTATAAACTAATCTCTCTTGAGCCATTAAGAGGGTAGGGTCTCATTGTTCAAGACTCGAAAATAGATATTAAGGGAGCAATTCATCTGCTTACCCTAAATACGAGAAGAAGTAAATTTTATCTTTTGTAGTTGTATTCCCAACTCCCTAATCGGATAAATCCCCAAAATGGTAGGCTTATCGAGTCAGTGGATTTGGCCCCTCTCACCCATATAGATCAAAGGATCGCTCTCATAGATAGAAGTTCATAACTCACTCAAGATTACGGTCAAGTCACCTATGATCATCCTATGAATTGTTAATCTCTTCAATCAACGGTGTTATAAAGATTTATTGATCTTTTCGCGGTCCGGTCTGATAAAAACTCTTTGTATAGGATACCCTCACTCACATGTCTTTACATGAACGATTAGGATCAAACCATTTGTAACACTTCACAACTATTGTAATAATTACAAAGTGGGTCATATCCGTAGTATCACTAAGATAAGGCACCCTATCTTTATCCATATATTACAGACCATTTAGGTTATTACTTAAATATGATCCACATGAATGTTAAATACATACGTGTTTAAGTTTCATAAATAACCTTGGATCTTTCTTTAATGAATTATTGCATAAAATAATCAACCATTATTTCAAATAACATATCAACTATGAGGTTTTATGGCATACATCCCAACAAGAAATATCTCAGACTCAACTTCAAGCGGCGACGATCAACAACGATTGTTAACGCGATGATGGTAGCTTGATGAACCACTACAGGTGAATAGCAGCGGAGCCCTTGTTGTATCTTGTAGCTTGTAAATATAAATCATATATTTAATAAAATAAGAGGTATTTTATTAACATTTAGATTGCATTAATTCAATCAAATAAACTAAGATTCAAGGTTATTTTATGTAACTTAAAACATGTACGTGGTTGACATACATGTGGATCATGTTTAAGTAATAACCTAAATAGTCTGTAGTATATGAATAAGGCTGGGTACCTTATCCATGTGATACTACGAGTATGACCCACTTTGTAGTTGTTACAATTATTGTAAAGTACTACAAATGATCTGCTCCTGATCGTTCATATGGAGACATGTGAGTGAGAGTATTCTATAAAAAGAGTTTGTATAAGATCGAACCACGAAATGAATAATCTCTCTGTTGTTGACATCATGAGTTCGAGTTCTCCTTCTTCTCCTCTCTTTCTGATCCCCCTTTCCCCTTAGTTACCGACCACATCGATATCCTCTGCTTCGATCTTTTTCGACCATAATAAAAAATGCTTAGTTGGGTATTAAGTTATGCATGGGAATAAAGTATTCTTAAGTATATATTTTAAAACCTTACACCAAATATGGGTTTGGGATGCCAAGCCCATTCCCACCCACTAAACCCTTCAACCATATGAGCCATTAGTCTTAGTTTGGATTGTTGTAGCTTTTAAAATAATTGTTGTCAATTTTGCTTTTTAAAAAATCAATTGAGAGATGAAATAAAACAATATATAGTAAATTTTAGTTTTAAATTAGAAAAACTAGTTATGGTGTGAGATAAATTAATACTAATTGGTGTAATTTAATTATATGAACTATAGTAGGCTTATTGTTTTAATTATTTTCACATTGATCATTAATTCATAATATATATATATATATATTAAAATCTTATATTATTTGAATCTCAACTAATTTTGTTTGATCTAAATTATTTGATAAAAGTTTAAGAAAAATAATTGTTATAAAAAATTGAATCAATTAAAATTTAAAAATATATATGAAAATATAGAAGAATATTATTATTCTATATTTGTTCAAGGGTGATATTCAAAAATAGAAAAATAAGGGAAACTATTTACACAAATAGTAAAGTTTAATCATTTTAAACCTATATCCGTTTCTATTACAATGATAGATCAGTCTCTATCAATGATAGACTTCTATCCGTTTTTATTCTCGATAGACGATGATAAAAGTCTATCTATGTCTATGAGTATTTTCTTTTCGCTATTTCTGTAAATAATTTGACATTTTTTCTATCTGTGAAAAATTTTCTTTATTTAAATGGTTAAAAAATTAGCAAATTTTTAGAAAAACTAAATCTAAAAGTTAATGCTATATCAACCTTCACATGTTAGTTATAATTTTAAAAGTAATTATCTATTAATTAATAATTTGATTTACCAAATAAAAAAGACGACTAAGATTCCTCCTAAATCATTTTTTTCAATTACAAACACAATACTAGGGATAAACAACCAGGTGGAAAAATTAAAGTAGACATTTTATCATCACAAATCACCTTTATATATTTTCCAAATTCCATAGTCTCAAAATACATTTTTTAAAAACAAAAATATATTAGGGCTACGTTTGACATTGGGTTAGTTGTGTTAAAAGACCATTTGGAAAAAATCTTAACTGTTTTTTAGATTCTGTAAAAATCACTTTTAAAAACGTGTTAATTTTACATTAACTTTAAAAGCGGTATGCTTCTAGCTTTTAAATTCTCATAAAATCAGGTAAAAAGATTTATTTTATATATTTATCTATTTTCACCTAACCAAATCTATTTTATATTTTTCATGAGTTAAATGCATCATTTTTTTTTAAAAAAGCATAACATATTCATTTTATTTTAAATAAATCATACTAAACAATCATTTAAAATTTTAAATTACAAAAAGAAAAAAATTAAAAAAAAAAGTTGATTATAAGTTTATTTTAGTTATTATATCTAAAATAAGATGCTTTTGTATTTATTTACCAAACACTCTAACCTATTTTTTCAAGTTTAAGTTGAAATTTACAAAACACTATTTTACTACTCTTCACAACCGATTTTTCTAAAAGCACAGTTACTATCAATTATTTTAAAAGTTACAACAATCCCAAACGGAGACTAGTTTTACGCATGACCAGTTTCCCTTTTATAAAATAAAAAATTACTCATAGTTTGTATTTTAATTCAAGGACTTTGTCAAAATGAGATTAGTTTAGTGGTAATTGGCATGACCATTATCCCTAGAAGTCGGAAGTTCAATTTCTCACTCTTCTATTTATAGAGAAAAAATTCAAACAAAGATTTATTTTTATTTTTTATATTTTTTTATGAATGATTATTGAGACTCTTTTTCTTTTTACTCTTTTTTATTTTTGTATTCTTGTTGTAAAAAGAGGGAAAAAAAAGCTTCATATCTTTTGGCTAAAGGACCAAATAGGTTCATTCTCACTCCAAAACTTAAAAAATAAAAATAAAAAATAAAATAACAATAAATATAATACTAATAAAGCATACGCCCATTTGCCTTTGCACATACCTTACGGCTTACGCTAATCATTCTTCTTCATTCCATATAAAAGAAAAAAGAGATGATTTAAAAGGTTCAATCTTAGCCTCCAAAAATGGTTTTTGCCCCATTTTTTCAAACTTAAAAATCTTGCACTCTTACTTACATCATCACCAGCCAAAATTACAAAACCACTCTTAATTATCTTTTTTCTCTTCCTCTCCATCTTCTCAATTTTCCTTTCTCTATTTTTGCTCGCCATTCTCCATTTATCGTCGATCGTCAAAATGTTACAAATATGCCGTTGTTAGCCATCAGAACATCATATGCAATAGAACGAGATAACAAAGACCAAGGGAGAGAGAGATCAAAAAGACAAAGAGAGAGCGAAATAAAGGAAATTGAGAGAAAGAGGAGATTAAGAGAGTAAGGAGGGTGAGACAACAAGAGAGTGAAGAGCAAGAGCGAAAGGTCAATCCGTGTGGAGGAGGTTTTGTTTTGGTAATTTTACCAAAATATGACATCAGCAAGGAGTAAAAAACATATATTTAAAAAAGTTGGACAAATTTCATTTTCTACCCTATTTTTGGATCATCAAACCCAAAAGAAAACGTGTCATGTTAGAAATTGGGACAATTTTTGGAATACCAACATGAAAAACAAAAAATAAATAAAAGAATGATAAGATTTATTTTATCTTTTACCATTACAAAATTGGTAATTAGTTGTTTTAGAAGTTTCATTAAAACTTCACAAATATGAATCATTTTTCTACTTGACAACTCACAAGTTTTCTTATACAATTTAACTCATCGTCTAATTAATATAAAAACGTTACATGTATTCCACATGAGAACAGTAATAGAGACTATTATTTGTGATATTTAATGAAACTACAAAAAAGAAAAAAAAAAAGAATGAATGCTTTTTTTTTTTTTTATCTTGTGTGGATAACATTAAAATCGAACCAAATCAAATTGAAAATTATAGAAGGTTTAAAATCATATTTTGATCCATAATTTTTTAAAAAAGTTTTTTCCACCTTAGTCTCTAAATTTTAAAGATGTTCATTTTGATTATTGAATTTTTATGTCTCTTTCATTTTGGTCCATAGATTTTCTAACGTTTGTAGTTCTTAATTTTTTAACCAACCATTATATTTATTGGTTTGCTATTTTTTTTCATTTGTTTAATGTTCGTCTATAACCTATGTGACTCAAAATCACATATATATTAACATATTAGTACACATACACATTTTAAAAGTCAAAAGACTTGAAAATATAAAAAATTTAAATGTTATTCTAAAAGTCAAGTGACAAAAATATTGTGGGTATAAAAGTAGAATTACAAAACACTGAGTTTAAAGCCATCATAGAATCACATGGAGCAAATTAAAAAGGAAAAAAAAGTTATAACCCCAAATCTAGCTAAATTAAAGGGAATGGTGGATGGATTATCCAAAATTGAGGAAAAAAAAATGAAATTTATCATACGTTTTGAAATTGGATTTGTTTGACCTATTGATATTATATTTGAGTAAAATTATCAAAATAAAATCTTGTGTACGCAAATCGGTCTTTTACTATCGCTTTTTTGTTGTCTCAATATTTTTTTTTTCTCTCTTTGCACTCTCCTCACAATATCTCTTTCTATTCTATTTGACATTTAGATGACCAACAACGACATCTCTTTTGATGTTCGGTGAAAAATGGAGAATAGTCGATCCACATGGAGGAAGGAAATTTAGAAGTAGAAGAGGAAAAAAGAAAACCAAAGGTACTTTTGTAACTTTTGTTGATGATGATAAAACAAAAGGACAAGATGGGAAATTTTTTAAGTTTGTAAAATTGGAGCAAAAACCACAGGTTTGAGATTGGATCTTTTACTCCATTATCTCCTAAATTAAAATCATAGAATGACAACTAAAATGGAGCTCAACACATGAAATTTAATAGTCTGTAAATTTGGTCCAATGTTGTATACATATGATATACTCTCAAAAGCTCTATAGTCGATATAATCAATCCAAATTTCGTATTTGAATAGATATTTGCCCAATTCTTTTTTTTTTTAATAATGAAATATGAGTATGATCATTTGTCATCGTCATAGCACATTAATAGCGAGTTAATTATCCATACAAACTTTTGTGCACCATTAATGAGGGTTTAGAACGACGAGCACGAACACAAACATGAGTGAAGAGCTTGGAAGAGCACATGCACAACAAAGCGAGGGAGAAAAAATTGTAGTATGTGAGCATATTGAACCAGTAACCTTAATTTCACACCCCCACTAAAATCGCAAGAAACAATACGGATGCTTAACACACTCTTAATGTATTATGAACTTAGCATTGTTATGTAGGGTTGGCAAAAATCCAGGGTTGGGTCTCCGCCTCGACTGTGGAAGGGAATCTCCGGTTTGATCGGGGATGGAGTCAAACCGAGGATTATAACCGGGTTCCTGTCCCTAGTTAATTTTTTTTTGTATTTTAATATATATTAAAAAAGGGGGATGGGTCTCGTGGGAACCCATTTCTCCAATGGGGAATCCCCATCCCTGTACCCGCTTTCAATTGGCGAGGATGGGAGAAATACCCGTGGAGATTCCTCCGCCCCACCCTGCTCCCATTGTCAAGCCTAATGTTATGGTAGCGAAATATAAGTTAAAAAAAAAAAATCCAAAATTCAGTATAGATCTTTTTTTTTTTAAAAGGAGATCAAATTGAAGTTACTTTTAACGGATATTAGAGGTGTGTTAGCTCGTGGTTTAAATCACTAAACCGTATTGCACTAAAAAAACACATTTCATATTAAAGAAAAGTATATAACAAATGAGTATTTAAATCAATATCACTCAATTAGGTCTCTCAGTCCCATTGCAGCTCTCTGATTTCACAATCCTCGCGGCTTTCTTCTTGAATTACCCTTCTACAACGAGGTATCTTTCCTTTCTTCTCTTCGTCTTTGTTTTTTCAATTTCCCACTTGAATTCAAGTTCTGGAATCGGCTTCGGACCGGCTGCGATCGACGATAACAGCAGCCGGTGGGGCGAAACAAACAACCACTAGTGGCTACTGCATCAGCTTCCAGTTTCTTTATTACCCTTTTCGTCTCTTTCATCCTTTTTTTTTTTGTTAATTTTCACACTGTATTTGTAATCTGGGTTTGAATCAACTTTGGGACATTACTCAATTGAGGGATTGAATTGCCAAATCAATTTTTGGTGGCAACTCAAGCACAATGCTGTTTATTACTTTTACATCTTTGGACTTGTTCATTTTGCTATTGATTGATTAGCAGCTGATATAAAATTTTGGGTTTTTAGTCAATAGGGAGGTGTATGAGGGGGTTTTTTTTTTCTAAGGGGACAATGTTCAATAAGTTAACCAAGCGTGGCTTTTGCACGGCAATATCATCACGGCCTTGGCTTTTTGTGGGCTTGGGCAACCCTGGTGAGAAGTTCAGAGGAACCAGGCACAATGTAATCAGTGTACTATTTTTTCGTTATTCATCTTAAATCACATTTTCATTTTGCAATGGGAGGTATTAGTTCAATCATTCTTATTTTGGTTCAGTACAGGTAGGCTTTGAGATGATTGATGTGTTTGCTGAGTCTGTTGGAATTCCAATGAGCAGGCTTCACTGTAAAGCTGTGTTTGGTGAAGGCACGTTCACTTTGTGTATTATAAATATTCAATTCCGTTGTTCAGTGTTTTCAGCAGTTATTGTTGTTTGATTGCATGAAGTTCAAAGATATTTGGCTATTGATGTCAGGTTTTGTTGGGGACATCCCTGTTTTTCTGGCAAAGCCTCAAACTTACATGAACCTGAGTGGTGAATCTGTATGTGATTGAGAAACTCCTTTTGGCTTCTGTCTTCTTATAAGTTAGGATCCTTGTAGTCGTAGGTTTTTATTGAGTTCATAGATTCATTTGAGTGAATTCATGTTGCAAATTTACATATTCAATGACTTTGAGGAAAAAAATCCTGGTATTCAATCTAAAATCTACTAGGAGCAGTTCTCATGAAGGTTATCGTAGCCAGTTCAATACATGTCAATGATGTTTTCTTTACTGAGACAGGTTTGATGCTATAAATATTGTGTTTTGTCATCATACTGCAGGCAGGACCACTTGCAGCTTATTACAAGCTACCTCTAAACCGTGTGCTCGTGGTAAATCCTTATGTGCATTTGAATGATTTTTTTCATTACAGAGTTCTTAAATGAACAAAGCCATGGTATTATTTTGAGTATTTGACTGCTGCAGTTTCATGATGACATGAATTTGCCATGTGGGGTGCTTCGGCTTCAACACAATGGAGGACACGACTACCACAACGGGTATCATTGAACCTTTTTTATTTTAGTCATCTTCTATTGTAGCCTATTTCTACTCTATGGCCACAATCTAGTTGCCCGTTGTCTCTACATCTCTTCTGTGACATTAACGTACATTTGACTAGATTTTTTTAAAATAAGAAATTGAACTTTCATTGAGGAAAAAAATAAAATCACAAGGGCGTCCAATAAAAAATACCCCACAAAAGGAGACTCAACTAAAGAAAAGGACTCCAATCAAATAAAATCTAATGAGTAATTGCAAAGAGTTGTCATTGATGCTCAAAGAGAAATTTAGAACCTGTCAAGGGACCAAGCATCAAATAGGGTGCCTCTCAATCCCCTAAAGGTGTTCCTTTCTCCCCCACAAATCCCACAACATAGAACAAATCCTTGCTTGCCAGAAAAACCTCCTCTTCTGAACAAAAGGTGGATGAAGAAAGGACTCCCTGATTATCTCTTTATAATCTCTGTGTCTAGCACACTGAAAGCCAAACACATCAAAAAAGGGGTACCATATAGATTTAATAAAGCCGCAACTCTAAGGAATATGATTATCATCTTCCTCCCCCTTCCGACAAAGAATGCAACAAAAGGGTCCAATGAAAGTAGGCATCTTTCTCGCAAGCCGATCTAAAGTGTTTACCCTTCCATGGATGACCTGCCTGCCACATGAACTGAATCTTCTTTGGAATATTCACCCTCCATAAATGGGATTCATTAAGCTATTTTCATTTGAAAAGAAAGAGGTCCAATAGGAGTTTGTAAGAGATGCTGATAATTACATCCTATTTGAATTTCTTACTTGTGTTTGGTCATGTCAGTTAATTGCTCCATTAGGTACTCAAAGAATCTAAGCATAGTGTTAAAAGAGAAAAGAGAGAAAGAGGAGACATAAGGTTTACGTGGAAAACCCTAGAATAGGGAGAAAAAACAACGATAGAGAGTCTCCGTTTTATTAATTTTTACCTAATGTGCGAGATATAAGAGGATTCTTATTTATAGGCTCCAACAAGTCTAAATACAAAAAAGGAAAGAAAAATAAGGTAAAGTAAATAACTATAATACCTTCGGGACTATAAACAATCAATTAAGTCCCTTATTTCCAACATATAGCGTTTGAGGGATCAAGGTGTCGTACATCATGTTCTAATACAACTATCAGAATGTTATCTAATTGCCACGAAGCTTTTTCAACATGATTTCTCTGAATATGACATTTAGCCGGCATGCTACAACTTTAATTCTTTTTTTGTGAGGACACACTTTTAATCGTCCATGCTTGTAAATTTGTTGGCAATATTCTTTTTTTAGTTCAATCTTCATGACTTCTCTTCTATTCTATGTTGCCTTTCTGGTACATCTTGAAATGTTTTTTTTATTTTAGGCTGAAGAGTGTCATTTATCATTTTCGAGGGAACAGAGAGTTTGCTAGGTTAAGAATTGGTAAGTTTTGTTGTCTATGCTATTTTATGGTTGTTTATATGTCTTCTCCTTCATTCTTAGAACATTTTCTTTCCAGGCATTGGAAGGCCACCTGGTCAAATGGATCCCAAAGCGTTTTTGCTTCAAAAGTTCAATAACACGGCTCAAGAACGAGTGAGTGTTTTTACTTATTATACTACACAAAACTTATAGTCGAAACCTTTCTTTGAGCCAGTTTCACCCACAATACAACTTACTGCTTTGCTTATGTGTCACTGTCTCACTCTCTTTTCTTTTGCTAAACTAAAAGTGCATACTTTTGAAAAATATATTATGGATCCTCTTTAATCCCACTTTTAATTTTGGCAAGTACAGTTTGTATCTTCACATCAGTTATTCTTGTTGCTAACTTGTTGCGAATAATCTTGATTACATTATGCTTGTTACCCATCGTGGCGTGACACTTTATTTTTGTTTAACAAGATCAATACTGCATTACAAGAGGGGGTTGGTGCATTGAAGCTCGTATTGTCTCTCGGTTTGTCTGAGAGTGCGAGGCGCTTCAATCATGAACAGAAATACAAGCATATAAGGTTACAAACCATGCCAGTATGATAAGCCTATATGATACGTATTGCCATTGCCGACGAAACATACAAAATTTTCCAAGTCCTCAAAGGGAATGGGAATAGAGGCAGAGTGGAGGTTCTCTTGAAGGTACAATGATTTTGTCTTCTGAGATATATGTAATTATTGTATGCTCACAACTGATAAACTTTTTAAGCTTAGGTACTTTAAAAATTGTCTCAAGTTAATTAATATATTATTTATATATAGAAGTGGAGTTGATTGTGTTTAATTTTTATTTAAAATTTTTCTCTTTTGAGTTCAGCCGATTGTTCTCTTGCATCGTGCTACTGCTTCTTTAAAATCAAGAGAAAGGTTGGATATATTACAAAATTTCCTGTGTGATTATTCCAAGACTGGAAGAATCTAATTTAGTCAAAAGACAAATATACCCTTTCTTTTTGGTATTTTACTACCTCCTTGTTCTCTAGGAAGTCCTTTCTTTATTATCCGTTGGACTACTCGTTCAACTTTACAATATTTGGATCCTAAGGAAACTCAGAATATAAAGTCTTAGGTAGGTGCCACGTGGATTGATCTCTCTCCAAGTTTTTCGTTAAATTAAATTCAGGATCCTTTTTGGTCAATTGGCTAACCCCATGATGGTTCTTTAAGAAGTTCTTCATCGGAAGGTTTTGTTAGATGAAATCGGAAAGTGGGTAGGAGAGGGTTGAAAATAGATGCTTAAGAAATAAATCCGAAAGTATATATACACACACATATATTTACTATACCCCCAACATTTTTTTTTCCTTTTATGCATCGTTATTTGATTGATGAATGAAATATACGAAACGATTTGAGAAATCTCTCAAGTTCCCAACTACTTGGGATGTAGGGTTGGCAACGGGGGATTTCCCATCTCTGTCCCCACGGGGTATTTCCCCCTCCTTGGTTTTTTTAAAAAAATATATAATTATATAAATATTTATAAAATTAATATATATAGGATATAATTGTATATCATATATATTTAGTTGTAAAACTAATATATATTAAAAAAATAAAAAAAAATAATTGGGATCGAGGTCAGGGATGGGGATACCCATCCCCGTCCCGTCTTCAACCGGAGACTCGGTTATAATCCCCAGTTTGACTTCCATCCTTGGTCAAACTAGGGATTCGGGGTGAGGACCCACAAAGTCTTGAAATGTATGAGAATAGTTCAAGTTTTATACCAATAAAGAGAGTTTTAAAATAACTAGTTCCCTAGCTTTCGGGCTGAATAAAATGCCCATGAATCACAAAGCCACATATTCATTACCTGTCAATTTTAGGAGTTCAGAATTACTTCAGCTGGAAACAAAAAAATTATGTGGATGGAACGTAATAACGGTCTCTTTCTAAAAAACATATTTGATTGCTACTTTAAATAAATTATCTTTGTTGCGAGGGGTGTTCAAAAAATTGATGGCTCGAAAAAATCGATTGAACATAATCTAATCCATACGGTTTGACTTCGATTATCAACTTATTTGGGTTAAGTTGGATTCAAATAAATGAAAATTTTATTGTTTGGATTAGTTCATAGGTTCAGCTGAAATAATCTAAACCAACTCAAATAGTTCAAACTTATTATTAACTCTATAATGTATATATATATATTTTAACTTATGATACAACTTATGGTTTGAGCTATGGGAGAATAGTAAAACTGACTAAATCATTATCATCATCATTATTATTTTAGTACAACCTATCAAATAACCTATATTTTATTTCCTTATTATTTTCCTACAATAAAACATGCATATCTTATATCAAATGTTATGTTATAAAACAAATAATTTGGATAGTATTTTTACTATTGACTAACAAAAAAAGAGAGAGATAGAAAAAATGTCAAACTATTTACAGAAGTAACAAAAAAAAAAAAAAAAACACTGATAGATAGACTTCTATCTGTGATAGATTTGCATAAGTTTTTGTCATTATAGTATCAATGATAGACTTACTGATAAACTTGTATCAATCTCTATAATTATAGTATCAATGATAGATTTCTATCCGTTTCTATCACTGATAGACATTGATAGACTTCTATCAACCTCTATCAATAATAGACTTCTATCAATTTCTATCACTGATAAATCCTGATAGACTTCTATCAACCTCTATTAGCCTCTATAAAAAAAAGATTAAATTTTGTTATTTTGTTAGTTTCTCTTATTTTTTAATTTTTGAAAATGCCCCCAAAGAAAATCTACATTAGACCTCTATCTAATTTTCTTTACCAACCCTATTTCTCCACTCATATCTCTCCTTACATAAATTAAAATATGTATGTCTTATTTCCTATACTGACATAAAAAGAAATTTTAGACCCTACCTTCTTATATCTTATAAAAAATATGATATGTTCTTATAAATAAATTATTTAGATTGCTATTGACCAACAAAAATAAAAGTTTATATTAAACCTCGAACTACTCACTTAAATTAACAACCTCTTAACTTTAATAGAAACACAATATTATTTACCTAAAACAAAAATAATTGTTTTGACCATACACTAACAATAAAAAAAAAAAAAAAAAAAAAAAACCTTGTTAAACTTATAGCTTATTTCTTATTACTAAATACAGGGACCTTGTATCTCCAATAGCAAATTATTTTCAAAATTGTGAAAATAGTAAAATATAATTAAATATTAAAAATAATAATTAAAAATTGTCAAAACTGTCTTTCACTAACTCCAAATCCATAATGTTCAGAATTTGAAGGAAATGGGTTTCAAAAACATTCAAAAAATATTAAATATCCTGTATGTAAACAATTATCACGATAAACGATGAATCTGACAAATGTCAGATTTACACCTACAAAATGCATCATTATCACACTAAATAAGACATGCATTTAAAATAATGAAAAGAAAAACAAAATCCCAAAATCTAATCTCAATCCTTCCCAAATCAAAAGTTAAATGGCATTCCACATCCCTCTCATCTGATTACCCAGTCAACCATAAACGTGAAGAAAAAGTCAATCTTTTCAGGCGACCGCAACACAAAAACAATGTTAAGAAGACTTTCTTCCATTATGGCACCCCCAAAATTCACCAAAAATAGTAGAGAAACGCCTTGTCGACAGGTAATCTAATCCCAATCTTTTGCATTCTCTACTATAATCTTTTCTAAAACTCGTTTCCCTATTCAAGACACTTCTTTACTAATTCGTCTCCGAGAGGTAAATAAACCTAAAACCTTTTTCACATGTAAACAAACCTAAAACTTTCCCCAATCTTTCTTTCCGTACATTCACTATAATATGTTTTGGAAATATTATCCCTCCTAGTATGAACGAAGTGATGAACCAAAATTGTTAAATATGATATATAAAGATTTTTTATATTTTTTTCAAATATAAATAAAGATTTACCTATTTGTTATTTAAAATATAGGAATAAGATTGTGATTTTAAACTAATTGTAATCTTTAGGAAAATTAAATAAATCTTTTATATATAAAATATTATCCCTTATGTTTTAGGATTCCAAAACAGAAACAAATTATACATCCATTTATAACTGACTTTTAACTCATAAATTTAAAAATAATCCACTAGTCAAATATTCGAATGATTAAAGTTCTGAAAAAAAAAAATTTGAAGGAAGAACAAGAGTCAGTGAAAGATTGAGAGTTGTTGGAATAACTGGGGAAAAACAAGCAAGCAACAGGCCATCACTTTGTTCCTACTAACTCATTATTCAAACACAGTGTATTGCACTAGAATGTTAGGAAGGAGGATCTGATCTTGCTAACTCATTATTCAAATACGGTGTA
The DNA here is from genome assembly GCF_027475165.1 of Benincasa hispida. Lineage (NCBI taxonomy): Eukaryota > Viridiplantae > Streptophyta > Magnoliopsida > Cucurbitales > Cucurbitaceae > Benincasa > Benincasa hispida. Next base: position 54,825,859 of record NC_143479.1, on the reverse strand, counting down.
TTTTCAAAACTCGAACCAACAATAGAGACATGTTCAACAATTATAAATATATCATTTTGGGAGCAGTGATAAAACCGACATCAACCACAAAATATTCTTATCTTCAACAATCTGAGTGAGATTAGAGTTGTTGGAACCATCCCGTACATTGCCAATCGAGATTGCTAGAAGGAAAAAGCTTACCTTGGATATCTTCTAAAAATTGTTGAAAGGGTGAGTTTGACGGATTCTATGCCTCAACAACCCGAAATTCATGCTAACGAAAATTTTCATCCCATTACCATGAAAAAGTCTAATTCGTTATAAAGTCATAGTAAAAACAGTAACTAGAGAAGAAAGCACAACAAATCAAAATTTAATTCTAAACTTGTCGATAACTAACACTTCTTTAAAAATATTGTAAGAAAGATTTAGATCGATTGGAATTTGATAAGAATAGGAGTAAAATTCAAAATTAGTAATAAACAACTTGAAAATATTGAAAATATAAAATTAATTTGACAAGAATACGTAGAAAATAATGGAAAAAAAATATTAACATAGAATTAAATACGGTAACAAACAAACATTTAAAAATATAAAAAAATGTTTTTGAAAAAATGAAATTGAAAATTAGTTTGAACAAATCAAACACGATATTAGAACTTAAATTTATATTTTAGATCACTAACTTAGTCTTCATTAATCACTATTAATTCAAAAAGTAGTTATGTATAATCTAATTTACTAATATAAAATAAATTTTGAATTCAAATTTAGTGAAAAAAATCAAGAAGGGTCATTTATCATTATTTTATTAAATCGGTTAGTGGAAATTATTTCAAACGGTAAAATTGTTGAAAATATTTAAATGATAAAATTGTTGAAAATATTTACAAGATATAGCAAAATTTAGAACTATCAATGATAAACGTTGATAGACACTGATAAACTTCTATCAGAGTCTATTAATGTCACTAATAGATATTGATAGAAGTCTATCAGTGTCTATCCTTGATCGTTCTACAATTTTGTTATATTTTGTAAATATTTTGGTTCATTTTTCTATATTTGGTAATACAATTTGATAACAAAAGTCTTTAACAATTATATTGTATCCATAAGTACATCCTTACTTCAACTTCAATAATTAGGGTGTATTTATAAAAACACGAACCACATAACTAGTGACCCCATTAGGGGCAAAACAAGAATCCAAAAATATCTCATATGTGATCTACACGTGATTTACCAAAAATCTTATTATTTTTCGATATTGACATATTTTTAAACGCAACCTCAATCGAACCTACATATTCCAATTCTACTTTTTTTTTTTCTTTTTCCTTCCTTTATTGCTAGACATTTTTTTTTTCTTTTTTTTCCCTTTCTTATTCTTTTTTTTTTCTTTTTCTCCCTTTCCTTATTCCTTTTTTCTTTTTTTTACCATCCTTATTTCACCACCCATATCTCCTTATATAAATTAAAATAGGTATATGTCTTATTTCCTATTCTGTCATAAATAGAAATTTTATATCCTACCTTCATATGTCCTATCAAAAATAGGATATGTCCTTATAAATAAATGATTTAGATAGTAATTTTACTATTGACTAACAAAAATAAAAGTCTCTATCTAAATTCCTAGCACAAACATAATGATAAGGGAATTACAAATAACAAAAGAAAATGGAGTAACTATTGAGAAAAAAGACACATAAACAATTAGGTTGAGACACAAATATCTTGCTCTCTTTAAAGAGATTCAAATCCTCTGAAGTGTGTATTGAATTTCTTTATATCAACCACCAGTGCAACAAATATTATCTAATTTGTTCCTCCAGTATAAAATAACCCAACTGATACGTTGTGTAGCTTAAATCACTCTACACTAAAAGGTTGAGCTTAAAGATCCATAACTAAAACTCCCTTCTTTTGACAAATTGCTCGTAAAAAAAGAGCTATTGAGAAAAAGTATGAGAGAAATGGTTGGTATGTTGTGTTGTGTTTGAGAGAAAGAAACACTAGATATTTATATTAAACTTACCTAATGCAATTTTACCCTCGAACTTTCAATGGTAAAAATTGAGCCCTCAAACTTATATAAGTGTTAAAATTGGACTCTTTAACTTATATAATTATGGAAATTGTAATAATTGTATAAGTTTGAGGGTTCAATTTGTATCATTTGGGAGTTCAGTTTCTACCATTATTATAAATTTGAGAGTTTAATTTTAACATTTGTATAGTTTGAAACTCAATTTTTATAATGGAAAGTTTGAGAGTATATAATTATAGCTATCACTATACTTCAAGTCATTTTGCTGCATCATATATTTAGTTTTTTTTTTTAAAATTTAATAGATTTATTAGCTGTGAGACATTTTAAACGTATTAGTTAAGGAAGTAGTTTAGTTATTTTTCTTTTTCTTTTTTCTTTTTATTTTTAAAGGAAAAGTTAATTTTTCTTTAAAATACAGGATTTTAGCATGTACTAAATCTTATATAGTTTTTCTTTAATTACTACAAAATTTTGAAAGTTGGATAGTATAATTTGTATTTTAGCGTTTTATCTTCTTTCAATAAAAAAATTCAATATAAGTAAAAAAAAAAAGTGTGTTCTAGTAATTAAAATATCGAATAAATATATTAATATTTTGGTATCGTAATATAGATAATGCACCAATTTTTATTTTAATGTTTTCATTCATCTATCATTAAAGTCACCCTCATTTATGAATGATGAATTTTATTTAAATAATTCTCTCGATACACTCTTAGATTATATACATACAATTGAACACTCAAACTGAAATAATTGTAACATTTATATAAGTTTGGGGGTTCAACTTGAATAATTAAAAGTTGGAGTAACGGCAACCATCATTATACTTTAGGAGTAGCTTTTGCAATTTATCTAATAAATTTGATCATCAAGTTTGATGATGAAGATGTTGGATCGATATGATAACCCTAGAGGGGTGAATAAGGTTTAATTAAACTTTTTTTTTCTAAATTAATCCAATTAAACTAATTAATACACTTTTTATAAATAATAAGAAAATTTCAATTTATGCAACAAATAAGATGACAAAAATGTGATAATTTAATTCTATCAAATTTTAGCAAATAAATAAGAACAAACTAAAATATACAATAAGTTGCTTAAATTAATTACAAAAATAAAAGGAAAGAGTTAGAGAAGAAGACACCGTAATTTTTATAGTGGTTCGGTCAAACTCGATCTACTCCACTCCCAAGCGCCTCTTGGAATTTGAATAAAATCTTTCTGACTCTTTCCACGGATTAGAGCCCAACCATTATATCACCGCTCCTTTTATGGGTTCAAAAACAAACCCGATCTTTTCCACGGTTTAGGATCAAACTGTTGCAAATGTTGGAATTTTTGAATAACACAATACAACTCTCACTAGAGTGGATTTACAAGTTTAAGCACTCAACAAGTTTATTCTCACAATACAATAACATTCTCTCAAGAATAAGATGAAAAGAAAAAAAATTGGGAACTTAGCAACAATGGAACTTTTGAGTTTTTGAGGATTATAAAATGTAAAATTTGTTTATTTAAAATTTGGAAAGGAAGATGGTTTATATAGAGATGGAAAAATTTTTAGAAACCACAATTAATTTGGACCATTGGATTTTGGAAAAGAAAAATCAATTGTGAAGATTTTAAACTAAACTAGCAGTTAGATAAAAAAAAATATATATAATATTAAATTCCTTTTCTTTTGAAATTCATTTTCTTTTTAAAATTAATCCAAAAAATAAAAAAACATACCATGTGTCAAAAACTAGCCGCTAGACACAAACATAAAATAATATTTAATTCATTTTCTTTTTAAATTCATTCTAAAGTCAATCTAAGAATAAAAAACATACTCTGGGTAAAAAACTAGCCGTTAGACACAAACATAAAATAATATTAAATTTATTTTCCTTTTAAATTTCTTTTAAATTTCAATTTTTTTTAATTTTAAATCAATCCAAAAATAAAAAATCCATCATATGTTAATCTCTTAATGATCCACCATTCAACCATTATGCTGCCACATGTCTACATGCAAATGGTCTGGTTATGCCACGTCATCCACTGCCGTATTTCCTTGTTTCAGTCATATCGTCTTCGTTTTAACTCTGATTTGAGTGATTCAAAAGGTGTGGGAATCGTTGTTCCGAGCTCTACGCTATGGACATATTAAAATACTAAGATTTTCAGTAATTAAAAATTGAGTTTGTTATCATCAAAACATTGATTAATTAATTAATTTGATATTAAGGGCCAAAAAGCCAACAATCTCCCATTTTTTATGATGACAAACCATTCAAGAAAAATAGCTTGAAATACATGTAAACCATATGTAGCACATAATAAAATTCAACATATCACCATAAAGATCATTCTTGAAATTCACTCAAAAAAATAAATTCTCGCCCTAATTAATACAATCAAAATCATAACAAATTTATAGGATATTTTTCTTAAACTTCTCCCCCTTTTTGATGATGACAAACCATTCAAGAAAAATAGCTTGAAATACATGTAAACTATATGTAGCACATAATAAAATTCAACATATCACCATTAAGATCATTCTTGAAATTCACTCAAAAAAATAAATTCTCGCCCTAATTAATACAATCAAAATCATAACAAATTTATAGGATATTTTTCTTAAACTTCTCCCCCTTTGGAATCATCAAAAAGAATAATTAAGAAAAATTTAGAACTACATAAATGTTTCCCTTAAAAACATGAACATAAATTTAGCACAACTCCCCTAAGAATATTAACACATGCTTTCCATATCTCCCCCTATCAAAATGCCTTCTAAAAGATTTAACAAGTAAAATTATAAAATCAAGAAGCATCACAACGAATAATACCAAGCTCAAGTCTATTTTTGCAAAAGTTTTCTTCATTCAAAGGCTTAGTAAAAATATCCGCTAATTGATTATTAGAGCCTACAAATTCAAGAGTAATATTATCATTTTGCACATGCTCTCTAATAAAGTGATGCCTAATATCAATATGCTTAGTCCTAGAATGATGTATAGGATTTTTAGTCAAATTAATAACACTAGTATTATCACAAAATATAGGTACATTATCAAACTTTAATCCAAAATCACAAAGAGTTTGTTTCATCCAAAGAATTTGAGCACAACAACTAGCAACTGCAATATATTCTGCTTCGGTAGTGGATAAGGCAACCGAATTTTTCTTTTTACTAAACCAAGAAACTAAGGAACTACCAAGAAATTGACAAGTCCCACTAGTACTCTTATGGTCAAGTAAACTACCTGCAAAATCTGCATCGGAATATCCTACCAAATTAAATTCAACATTTCTAGGATACCATAAGCCTAAATCAATAGTACCAAGCAAATATTTAAAAATTCTTTTAACGGCATGTAAATGTGATTCCTTAGGACAAGATTGAAATCTAGCACAAAGACATACACTAAACATAATATCGGGTCTACTAGCGGTTAAATAAAGTAAAGATCCAATCATACCTCTATAAGTTTTTATATCCACACACTTACCTTTTTCATCCTTGTCAAGCTTAGTGGATGTGCTCATAGGAGTTTTTGCAATTTTACCTTCATTGAATTTGAACCTTTTGAGCAAATCTCTTGTGTATTTTTCTTGACTTATGAAAATATCATCCTTGAGTTGTTTGATTTGGAGTCCAAGGAAGAAGCTAAGTTCTCCCATCATACTCATCTCAAATTCACTATGCATACACTTAGAAAATTCTTCACACAAAGATGGATTAGTAGAACAAAAAATAATATCATCCACATATATTTGTACTAAAAGCATATCATTTTCTTTAGTCTTAATAAAAAGAGTAGTATCAATTTTACCCATTTTAAATCCATTCTCAAGCAAGAAATTACTAAGTCTATCATACCAAGCTCTTGGAGCTTGTTTTAAGCCATAAAGAGCCTTTTTCAACTTATAGACATGATTAGGAAAATCAAAACTTTTAAACCCCGGAGGTTGTTCTACATAAACTTCCTCCATGATATAACCATTTAAAAATGCACTTTTCACATCCATTTGATACAAAATGAAATTCTTATAAGAAGTAAAAGCAAGCAACATTCTAATAGCTTCTAATCTAGCAACAGGTGCAAAAGTTTCTTCATAATCTATTCCTTCCTCTTGACAATAACCTTAAGCTACAAGTCTAGCTTTATTTCTAATGATATTTCCATTTTCACCCATTTTATTTATAAAGACCCATTTAGTTCCAATTATAGAAGCATGAGAGGGTCTAGGGACTAACTCCCAAACTTTATTCCTTTCAAATTGATTTAATTCTTCTTGCATAGCTAAAATCCAAAATTCATCATTTTCGGCATCTTTAAAAATTTTTGGTTCAATTTGAGAAACAAAAGCAAGATTATTAAACATATTAAGAGAAGAACGAGTTTTCACACCTTGTTCGGGATCACCAAGAATTAATTCTTTGGGATGGGAAGAAGCATACCTCCACTCTTTAGGCATGGATGAAGAACCAACTTCGTTCTTTTCGATTAAGCTCACCTCTTGCTTACTTGAAACAATTTCCTTGCCTTTGTCATTAACAAGTAAATCTCCAAAATTTTCTTCTAAAATATCATTATAAATAGGCTCATTAGAAATAACATTGCAAGATTCATCAAATACTACATGCATAGATTCCTCAATTACTAAAGTTCTTTTATTGAAAACTCTATAAGCTTTACTAGTAGAGGAATAGCTAAGAAAAATACCAACATCCGTCTTTGAATCAAAATTTTCAAGTTTTTCTTTGTTATTCAAAATAAAACATTTGCAACCAAAAACTTTGAAATACTCAATATTTGGAATTTTGTTATGCCAAAGTTCATAAGGAGTTTTGTCCAAAGAAGGTCTAATTAAACTCTATTTAAAACTTTGAAATACCAAATATTGGATCGATATGGCAACCCTAGAGGGGTGAATAAGGTTTAATTAAACTTTTTTTTCCTAAATTAACCCAATTAAACTAATTAATACACTTTTTATAAATAATAAGAAAAATTCAATTTATGCAACAAATAAGATGACAAAAATGTGATAATTTAATTCTATCAAATTTTAGCAAATAAATAAGAACAAACTAAAACATACAATAAATTGCTTAAATTAATTACAAAAATAAAAAGGAAAGAGTTAGAGAAGAAGACACTGTAATTTTTATATTGGTTCGGTCAAACTCGACCTACTCCACTCCCAAGCGCCTCTTGGGAATTTGAATAAAATCTTTCCGACTCTTTCCACGGATTAGAGCCCAACCGTTACACCACCGCTCCTTTTATGGGTTCAAGAACAAACTCGATCTTTTCCATGGTTTAGGATCAAACCGTTACAAATGTTGGAATTTTTGAATAACACAATACAACTCTCACTAGAGTGGATTTACAACTTTAAGCACTCAACAAGTTTATTCTCACAATACAATAACACTCTCTCAAGAATAAGATGAAAAGAAAAAAAATTGGGAACTTAGAGAGAGCAACAATGGAACTTTTGAGTTTTTGAGGATTATGAAATGTAAAATTTGTTTATTTAAAATTTGGAAAGGAAGATGGTTTATATAGAGATGGAAAAATTTTTAGAAACCACAATTAATTTGGACTATTGGATTTTGAAAAAGAAAAATCAATTGTGAAGATTTTAAACTAAACTAGTAGTTAGATAAAAAAATATATATATATATATAATATTAAATTCCTTTTCTTTTTAAAATTAATCCAAAAAATAAAAAAACATATCATGTGTCAAAAACTAGCCGCTAGACACAAACATAAAATAATATTTAATTCATTTTCCTTTTAATTCATTTTCTTTTTAAATTCATTCTAAAATCAATCTAAAAATAAAAAACATACCGTAAAAAACTAGCTGTTAGACACAAACATAAAATAATATTAAATTTATTTTTCTTTTAAATTTCTTTTAAATTTCGTTTTTTTTTTTTTTAAATCAATCCAAAAATCAAAAGTCCATCATAAGTTAATCTTTTAATGATCCACCATTCAACCGATATGCTGCCACATGTCTACATGCAAATGGTCTGGTTATGCCACCTCATCCACAACGGTATTTTCTCTATAGACTTGTTTCGGTCATATCGTCTTTGTTTTAGTTCCGATTTGAGTGATTCAAGAGGTGTTAGAATGGTTGTTCCGAGCTCTACGCTATGGACATATTAAAACACTGAGATTTTCAGTAATTAAAAATTGAGTTTGTTATCATCAAAATATTGATTAATTAATTAATTAAAATTAATTAATTTGAGATTAAGGGCCAAAAAGCCCACGGTAGAAATAATATTAAAGTAACAACTGCAATATTAGATTTTTGATATATTGTCTCAGGAAAAAAAATTTACATTATTCTTCGACATGAAAATTTAGAGCATATTTGGATTGACTAAAGAAAAAAGTTTTCTTTTTTTTTAAAAAAAAAAAAAAAATTCACCTTTTATTTGAATTATTTTGATAAAATATGTGTAAAATAAATTTTGAAAGTATTTCAAAAACTTATTTTGAATAATTGCCAAACTACTCAATTTTTTCAAAATGACTTATTTTAAAAAATAAACATTAAAAAAGTTAAACCAATCGCATTCTTACTAAAGGATGGGACTGAAGGAAAAGATTTTTTTCCAGACTTTTTTCTTTTTCTTTTTTTTTTTTTGGGAAAAAGTTTAAATCTCTAACCTCATGCAAATAAGTTAATCTCAATCAAATAACATACTACGTTGACTAAAACATTTTAAATTTTGGAGACTAAATATTACATCTAGAACAATTGGTTGTTTCTTGTGTTCAAGATATAAAAGTGGAGATTTAAATATTTAACTCTTAGTTGAAGATAGGAATGAAACAAATAAACCGACAAATTAAATCAATCCATTGACTTGATTTGGTTTTTTAGTGTAAAATTAGATATCTTGATATGTACTTGGAGATAATAAAACATTATTAATACAAATTGGTTTTTTATTAGAAAAACAATACAAACCAAATTGATGACATATACATACTCTTAAAAAGAAACTATAACCTTAGGTACCATTTGATATTTTAATTATAATGATGTATGTATATTTGCCGTTTAAAAAATCATGTGCATGTTTGTTTATTATTTAGAGAAAAAAATGTCAAGAAAAAAAGAATAAATAAACCCAATTTCAGTCTATAGAAAATAAATAGACCAATTTAAAACAAAAGCAGTGAAAAACAAAGGGCTTTCTACATTAAAAAAAAAAAAAAAAAAACCATAAATATAGGCCTATATTGCATTAATGTTTTTTATATTCTACTAAATGGTTTATTAGACTTTATATTTTTATTAATGTTGGTGGTTTTTTACTATTTAAAAGCCCTATATATATAAAAATAAAATCAGTGCAATTAATGGCTATAAAAACCGTTTTCAAATATTTTCCCTCATTAATGTTCATTTTCCCTATTCTCTCTAGCTCGTTAATATGCCCGTTAAGAAAAAATTCACATTTTCATTATTGGTTGTTTATTCTATATAATTTATTTGAGTTAATTCTACATATGCTAGAGTTTATATGTATATATAAATACGGGTTTATTTGATATAAGTTGGAATACCATATAAGAAACATGCAGTTAAATACATAGTAGGATGTCATATATGTTGGTATATTGTATATAAGGACAGGTTTATATAATTTAGTAGAATAATTATTAGGTGTATATGATATGCTTTCAATGAGTTGTTATCTTATTTTACGTGTAGGTATATATAAAATATAAAAAGTGATTGTGAAAATTTATTGGTGTAATCTTTGTGAGTTATATTTATTTCTCATGATCCACTGTTTATATTTTTATGCACATCTTTATTTATGTTGCTCATTGAAATTTTAGAATGTCAAAGGTATACGTTTGAGTTTGAGCATACTTAGCAAAAATTTCTTACTCAAGGTAGAAAAGATGAAAAAGAAATACCATGTAATATATCGAATCAACATAAACCATTTTTTTTTTTTTTTTTTTTTGCACAATCTATATATACATAAGTTTATTTAAATATCTGACATATAATATATATCTTGGTATATAAAAAAATTAAAACGAAAATAAAGCGCTTACTACATATGCAACTAGATATATGTTTCACATTGTACTTTAATTATATCCCTATATATGAAATATTACACTTTAAATATACCCATGTATATACAGAATCTATATAACTATCACTAACCCATAGCAATACTAAGCAACAACATTTGTAACCTATTGAATTTATAGAATTTTCTTTTCCAAATAAGCAGATAAAATGAAGCACACAACTTGATTAACTAGAAGAAAAAACACATAGAAAGAACGATACATTCTATTATATATCGAATGAACTTAAACCATTTTTTATGCATGGTCTATATGTTCAAAATTTTATTTTAGTATTTAATATACAATATATTTCTTAGTATACAAACAAAAGATAAAACAAAAACAAAGTACCTATTATATGAACAATTAGATATTTGTGTCACACATGGTACTTTAATCAGATACCTATGTATAACAAAGTCCACCTAAATATATATATGTATAGAGAGAATATATAGAACCGTCATCAAGCTATTGTTAGATTTGCTTTCTTAGTTGAAATTTCAGGTCTATTGCTTCAATCCAACGATTGTCTAGAATTTAATTTGGACATGGTGCGACAAGCTCTTGAACCATCCCTTAACTATGTGAAGAATTACTTGGGTTCTTGAACCATCGAAGAGCCAGAATACTTTCACGTTAACTTCACCAAGTATTTCACCTCACAGCTTTGGTTGGAGAACCGGTTTTCCAGCATGTTTCTTGGTTGGAAGCCTTGTCAATTCAACACCAGCGTGATGGTTATAGATTTTGTTAAATGGCGACAGGTCGACTACCCGAAGCTGATTGGAAGAACTTGAAAATAGGGGACAAAAAACAAAAAATCAAGAGGGAAGAAAAATTGAAAGGGAAAAAAAAAAAAACAAACCTGTGTGGAGAAGGGGAAGATGGTGAGAGTGAAGACAAAAATGGCATGAAGAAGATGAAAAACTCCATTGTTCAACGTGAAGGAATTGGTTAAAAAAAGATGAAGATGAAACAAGCCCCCATATGGCAAAGAAAATCCCATTAATCAAGGTATATTAAAAAGTATATTTACATAAAAAAAAAAAAAAAAAAAAAAAAGAAAAATGAAAAAGGACTCATTAATAACATAAAAAACTGATTTAATAAAAAAATGAAAACGGTTAAAATTATCCAAAATTATCTCTAGAATCTTTAACGAAAAATTTTAAATTTAAGGATATTTATGAAATATATATGACTCAAAGAAGATTTTTCTGGTAAAAATCTAAAAAAGAAATTAAAAAAAAAAAAACTAGAAGAAAAAAAAATATTATTTTAAATGACAAAACTCATAATTTATCTGCAATAATAGACTCCTATTTGTGTCTATCATGACACATATAGATACAGATTAGTCTATTGCAGATAGACAATGAAATTTTACTATATTTATAAATATTTTAATTTATTTAAAAAAAAAAACTAATCCGACATTGACGGATCTTTTTGGTTTTCTCAAAAGTATACTCAAGTTAGTAAGAAGTTTGTTGGATCTGAGTTTCTAAACCTAAAATCTATTTCTGATGAGAAGTCTCAAATATGTTAGGCAGCTAGTCAATTCTGTTGCTGCTGTTGAAGTTGGACTATTAACCACAAACAAGAAAAAGGATGACAATAATTCATTCCATTACACCCACCCTCATGCTCATAATTGAAGCCTAAGTTTCCAAGCCATCATAAATGAGACCTACAGGGAAATTCAATCAAACATTCACCTCTCAATGGAAATTCCAAGTCCTAAAATATTTTTAAAAACATTGACATACCTGACTCCAAAGACTTAAAAAACGCTATAACGTGCTCCAAAACACACTTCAGATGAGCATTTTTCTTCATCTAAAAGTACTTTGAGTGAAAGTACTATTCCCAAAAGTTATCTGAATCCACTATAAATCATAATAAATTCACACCACTCACCGCATACTTTTACAGCTAGATAATTAAGCTCGGAAGGAGCTAAAGGAACGTTAATTAACAGTCCTGCTAAAATTTTGATGCATATGCTCAATAATATAAGCTTTCTCTTCGAAAAGACGAACAATGTTATTTCCTTCAGGTTATATTACATGTTTGGTCTCTAAACTTTCAAGTGTGTCAAAAAAATCTCTAAACTTTAAAATTGTCTAATACGTTCATAAACTCTATATTTTAGGTCTAATAAGTTCCTTACATATTCAAAATAATAATAATAATAATAAAAATAAAAAAATCATTGAAAGTTTAAGGAACTATTAAACAAAATTTGAAGTCCAAAGACCTATTCAACACAAAACTGAAAATCAAGGACTTATAAGGACTTGTTAGACACTTTTTAAAGTTTACAATGTCGTATACTTTACATTTCTGACTCACCTCAAAGTAATAGTTCCACAAATGCATGCAAACCAGTATTTAAGGCCAAAGAAAATTATGCTCTTCCCGATAAATCAATATGCCTAGAGGAAGTTCAACAATTCATAACAATAAGCTAAATCACAGATCATTGGCGTATCAGTAGCAAAAAACTAATGGTAATTCAGAGATCTATATATCTTAGCAAGTCTTACATCAATCATTTCAAGTCCCTAGTTCATTAACTTTTAACCTGTATTTGAAATTCCAACTTCACTGAAAGGTAGAGCAAAGTATGGGGAAATCAGAAAGATATTATGCAACTGTTACAAGATGAACATGGAGATTGGAATGACCTTGTTTGTATGTTACAAAAATACAAGAGAAATGAATGAAAATCATGAATTCATATTACGTTGAAAAAAGGAGCAAGCATAGCTTGAATGAACCTAGAATGGTCTCAGACGTTGTATCGTCATGGGATCAAATCAAAAAGTAATAGAGGGCATGATTCACCTATGAGTAATACAGTTCTCGCCAGGATCAGCACGTATTGATTCCATCCTTGCAGTCTTTGGTCAAATTATAGAATGTTTCAACACGGGTTTTCGCCCTATAGAACACTTCAGTATCCACCGCGACTCTCATGTACCCATCAAACTCGACTGGTCTACCGTTGTTTACAAGCGTTGTTTCATTGTACCACTCACTAGTGTTTCCCCATAATTCCTTGTAATCATCAAGCAAATGGACTTTAAAATGAGATCGCAATTTGTCGAAGTAGTTATAGAACGGTTCATTTGTGGCTATATACAGATTCCTCCAAGGCTGAATCATCCCTGTCAACTTTTCAAGAATAGCATCAGGAGATGTATCAGAATCTAAATGAGGCCAAAGCTCTTTGTTTTGTGCCTTCTCTCCTCGAACCACATGAATTGCATCGAAATCCCAGTCCATACGACCACTGATTTCTGTCACGATATTCATCAATCTTTTTGATTTCCATACGGCATGCCACGGCCGCTGAATATACTTTGCAGCTTGCCCCTCGCACACTCTGTACCAATAATTCTCAGGTTCAGGAGCATCAAACTGCCTCCATATGATTGTATTTTTATCTTTCTTCAGTTGCATTGGTGTCACTTTATGGCTTACAACCTTCCTAACAGGCATCTTCCTCTTGTGGCCTTTATCCCATTTCTTCCAATCTCTCACAAATTCACCTTCCTCTACAATAGATGCAACTTCTTTAAGATGCTCGAAATCAAAGTAAAAACGAAAATCTTTCCCCTCTTCGTCTTTGTTGCTCGGATTATAACTACCTGCCAAACATACACTCAAATCCATCACAAATGTCCTGTTCAAATACATTGCTTCTCCCAAACCACACAAGAAACTCCATAGATATTGGTTCATTCCTTTACAATAATCCCCTCCACGTGAATAGTACAAGTACTTCCCCTTCCTAAAATTCGTCTCCGATCCCAATGTCGGAATCGTGTCGTTAATCTCCTCATCCCGTACTGGTGGAGCAACTCTACCACTTCCACCACCCCTAGAACGATTGTTCATCGCACTTCTCGGTCGTCGAGCATTTATACCTGAATGCCAACCACCAGCATGAACTACCTTATAATGACAATCCTCCCCAATATCAAATTTAAACCTCCGAAAATCCCTATACTTCCTCCACGACTTCTCTTTCTTGTTCCTAAATCTCCACAAAACATCACATTCATCTTCCTTAGACCCATTAACAGGAGTCTGATACTCGAGGAACGCAATAGACTTAAATGCCTTCAAATTAAACCTTTCGACCGCAATCAAAATACGCGGGTTGGAACAATTTACAGCACGCAATTCATCACAATTCAATTTAAGAGTGGTAGAATTATCAATTACCTCCTCAGATTTCTCAATCACCGCCTCAGTGATCTGGGTCCCCAAAGCAGGGGAGACTGCAGGGGGAAGAACAGAGACCAAATCCTCCCCAGTTTTGACAACAGATTCATCGTTCTTGAAAGTGGCATTCTCGGAGGCAGTGAAGAGCTTGGTAAGAGCAGGAGTGGATTCAAGCCATGGATCTGGGGGCTGGTAAGTGATGGCAATGACAGTGATAATAAGAACAGAAAACACAAAGACCGAGAAACAGAGATTGCTTATAAGCTTAATCAGATGCTGCCCAATGGGCTCTGTGGTCGGATCTGAATCTTTCATGGGGTTATCTCAAAACCCCAGGTCCGGAATCGAAGCAGATCTTCAAATCGAGTCAACAATCCGTCCAAAAGGAGGAAGAAATGATGAGAGTTACAAAGAGGGAAGGAAAAAGAGTAGAGAGAAATGGAAGAATGGGTTTTGCTTTACATGAAGAAATGGAGAATATAGACGGTGGGAGGTTTGAGAGAATCCAAATTTTGGAGAGATCTGGAAGTGTGGTGCTGCTGCTGTGGAGTTTGCTTCAAATCTTGTCTTCGAAGTTGTTGGGTGGTTATTTTTCTATTTTTCTATTATATATTTTTTTAAAAAAAGACTTATTTTTCGATAGCTAGAAATTTGTTTAAAATACTACATCATTTTTTTAACTTTTAAAATTTTCTTTTACAACCATTCGATCCGTGGTAATTAATACATTCAGATATCAATTGAGTTATTTGAGTTATGTTCGTTTTGACTATATTTTTTATTTTGGTTCATTATGATCGGTACTCTTAAAATGTTTATTTTAGTATCTATACTTTCAACATTAGTTCATTTTTATCCATTTACTCTCAAAATGTTCGTTTTGATTTTTTTTTTTTTACTTTGGTTTATTTTTAGCTTATATTTCAAGAAGTGGCCATTTTGGACATTTAAAAATGAAAATGTGGACTAAAATGGTTACTTTTTAAAGTATAAGGACCAAAGTAGACATTTTAAAAGTACATAATAAAATGAAACAAAGTTAAAAGTATAAGGACTAAAATGAGCTAAAGTTGAAAGTATGAGGATTAAAGTAGTGTTTAAACCTTGTATAAATTAAAACCATAAATTAATCATTGTTATTAGTTTAAAGTATGAACTTTCGCAAGTGTATTCATTTACGCCCTTTCTCCATATTTTTGTTTGAAAAATATTATGTGGGACTTATAATTTATATATGTTATAGGTGATTTTGGAACGAAGTGTATAATTGACATTTAGAAACGACAAAGTCAAGGAGAAGCATGATACGGGTCAAAAGTGGCAACTAAAGACCGTAATGGGTCTAAGAGCATGGGGGCTGGTTTGGGCTGCGACAAAGTCGACCCTTGCCAATGCCTAATAGGTGTTTACCCATGCCCCGACCCAAAGTAACATTTTAGGCCCAAAATATGGCCCAAGGGAGACGCTCGGCCTCAACCGACCCTAGCCAAACATGAAATCGAGCATGCCCTTTGCTCAGTAGGCTATCTACTTATCCTTAAGCAACTTGGTAATCCTAGAGAACACCTAAGGTCAATTTTCTCTATAAATATATCATTATAACTTCACATGAGGTAACTTGAGTCCCACTCTTAAACTCTCTAGCTTCCACATTCTTTCACCCTCTGACTTAAGCATCAGAGTGTGCAGATTTTCTCACGTGAAGATCAGGTGCGTTTCTTCCTGTCTAAAATTTGGCATCAACAATATCAATTAAACTCTCCAACTTTTATAGTGATTCAATTTAGACCCTTTATTATGTTTACTTTTTAAAATCATCCCTATATCAATTCTCGTATATGTATAGACTTCTTCAAATGCCACTTTGACAAAATGAACTTTTAGAATTGATACATGAATGATCCTAGTTGAAAAACTTATCTAAAATGATTCACTCAGTTTCGGAATTTAATTGATACAATTATAACTCTCATACAATTTATTCCAAATGAGAATGCAATGAAGTTTGTAAATTGACCACTTACAAAAGTTTAGGATTTAAATTAATACAGTTATTAGTTTATGGTTTTAATTGATACAATCCAATATTTAGGAGTATATATTGATATTTTTTCTATTATTATTTTATGACATAAATTACAGAGGATCGAAAATTTCGTGAGGGAGTATATACCAATTTGACACCCGTCATTTTAGTATATATATGTTCATGTGAGAGTGAAAACTCGAACTTCCAACCAACTATGTTCAATTAAACATTCTTTTATTAAGTTTCTTATTACATCTAAAAAAATTGTTTGTCAGAATTTTGAGAAAATATATTTTTATTTTTAAACTCATCAACTCTATATTCTTGCTTCTAATAAAAGTTGGAGGCGTCACTTCTATTCATGAGATAAATATTGACGTGGAGTTTGTCCAATTTTGGATTCGAAAGATTCTAATTTTTTACTGTTTAAAAATATCATTTTAATCTTAAGATTGGTTATGCATCAACTTACTTTTAAATGTCTAAATTTTATATTCTTACCTTATAGAAAAGGGTTGTTTTTAAATATAAAAAAAATAAATCAAAATATTTATAAGATAATAACAAAATTTTAGAACTATCAATGATAGACATGATAGACACTGATAGACTTCTATTAGTGTCTATCAATATCACTGATAGGTATTGATAGAACTATCCGTCTCTATCAGCGTCTATCATTGACAATTCTAAAATTTTACTATATTTTGTAAATATTTTCGACAGTTTTACCATTTGAAATAATTTTTCTATAAAAAATTTAAATTAAGCCTTAGTTTATTATTAGCTTTTTAAAAGAAATTCAATTTCAATTTATATGGATTAAAATAATATTTTTCAAAATTTATATAATATATGTGGTCATTCCTTCGCATTTTTCAAAATTTTTAAATATGAAATTCCATAAATTGAACTAGACTAATTTGTGATTTATTTTTTTCTTTTTACTTTCAGAGAGTTGTAGACAAAACGAATTAGATAAATTTATATTCTCATCATTTAAGACATTAAAAATGAAATTATAGGTTAATCATATTAAAATATCACAAGTTTGGTCTAAGAATTGGTGAATAATATTCCATAAATGAAATATTTATATAACTAATCCTTACAAATGATTATCTGATATTATTTATTTGTGAGTAGAGGAATAATTTTTTTTAGTACAATTAGAGATAGAAAGATTCAAGCCATATATCTTGTGGTCACAAACACTCTAGGTCAATTGAGTTATGAAAGAAAGAAAAATCAATTTTAAAAAGTTAAGACAATTGTGAGAGTTCTATAGTTTGTTAAAAATCAATTCATAAACGTATGCTTTTGTTAATTGACCTAGGGTTAAAAAAATCAAAACAATGCTTTTGTTAATTGAATTATGGTTAAAAAATCAAAACAAAACAAAACCAGAGAAGTTAACTTCAATTTTTTTTTTGACGGATTCAAACAATATATCTTTCGATCGTTAACATTTTCGCATATCAATTAAACTATGCTCACTTTGGCTTTTTCAAGGAAAAAGTTAGTTTCAATTGAGTTGTGGTTTACATATATTTTCACCCTGAAAATATAATTTAAACCATGATGTTCCCCTTTATAGGATCAATGTTTTCCCCTTACATTAACATGAGTATAACTTAATTGACATAAAATTTGTACTCTCAACCTCAAGATCAAATGCACTATTTTTCAATCCCACAATATCACAAAAAAAAAATAAAAAATCATCCATATTTATATAAAAAAACTAAATACAAGCATAATTCTATTGATGCACATAAGAGGTTTAAATCATCCACCCCACCTATAGTAAAAAAAAACAAAACATTTTCAAACAAAAATTATTTTAAAAATGTCAATCCGCATATAGCTTATCATTCTATGTCGACTTTTGTGTGATACAAGATTTTTTTTTTCCCGCTCGACTTCTATTTTTGTCATCGTTAAACTTTAAAAAAAAAAGGAAAAAAAAAATCTAGAAATATAACATATATTTTCATTGGAAAAAATCCCCAAACTATCTAGCTTTCTCAAATTCAAATTTGATCCATTTGATATGTACAAGATAAATTACACGAGTTCTAGAATGAAGAAAAACAGGAAGAAAAGGGTCAAACCAGGGCATGATTGTAGTCTTGGAAGTGGAAAGTTTTGTGAATGAAATGGGACAACCACTTTGAAGCAGCAAAACAGAGCATTGCAATGGTGACAATGGTGGCCCTGACTGCTGCTGAAATTACATTCTGCTTTGTCAATGCCAAAGCTCCAATTGCAGCAATGGAGATGACCTGAAGACTCACCTCAACTATGTTTAGAGCTTTATATGCACCATTGCAGCTCTTGCAGTTCACCACATGGCTCCAATATCTGAAATTCATTAACCAATTACAAAAACGATCTTATTTCTTCGTGGACAAACCTTAGGTCTCAGTTGATAATCATTTAGTTTTTTATTTTTTAAAATTAAGTCTATGTCCACCTGTTGATTTTTCTGTTTTGTTGTCTACGATAAAATTTATTTTTATTTATAGGATTTAACTAAGAATTCAAGTATTTACTTAAGAAAGATGAAAACACGATTAACAAAAAAAAAAAAAGAAAAAAAAAGCCACTTTTTAAACCAAACAATTATCAAAAAGGGTCTAATTTTTTTTGTTAATAATTTTACTTTAGATTAGATTAGAGTAAGTCCTACATTGGTTTGATAAGAAAAAATCAAGAATATATAAATGAATATATGAGACTTTTTGGGTGAAACCAAAATCAAGCTACAAAATAACACTTTTAGTCTTATCCCAACATATTCTAACTAGGTTAAAAGAACACTTTTAGTCCATGAATTTTCATAAAAATAACAATTTAGTTTTTATCCTATCAAATTTATTTAGTCTTTATACTTTATAAACGATGTAGTCTTTGTACTACCAAACTAGTAGAAATGTTTTTACTTACGAGGTCATGGGATAGAAGAAACATGTATAGGCATATGAACTCTTCAAGAATGATATTTCTTTTGTCTTCTCTCTCACTTTGTTTCCTATATGGCTCTAGAAAATTGTCAAAATAACCCTCCCTTCGAAAAGATACCAGAAGAGGATAGGAAGTTACCTAGGGCTCACTTGGGAGCAGTTTTCAAAAAATAATTCCGTTTAGAAGATAAATTTAGCAGACATACTTTACTATAATTCTTTTTACTAGGAAACAACTGCTTTTACTTCAGAAGAAGTAAACTCAACGTTAGTTTTGTAGTTTAAACGCTAATTTTGGCAAAAAAGTTAAACCGCTCACACACGATCATAAGTTTTTTAGAGACTATTGTAGGAATTGTACGTATCTCTTTCAATAATTTAGACTCCGTTTGATAATTATTTTATTTTTAATATTAAATTTAGTCTATTTCTTACAATATTTTTCATCTTTCTTAAGTAGGAGTGTTGAATTCTTAGCAAAATTTCAAAAACATAAACAGGTTTTTTAAAACTACTTTTCGTAGTTTTTAAAATTTTTAAAAACATTGGTAGAAAGTAGATAACAAAACGAAGAACTTAGAGGTCAAATGTGTACATTTATAGGTGTTGTCAAGGAAACGGCTTAATTTTCAAAAACTAAAAATAAAAAACTAAATAGTTACCAAATAGAGCCTTAATTTTTAGTTTTTGGCTTTTGATTTTTGAAAATTAAACTATTTACACTACTTCTACCTATAAATTTTTTGGTTTTGGTATCCACTTTTTACCAATGTTTTCAAGAACGAAACCAAAATCTGAAAATTAAAAAAAATAGTTTTAAAAAACTTATTTTGTTTTTAGAATTTGACGAAGAATTCAAGTGCTCCTTCAACTCTAGTATGGAATTTAAGAGAAAACAAACAGAAATTTTAAATACTAAAAATTAAAAACAAAATCGTTATCAAATGAGACCTTAATATTATGGGGAGTTGAGTTTCAGAAATTAGAGGATACCTTTCAAACACCTGTTCTCTAGGAGGCAGCGGAGGAAGGGAGCCAGAATATTTGCCTCCCCAATCAACTCGACCACCTGCATACTTGTTCAACCATCTTCTAAATCCAACAACCAAAGCATCTGATTTTACTGGCACATAACAAGCTTTATGCCAATTGGAAGTCCCTATTTCCTCCAATTTATGCTCCTAAATTCGGAACAAACTTCATTAGGAACTGTACTTGACAGGCGAATAAAATATCCACAAACAAACTGTCTTACCTCAACACGGAGAAAATACATGTCTGAATCTAGAATCAAGTTCTGCCCTATATGAAATATCCATCGTGGGACAATATAGTTTACCCATTTCCCAAAGTTCCTAGGGAAGGCCCATATGATTCTGCTTTTACCTGGACTAACCGGGATGCAGAAGAAAACCAGAAATGATCTTCGCTGCGAGATTTCAGTTGGCGGTTTCTGAAGCAACAAAACTTTTCAAGAATCAGACCAAATCACGAAAAAAGAACAAAAAATATGCAGTTCAAGAGTCTAAGTTTAGATTACTGATGAAGTATTGATATAATGAAATTTACTGTAACCTATCTGTTTAGGTTTTTGGGTTGACAGGTGATTTAGCATGCTATCTATTAAGAAAATAACAATGAATGATAAATAGAAAAACGTAAATAATAGATAATTAATTTACGTGGTTTAGTGACAGTATGTTAGCTACATCCAAACGTAGAGGGAGAGAGCAGTTTATTATTAGAGAGAAAAGATCAAATTACATATTCAAAGATATAAGTAGAGTTAGAGAATTTATATAGCATGCTCCTCTAAACTCTACGGCCAAAATTGTAAATAACATAAATACGAATACAACTTAGATTTAGGGGTGTTGTCCCCAAATCCCTATTAAAGTCCGTCGCTCTAGGACCCCAATTCATTGACCCTCGTGCTAGGTCATTCGAAGTGTCAGATAATAGATTTAAAGCATTCCAATACTATTATTGTACGAGATCCTGTCAATGAACCTCTATACAATTTCAAACTCACATACGAGGGAAGTGCGAATTATTGAAGTAATTAAATTTACCATAATCTATCATACCTTAACTTTTGAGTTTATGGATGATTTAACAATTATCAACTCAAACGCAACGAGAGACACGGAAATGCAGTTGTGCTGTTGTCTAGTATACCTTTACATTTGCAGTTGATGATACAGATTCATCGTTCTTGCTGGAGCTCTCTACATTTTCTTGAACCAACTCTGGGTCAAGGAAGAAATAATAGACACAAGGTGCAAAAAACTTGTGACGGAGCCTTTCTTGTTTGCCAACAAAACCATCTGCTTTTAACTTTTCAACAATCAATTCGAGTGGTCTGCCACCTTCCCTGTCAGCTTTCACTGTGAATGAACACATGATTATTGTTAGTCAAAGCAATCCTTGTGAAAGCCTCAAATGCAAGAGTTGAGAAGATAGAATTGGCAAAGATATCTGTTTGTTATTGATGGAGGGGCTGGAATTATCCTGTAGTGAGCGTATGGAACATGGGCAGGGTCCATCAGATTTTCAATCAGTATCTCATACCTGAAAACGCCAATTTTCAATGACAGAGTAATCAGATTAGGATATCACTACTAAATGACATTGTAGGAGTTCAAACACATAATCTACTATTTTGATACATATTAAATCATCACTAAACTAAGAAGTTCAAATGAATGAATAAGATATACATATACTCAAAACCCTTTCCCTTCCCATTCTCATCCAAACTATTATCTAACAGCTAATCACATCAACAATTACGCAAAAACATAACATCCTTCTTGTTACAATCTACTTTTCATTCAAACCTCGGTTCCGTCTTACGAAGTTCGTTAACTATCTTTTGAAAAACATGGTCTGAATATCCATGACAGCGCAAATTCAATCCATGAATGTATGCGGACGGTTAATTCCTAAATTCAGAAACTAAAATGAGTAAACATTACCTAAAGAAGATAAATAAGAGTGATTAAACAGAATTTTGATTCATTTTGCGTTAGCTGCTTGCATTTGACATTTCAAAAAGCATTCGAAATCAAAGGGAGGCTCCGACGTGATTACCCGTAGGCCATATCCCTGTTGCCCTCTAACTTAACATAAGATGGGTCGTCCAGCTCCGGAATAAAGGGAGGTTTCTTCTCCATAATGATATCTTTGAATTTGGGGTCCGAGTTTGGCCAGAACCATACTATGCCATTCTGCACTGTGCTTGGGTATACAGCTACGCATGCCTTCTTGGATGAGTGAACCTGCATTTTATAACAATTGATGTAAATGTTCACAACATTTGTAAATTCAGCCTTCAATAGTGTTATACATGAAAATATTCATTCTCAATGATATGATAATATGCGTGTTTTTAAAATATTACTTCACAAATATGAAGGTGAAAATTCAAGCCATGGACCCTATAGGAGAGGTATAGATGTCTTAACTATCAATTTATGCTTTAAGCTAAGTTGATAAATGATAAAGCAAAACTCTAGATCATCATTGTTTGTATATCTCTTCCTATAGGAACCAAATTACAAAGCAAAACTCTAGATCATCATTGTTTGTATATCTCTTTCTATAGGAACCAAATTTGTAATTTAATCGAAAGAAAATAAAGGAATCAAAACATCACTTTTTACTTTTAAAAAAATCACTTTTTATATTACAAATTTAGTCCCTATGGGTTTGAAAAAATTAAAATTTAGTTCTTATGATTTAATTAGAACTTAGCTCCTATGATTAGCTTCATAAGTGATGGACTATTCATGATACAAGAAAATAAGCCAACTTATTTACAAATATAGTAAAATGTCAATATCTACTAGTGATGGATGATGACATTTTACTATATTTAAAAATATTTACAGCACTTTCATCATTTAAAACAATTACCTCTTTTTTTAACATTTTTATTTTAAAAATATTTCTAATATATATATATTATTTTTATAATCATTATTATCTATTTTTGTTCTTTCAAAAGTTTCTATCCCCAGTTTATAATTAAAATTTAGTTCTTACTATAGGTATTATTTATTAGAAATTATTTATGGGATTTTATCCAAACATAAAAACAAAATTTTAACTTCTAAATTAAATTTTAACTTTCTTCGGGATCAAATTTGCAATTCGATCAAAATAAGATAAAGGAATAAAAAACTTGATAAAACAAAATCCCTTTTTAAAAGTACTCCAAACAGACGTTAGAAAGGAGCAGAGAATAAACTTATTACCGGAGGACCATCAGGGGGCGCCTGAGGGATGAATTTACAGTCACCGGAGCCATTAAAGCACCATCCATGGTACACACACTGCAGTCTCCCCCACTGATCGATCCTCCCTTCCGACAACGGCGCCAATCTATGAGGACAACTATCATCAAACACCTTCCACGCATTCTCATTCCGATCCCACCACACCACCAAATCCAATCCTAAAACCTTCTTCGCAATCGGCACTCTCTTGTCCAAATCGCACAACGGCATCACCGGATACCACTCCGCAAACCAATCGAACTTCTCCTCCTCCATCTCCGGTTGTTCTGTAGTTACCACATCGGACGCCATGGCCGTGCGAAGTAATTCGCACTTCCTCAACACATTTCGATGGGTCGTCGTCTTGAAATTGAAAGATGATCTCAATCTCGGCAGCGGATTCCGATTCGAGGCGACGTAGTAGGGATTGCGGGTTAGGGATTTGTTGAGTGTGGTTGAGATGTGAATTAGACGAGGAGAAGAAATTCTCGCAACCTCCATGGTTAATTCTGATTCTGGTTCTGATTCTAATTCTGGTTCCTAGAGTGGGGAAATGGAACAATCTGACGCCTCTTGAAGCGGAAAATTTGAAATCAAGGCGTGTAAGTCTGGAAATCGATCATGGAGTAGATGGAAACTTGCGGAGAAGAAAAGTTTGAAAGGTTTTCAGCCATTGATGAACTGGATAATGGGCTTCGGAATTATTCAATAACATTTTAGCGCCAATTAACGGAAAATTTCACAAAATGACCCAAATCTCAAAAACATCTCTGAGAAGGTCTTCATCTTTTACCTATATAAAATATCAATTTTATCCCACTTAAATAACTCTTTAGGCCGCATTTACGAATGCTTTACAAAGTCGTTCACCCCACTTTTCCCTTGCGATTTTGCTCTCAAGTTTCTTCCGTTTTCTCTCGTCGTCTCTCATCTTCATCTGAATGTTTGGCCACCTTTTCATTGGTCATTTATACACATTTTCTACCGTTGTCGTGGTCTGAAAAGTATGTGACTCTTCTTCTTGAATGCATGTTGATATTCATTTAGGATTTTTATCGGTGTTTAGGGTTCGTGCCTACCTTTTATTAAATGATCTCTCAACTTTTGTTAAATGATCGTGTATTCGTTTATAATCGATCAGTTAGATAATCCTAGGCGAACGCTTAGTATTTTCTAAACGATAGGTTAGAGAAACTTAAATGATCATTTAGATAAAGATGTGTGATCATTTAGTTTTGTTTACGCGATCGTTTAATTTTTTATAATGCTATTGTTTAGTTTTTTGTTATGCGATCGTTTAGTTCTTTGTAATGTGATCGATTAGTTGTTTGTTATGCAATTGTTTAGTTTTCTATTACGCGATCGTTTATTTCTTTGTTATGCGATCATATAATTTTTTGTTATGTGATCTATTTGTTTTTGTTGCGTGATCGTTTAGTTATTTGTTATGTAATCGTTTAGTTTTTGTTATGCAATCGTTTACTTATTGTGGTAATGTATATGTTTGGTATAGATTGCTAGGTGGTCATCCCTGCTGAGAAATATTTCCTTGCTATAGTTTCTTGTTAAGTCCACGAAACTGCATCGACGATTAAGAATAAGTTGGTAGAAGAGAAGATGAGAATCTATAGGAAAAAGCTGTTTGGTCCACTGTTGGACGTAGATCTTATATTTAATGGGCAACTTTTCCACCATTTTCTGTTAAGGGAGGTAACCGATGTGAACCCAAATGTTATATCATTCAACATACTGGTGAAGAAGGTAACATTCTCCCAAGACGATTTTAATTTGATAATTGGGTTGTGGCCGACCAAAGAAAGAGTAGAAAGAGCAACAAGCGGTGAGAAACTGTGACAACTCATTCTTGGACCAAAGGACCCAAATGATAAGCATGAGGTGGCTTCATGAGAGTTAGCCAAATTTGAGGAAAAAGCTAGCTAGGGAGGTTACTTGACAAAATTGAGGAAGTTGGAATTCATGCAAAATTCTCTATAAATATGAGCTGTGGGAAGATGATTGATTTGACCTTTTTTACTGAACCAAAATAGGTGAAAGTCGTCTGAAAGCTGAATGAGTGAGGAAGAAAAGATGGGACTGCTGAAAGAAACTCCAGCGAATTGATGCTAAAAATCATATAAGAAACCAGGTAGTATAGATTCAAAGTTCAATCAGGCAGTTCATGATGTTTGATGAATTTCGAGCGTTTCATGAATAATTAAGAGTTCTAATTTTGAGGTAAGCTAGTTCAAAAAATATGTAAGAAGTTAATAGAAGGAAGTTTTGAATTTTATAAATAGATTTGAGTTATATGTTCTGAAAGTGGAACCTAGGATTTAGGTGATGAGGAAGCGAGCAACTGACTAAGGGTTGAAAGAAGCAAGTAGAGTGAGCATTTGGCTTATGTTAAGAAGAAAATTTTCAACTAAGTTGAAGCTCTTTGAGTGTAGATTATAACCCTAGGCTGCCATGAGAAGATGTGGCCAGAAGGATGCCCAAAAGTGAAGGGAAATCGATGAAGGTCAGAATTCGAAGTATCTGGAGCAAGATGAAGTATTTGGAGCATTCTGAGCTCTAGAGGAGGAATTAGAGACTCAAATTTAGAGGTAAGCTTTCTGATAAAATTCCTAACAAGTTTCATGAAGGAAGTTGTGTCTAATTCGAGCTGGAATTGATGCTATAAGTGTTGGGAAATGAAGGAAAATAGGAAGAACCATGTGTTCAAGGAGAGACGATGCGTCTAAGAAGGGACCATGCGGCCAACTATGTTACAGAATGAAGGAGTGTTTGTTGGCCTAAGGGAATCCCAAGGTTTAAAAGGCTAGGAGGAGAGCTAACTAAGTGTGAGTGGCTTCTAGCTTTTAAAGTATTTCAAATTTTATGCTTTTACTAGTTTTTAAGTTTTAGCATGTTTGAAAATGATCAAATATAGTATGTTTGATATATGAACTCATAGCATGCTTTAGATGAGTTAGGACTCAACATATTTAAGTTTTCCTAAAAGCCAAAGTTGGATGCATAGAGTGTTAGGGTTGATGCCCTAAAGTCTCATGTCTTGTAGTTTGTAAACAATTTGTATGAACGTTTGTGTTTTATGATATATGATATTTACTTCACATCTTGTTTTTGCTCAGTTGTATATTTTATTTGCTTTACCACAAATCAATAAACATAAAATCTCTAGTTATATGTATGTAACTCAAGCATGTATGTGGTGACATATAAGTGGATCATGTCTTGAGTGATAACCAAAATGATCTGTAGTACATGGATATAGGAGGGAAACCTTATCCTAGTAACGCTACGGATGCAGTTCGCTTTGTGGAATGGTCACAAGTGTTATGACTTATCACAGATGGTCTAATCCCGATCATTCGTGTAGGGGATATGCGAGCGGGGGCATATTATAAAAAGATGTATAAGACCTGACCACGAAGTGTTAACGTCTCGTTATATAACACTGTTCATGACAGAGACTTCACTTCACTAGGATGACCATGGGTAACATGACCTCAATCCTGAGTGAGTTAGGAACTCCTGCCATTGAAGGTGGTCCTTTGATTTGTATGGGTGCAAGTGGCCAGGTTGCCGATTCAAACCTACCATTTTAGGGATTCATCTGATTTGGGAGCTGGGAACTCAGCTACACAAGATGGAATTCACTTCTTCCTCGAGGCAGGGGTAAGTAGATAGATAGCTCCCTTAAGGGCTTATTCTAGGGCTTGAACGATGTGGTGATACACACCTTCTGTTGGCCCGAGAGGTGTTCACACATAGTTGGACTATTTGTATTGTTCATTAGAGGAATAAGTAGTACTTAATGAGTGAGATGTAACTATAGGAGCAAAACGGTAAATTGGCCCTACTGTACTAACAAGCATCTGTAAAGGGTCATCGTACTCGTGATTAGTTATATCCGATGGACACAGAAATATATCTGTGGTAAGAAGAGTTCAGCTGTTGATTTTTAGTGGAATACTTGACAGTTAACGGATGGTGGATCTCATGGCTAAAGAGTTTAGTTAGCTATTCATGTATCGTTGGAGCTTCGAGCCATAGGTCCATTAGGTCCCCTGGGAAGCTTGGATAAAGTTGAGAATCAGTGTTTGGGTCAGTTTGAAATGTTCAAATCGACAAGAGGGAGTTCGATTATATATGATATAATTGGATTGGTTAATTATATATGATATAATTGACTAAATGTATGAGATACATTATTTTGGAGGACATTATATATAAATATGATTTATATCAAGTGGAGGAGAAATTATTATAGTAGATATGTGATATCAAACTATAGGGTAAGAATATAATACGATTATAGTCATTAATTATTAAATTGGTTAATTATATGATAATTGGCCGAAAACCTCTCATCGGTCGTGCGTTAGTGGGAGAATCCGAAGTTGGTTATTGTAACCGAAGAATAAAATGAAAATTTGTTTCATTTTGTAAAAAGTTCGAAAATTCGCAATCGGTGTGAAAACGTAACGATCACCTAGTTTGAGAGCCTATACGATAGTTGCTCATCATCTAAACGATCATACACCAGCACCTAAACGATCGCATGCCCGTCTCTAAACAATCGCTTAGCTTTCTTAAACGATTGTATAGCGTGTCATGTTTTCTAAATGATCGTCTACTATTTATTAAACGATCACTTAGTAAAACCTACACGATCATGTAGCTTCTTCTAAACGATAAACACACAGTTATACGATAGCTCTTTCTCTCCTACTTGCTTTTCATCTACACAATTTATCTTTTCTCTGACCTCTACTAAATTCACCAAAGACCACACTTTGGATTCTCACTCCAAGAATACCAAGGGCTCCAATTGGTGGTGTCGCCCCCACTGCCTTCTTGTTCGTGATTGTTCGTGTTGCTTCTGTTTGTGTAGACGATCGTGCTGTTACAGCCGACTTATTTGCTGGGCGATAGAGTTCGCGTAGAGGTTCTTCCGCTGCGTCTGAGTTCAATGTTTGAAGAGGGTCTTCAACTGGTATGAGAACTCTTTTCCTTGTGTTTTTATTGTTCGAAGCATGCCGTTAATTAGTGTGAATTGCATAACTGTTTGATAGAATGTGTGTGTGGTAATTTCGGTCACAATGAAATCGAAAAGATTCGAATGCGCTCATGAATGCTCTTCGTTAAGAGTTCCTTCATAGAGAGTCCTACGAAAGTAAGTGTTAAACTCATGTTTTATCTAAAGCATCAAGATTTTAAAAGGAAGCTAAAGCATGAATTTCTTAAGAAAGCTAGATAATGTTCACTAAAACACATGGTTTAATGTCAAAAGCCATGCTTGTCAGCGCAAGGTTGAGGTTATATGAGTTAGTTTCATAAACTAAGCATTCCTACATCTTCAAAGTATGTTTTTATACAAATGTTTTACTAGAGAATTCCTTAAAATAGTTCTTATGTTTAGTTATGAATGATTTGCTCCTAGTATTTCAACGCATGACTTATAGTGAACAAATTACTCATGAGTTTTATACATGATTTCATCTGAAAGAGATTAGCTCAAATGTTCTAGAGCATGATGTTTTCATGTACAATGCATGCATTCCTAATGATTATGTGTTTATTTGATGATATTCCCTCAGAATGATGTGTTAATAAGGAATACTCTTTTAGAGTTCTTATGAGAAATATGTTTTAGTACCCTAGTTATGGAACCTAATACTAAAGGTTGTGAAGGTATCATAGTCCTGTTACCAAGGAAAATCTCTACGTGCACGTAAGAGTATTATAGACATTGTTGGTGAAGTGGAATTCCACCTCAGCTACGATTTTCGACGTTGGGAATGTGAGCAAGAGGGGCTCCACCCAACTAAGGTTTAGAAGGGTACAAAGATTTTATATGATTGATTCATAAGTTCTTTTCAGGGTTTTCAGAATTATTATTATCATATGATGATATTTTATTATTTGATGAGCTTAGTGATAAGCCTATTTTAACCCTGGAACTATGGGGATGTTTTCAGTGATATTTGTTTTATGAATCTTCCAATTTTAGCATATTATGTTCTGAGTTTGGAAGTCTATGATTTAAGTGGACTCTGATTTTCACTAAATTATCTGGGAGTCCGACGTTTTGCCATATGTGCACAAAGGATTTTTCTAAACTAAAGCTAGAAGAGCATGCTAATGATTTTAGAAGTTGCTTGCAAAATGATTTTTCGCAGTAAAGGCTTATATTCTTAAACATGCCACTCACTAAGCTCCCCATTCACACTTTCCAATGTTTTTGTTCCCCTCCCCCCAGGTAGCAGGAGAGTAACGATTCTAGGATTGCGGGTTGCTTGATAAAGAAATTTCAATCTGCCACCGTTGTAAAAGAGTTTGTTAGTTAGGTGTTAAACTGGAAGTGGTCAATAATTAGTTAGTCTCTACAAAATTAGAGTCAGAGTTTGGCTTGTAATAAGCTATCTCCTGAATGATGATGTTGTAATTAGAGTATTGTAATGATGAGTTAAGTTTTGTTCTATGATAGAATTACTAATGAGCAGGTCCACAGAATTAAGCCCACAGTAATGCAGACTCATAAGATGTGAGGCTAACAGGTTCAGTTCGGATAGATGTCATAAGAGAGTTGGCATTTTCTGTCTTCACACCTCCTCTTAGGTTAAAAAGGTAACTTGGGAGGGAATGTGACAAAGTATATGTCAATTTGACACCCATCATTTTAGTATACATATATTCATATGAGAGTGAAAACTCGAGCTTCCAACTTAACTATGTCCAATTAAGCATTCTTTTATTAAGTTACATATTACATCTAAAAAAATGTTTGTCAGAGTTTTAAGAAAATATCTTTTTATTTTTAAACTAATCGACTCTATATATCATTTCTAATAAAAGTTGTAGGTTTGAATCGTCACTTCAAAGAAATGTTGACTTGAAGTTTTGTCTATGCTAACATTTTGTGTATATATACAAACACATAGAATCCTAGAGTTGGAATATTCTAATTTTTTAATGGTTAAAAAAAACTAAGCCTTGTTTACTACAAGAAATTTAGTGTGATATAGTACAGAATTTGTAATTGGATTTTTTTTTTTTAAAAAAAAGATAAATTACAAATTTGACTCTTAAGGCTCTTACAAATTTGAGTCTCAGAGCTCATTTAGATAATAGATATTGTTTCATGAGTATGAATATTAAATATATTGGATTTAAATTTTTACTATATTTGGAAGAAGAGGAACTGTCGGTTACACAACGGTCAGCGAGATTGGCATCTACTGTGTTTTAGCTTATTGTATCTATGGTTCGTGTGCGTGCTACTTCGTGGGGATCGATCTTCATGGACTTATCTAGTTTGTCTGATTTTTTCACTCTTTGTTTGGTTACTTTAACCCTATTTGTCCAGTTTTGAGGTCCCCAGATTGTGGGGGTGTCTTTTGTTCTTCTGGATGTTTTGTTATTTGTTCGTATGGTTCTTTTTGTTGGTTCTGTTTTTCGCCACTGTTCGACTTTATAGGTGCTCTTTTCGCGTTGGTGCCTTGATCCCAAATTGTGGGATCACTCTTGTTGTTGTATAATAATATTACTTATTCAAAAAAAAAAATTGGGTTTTAAATGTTAGAGATATAATGTATATGTTTGGATAGATAAGGTAATTTAATGTCTGAAAATTAAATATATGTGTTTGATTTATCAATGTTGTATATAGAAAATGAAATTAAATAATTACTTAATTAAATATAAGATAACAACTAATGTAGTCATAAATAAAATTTAGCATTATTTAATATATTATTTTATTATTTATTATTTAGTCATTTAAAAATAGAAATAAATTAGGGTTGTTTTCAAATATAGGAAAATGAACCAAAATATTTATAAATATAGCAAAATATCATAGTCCATCCATGATAGCCCGTGATAGAATACTATCTGGACACAGAGTCTATTGCACTCTGTCACAAATAGACTGTGATATTTTATTATTTGTAAATATCTTTAGCAATTTTGTCATTTAAAATAATTTTTCAATAAATTAATATTTTTTATATTAACTTTAATTATACATTAATTTAATGATTTAATTTAGGTAAACAAATATAAATTAATTACAATATTAATAATTAATGTAAATTTTTATATTAAATAGTTTAGATAACATAAAATATTTATTAAATAATATAATTATATTTAATAATTAATTAAAATTAATAATTAAAAAAACTAATATTACTTTATAAATTAACCAGGCTTATTTTTCATGTTCATCTCCCAAATATAAAAATCCCACATGTTTGTAGGGTATTAGAAAACTTATGTCAGATAGGTTTAGTTCATTGATAATAATATCCTAATTTTTTTTAAAAAAATCACGTGAAATAAACAAACATATTAAATGTCTGTTTGAAATCTCACGGCAAAACCTGTTTGAACATCAAACTTAAATACTAAAATAATAAAATATTATAAGAAATATATATTAAAAAAATTCACTAAAATTAATAATTTTTATTAAATAAAAATACTACTAAACCTTCTAAATAAAAATGGTAACGACCCAACCTTTTGAGTACTCTAACAAAGGTCATTACAACTAAATACACATTTAAAACCCATATATTTTGTTAAAAAAAATCATTAAAACAATAAGGATAATTTTTCCAAAATAAACTAGAAAACAAATAAATAAAACTTTTATTCGGGTCCCCTAAAAATAATATTCATAAAGAAAACATTCAAAACATTAAAATTTATTGTCTCACATTAAATTCTAGTTTCAAAACATTTAAATGACAAAAACATAAACTGAGCGGAAGCGATTTCTCTTGTCCCCATATGGCTCTGTCACGAGTCCCGTTTGAAAAACATAAAGGAATAAAAGATGAGTATAATAATACCCAGTAAGTGACCCGCTACTAGGCCCTTGAGGTTACCTGGTAGTTAGTTTATCTAAGTATCGGTGTACACCCATCATATCAGTCGTAGTGATCCCGAAGGAACACTCATCAGTCATAGTGTGTAACCCGAAGGTCCACCAATCAATCGACATGAACCCGAAGGAACATGAATCAGTCATAGTGTGTAACCCAAAGGTCCACAAATAAACCATAGACATGAACTCGAAGGAACATGCAGTCGTAGTGTGTAACACGAAGGTCCATAAATCAGTCATAAACATGAACCCGAAGGAACATGAATCAGTCATACATGAACCCAGAGGAACATGAATCAGTCGTAGTGTGTAACCCGAAGATCTACAAATCAGTCATAGACATGAACCCGAAGGAACATGAATCAGTTGTAATGTGTACACCTGCCTAGATAAGAAAAACTAACAGGAATCCTATAACTTAGCATGCATCAGTTTTCATATAACTCCTATGTTATATTTTACAATTGTTTAACTTAGGGGTAAAATTTCATATATATCCTCAGTCAATGGTACAATCAACATAACAAACCAATCCAATCAAGTCAGTCAATGCTATTAAGTCATGTAGTTCAATTAGTCATAAATTAGCAGTCCCAACAGTTTAGAATTATCAGTCAAATCCGTCTTAGCAGTCTCAATAAACATTCCATGTCATCTTAAGTAACCAGTTCATGTATTCTTAAGTAAATAGTTAAAGTAATCATAAATAAGCAGTCCAAGTGGTAGGGACGATTGGTTCAAAGGCGAACTAGTAGAAAGACACTTACCTCAAGTTTTAATCAATACGAACTCAAACAACCTTAATTTTTATTTGCCCAAAAGATCACGAACCAAGTCCTAAGTGATAAACCAAAAAATAGGATTTCCAAAATAAGGCCAAAATTCTCAATCAACCAATTTACGCCATCCATTAAGGCCAAATATTTACAACCCCAAGGTCTAATTACTTACCCAAATTGTCTCGAAATTGATCGCAAATTTGATGAACAACACTTCAAAATCCTTTGGTTCTTGAATCAAACCCTATACCAACAATCAAAATTAATTCCATCATTTAGGACATAATTCCAATCACAACTTAACCCGAATGTCTTTAAACAACTTATCCAATATGTGGTTTGATCCCAAAACCATTTTGAAGCTTCAAAATCAACACAATCCAACAACTATATCACCAAAATCAACCTTTAACTTTAATAGACAACAACTTTAGACCTTTTAATCCAACCTCCAAAAAATCACAATTAAAACAAAAGTTAAGCCGACACTTAGTGGGTATCCAAAAATTCTCAACAAAGACCCCAAACCTTATAGAAAAAAGGGTGCCTAACAACTTTAATCTTATCAAAAAGTAACTTAAGTGTCTACAAAATCCAATTTCGACATCAAAACAATATGGGTGAGCCAAAACTTAAACCAAAATTTGATGGGCATTCAAGATCTTCCAAGAAAACCCATAAAACATCAAATAACTTACCCAAGATATCAATTCCGGTGACAATGGCGTCAGCGGCGGTGGCAACCATAGATAGGCAATGGGTGTTGCAGTCGGACAGTATAAATTGTTTAGGCTAGCGGCTAGTAGTGAGGGTCTTGCATGAGGAGGGTTTGTGAGAGTAAGAGAGAGGGAATTTCCAATTTTACAGATTTTATTCAACAGTGATTACGAACAAAAAAGAGCTTCAAACAACGATCCAACCATTCAAAATAAAACTCTATATGTCCCGAATAGAATAACCAAATTTAAGCACGATACAGCGGTTCAAACTCCGACAATCAACAAATTTTATGGAAGCTGTTACTGAAAAACCGAATTGTTTTCTCCCCGATTTTTTTTTGCCTCTTTTCACTATCCTTTAATTTCGAAAAAATCTCAATTCTTTCATTTTTTTTTTCAAATTTTAAAAATATAAATAAAATTCTTTATAACAATATCTCAAAAATATCCAAAAATTCTATTAAATTAAGAAATCAATTAACTTAGCAAATTACCTTAATTTAGGCTTCAAAAACCAAAATTAAATAGCATAAAATCCATCAATTTGATACAAATTAAATCCTTTCAAATATTTAAATCAATTCAAAACCACATTTAATTAATTATCTCCTTAATTTTTTTTAAGTTGGCTCTAAAATCTTAAATCAAGCAAAATTCAATATTTTTAAGATAATTAGTTCGAATATCCAATCAATTAAAACTCAATATCTTTAAGAGCTTTTCAATTATTTTAGTTTAATTCCAATTTCCAAAAATGAAAGGGAAATTAAAACTCAATATCTTTAGATAACTAACTTAAATTTTTCTGAAATTAAGGATGTTACAAAAACAATACTAAAAAAGTATAATATTATAAAATAAAAAAACAAACAAACAATACATTACTAATTATCAAACTTAAGTACAAAAAAAAAAACAAACAAAAAAATAAACAAAATTTTAAAATTACGAATAACCAATAAAAATTTTTTTGAACATGTTAGGATTAATGTCCTAAATCTCTTGTACTCTCGTAATTTGTAAACATTGTTATTAATAAAATAATTGTTATAGTATGAGCATACACTAAATCCAATAAACTAAGATCCTAGGTTATTTTATGTAATTTAAACAAGTATGCATAGACATATATGTGGTTCTTGTTTAAATAATAATCTAAACAGTTTGTAGTAGATGGATAAAGTTGGGTACCTTATCCTGGTGATACTACGGATATGACCCGTAGATGTTACAAGTGCTACAAATGATCTGATCCTGATCATTTAGGTGGAGACATGTGAACGGAGTATCCTATACAAAGGGTTTGTATAAGACCGGATAACGAAATGGTTAGTCTCATTATATAACACCGTTAATAACATAGACTCCATTTCACCAAGATGACCATAAGTGACATGACATGAATCCTAAGTGAGTTGTGAACTCCTGCTCATGAAGGCGGTCATTTGATTTGTATGAGTGAGAGATATGACCAGATTGTCAACTCAATATGTCTATCATTTTGGGGATTCGTCCGATTGAGGAGCTGGAAACACAGCTACACAAGACGGAATTCACTTCTTCCTAATGTCAGGGTAAGTAGATAAATTGTTCCCTTAAGGGCTTATCCCGAGACTTAACAATGTGACCACGCCCTCTCTTGGCTCAGGAGGGATTAATCATAGTTGGACTATGACTTATTGTTCATTAAAAGAATTAGTGATACTTAAAGAGTTAGATGTAACTACAGGGGAAAAACGGTAATTTTGTCCAACTGTACTTACGAACAATTTGTGAAGAGTCATCGCGTTGTTGACTGGTTATATCCAATGGACACAGAAATATATCTGTAGTGCAAAGAGTGTAGCTATCAATCTTTAGTAGAATGACTGACAATTAATGGATGTTGGGTAATTTAATTAAAAATTTTAATTTAATTATCCAAGTACCATTAGAGCTTCAATTTACAAGTTCATAAGGTCCCTTCTGTAGCTCAGAGATTTAATGGAGAATTAGTTTTTGACTAATTTGAATTGTTCGAATTAATTGAGGAAAATTAGTTATATATGATATAATTATTTAAATTAATTATATGTGATATAATTAATATAATGTATTAGATACATTATAATATAAAGTATTTGGATAGGATTTTGAATATATTTAAATACTAATTATATGAATGAGATTCATATAATTAAATTTATGTTAAATACCATAAATAGTTGAGAGGAATTAAATACTTGAATATGATTCAAATATTAATTATATGAATGAATTCATATAATTAAATTTTAATTTAAATGTGATTTATATTAAATGTCATGCATAGTTGGGAGAAAATAAAATTATAAGTTATGTATTATATTTTACATAACATATAATATATGTATATATATATATATTAATTTTAGTTAAATTACATTATATTTATATTTAATTTAATTAAAGGGAGGGAGTTCCCTCCCCTAATTTTCTCAGCCAAAAACATGCAGTGTGGGTGGTTCAGAGTGTTGAATGTATTCATCATCTTCTTCCTTGAGATAACAGAGAAAAGTTCTCTCTGGTAAAAATCTTCTCCTCCCTCTCATCCTTTCATCCCTCTTCCAAAAATTGTACAGAGCCTACTACTCCTGCTGAATTCTAACCCCAAGATAATACAGAGGGTTCTCAAGTGGTGGTACCCAATTGAGATTCCATATTTTGGAGATCGAGGGATTTAAATTTTTTTGGCTTCAAGGGTAAGTAAATTTTCTTCCCTAATTCTAAGTTTTGTAAAAAATTAAAAATCAAACTCAAATACTAAAATAATTGAATATTATAAAAAATATATATAGTAAAAATTCACTCAAATCAACAATTTGTATTAAACAACAACAAAAAAAAAAAACTACTAGACTTTTTTTAATGCACTAATACAAAAAGAATAACATGTTCTTTGTTTCTTAAACAACAACCAGAACTATAATATATATATATATATATATATATATATAATAATAATAATAATAATAATAATAATAATAATAATATTATGAGAATAAAAACAAAATTTATAATTATTTTTTTAAAAAAATGAAATTTAGTTGAGTAAATGTACAAACCTCACAATTTGATGGATGAATGTGAGAAAAAAGAGGAATTAGTAACAATTTTTGGAAGAAGAAAGGAAAAAAATGATTTGAGAGACAAAGAGCCAGAAAGGGAGAGTGTGATTTGGCAGAGGCAGAGGCAGAGGCAAAGTGTGATTTGGAAAGCTTGTTGGTGGGATTAAAAAGGCGTAGTTCGAATGTTGAAAACTTGGTCCAACGATTAATGCGTGCAGGTGAGCATTGGAAGGAATAAAAATGGAAGTGAATAAAGCTACTGATGATCAAAAATGATCTGATGGATGAGACGAGATACAAGTTGGGCAGACCATGCAGTATGTTGAATGTTGAAAACTCTACTTATGTAGGTCGAGTTTTCAACATTCGACTTAACCCTATATTTTGCCGCTTATACAGGTTGAGTTTTGAAAACTCGACTTAATTTCTCACTTCGTCCTCGAACTTCTAAAAAACTCGACTTAATTTCTCACTTCGTCTTCGACTTCTAAAAAAGTTACCGAACTACAATAAATCCTTAAATACTTTTAAAACTGCCATAATTCCCTAAATATTTCTACAATAAAACCTTCGGCTAACAACTCTTCCTTTTTCTTTTTAAATGTCAACCATCCAGCTTCAAAAAAAAATGCCAATGTCCCATCAATAAATTCATGGACATCGATCTTCACCTAAATGTCACATTATATATTTAATTAATTTTATGTTTAACTTTAATAAATTTATTAGATCTTATAAACCTAATTTTGAAAAAGGACTAAAAAATGATCCATTTGAAATATTAGTGATCAAATGTACCTATTCTTAAATCTCAAAGATCAAAATGGATTTTTATTTTTTTATTTTTTAAATTATAACATTTCGAAACTCAAACCAAATAAAAATTAGACTCAAAATTTTAGAGTAAAAATACATCTATTTTTTTCTTTTATTTTTCATTCAATACAACATTTGAGGTGTGAAGATTCAAACCTCTAACCTTTTAATCAATCCTTAGCCAAAGGCTAAAGATAACATTATTCAAGTTTCCTTCATAAATACATACATACATCTACTTATTTTCTATACAATTCTATTTGTGTGGAGGAGAAAGAAAGATAGCATGCATTCTATACAATCTTTCAAGCTTGAGGGAATCCCAGGGCAGGATGGTAATTTCACCGAAGGGCATGATTGTAATCATGGAAATGGAAGTTTTTGTAAATGTAATGAGAAAGCCACCTTGAAGCAGCAAAGCAGAGGATAGCCATAGCCACCATCAAAACTCTAGCAGCTCCTGATACCAAACTCTGCTTTGTTGCTGCAAATATTCCAAGTGAAGCAATGGAGATAACCTGCAATACAACTTCTAGTGCATTGAGGCCCTTGTATGCCACCCTGCAACTGCTGCAGCTCACCACATGAGACCAGTACCTGAAAACATCCCCCCGCCTTCAACTTTCAATTTGTTTATGTATGAAAATATCGATGTTGCCACATGAGAAGTAAAATATAAAACAAAGTGCAGAAACATGACAGGAATAGAACTTGGTGGGATTTTCACATCATTTGCAAGTTTTGATGGCAGTGACTCACTAATTGTCACACCCACTGAATCTAGGATGATCTGTGACGACAGTATAATCCAACTCCAAGAGTGCAATAGAGTTTATTGTCAAATATATTTTTAACTTAACAATGAACTTCATATGCAAATGCTGCATATACAAAATAGCAAAAATTATACTCTTATCAAGACCTCAATGTCTAGCAATATGTAGTTACAAAAGGTGATATACAAGAACTAATGGAATTGGTGGCAGTTTCTGATCCTAACGACTTTGAAATTGAACAATAGTACAGTTAGGGGATTGTTTAACAGTTGTTATCGAAAAGATTTTTTTGTTTAGTCCCTTTCTGAGTGGCGTGTGAGAGAAAAAAAGATAATTGTACGAACTTTGATACCTCTAAGAGGTGGATGACCTGTGAGAATAAGCTATGGAAACATAAAGATAAAGAAGTTAAAACTAATTGTCCAAGCATTATTTTACTGAGATTTTTTTTTTTTTCCTTTTTTAAAAGCAAAAGACAGTCTTTTAAAATAGTAAATACCCCCAAACAGCCCTTAAATCACACAAGTTTTAAAGAATAAGGATAACAGAAAGGGGTATCAAAGAGATCCTCATGTCTCTGACTTTAAGGCCGAACTTATATGTATTTTGACTAAACCCACAGACAAACACATTTGAAAAGAAGAAACTCGTATGATTTTATTATTATTATTATATCTAAGATAGGCCAATCATGGCTACCATATTTGATCCACGATCTCCTAGATATTGGAGTTCTAACTCATGCATCGAAATGAATAAGTGTGCAATTAACATTACGAAGTTGTGAGAGAGTTACCTGTCCATTAGCTGTTCCTTCGGAGGGGATGGAGGAAGAATGCCACTGAACTTGCCTCTCCAATCAACTTGACCATCAGAATATTTGTTCAACCACCTTCTGAAGGCAACAACTTTGGCGTCAGACTTGGTTGGCACAAAACAAGCTTTCTGCCAATTTGAAGGGCCAACATCCAATATCTTCCTCTCCTATAAAAATGTACTCAAAAAGCTTATATGATGAATATGAACTTATAAACCTCATATTTTCCTTTTTTTTAGCAATTTAGTGCAGTCAACATTTAAGCTTAACAAGCAGTGTTCATTAGGTTCTGTACAGGAACAATTCATTGAAAAAGAAGAGAGCTCTTTAAGGGTCATGATGAAGTTCTTCCAACAGCAGAACAGAAATGTAAAATGGAGAAAAGAGAAACAATGAAAAGTTAAGGGCTCATTCATAACATTTTTTTTTTCCTTCAAGTACACTGATGCTATCACCATCACATATAATGAGGGTAAGCTTTGAAGTTCATTTCATCATAGACCGAGAGTAATTTCCTAAACTTTTGAACCATCTACTCTCAAATACTATCAGCAAGTTGAAATACTGAATATTGATGGGGAGTAACCCAACTCAACCATTGTAAAACTTTGATCTATACTTTGCGAAACTTAAGCAATGTGCTGAAAATATGATAGTCTTTACCTCCACATGAAGAAGATACAAATCTGAATCTAAGATGAGGTTTTGTCCCACATGAAACACCCATCTTGGAATAATTCGGTCAATCCATACAGCAAAATTTCTTAGAGATACAAATATTAATCTGCTTTTACCCGGACCAACAGGAATACACATAAATATTAGCATCGCTTTTCTCTGAGATGTGTTTGGGGCCACCTAATACAACCAAAGAGGATACACAATAATACCCAAAAGTGGAGAGAAATAAATCTAGATAATGCGAAAGAGTGAAACTTTTTATCGCCCAAAAATGTATGCAAACTTGCAAAGGAGGTTTCTAGATTTATACCGTATTGTTTTCACTCGATAAGAGAGCTCCATTGTCTTGACGATTTGAATCTCTTTTCTTAGAAGGTAGACTAAAAGAAGTGTAAAAAACACAAGGTGCAAAAAACTGGCTAGTTCCCAGTTCCTGGTTAGTGATGAAACCATTTACATCTAAGTCTCTCACAACTATGTCAATTGGTTTTCCTCCTTCTCTATCTGCTTTCTCTGTGAATTCCATAGATATTAGCCATGAGATCCAATTAAAGATAGAGAAAATCATAAATAGTTCTTTTTCCATCCCAAAATACTCATCTGTTCTTGGGCTGTTGCCTTCCCATTATCCCATAATGAGCATATGGGACATGTGCTGGGTCCATAAGATTCTCAGTCAAAACCTCATACCTGAAAGTGCAGAAAGACAGAGTAGTTGAGTAAACAAAGGTCTTCTCTATGCACTTGATCTCCTTCTTTCAATTCATCAATGTTATTGTTAACTTATACAGTTCAACTTCTTTGGTTCAATGAAGATAAGTTATATAGCTGACCCTATTAGACCGTTCTTGGAAGAATAAGATCGTGATCTTTCTGTTAAATAGATCTCCTCAGCTTACAATCAATCTTCTTTCGGTGAAAAAAAAATTAAACAAAACCACATTTTTCCTATGCCACTTGGATCCACACATTTCCACACCAAATTCATCCACATACAACATAACTTCCTCGATATTCCTCTACAACTAGACTAAATAAGAGTAAATAGAATACAGAAAACTAAATAGTGACAATTTGTCTCATCATACCCATACGGAAGATCTCTGTTACTGATTAACTTGGTAAATGACGGATCATCCAATTCGGGGATGTAAGGGGGTTTTTTCTTCACCAAAATATCTTTGTACTGAGGATCACTATTGGGCCAAAACCATAACATTTCATTCTGCACAATACTGGGATAAACAGCAACACATGCCCTTTTGGATGTGTGAACCTGCAATATATCACCGAAAGTAAATAATGGATAAATTTAAATTTAAGTGTAATATCTAACTTCAAAAGTTTCCTAACTTTAAAGTGTCTGATTTCTTTCATGCAATCTCTACCATTAAGACCAACATTGTTAACTAAATTTAAATGATGACATGAAATGTTTACTGGACAGGCATCTCAATTGAACAAAATAATCTGGAGCAAGCAGCATATGGAATCTCTTTTGCAAGCATCACTCAATTATGTTCAGCTTTATAGTTCCTTCAAAACAACTAATGTTAGTCCAATGGTCATGTCAGGTCAAGATCAGAGATAAAATACAAATTCAAAGATTAATCAAAACACTAGAAAATTGAAGATTAAACAGAAACAGCCACAAAGTTCAATCTCTAATTTAAGCAACAAAGGCATAAACGTCAGTTCACAAGGAGAAGACGGTTAGAATCAGCTCATTACCGGAGGGCCATCGGGGGGCGCCTGAGGGATGAACTTACAATCACCGGAGCCATTAAAACACCAGCCATGATAAACACATTGCAATCTCCCCCATTGATCAATCCTTCCTTCAGACAACGGAGCCAATCTATGCGGACACAAATCATCAAACACTTTCCATGCACTTTCGTTCTTATCCCACCACACCACTACATCAATCCCCATTACCGTTTTCCCATGTGGTACCCTCTTATCGAGGTCACAAATCGGCATAATCGGGTACCATTGCGCATACCAATCGAATCTCTCCTCTCGCCGTTCACTCTCAGCCTCCACCTCAAAAGGATTGGCAGATTCTTCGGTTGAAATGGCGGATGATGTGATAGCACAAAGCTTGAATCTTCGACTGTGTTTGTTGATCGATGAAGAAGACGATGAGGAGAAAAGAGGAATCTGCAAACATTGATTCGGAAATTGGGGTTTGTTCAGTATGGCAGTGAAGTGAAATGGAGAAGAAGAGAGTTTGAGAACGTCCATGGCCGAAGCTTGAACTCCGAATGGAGGAAGTCGGATATGGGAAGTGCAGGGCTGTTAGAATTAATCGCATGGTTTCTAGAAAGAAGAAGATGATGAGTGTAGATTTTCAAAATTTTTTGTGGTCATGAACATGTCCAGCATTATTGAAGATTAAAAGAAATTTCACCTTGCAATTTGCACACATGGATTTGAGAGAATTTTGCCCTTTTTTCTAAATTTAAGAATTTTGCCCTCTACTTACCTAAATTTACAAATTTACCTTTACGTGACGTTTGGTCCATTGAGTGAAGATGATAAGTCATGTCTTTGTACGTTGGAGTTAGTAAATTTTTTTAAAGATAAGATGGAGTTAGTAAGTTTGTATTTGGGTATAGAGTTGTAAAATTGAATTCATCGTCAATTGAGAAAAGTACGATGAAGTAAGTTACTTGATAAATGTGAAAAGTAGAGACAAAAGGGAAGATGGAGTTTTTTAGTAAATGTGAAAAATATTTTAAAAAATGAAGTTACTCGATAAATGTGCAGTTTAATGATGTTTACTATTGAAGTTGAGTTGTTTATACCAACTTAATAAGTTTGGTGGGACAACCAGCCCTTTACTTTCATTTTCTCTCCTCCTTTCTCTTCTCGATTTTTTCCTTTTTCTTCCTTGTCAATCTTCCCGTCTCCCTCCTCGTCTCGATTTTTCTCTCCTCCTTTCTCTTCTCAATTTCTTTACTTCCTTTCTCTCCCTCGTCTACCCCATGGGTTTTCTTCTTCATGGCTTTGTGTCTTCTTCTTCATGGGTTAATCTTGTCTGTTTTGTGTTGCAATGCAAGAGTGAGAGGCACAAATTGTACTCACAATGTTATGTTTTGGTAATTTCACCTGAACACGATATTAGCAAATGGTCAAAATACCTCAATTTCAAAAAGTAGGCAAATTTCAAAAAAAAAAAAAAAAAAAAATGGATCAACCATCG
Source organism: Benincasa hispida (assembly GCF_027475165.1). Classification (NCBI taxonomy): domain Eukaryota; kingdom Viridiplantae; phylum Streptophyta; class Magnoliopsida; order Cucurbitales; family Cucurbitaceae; genus Benincasa; species Benincasa hispida. Next base: position 54,782,388 of record NC_143479.1, on the reverse strand, counting down.
GATGGACTTGAGGATTGACAACTTTAAAATAAAAGGAACTTAATATTTTCATTATACCAATTTAAATATTGAAATTTTGAAAGTGTATCAATTTACATTATACACCTAAATTTTGTGGTTGTATCAATTTAAACCATAAATTAATAATATTACCAATTTAAATATTGAACATTTGAAAGTGTATCAATTAACACAATTCTTCAGTCTTAGTTCGAAAAATATAGTATGCTACATATTATTTCAATTTAACTTCTAAATTGTTTATAAGTGAATCAATGTAATCCATTTATTAAGATTATATTTGAAAATCGTCAATGCATTCAATTCTTACACGTGAAGACTTCTTCAATTATCGGATTAATAAAACTATTATACCTCGAATTGGGGGACATGAATAAACCAAGATCACATTCGTATGAGGGATTTGAAACTGTGAAAATATGGTTGAAAAAGGCTTAAAAGAATTGAAATGAGCTACCTATACCAACAAGGTACACTTTCTTTTTCGATGACTCAATCGTAAGAACTTCAAAGTTAAGCATGTTTGGCTTGGAGTAATCTTATTTTGGGTGACCTCGTAAGGGATATAGGGAAATGTGGTAGCCTGACCTTGATAGTAAGGTTATATTTTAGGAGGACCCAGATTAAAGTTTTGAGTTATTTGAATATTTATTTTATTAAAGTTATTAATTTTACGAAACTTATTTGGTTTTAGTTAAATTTGCTAAAGGGTTTTGTTTCGAAATTAATGCATGCATGTAGTAATGACTATGTTAGCGGTCTTAGAAAGTCGGGTCGTTACAAAAAATAATAGACAATTAGAATTGATGCATGGAAAAATTAAAAAAAATAATTGAGAGTCTAAATTGATTCATTTATGAAACTTTATGAATTTAATGGATAAAATTATAAGTTTCACACGATATTTAAAAAAAAAAAAAAAAAAAAGGTAATGAGAGGGGTGAATTGATACACTTACAATAATTTAGGATTTAAATTCATACAATCCCAAATTTAAGTGGTGTAAATTAATATTTTCTCTAAAATAATTAAATTCCTCAACCCATTTAAAACAATTTATCTTAAAAATATTATTGAGCAAACATCAATTTTGAAGATTGTATTAATTTAAACTTTATCCTAAGTGTATCAATTTAAACTCTTTCGTAAGTTTATCGATTTAAATCTTCCATTATGTTTTATTTAGAAAAACATTGTGTGTAACTTATAGTTTTATCAATTAAATATTTAAACTTATATAAGCAGATTCTCAATTAAAATTTCATTGAAAATCGTCCATTCAGATTATAATTGTCCATTTTATTAAATCAACATTCAAGAAATCTACACATATATAAGAATTAATGCAATGGTGGTTTTTAAATATAATCATAATAAACGTTTTTAATCTATTCACATATAATGATTTGAAATTTTAATTGAAAAAATTAAATGTCTAGTACAATATTTTTCAAACTAAATTGGAGGAATGTGTAAATAGATACACTTACAATTATTAGTTGGAATTTAAATTGATACAACTCTCGAACTTTAGGAATGTATATTGAAATTTCCCTATTATCACAAATACATATATCAGCTTCTATACAATTACTATGTGTGTGTATGAGAGGGAGACAGGAAGAGAGCATGTATTCTATAAATATTTCAAGCTTGTGGTAATCCCAACAAAGGGCACTATGGTAGTTTCACCGAAGGGCATGATTGTAATCATGGAAATGGAAGTTTTTGTAAATGAAATGAGAAAGCCACCTTGAAGCAGCAAAGAAGAGTATAGCCATAGACACCATCAAAACTCTAGCAGCTCCTGATGCCAAACTTTGCTTTGTTGCTGCCAAAATTCCAAGTGAAGCAATGGACATAACCTGCAATACAACTTCTAGTGCATTGAGGACCTTATATGCCACCTTGCAACTGCTGCAGTTCACCACATGAGACCAGTACCTGAAAACATCCTCCCGCTTCAAATTTCGGTTTGTTCGTGTATGAAAATATCGATTAACATAAATGAAATAAAGAGAAAAAAACATAATAGGAAGGGAACTTGGTGGAGATGATAGGATGTGTATGAAGGATTCTCGGTAACGACCTTGAACTTAGAAAAATAGTTAGTTAAGGGATTGTTTTGTTTCATAGTTGTTCTCTAAAAGAGTGAGAATGAAAAGATAATTGTATAGACTCCGATACTTCTAAAGACTTGGTAGATTATATATGAAAAGAACCTAGATGCATCATGAATTGCACCTATCCTTTTGCAGCCCACCAAGTTGGTTCAATTACAGTTTGCCACGTGCAAATTCTTCTTTCTTCTTTTTCTTAAATATTTTTTTAGCCTTTTCTGCTGTGTGATTAGAATAGGCTGCAAAAAATGAGTGTGGTTCAAGATGCACTCAGGTATTGCCCATCATGTGCGTGAAAAATTAACTGCCTTGTGTTCTATTTACTGAGTTATTATTTTAGAAGTTGAAAAACGGCTTTTCAAAATACCCCAAACAGCACTTCAACCACACCAGTTAACAAAGAATAAGGATAACGGAAAGCAAAGAGGTCTTCATGTCTCTGATCGGAGCTAAAAGAAGCCGGTCAACTCTTGTAATGTTATTCACAACAAGTCAAGTTATGAAGAGTTTGTTTGGAATTACTTTCTAAGGGCTTGAAAACAAAGCACTTCAAATAAGTTCCAAGACTTTTTGCAAAATGGGACTCTAGTAGAAATGAATATATGTTGGATTGTGAGACCTAATTTATCTGTATTTTGACTAAACTTACGAGACAAACGTATTTGAAAATAAGACTCTCGTATGTCGTCGTCATCATCATCATCATCATTATTATTATTATACCTAAGATAGGCAATTCGTGGCCACCATATTTGAACCACGATCTCCTAAATATTGGAGTATCTAACTCGTACAATGAAATGAATGCATGAGTGTGCATGTAAATTGTAACATACCGAAGCCATGAATGAGTTACCTGTCCATCAGCTTTTTTTTTGGAGGCGATGGGGGAAGAATGCCACTGAACTTGCCTCTCCAGTCAACATGGCCATCAGAATATTTGTTCAACCACCTTCTCAAGGCAACCACTTTGGCGTCTGACTTGGTTGGTAGAAAACAAGCTTTCTGCCAATTCGAAGGGCCAACATCCAATATCTTCCTCTCCTATAAAAACGTACTCAAAATAATTATATGATGAATATGAATTCATAAAACCTCATATTTTCTGTTTTTTTTTCTCGCAATTTAATGTAGTAATCATTTAAGCTTAACAAGGAGTGCTCATTAGGTGCTGTACAAGAACAATTCCGTGAAAAGTTCATCCCAGAAGAGAGCAATGGTGATGACAAAGTTCCTCCAACAGCAGAACAAGAATGTAAAATGGAGGAAAGAGAAACAATGAAAACAAATTAAGGGTTCATTCATAACGTATCTTTTCCTTCATGTACAATAATGCGATCGCCATCACATATAATTAGGGTAAGCTTTGAGGTTCATTTCATCATATACAGATAGTAATTCCCTAAGGCCCCATTTCACAACTATTTGATTTTTGAAATTGAAGTTTATAAACTCTACTTCCATCTATAAGTTCATTTGTTTTGTTATCCAGTTTCTACCAACTATTGTGAAAAGTTTTGATATGTCCTTCGAAGAACTTGAAACAATGTGCTGAAAATATGATAGTCATTACCTCCACATGAAGAAGATACGAATCTGAATCTAAGACGAGGTTTTGTCCCAAATGGAACATCCACCTTGGAATAATTCGGTTAACCCATATGGCAAAATTTCTCAGAGGTATAAATATTACTCTGCTTTTACCCGGACTAATGGGAATACACATAAATACTACCATCGTCTTCCTCTGAGATGTGCTTGGGGTCACCTGATACAACCAAAGAAGAAATACAAATAATACCCAAAAGAGGAGAGAAATAAATCTAGATAATGCGAAAGAGTATCAAACTTTTCATCGCCAAAAGATGTATGCAAACTTGCAAAGGAGTTTCTAGATTTCATACCGGATTGTTTTCAGCCAATAAGAGAGTTCCATTGTCTTGATGTCTTGAATTTCTTTCCTTAGAAGGTAGATTAAAAGAAGTGTAGAGTACACAAGGTGCAACAAACTTGCTATTTCCCACTTCCTGATTACTGATGAAACCATGTACATCGAAGTCTCTCACAACTATTTCAATTGGTTTTCCTCCTTCTCTATCTGCTTTCCCTGTGAATTCCATAGATATTAGCCATCAGATCCAATTAAAGATGGGGTAAAAAAAATATTAAATAGTTTTTTTTCCACCCAAAAATACTCAACTGTTCTTGGTCTGTTGTCTTCCTATTATCCCATAATGAGCATATGGGACATGTGCAGGGTCCATAAGATTCTCAATCAAAACCTCATACCTGAAAGTGCAAAAAGACAGAGTAGTTCAGTAGACAGAGAGGTCTTCTCTATGCACTCGATCTCCTTCTTTCATGTCATCAATGTTATTGTTAACATATAGAATTCACTCTCTTTGGTTCAATATTTTACAATGAGGTCTACCTAACAGTAACAGTATTTAATTGTGAATGTTCAGTTAAGTAGCTGAGCCGTCTAGTTTTAGACCGTTCTTGGAAGAATAAGGTCATGATCTTTCTGTTCAATAGGATTCAGTCTTCTTCAACTGGAAAAAGGAAAAAGGGGAAAAACAGCACATTTTTTCTACACCACTCAGATCCACACGCCAAGTTTATCCACATCCAACATAACTGCCTTCATAACTCTACAACTATATTAACGAAGATTAAATAGAATGCAGAAACTAAAAACTGACAAATTGTCACTCCATACCCATACGGAAGATCTCTGTTAATGATTAACTTAGTATATGACGGATCGTCCAATTCGGGGATGTAAGGGGGTTTTTTCGTCACCATAATATCTTTATATTGGGGATCACTATTTGGCCAAAACCATAACATGTCATTCTGCACAATGCTAGGATAAACAGAAACACATGCCCTTTTGGATGTGTGAACCTGCAATATACCACAGGAAGAAAAATAGAAAACCTTGTCCAAATGGGAAATATTTAAAATTGGGCTAATATAACCATAATACCAAGTCTTTTAACTATCTTAGAATATGACTATATAGGTAGCTTATGAACACAATGGCACTTTCAATCGCAATATGTCAACAGATTCTGAAAAATGTTCATCAATAGAATCATATGCACTGAGGACAGAATTAGAATGTAAGTTTCGAATCTAAGTCATGTAGTAAGTTTTCAAAAAAGCTTTTCCATATTCTCTCATTTTCTCTCTGTACTCTGCTTTGCTATATCGTATCCTAGCCACCAAGTGCCTCTTTGCCACCTTCCTCGCCAACGGAGCAACCGCCGACATCTGCAACATCCACCAGTTCTGGAATTTCTTCAACATCATAGTCCCTCAAGGCTAAAACCCCTGTTTTTTTACCGACAAATCTCATCAACTCATCAACCTCCACCGGTAACTCCTCCCTCAAATCTTCCTCCCCACCACCAATTTCCCCCCAACCACACCCCACCCCCACCCACTCACTTTCGGATGTTCCAGTCGACCTTTCCCCACCAATCGATTGACAGTCTAAGATCATTATGCATACAACTTTCAGCATTCAAGAAAATTGTGTGTGATTACAGTAATATCCAATACGAAATGGATCCATTGAGAAAAGTTATATTCTTCTAATTTTCATTTAAGGAAATGATGATTCTAAATAAGCAGATTTTCTACTAATGTTTGTTCAATAGTCACGTAAGGTCACCGTCAGACACAAAATGGAATCACAATCCAAATTCTAGGATGTATTCAAAGCTCTATAAAAATTCAAGATTAAACAAAAACAGCCACAAAGTTCAATCGTCAACAAAGACAGTTGGAAGATGGTTAGAATCAGTACCGGAGGGCCGTCCGGGGGCGCCTGAGGGATGAACTTACAATCACCAGAGCCATTAAAGCACCAACCATGATAAACACATTGCAATCTCCCCCACCGATCAATCCTTCCTTCAGACAACGGAGCCAATCTATGCGGACACAAATCATCAAACACTTTCCACGCACTCTCGTTCTTATCCCACCACACCACCAAATCAATCCCCATTACCGTTTTCCCATGCGGCACCTTCTTATCGAGGTCACAAATCGGCAAGATCGGGTACCATTGCGCATACCAATCAAATCTCTCCTCTCGCTGTTCACTCTCGGCCTCCACTTCAAACGGATTCGCAGATTCTTCTGTTGAAATGGTGGTTGATTTGCTTGCACAGAGCTTGAATCTTCGATTGCGTCTGTTAACCGATGAAGAAAACGATGAGGAGAATAGAGGAATCTGCAAACATTGCTTCGGAAATTGGGATTTGTTCACTTTGGTAGTGAAGTGAAGTGGAGCAGAAGAGATTTTCAGAACGTTCATGGCCGAAGCTTTTCACCTGCATGAAATTATTTATATATATATAAAATTTTCGTCATGTTCATAAGTTTGAATCTTACAAAAAGGCTAAATTGACATTTTCCTTTTATAGTAAAAAAGAAGTTTGAAAGATGTAACATAAGTACAAGGAAAATAAAAACAATTTTCTTTTAAATGATTTTTTTAAATATTTTTTTTTCCATTCTAATTGCGGCACCCAAATATTGCTTGAGCTACATTTGAAATTCTACTAAATTGTCCAAAATTTGTCACTAATAAACTCTTTTTATTTCTGTTCTAAAATATTTTAATTCTTTTTTTTTATGAGTATGCAAGATGAGAATTTGAAGTTTCAATTTGTACTTTAAATATTTTGTTGTATCAAATGATTAACTATATTAATTTATACCATTCATTTTTCGTTTGAAAAATATAGTGTGGAATTTATAACTGATTCAATTAAACTCCTAAATTGTATAAGTAAATCAATCTAGACCGGTTTATTAAGGTTGCTTTTAAAAACTGTCAATGTATCGATTCTTACATGTGTGTGTTGATTTCTTCAAATGCCGAATTAACAAAATAAACTATTAGAATTTATGGTTTTAAAATGAAATCTTACCCCAAGAGTCCAAATTGACATGTTTATAAGTTTAGGGGTTTAATTGATAAAGTTATAAGTTTCACACGATGTTTATCCAAACAAGATATAATAAATGTTGTAAATTGATACACTTATAACTTTTTCGAATTTCCATAAAACTGAAACTTGGTTATTTTCATTGAGATTGACATTTGAAACCTTGAACCAAAGTACTTTGAATTAAAGTTATTTTGGTATTTATATTTTCAAAATATTCATATCAAATATCCATTTAATTCATGTAATGTAAAAGAGTAATCATTTTGATCCCTAAAAATGAAATAAACAGAAAAATGAAGTAATTAAAATTGAGCTAAGTTCACGTTGACAACTTGAAACTTTTTTTTTTCTTTTTTTAGTCATTTTGGTTAAGTTATTATACTCTCTCTTAAAAGGAAAAAGAAATTAGTGCTGATAATTCCACATTAGAGAAACATAGCGATCTCACATAGTTTATAACTTTGATGAACCTGTTGTTAATTAGTTTAAACAATACTTAAGATACACCTAAATATTATACTCCTTTTTTACATAAAAAATATTTGTAAATCTTTTTTAATATTAAAATAAAAATTAATACGTGTCAATTTTTTATTCGTGCAACGTGGACAAGATAGCTGCACTAAGTTTTTTTCGAGTTAGTTTTAAGATAGAATACAAAAAGGTTCAAATTCCACCCTGTCACCATTATTAAACTAAAAAAAAATGGGGAAAAAACGGATCATATCAAATCAAAATCAAATCGCGTCTTGCAAGTTGCACGTAGAAGATCTGTTTTGAATTAAAATATTAGACCACGTGAAATTGGTCGCCTGTTAAAAGTACCATTTTTCTTCAAATACTTTTAAAATACACTATCTTTAATTATAAGAAAATTATTATTTTTAGTTCAACAACAACGGTGGTAATAGAAGATCAAATCTCCATGATCTTTAGAGAAAAATGTCGTATTAATTATCATAGAATTAAGCTCATATAGATGGAAAAAACATACATTTTTAGTCCTTAGATTTTGAGTCTTTCATTTGGTCTCTAGATTTTAACATGTTGAACTTTAGTTATTAAATTTTGAGTTTGATTCAATTTCTCTGGATTTCGAAATGTTACAATTTTGCCTTTGAGTTTTAGTTCAAAGGTTTCAAGATTTACACATTTAATCTCAATTTTTTTTCACTAAATACTCACTTTAGTCTTTGGCGTTAACGTCTATTAATTAATTTAAAATAATTCTGATGTAAAATTTTAAAATCACTTTTAAAAGTGATGAAAAAATAGTAAAACTTAATTAACTATGATTATTTTAATTCTTAAAATTAATTAATAGACATTAACATTAAAGAGCGAAAGTAAGTATTTAGTGAAAAATCAAGGTTAAAAGTATAAATCTTAAAATTTAGGGACCAAATTAAAAAAAAAAAATCTTAAATATCAAATGGTAAAATTGTAACATTTTGAAACCTAGGGACACAATTGAAATCAAACTCAAAGTTTAAGGATTCAAAATGTAACATTTCAAATCTAGGACCAAATAAAAACTGGACAAAAAAATCTAAGGACAATAGATGCATTTTTCCAAAATACAATACTATTGTAAAATTGAGGAGCATAATAAGAACTTGAATATGGAGAAAATATAATATAGTAATAATAAATAAATAAAATTTAGCAAAGTATAAGAAATTATTTAAATAGAAAATATGGAAATTGAAAATTTAAAGTGGATTTTCTCACAAATGTATGTGTCGACAAAATCCACAAATAACCACTTATTTATGGGATTTTGGCAAGTAGGATGTGACACACTTGGACACTAAGCATGGGTTGTTGTATGACACATGGTTAACACATGGGGTAATTGAGAAGTGACACTTGGTATTTGGACACTAAGCATGAACATCTAATTTACACATATTTTATGATATTTGTATAGATGTCCATTATATATATGAAATATGCCTCATTAAAACTTTACTAGGAAAAACTTAATGGAAAGAAAACCCTAGTGAAGGAAAAAAGTACATTTTCATATAATTTATACTCCTAAAAGAATACAATATATTTGCTTCCATTAATGAAAACATCACTTAAGATCTCTGAGTCGCTACGTTCTAATGTTATGCACCGATTTTTTAAAAGTTGCAGTTGATAATGATTTTGTAAATAAGTCTCTCAGGTTATTCTTCGAACAAATTTGTTATACAGTGATATCGCCATTTTCTTCAAGATCATGAGTATAGTGAAATATGATTTGTTCTATCTCTTTTAATATTTCCTTTGATTTGGACTATGTATGTTATGTTGTCTTCGTATAATATTGTTGGAAGATTTTTACTAGAAGACAAACCACATGTTCCATGAATGTGTTGATTCATTGATCTTAGCCATACACATTCTTGACTTGCCTTGTGAATTACAAGAATTTTAACATAATTTGAGGAAGTAGTTGTTATGGTCTCACTGATCGTCATGATATAACAGTTCTTCCATGTGTGAATAGATAACCTATTTGAGATCTAGCATTGTGTGGATTAGATAAATATCCAGAATCTGCATAAGCAATAAATCAAATTTTAATATATTTGAATAAAATAAACTCATATCAATCGATCCTCAGAGATAAATATATATATATATATATATGCTTAATTCCATTCCTACGCCTTTTCGTTGGAGAATAACTGTATCTAGCTAATAAATTTATTGAAAATGCAATATCTGGTTTTGTATTATTAGTAAGATACATAAGTGCATCAATTGCATTAAGATATGGTATTTTAGGACTAAGAATCTTTTCATTATCATCTCAAGGTCAAAATATATTTTTCTTTACATCTAGTGAACGAACATCCATTAGAATGTTCAATGGATGTGTTTTGTCCATATAGATACTTTTCAAAACTTTTCCTGTATAAGTTGACTGATGAACAAATATCTCATCTGCTAAATGCTCAATTTGCAAGCCAAAGCGAAATTTTGTTTTTTTGAGTTTTTGAGTTTAAATTATTTCTTAAGATATTCTATTGCCTTTAAAAGCTCTTTGGGAGTTCCAATTATATTTAAATCATCAACATATATAGTTATAACAGCAAATTTTGACTGTGATTTATTTATTAAAAAACACGGATATATTGGATTATTTTGATATCATTCTTTCAACAAATATCTACTCAGGCGATTGTATCACATTCGTCTTGATTGTTTCAATCCATATAGTGACTTATGTAACTTGATTTATATATTTTAGGTATCTTAAATCCTTCTGGGATTTTCATATAACTGTCATTATCAAGAGATCCATATAAATATATTGTGACTACATCCATAAGATGCATGTTCAGACTTTCATACACAGTCAGACCAAGTAAATATCTTAGTGTAATTGCATCCACCACCGGAGAATATGTCTCCTCATAATCAATGTCAGGTTTTTGTGAAAAACCTTGTGCAACTAGTCTTGCTTTATATCTTGTGACCACATTATTTTTATTTCTTTTTCTAAAAAAATACCTATTTTTATCTCACAGGCTCAACACTTCTGATGCTCGGACTACTGGTCCAAAAACCTGATATTTTGAAAGTAGTTTAATTCTATCCCGATTGCTTCCTCCCACTGAAGCCAATTTCTATGTCAACATTCTTCAACTAATTTTGGTTCAAAATCCTCGCTTCTTGATATGATATCAAGAGCAACATTATACGCAAAAATGTTGTCAATAGCTACATTAGTTCGGTTCAGTCTATTTCCTGTTATGACATAGTTTATTGAAATTTCATTATTATCTTTAGATATTTCACCTTCTTCATTAGTCATGTCAAAGATTTTTTTTTATGGGTATTTATATCCTCAATCAAGCCTTTTTCTACTATTGACTAATTTTCTTTTTTAAGATTTTTATCTTTTAGACCCACTAGTCTACAACGCTTCTAGCGTGTCCAAACTCATTAGTGACAACTTGTTGTGTTGGGATATCAATTTTCGATGGAACATTTGCCTTAGTTACTTTCTTTACATCGATAAATGCATCTGGTAACTGATTTGTTATATTATGCAAATGAATTATTTTCTGAACTTCAAATTCACATTCATCTGTACAAAGATCTAAATGAGATAATAACGATGTATTTCATGTAATTTCTTTTCTCAACTTCTTAATTTCTCCCCCTAATGTTGGAAAATTTGTCTCATTAAAATGACAATCAACAAACCGTGCAGTAAATATATCACTCATTAAGGGTTCAAGATATTTAATAATTGATGGGGAATCATATCCAACATATATTCCTAACCTCCTTTGAAGACTCATCTTAGTATGTTGTGGTGGAGAATTGGAACATATATTGCACATCCCAAAGTTCTCATATGAGAAATATTTTTCTCATGGTCATAAGCTAATTGTATTAATGAATACTTATGATAAGCTACTGGCCTAATACGTACAATGTTGTGATTGGTGTCCTAATTCTCCCAGAGTCTCGTTGTTTGTAATGATACACATTGTTTAATGAATAAAATAATTGTTATTTCATTCTGGCATTTACTCATATCCAATAAACAAAGCTCCTTGGTTATTTTATGTAAACTTAAGCATGTATATGTGATATACAAGTGGATCATGACATAAGTGATAACCTAAATAGGTTTACAATGTAAGGATTAAGATGGGATACCTGATCCTGGTGACACTACGGATACGACCCGCTTTGTAGAGGTTTGCAAGTGTTTTAAACTACTACAGATGGTAGATCTGGACCATTCATGTGGAGACGTGCAAGCGGGGGTGTCCTATACAAAGAGTTTGTATAGGACTGGACCATGAAATGACTAGACTCTGTATATAACGCCGTTGATACTAGAGACTTACATCTCACCTAAACGACCATAGGTGACACGACCTCAATCCTGAGTGTTCTGGAAACTCTTGCCTTTGAAGGCGGTCCTTTGATTAGTATGAGTGAGAGTGGCTAGATTGTCAACTCAACATGCCTACCTTTTTGGGGACTTGTCTGATTTGGGAGCTGGGAACTCAATCCACAAAATGAAATTCACTTCTTTCCCGAAGCAGAGATATGTAGAGAGATTACTCCCTTAAGGGCTGATTCTGGGGCTTGAACATAGTAGCCACAACTTCTCTTTGGAAGAGAGAACTCAGTCATAGTAGGACTATGACTTATATTCATTAGAGGGATCAGTAGTACTTAAGGAGTTAGATGTAACTACAGGGGCATAACAGTTATTGGCCGAGTTGTACTTACGAGCAATCTGTGAAGGGTTATCGCACTACTTATTGGTTAAGATGGACACATAATATATTTGTGGTAAAGAGAGTTCAGTTGTCGGTCTTTAGTGGAGTGCCTGACAGTTAACGGATGGTGGATCCCGTGACTAAAGAGTTTATTCAGTTATTCACGTACCGTTGGAGCTTCGAGTTAGAGGTCCATAAGGTCCCATTGGTAGCTCAATGAGTTTAGTTGAGGATTAGTTCTTGGTGTTAATTTGAAATGTTCAAATTGACAAGAGATAATTCAATTATATATTATATGATCGGTTTGATGTATGAGATACATCTAGTGGAGGATTAATATAATTAATGTAAATGAGATTTACATTAAGTACCATGGAATAGAAAAAAATCTATGGTTTATATGTTTCATGAGATGAAATATTAAAACTATAGATTATAAATATAGTATGATAAATTGGTTATCATTTATATTTATAATAATATTAATTATTGGATAATTAAATCTTATCTTTTTCTTTAATAACCAATTGAGTGGGAGGTTATTGGTGGTTTCATGATAACCGTGAGATAAAAGGAAAAATGTTTTCCTAATTTGAGTAATGTAAAATTTGAGATTTTTCTCTCTCGGGATCTCACGGAAGTTGTCAAGTAAATAAGATTTACTAAGCGATAACTTGGAGCAAGCTAAATGATCGTATAGTGTTTGTAGGCAAAAGACACGCAACTAAGTGAAAAGCTAAACGATCGCTTAGCTTTTGCTAGACGATTGACATCGACCTATACGATAGGTTCAGTCTTCTCCTACTTGCTCAATCGTTTACATGTTTGTTGTTTCCTCTGTCTTCTACCTCAAACCAAGTCTAGAGCCCACCTTCTTGATTCTCACACCGAGAATACCAAAGTAGCCTTCTTGGCGGTTTCATACTCAACTTGACACGTTCGAGATCCTGTGAAGGTTGTTCTTGCTGTTGGGGTGTTCATGACCGAGGAAATCACTGAGTTCGAGTGCGCGATGTTCATGCAGTGCAGCAGTCGCATTGGACGAGCGTTCGAGGTTGTTGTGTTGCTGTGTTCGAGCGTTCGTGATCAAGGAGCTTGGCGATGAGTCTACAAATGTGTGTAGCGTTCTCCTTGATTATTTGTATTATCATGCTATAATTTTTGTAATTCATAACCATTTGTTTGTGTTTATGACTGTAATTGTAAAGTTCATATATGATTGTAATTTGGAATGAACTTTCCGCTGCTCATGGAAATCCTCGTGCACGATTTTCTTCAATTAGTATCAGAATCAGGTTGTTCTGATATTCCAAATTACAAGTCTGTTTTGAATTTCATTTTACAGTCTTAGTCTGTTTCTGCATTTATGTTTAATTGTTAAGTGCATTTGTAGATGGAGTTGATGAATATTTCGGGTTTAATTTTTATTAGTTAAATCTTTCTTAAATTAAAAAGTGTTAATTTGTAAGGGCCCCTGTGTTTTGGGCATAATTAACTTGCAATTGATTATGTAATTCAAAGAGTTTGAGTTAGTCGAGTCGTTCGGATGAAGTTTCGAAGTATGGAGATGCGGTTTTCAACGAGGTAGAAGACCAAGCGTTGGTCGTATCGTGTAGCCTAAGGTAAACGATCGTTGGAATTTATCTAAGCGATCGTGTAGATTTTTCTATACGATCGTCTAGTATTTACTAAACAATCGTTTAGCTAATGCTAAGCGATGGGGTAAATCGTTTACTCTATCGCGTAGCATTGGTTGCCCAATCGCGTAGGCACGGGAGGTAGACAATCGTAGTGGGAGCATGTGATGCTCATCGTTTAGTAAAAGGCGCACGCTAGACGATTGTGTAGTTAACAAGCCTCATCACTTAGTTACTACCTACACAATTGCACGTATACGTTACGAAGGTACTAGCTAAGCGATCGTTTAGGCGATGGTGATTTGCTGTATCGAAGTCATTTAAACGATCGCAAAAGGTGTGCCTTGTGCGGGGCGCGCTAAGCGATCGCATACCTTAAGCTTTATCACTTAGTAAAAGGTACACGATCGTGTAGTATTTGCTAAATGATCGTTTAACTCTGGGAGCATTGGTAAGAGATAGAACAAAGCATATGTTTTATCGTGTAGACAATCGCGGGGAGTTTAGTACACGATGGTTGGAGACGCGTTGCTTCACCTGGACGATTCAAGACTTGATTCACCTGGTTTTTAAGGCAATTTGTGTTTTTAAGGCAATTTTACCTGGTTCATTAACATTTATTTTTATACATGTGATATATGGTGCTTACATGCCAAAGTGTTTGACATATAGTTTAAAACCCACCTTAGGTTGTGCAATTATTCATGCACATGTATTATAAATGTTATAATCGAACATGAAGAAATTACTTGAAAGCATGCACATGCATCATGAAATATAAGAGTTATATTTTGCATGCAGTGAGAATTATCATGCATCATCCTTTTGTTATATATGTTATAGTCTAAGGGTGAATGGAAGCATGTTTTGCTTGTTTCATTGTTGTTTTGTATAAGTGCTATATAAAAGAAGTAGCAATGAATGGACAATGCATTGAGCATGACACTTAGGCTGTTTATAAGCGTTATGAAAGTCTTGCATGTGTTAGCTTAGCATTGTGGTTATGATTTCCGTTTATAAGTGTTATAAAGGCAATTAGACCTAAAATCAATAAGAAAGAGTTGCATGCGGACTTAGGGTGAACTCAAGTTTTTTAAAAAGGGTTTTAAAATTGCATTGAGCTAAACCTAAGTTCAAGTGGTTCTAAAGAGTTTAGTAACCTAGATTAATCTTTTAAAATTGGTTTAATATGATTAAATTGGTTGGCATAAAAGATTAAATTTGATGTAAATCTATCTATAAAGGACCTCTGTCTAAGGCAGGTTCTGGCTAGGTTGGGGTTCTTAAGTTGACGGAAACGTAACACCCCTACCTGGGAACCTACCTGGAAAGGTGAATTAGATAGATTTTCAATAAGCATGCGACAATTTGGTTAAAGATCCGTTAAAGAGTTTAATATATGATGATCAAAAGTTGTTTAACTATTCAAGGTAAAAGTTACTCTTGGGCAAACCTAAAAGTCACTTAGTTAAAATCCTTGACCGTGTTTTTTCTAAGTAAGCTAAACCCTAGGTTATAAAATACTCAGTGGGAGGAAGAGACATATCTGATATGTCTATAATTTCACCCACGTTTCTCCCTATATGTTTAC
This sequence comes from Benincasa hispida, assembly GCF_027475165.1. Taxonomy (NCBI): domain Eukaryota; kingdom Viridiplantae; phylum Streptophyta; class Magnoliopsida; order Cucurbitales; family Cucurbitaceae; genus Benincasa; species Benincasa hispida. Next base: position 54,766,806 of record NC_143479.1, on the reverse strand, counting down.
ACCATGAGATTCATGTTTGGCCTCGTGGTGTCCTGGGAGCATCCCTCTTCGGATGATGTTTGCATGAGTCAATATCAAGGTGGATGGAGAGAGTGTCTATAATAAGTGGGTGAAGGGTTTGTGTCAACATGTGCTATGGTCTCTGTCATTGGTTCACACTGTGAGATCATTCTATACTTCCTCGTGGCGCCCTGGGAGCGTCCCCCTTCGGATGGGTTCTGTGCAGTTGGTCAAGATCAAGGTGAACTCCAGAAATGGATAGGGTCGCTTTAGGTTTTGCCCCAATCAGATTTTTTTCTCTTCGGATTGGATTTTTGGAGTGGATCTCTAGGGCCTAAAATGGTGGGTAACACTTACAATAGATTGTTAAGTAAGTTTGTAACACCCCGTATTTTTTCTTTAGTATTGAGATAATTTCAGTAATTTTGTTAATGGAGGGCATTTTTGAAATTTTGGAGTTCAAGTGCAAGTGCGGGAATTTAATTTTTGACCTTACAAAATTATTCAATTTAGAAATTAATGGCATGAATTAATTTCACTTTTTGGGAAAGAAAGAAGTTAAAAAAATAAAGTGGAATAAGGAAAGGAATAAAATAAAGTTTATTTTATTTCCTTTTTAAATTTTAAGTCTTATTATTATTATTTATTATTATTTTTTATAAAAACAAACTTTTCTTCTTCTTTTTCTTTCTCACCATGCGCCCCTCCAACTCCCCCCCTCCTCTTTGAGAAAACCCTAGCCGCCGTTGAATCCCAGCCGCCCGCCGTACTCCGCCTGACCAGATCGCCAGTCGCACGCTGCAAATCTGCCCAGCCGCCCGAAGACCCACCTCGTCGCACACCGATCTCCATTCTCCGTCTGCCACCCAAAGACCCACCTCTAGGTTAGTCATTGTCCCTACCTCCTCGCGTCGATGGTCTGAGCCATACGCACAAGGTCTCTCCCCAGTCGCTCGTCGTCGCTGTCGGAGTGCCGCTCGTTCGCCCGTGGGTCGTCGCCGCTTAGATCGGCGGCAGCGAACTCGAGTCCTCAGCCACCGTGAAGCCATCGACGCCCAGCCTCGAGTTTTGCAGTCATCGAGTTTTCTAGTAGTCAATGATGTCAGAACTTTGGAGTTAGTGTTTGATCGGAGTTTGGATTAGAGATTGGGTCGTTCCGAGTCACTGTCAAGCAAGGATTGTGAGCAATTGGATTGGAGTTTAATTTTGATTTTCACTATAGAGTTCGATTCAAGATTCTTTAAGCAAGGAAGGGAATAAATTTGTTTCAATTGAGCTCAAACTCTGAGGTAAGTAATCTTACTACTGGAATCGCCTTTGTGCCGATAAATTTATGATTTATGTTGGGGATTGTAAGACTAGTTACCAGAATAATTTTGACTGTTCTGAGATTTAATGGACTGTTTAGAAAAGATATATGAGCATGTGATAATATGTCTGAAGCATGTTAATGTATGAGCATGATTTAGGATTTTATGAGATATATTAAAAGGACGATCGAGCATGACCCTAAATTATGAGTTAAGCGACACTACTACGAGAATATCTTAAAGTTAGGTGAAAGTTGGAGCATTTTGTTGATGTGTTTATTTATGTGATTTATTATGAACGTGTGTAAGCTATATGATGTATTATGAAATTTCAAAGTTTGATTATTTACATGAGTTAGTACATGAAAGTGATGTACTAAAGTGGATCCATTAATACTATATTAATTACGTATGTTGAGGTTAATTAACATGATCAAGACCTTGATCAGGAGATTTTAGAGAATTCATGATTATGTGAACGTTATATGTAATATGAAGTTAGATGCAATATATTTTCTTTTCCAAACTATGTGACTACATGAAAGTGATGCACGTCCAAGGGTGCTAGTACATGAAAGAGATGTACTAGGGCTGGCTTGTATGAAAGTGATAAATACCTAGAGGGTACTGGGGTGTACGAAAGAGGTACATACTCAGTGGGTTATGTGTATACGAAAGAAGTGTATACATAACCATGTGTATTAAAGAGGCACGCATCCCTACATTTATAGAGAGGATCTCGGGTGTACGAAAGAGTTACATACTCAGTGGGTTATGTATATACGAAAGAGGTATATACTTAACCAGGTGTACGAAAAAGGTACACATTAAGTTGGTTATGTGTATACGTAATCATGTGTACGAAAGAGGTACATTAAGTGGGTTATGTGTATACAAAAGAGGTGTATGCATAACCATGCGTATGTAAGAGATTGTGTTTCCTTCGGGATTCACCAGAGGTTGTGTATCCTACGGAACTTACTAGAGGTAGTGGGCATACTTAACTACAGTAGGATAGAAATAAGTTTTTCATGTATGTATGTGTCCCATGAGGACTAGAGCAGTTTATATGTTCCGCTAGAGGTAGGCATCTAGAGGACATAGATGCCTAGCCTGACCCCAGTAGTGGGGTTACTTACTGAGTATTTTATACTCACCATTTCTTATGTTTATGTTTCAGGTAAGAGTAGGGACGTGCCGGCGAATGACAAGCAGAATTCGTAAACGAGCTAGTAGGACCAGTTTTATGCTTCCGCTCATGAGATTTAAACTTTTTTTCATATTTTTCTTAGCTTTCAGTGTTGATGTTTAAAACTTACTATTAAGAATCACTTCCAAATTTATTTATTATCATTTATGATTTATGGGTACCCTACCGTTGTTTTTAATATTTCAAATTAAATGTAAAGTCTCTTAAATTTACCTTATTTAATTAGCATTTCTTTCACTATAACAGAGTATCGTTTTAAGTTCCATACATGCATGTATTTAGTAACGACCTAACTTAAGTCCTAGGTGTCGGGTCATTACAAAGTTAATGATCTCTTGGCAGACTATCCATCATATCCATCATAAATGCAAAGTTCTCAATCAATGATGGATAGTCATTATAGGAGTAAGAGTTGTTTTGGAATTAATGACTGGTTGAGAACTTCTCAATTCAGAGGAGGAATAATTGACCTCCCTTCGGCAGCTTTTGTCCTAAACCTTTGAAGCGTCATTGAAAAACTAGATGTCACATGAGGTTTCATATTAGTTTTGCTAAAACCTTATTGGATGTTGTTTAGTTTTTACAACAAGTATTTGCTAAAAACCTAACGTAGGTCAATGTGTTTTTCTTTCTAGCAACTCGTTAATATCTCTGTTTAGTGCTTTTAATATGACCGGCTACATACAGTGGAAAGAATCGTGTGAAACGTATATCATGGAAAACGACCTCGTATTTGTCATGGTTGAGGAGTGTCCTCAAGACTCGACCCTTGATGCACCACGAAGTGTTTGCAATGCATAGAGGTATGGATGAAGGCTAATTCGTTGGCCCGACTTCACATTTTGGCTAACATACTTGATGTTTTGGTCAAAAGGGTTGAAAGCATGATCATTGCACGCGAGATCATGGACTCATTGCAAGATTTATATGAACGTCAGTTCTTACTTTTCAAGCATAAAGGGATGGATGACAAAACCATCAGTATCGGTTTTTCTGACGCTGATCTCACTACTCTCCAAAAGAGGAGACAAGACAGTAAATATGATTTATTGGTCTTGGAGACGTGTTTGGTAGAGAATGATGATTCTGCTTGGACCCTTAATTCAAGTGCTACCAATTATTTCAGTTCCTCTTACCAAGGATTCAGTTCCTGGAAAACGTTGCCACAGGGAGAGATGACTCTACGAGTCGGTACTGGTGAGGTTGTTTCAGTTGTTGCTGTAGGCGGGCTGAAGTTATTTGTCGACAAGAAACGTTATCTATTACAAGATAATGTTTTTGTAGTTCCTTATATTAAGAGGAACTTAATCTTGATTTCTTGTCTCATTGAACAAGGGTATACCGTCTCCTTTTCTGAGAATAAAGTGTTTATTTTCAAGAATAGAATGGAAATTGGTTATGGTTCTAGTCATAAAAGCCTTGTTTAACACTAAAATGTTCAGTACGACAACAACAACTAAAAGACCAAAGATTTCTCCTAAGGAAAATGCCCATCTTTAGTATCTAAGGTTAGGTCACATCAACCTCAATAAGATTGAGAAGTTGGTGAAAAGTGGACTTCTAAAGAGTTTAGAAGAAAACTCATTGCTGGCATGCGAATCATGCCTCGAAGACAAAATGACCAAACAACCTTTTACTGGAAAAGGTTACAGAGCCAAGGAAGCCTTGGAGCTTATACATTCAGACCTCTGTGGTCCGATGAATGTTAGAACTCAGAGTGGGTATGAATATTTCATCTCTTTCATAGATGATTATTCAAGGTTCAGGTATCTCTACCTAATACAACGTAAGTTTGAAGCCCTTGACAAGTTCAAGGAGTATAAGGCTGAAGTTGAAAACTTGTTAGGTAAGAAGATAAAAACACTATGATCTGATCGTGGTGGAGAGTATATAGACCTCCAATTCCAGAACTATATGATAGAACATAGGATTGCGTCCCAACTCTCGGCCCCTGGTACACCTCAGCAAAATGGTGTATCAGAAAAGAGAAACAAAACCTTGTTGGAAATGGTTCGGTCTATGATGAGTTATGTTCATCTTCCAAACTCGTTTTGGGGTTTTTCGGTGGAGACTGCGTATTATATCTTGAACAACGTTCCCTAAAAAAATATTTCTGAAATACCTTTTGAGTTGTGGAGAGGCTGTAAAAGTAGTTTACGCCACTTGAGGATTTGGGACTGTCCGACACATGTGCCTCTTTGTAGGTTACCCCAAGTAAACAAAAACGAAGTGTTTGAAGGTTTGCCTCTTTGTAGGCTACCCCAAGTAAACGAGAGGTGGATACTTCTATGATCCGAGTGAGAACGAAGTGTTTGTTTCTACAAATGCTATCTTCTTGGAAGAAGACCACATGAGGTATTATAAGCCACGAAGTAAGCTCATTTTGCATGAGATCTCTAGTGAGACTGAGACTGATGAGGGTCCAACAAGAGTTGTTGAACAGGCCAACAGACAAGAGTTATTGAGGTCGAAACATCTAGTCAACTAGCTCAAGATTTGAGACTTCCTCGACGTAGTGAGAGAGTTATGAACCCACCGGATCGCTACATGGGTTTGACTAAAGCCCAAAACGTCATTACGAATGATGGGGTCGAGAATCCATTGTCTTTCAAGAAAGCAATGGAGGATATTGACAAAGATGAATGGGTTAAAGCCATGAACCAAGACATGAAGTCTATGTACTTCAATAACATTCGAGAGCTTGTTGATCCACCTGATAGGGTAAGACTTATTAGGTGTAAGTGGATCTATAAGCGAAAAAGAGGTGTAGATTGAAAGGTGCAAACCTTTAAGGCTAGACTCGTGGCAAAAGGTTATACCCAGGTTGAAGGAGTTGACTATGAGGAAACTTTCTCACCTGTTGTCATGCTCAAGTCTATCCAGATTCTCTTATCTATAGCCACATTTTATGATTATGAAATATGGCAAGTAGACGTCAAGACTGCCTTTCTTAATGGTAATCTTGAGGAGACCATCTATATGACTCAACCAGAGGGGTTCATAGTTCTAGATTAAGAGCCAAGAGTTTGCAAGCTTAATAGGTCCATTTATGGGTTGAAACAAACATCTAGATCTTGGAACATCAAAATTGACACCGCTGTCAAGTCATTTGGCTTTGATCAGAACATTGATGAGCCTTGTGTTTATAAAAAGATCATCAACAGCTCAGTAGTTTTCCTGGTACTGTATGTGGATGATATCCTACTCATTGGGAATGATGTAGGGTATCTAACTGACATTAAGAAATGGCTAGTTGCCCAGTTTCTAATGAAAGATTTGGGTGAGGTATAGTATGTTCTAGGGATCCAGATCATTTGGGATTGTAAGAACAGACGGTTAGCCCTATCTCAAGCATCATACATTGATCAAATGTTGATCAGATACAGGATGCAGGATTCAAAGAGGGGTTTATTACCCTTCAGGCATGGAATCGTTTTTTCTAGGATCAATGTCCTAAGAAACCTCAGGAGGTTGAGAAGATGAGACGGATTCCCTATGCTTCTTCTGTAGGAAGCTTGATGTATGCAACGTTGTGTACCAGACCCGACATTTGCTATGTAGTAGGGATTGTCAGTCGGTATCAGTCCAATCTAGGATTTGATCACTGAACGGTGGTCAAGACGATCCTCAAGTATCTTCGGAGAATGAGGGATTACATGCTCGTGTATGGAGATAAGGATCTGATCCTTACAGAACACACAGGCTCTGACTTTCAGACCAATAGAGATTCTCGTAAATCGACATCGGGGTCCGTTTTCACTCTGAATGGAGGGGTTATAGTGTGACGAAGCATCAAGCAAGAATGCATCGCGGATTCCATAACAGCTAAGAAGGCTTTTTGGTTGAGGAAATTCCTTTTAGATTTGAAAGTTGTTCCAAATATGGATTTGCCTATCACTCTGTATTGTGATAACAGCGGGCCAGTGACAAGTTCGAAGGAGCCTCGAAGTCATCATCAAGGTAAGCACATCGAATGAAAATATCATCTGATCAAGGAGATTGTGCATCGCGGTGATGTAATAGTCACGAAGATCGCATCAGCGCACAACGTTGTTGATCCCTTTACAAAGGCCCTCACGGCTAAAGTGTTAGGTCACCTGGAGAGTCTAGGTCTGCGGGACATGTGACATCTTGTCTAGGGCAAGTGGGAGATGATACTGGGGTATGCCTTAGTTTATTGTATATTGTACATAGTTCATATTTCATTGTACATTAGTCTCTCGAGGCATTAGGAAAAGTGAGAGGTTGTTGGGATTGGTGTCCTAATCTCCCAGAGTCTCGTTGTTTGTAATGATACATATTGTTTGATGAATAAAATAACTGTTATTTCATTCTGGCATTTACTCATATCCAATAAACAAAGCTCCTTGGTTATCTTATGTAAACTTAAGCATGTATATGTGATATACAAGTGAATCATGACTTAAGTGATAACATAAATAGGCCTATAGTATAAGGATTAAGGTGGGATACCTGATCCTGGTGACACTACGGATACAGCCCGCTTTGTAGAGATTTGCAAGTGTTGTAAACTACACAGATAGTAGATCCTGACCATTCATGTGAAGACGTACGAGCGGGGGTATCCTATACAAAGAGTTTGTATAAGACTGGACCACAAGATGACAGACTCAATATATAACGCCGTTAATACTAGAGACTTACATCTCACCTAAACGACCATAGGTGACACGACCTCAATCCTGAGTGTTTTGGGAACTCTTGCCTTTGAGGGCGGTTCTTTGATTAGTATGGGTGAGAGTGACTAGATTGTTAACTCAACATGCCTACTTTTTGGGAACTTGTCTAATCTGGGAGCTGGGAACTCAATCCACACGTTGGAATTCACTCCTTTCCTGAAACAAGGATAAGTAGAGAGATTTCTCCCTTAAGGGCAAATTCCGGGGCTTGAACATAGTGGCTACAACTTCTCTTTGGAAAAGAGGACTCAATCATAGTAGGACTATGACTTATGTTCATTAGAGGGATCAGTGGTACTTAAGGAGTCAGATGCAACTACAGGGGCATAACGGTTATTGGCCGAGTTATACTTACGAGCAATCTATGAAGGGTTGTCGCACTGCTGATTGGTTAAGATGGACACATAATACATCTGTGGTAAGGAGAGTTCAGCTGTCGATCTTTAGTGGAGTGCCTGGTAGTTAACGGATGGTGGATCCCGTGACTAAAGAGTTTAGTCAGTTATTCATGTACCATTAGAGCTTCAAGTTACAGGTTCATAAGGTCCCATTGATAGCTCAATGGATTCAGTTGAGGACCAGTTCTTTGTGTTGATTTCAAATGTTCAAATTCACAAGAGGTAATTTGATTATATATGATACGATCGGTTTGATGTATGAGATACATCTAGTGGAGGATTAATGTAAATGAGATTTACATTAAGTACCATGGAATAGAAAAAGAGCTATGGTTTATATGTTTCATGAGATGAAATATTAAAACTATAGGTTATAAATATAGTATGATAAGTTGGTTATCATTTATATTTATAATAATATTATTTATTGGGTAATTAAATATTTTTCTCTAATAACCAATTAAGTGGGAGGTTATTGGTGGTTTCATGATAATCGTGAGATAAAAGGAAAATTGTTTTCCTAATTTGAGTAATGTAAATTTTGGATCTCACGGAAGTTGCCAAGTAAATAAGATTTACCAAACGACACTTGAAGTGAGCTAAACGATCGTGTAGTGTTTGTAGGTGATAGACACGCAGCTAAGCAATAAGCTAAATGATCACTTAGTTATTGCTAGACGATCGTTTAGCTATTGCTAGACGATCGCTTAGCTTTTGCTAGATGATTAGGCATCAACCTATACAACAGGTTCAGCCTTCTCCCACTTGTTTTATCGTTTATACGATTGTTGTTTCCTCTGTCTTTTGCCTCAAACCAAGTCCACACAGAGCCCACCCTCTGGATTCTCACACTAAGAATACCAAGGTAGCCTTCTTGGTAGTGTCATACTCAACTCGACACTGTCGAGGTTCTGTGGAGGCTGTTCATGCTGTTGGGGTGTTCGTGACCGAGGCAATCGCTGAGTTCGAGTGCATGGTGTTTGTGCAGTGTAATGGTTGCATTGGACGAGCGTTTGAGGTTGCTGTGTTGTTGTGTTCGAACGTTCGTGATTAAGAAGCTTGGCGATGAGTCTACAAATGTGTGTAGCGTTCTCCTTGATTATTTGTATTATCATGTTGTAATTTCTGTAATGAATGCATAACCATTTATTTGTGTTTATGACTGTAATTGTAAAGTTCATATATGATTGTAATTTGGAATGATCTTTCCCCTACTCATGGAAATCCTCATGCACGATTTCCTTCAGACGCGACATGTAAAATAGCACGACCCCATATAGATGTAGGAAATTTAGCTCTCATAAGCAATGGTCTAGCAATTAATTATGAATGTTTTATGAATGATTCTGCTAAACCATTTTATGTATGAACATGAGCTACAAGATGTTCAATGCTCATCCCAATTGACATACAATAATTATCAAAAGTTTGAGATGTAAATTCACTAGCATTATTAAGATGAATGGTCTTAATTGTATAATCAAGAAATTATATTATTAACTTTATTATTTGAGCAAGTAATCTTGCAAATGTAAAATTTCGACTTGATAGTAGGCACACGTGTGACCATTTACTGGATGCATCTATTAATACCATAAAAGATCTAAATGGTCCACTTAGTGGGTTAATAGGTCCACATATATCACCAAGAATTCATTCTAAAATTGCAGGTGATTCAATTCCCACTTTAGTTGGTGATGGTCTAATTATTAATTTGCCTTGAGAGTAAGTATCACATGATAATTCAATGGATTGAAGAATCTTTTAGATCTTCAATGGATGTCCATGTGAATTTTCAATAATTCTTCTAATCATTATAGACCCTGAATGACCTAATTGGTTACGCCAAATTTTAAATATGTCTGGATTCAAGAACTTCAAGTTCATTGTTCCATATTGTAAACCCCTAAACTTATTTTACTAATTAATTATGTTTAAGTTTCTATGATTATGAGTTAATGGTGTTTATTTAGTTTAATGTTATGTAAAGTATGTTATGATTGTGTATAATGTTTAAAAGAGGAAAATTTCCTAAGTGTTAGGAAGGTGTGCTCTCAAGTTGTAAAGGGCGGTCAGTACTTAGAAAACTTGAAAGCTTAAAGCAATAGAAAGTTAGGCATGTGGCCAAGTTGAAAGAGGGCAGAAAATTTCCTAAGTATGAGTAGTTGAGCTCTCGGGTGAGATAAGAGAACGAACACTTGGATGGAAATTAGAGGACTAGATGCAATGAAGGCATGTATTACTATACGGTTAAGGGTCCAAGGAAGGAAAATAGGTTAAGTCTAACAAGAGGCATGCGTCGATGGTCATTTTGGGGGATTAGCAAAGGCCAAGATAGACAGAATGAGAGTAGCTAAGTTTGCCTAGGTGAGCGCATGTTAGGTGCTAAGCGATGCTAAGAAGATTAATAGGCTTGGCCCAAGGCAAGGGTTAGGAGGCCATAAGGTGTGCGATGATCATAAGTCTTACAGTCTTAAGCGTGTGGCTGTCCAAGGGCTATGCGATGGCAATAAGCACTCACATGTAGAGGTTAATGAAGGCATTGATGAGCAGTAGGCCTAAGCATGAGCGTCTAAGACAAGCAAGTGTATGTGCTGACTAGTGATGCGGTGACCAAGGAAATGAAGCATTGTTTGAGAATGCATTGGCTAGAAAGAAGACTTATATGGATGCAAGCCTATGCGTTGGTGAAATGCTTAAGCACCCTGCTTAATCACCCAATTAATGGGCTAAGTGACCTAATTAGAGGCCATAAGTGAGCTTAGTGCACTAGATGTTACCTTAAGGAGATATCTGATCATGCAGCCTTTTGTATAAAAGGCAGTTTAAAATGAAGAGCTCGGTTGAAGAAGTATTCTATAAGTTTCTGTAGTGAGCTTCTTCTCCAAATTCCCTTCATTCAAGCTTATTTTGAGTCCCACAACTCAATCTAATGCTCCAAGAGAATAGTAGGGAAGACCTTGAGGTGGTTCACAAGAAGATTTGGAGAAGATTTGCAGCTGAATTCGAGATTCAAGAGGTTCTACAAAGGTATGACTTGAAACCCTCTAATTATTGTATGAGCATGCTTCATTTATAGCCATAATTAATGAATTAGAATACTTAGTGATCCTTGATTGCTTCCACTACATGCTGATATATCCTATATTTTATTCCTTCGATCTCTAAAGATCTGAATGCCTAAAACAAATTGCGTCTCTCCCAAATATTTCATTTAGAATTGGGTCCCTAGTCAATCTTCAATTTCAGTTAGTAAACTTACATCATTCCCAATGAGTAGGATATCGTCTATATACAACACAAGGAAAGTTATTAAACTATTGATAATTCTCTTATAAACACAAGGCTCATCAACATTCTAATCAAAGCCATAAGATTTGATCGCAATATAAAATCTTATATTCCAAGATCGATAAGCTTATTTCAATCCATAAATGGACCGATTAAGCTTGTAAACTTTTTGCTCTTGACCTTGTGTTATGAATCCCTTAGGCTGCTTCATATATATGGTCTTCTCAAGATTCCCATTAAGAAAAGCAGTCTTGACGTCCATTTGCCAAATATCATAGTCAAAATATGAGGCAATGACAGGAGTATCCAGATAGACTTCAACATGGCAACAGGTGAGAAAGTCTTCTCATAGTCGAGTCCCTCACCTTGGGTATAATTGAAAGGATTGAATCCCAAACGAAAGTATGTGATCGCCTTGTAATTTTGTTTTTAATTTTACATAAACAAAATACGATATAAAAATAATAAAATAATGGATAAAAAATCAAGATTAGCATGAATTTAAGAGTAGAAAAGAGGGAAGAGCTAAACCTTACCTTTGTAGATTCCCAAAGTCTTCATGATTCTCTCCACGTCTTCTCTAGAACGTCTGTTCAATGATCAAAGGACACCACCTAAGTGAGACCTTGTTATTCTATAAGATCCCAAGAATTGGTTGTATGGTCTCCAAGACTTGGAAGAGGAAGAAGAAGTAGTAGAGAAAAGAAGAGAGATTTTGAGAGAAATAGTAGGAGACCAGGATTCAGAATTTCCAATTCAACTGTGTCACAAACATGAGCCATGGAGACATGTTTATAGAGAGAAGTGTTGGGATTGGTGTCCTCGTTCTCTTGGAATCTCGTAGTTTGTAAACTATACACATTGTTATGAATAAAATAAGAGTTATTTTATCTTGCATTTACTCATATCCAATACACAAAGCTCCATGGTTATTATATGTAAACTTAAGCATGTATATGAGATATACAAGTGGATTATGCCTTAAGTGATAACCTAAAAAGGTCTATAGTATAAGGATTAAGGAGGGATACCTGATCCTGGTGACACTATGGATACGATCCGCTTTGTAGAGGTTTGCAAGTGTTGTGAACTGCTACAGATGGTAGATCCTGATCATTCATATGGAGACATGCGAGTGGAGGTGTCCTATACAAAGAGTTTGTATAAGACCGGACCACGAGATGATTAGTTTCTGTATATAATGTCATCGATACTTGAAACTTACATCTCACCTAAACAACCATAGGTGACATGACCTCAATCCTGAGCGTTTTGGGAGCTCCTGCCTTTGAGGGCAGTTCTTTGATTAGTATGGGTGAGAGTGGGCAGATTGCCAACTCAACATGCCTACTTTTTTAGGGATTTGTCTGATTTGGGAGTTGGAAACTGATGCTCGTATTTATGTAGTGGAAGTATGGATGATATGTGTTGTTGGATTTGTGTTGTGCACTCAAGTTTCCCCAGCGAAATTCAAGTGTAAATTCCTCTGAGTTTCCTGGTAAGTCTAGGGTCGAACACAGGGACTTGTGAAAATAGATTGCGTTGGTAATTTTGATGAAAACTTTTCGGTAACCGGGTAAATAAATAAAGTGTTTGGTTTTTTGTTTGCGTTGATGAAAAAGAAATAAATAAATGCGGCGGATTTGTGAAACAAAAGTTGTGTTGATAGATGCAATGAGTATGCGATGAACGGGTTGAGAAGATCTTTAGCTAGCGTTGCTCGGGAATGCGTCAGACTATGCGATCATGTTACTACCATGCACAACAAGTCATTTTCCAATGTAAATGTGATGCTCCTAAATATAGGACGCGTGTGTTGAATGCAAAATGTCCATAGAGCTCATCCTTAAGTCTCTGCTCTTGTCCTATGCGTTGATGCAAGATGCATGAAAGCAAAGTGATCGCATACAATCATATCCTATCTCTAGGATGTCTGCGATGCGTTGATAACAAATAGTGCTCATTCCTAAGCGCCTATCTCTTGTTTATGCATTCTAATCTGGTTCTTCCAAACCTAGATTCTAACCTGACCTTCCCAAGTCTAGATCCTATCCTTAGACTACCCTCCCAAGTATCTCTAATGGACGAATGAAGCATACATAAACAAGATAATCGCAAAGAATAGAGATTCCCTAGTTGTGCTAGCTAAATGCTTCTCAACCTATTCAACTGATTTAGCTACTCATGCGTGAATCACAGAGAGTGAACAGATATAGAGAAAGAAATTCCATTCTTATAAATGAGTTGAGTACAAAATGACAATAGAAGTTAAAGGTAGAGAGCCTAGTAACAATTCCTTGCTGACCGAGGTTTTTTACACTGAAATCTCTATTCTGATCTAAAGATGTTCCCGCTTTCGCAGGGGTTGGCCCTCTCTCTATCTTTGGAGCTTCCGACGCTCTCCCAAGCTTATCGGAACGATCTACCAGCACAACTTTCTCCCTCGCATCCGCCTTAAAATGAAAGAAAACTATGGACATAGGCGTGAACTCGTGGAACAAAAGATCGTAAAAGTGGTAAACCCCTTCTCTGAAGAATGCACTTGGTATTTATAGAGCATCCATGGTGAAAGACGGCTTCTCTCTCCCGGTTGTACAGATGGGGCAGCTTTAATTCCTAATTGACGCGCTGAATAATTAGCACTGATAAAGCTTAATGTACTTTGTGACCATTATCTGCTGTCAACTTAATTTGGATTCAACTGTCATCAGCTTTCTGTCCCATCACTCTTAATTGGCCTTTCACCCAAATGAGCTCATCATGTTGCGCTGACCAAGTTGCGCCGTTCCTTCTCGGGTGGATGTTTACGAGCACGATCAAGCAAAGTCTTGCGGTGAAGTTGCGCTTGACCAATGAATTCTTATGATCGCAATCTTTGCATTATGTTAATGCATATTCTGCACAAAAATACAAAAATCAACCGTTCTAATGCACTAAACGCACGCGACCGCAATATTACTAAATTGATGCTTAATGGACACAAAATAATATATTTCATCAACGCAATCCAACATTGTTTAAGAACTTAGCACTATGATAACGTGCATTTCTGCCCGTTATCAGAACTCAGTTACACAAGATGGAATTCACTCATTCCCCAAAGGAGGGGTAAGTAGATAGATTACTCCCTTAAGGGCTGATTCTAGGTCTTGAACATAGTGGCCACAACTTCTCTTTGGAAGAGATGACTCAATCATAGTAGAACTCTAACTTATGTGCATTAGAGGGATCAGTGGTACTTAAGGAGTTAGATGTAACTACAGGGGCATAACAGTTATTGACCCAACTGTACTTACGAGCAATCTGTGAAGGGTTATCGCACTGTTGATTGGTTGATATGGACACATAATATATCTGTAGTAAGGAGAGTTCAGCTGTCGGTCTTTAGTGGAGTGCCTAAAAATTAACAGATGTTGGATCCCGTGACTAAAGAGTTTAGTCAGTTATTCACGTATCATTGGAGGTTCAAGCTATAAGTCCATAAGGTCCCTTTGGTAGCTCAATGGATTCAAGTTGAGAATCAGTTCTTGGTGTTTATTTGAAATGTTCAAATTGGCAAGAGAAAATTCGATTATATATGATATGATCGGAGTGGTATATGAGATACATCACGTGGAGGATTATAAATGAGATTTACATTAAGTACCATGAAATAGAAAAAGAACTATGGTTTATATGTTTCATGAGATGAAATATTAAAATTATAGGTCATAAATATACTATGATAAGTTGGTTATCATATATATTTATAATAATATTAATTATTGGATAATTATATCTTTTTCTCTAATAACCAATTGAGTGGGAGGTTATTGGTGGTTTCATGGTAACCGTGGGATAAAAGAAAAAATGTTTTCCTAATTTTAGAAGTGGTTGTGAGAGTTTCCATTCTCGAACTTATTCGCGGAAATGCTGTAAGTGAATAAGATTCACTAAACGATAGTTAAAGAGAGACTAAACGATCGTGGAGTGACACTACACGATAGTTTACTCAGCTAACAATTAGCTAAACGATCGTGAAGCATTTGTTAAACAATTGGGCATTCATTTATACGATAGACCTTTGTCATCTCCCATTTGCTCAATCGTTTACAGGATTGTTGCTCCTCCGGTCTCTTCCTCTAACCAAGTCCATACAGAGCACACACTTCTGAATTCTCACACCGAGAATACCGAGGTAGACATTGTGGTCGTGTCGTACTCAACTCGACCGTCGTCGAGGTTTTTAGAGGTCGTTCGCTGTGTTCATGATCTTGGAGATCGCTATGTTTGAGTTCGTTGTTGATCGTGCTGTGTTCGAGCGTTTGTGTGTTGCTGGCTTAAAGTTTCAACGAGCGTTCGTGATCGAGGGAGTTTGAAGATGAGTCTTCAAAGGTATGTTTAATCTTTCCCTTGATCATCTTAAAAGCATGTTGTAATTTCATATTGTGCGTAGCTTATAATTTTCTATTTCTTGATTGTAATTGTGTATGTTCAAATACAAATGGAATTTGGAACGATCATTCCGATGCTCATGGAAATCCTCATGTCTGATTTCCTTCAAGAAGAGGTGACCCCATTCTCCTAGTTTTTCCTATTCCTACTTTAGTTCTAACTTAATTAAATAACTTTTATTTAATTAATTAGTCCAATTCCAATAATTAAATAATCATATATATTAAATTCAATTTAATATATATAATTAATTAATAAATAAATAAATAAACATCACATGTTTATTTATCTTTACTTCTCAAAAATTAATTAACCATTAATTAATCAATTAAATGACTATATTAAATCATATTCAATATAGAATTAATCAACAATATTTATCACAAATTGCTCATAACTATAGCTATGTCAAAATATCGTTTTACCTCTGTAGTTACATATAACTCCTTAAATACCACTGATCCCTCTAATGAACAAATAGTTTATAGTTCAACTATAAACTAACACCTCTCAGGCCAATGAAAGGTTGATGCCTCAATTTTCAAGACTCGGAATCCGCTATTAAGGGAGCAATTTATCTACTTTCCTTAAGGTCAGGAAATGAGTAAATTTCATCTTGTGTAGTTGTGTTCCTAGCTCCCTACTCGAACAAATTCCCAAAATGGTAGGCTTATTGAGTAAACTAATAAGGCCACTCTCACTCATACAAATCAAAGAATTGCCCTCATAAATAGGAGTTCACAACTCACTCAGGATTAAGGTCACGTCATCTATGGTCATCCTAGTGAAATATAAGTCTCTCTAGCAACGATATTATATAGAAAGAATATTCATTTTTAACGTCGATTGCTCGACGTGACCTGTCCTCTGTCAAGGCACAAAGAAATTCTCGTATTTCTCTAGTATCTTCTTAGATGAGTCGATATAGTCCGGTAAGATTATAAAGCTCTTCATCTTTTGAAGAGAACCAGACAGGTCACATTTTGTATTTTTAATTTTGTTTGAAAAAAAGGAAAAAGAAAAATCAAAAGACTCAAGGACTGACTCAACTGAAAATAAAGACTCTGACTCAACTGACTCTTAAGAACAAGAAGAACAAAACTAAAAAATATACGATATACCAGACGGCAGAACAGCGCGGGATTTCTCAACCTCTAACTCCATCACCCGGGAATCGACGAGTTTAGGCTCAAATTCTCCATAGTCCTCACAAACTGGTTCTAAACATGGCATGCTATCCTCTAACTCATCCTCAATGTCGACATAGATTACCTCATCGCTACACGCCTCAGCGATGTCCTAAGATGTGTGTAACAGGGGTTCATATCCTCTTTCAACTGAGTCAGAAGATTGAGTGACTGGGTCTCCCAAACTCTGAAGATCAGCTCCAACCTCAATTTGAAACCTAAAACTCTCATGGAGGTCGTGGATCTCCTACTAAAAAGTTATATTGTTAATAGCAAGTTGTCTAATCACATCTTCTAATGACATACCTGAGTCGTCGATGTGAGCATGCATCGTCATGTCGGATGTTGTAGGGTGTGAATCATAGTGGAAATGGTCCCATCCTAGGTTTCCATAGCCATAAGACTCCCCCCATCTAAGTTGATGAAAATTGTCATTCATATAACTAGGATACCCTTCATGGAGTAATCTCGTGGCATAGAGCTCCATTGCGAACTTGGACATGCTTGCTCAGAGTGATCAGTCCTACATGCTTGCACCTATTGCAGGTTACCTGCAACCAAATGACTAACCAAAGAAGTTAACTCAGCAAGTTGACCTCGAAGGTCAAAAACCTTGTCACTAAGTCATGATGCTCCACTCGATTGTCCTCATCCTTGTTGATGATATTTATCTATGCTTAAAATACTGACACAAAAAGGAAAACAAATCAAAAGCAAAAGAATACTCTAACTAGAAATTTAACTAACGAAACGTCAATAACTTCCTCAGCAACGACGTCATTTTTGTTCGACTCAAGAATCGATGTCGTTGATTCGACTCCAAACCGAAACAAAAGAAAATTTGTAAATACCGAACTACTTCTATCACTATAAAGACGTAGCAACAGTGGTAAGTCCGAGTCGATCCGCAAGGAAACGTGATTTGTTTTGTTAAGTTAATTGTCTAACTAGAGCGGTAAATGGGGTTTTTGTGTGGAAGAGATATATGTGTGAAATTAAAATAAAAAAGTAAATGTAATCTAGAATAGATGTCTATCTAATTTCTAGAGCAAAAAGTTTCCTATACAATTTTTTTCATTAGGCATCAATTAATTACACTGAATTTGTTAACCCCTCAACCTATTAAAACATCTAATAGCCCAATCAGCCAAATTCGATATTAAACTAAATTAGCCTTAATTCAATTTACAACAAAGTCATATCTTATAGCATGATTTATTTGGAAAAGATTATATCAGAAAAAGTCTAGACTTTGTCCATGCGATCCTAATACGTGCAACTTAATCAATCAATATTGCATAGGCTATGACGATTTTGCAAACAATAATTTCAATAAACTAATTTGTTAAATCAATTTATAAAAATTCCATTAAGAATAAATCAAATCCACCCAAAGGATCCACAACAATTCAGTTAAATTAATTAGGAAACCTTCCAGAAATTAAACATTGTGCTTTTGCTCAAAAGAAATTAGATAGGAGTTACTCTTAATTCATAGACAAATTCAAGATATACATCCAATCCGTTGATTACAACCAAAATGAAAAGAAAAACTAACCTAAAGATACTAAATTCTAAAGGGAAAGGAAGAAGATTGAAGTTCAACTTTGACCTCCATCGGTTTGGCCTTCAAAATTCAGCATATTTTGACCTAAAGACGAAAGGAGGTATTTATAAAAATCTTCGCAGTGTTGGAGATAGAAGAGGGTCACAAGCATCAGGGAAAATGGTGCAACACTGAACATTCTATCAAAAACTCGATCCTCAATGCACGATGGTCCTTTACTCGATGCTCGACGTTCGTTTACTCAATTATACTCGACAACCTTTTACTCGATGATACTCGATGGCAATTTACTCAATTACTCAATGGTTGATTATATTCACTTATACTTGATGCCATTAATAAAAATATAGAATACTCGAAGGAACTCGATGGCAATTTGGCAATTCCAACTCCTTTGAAGCCCGGATGCTCAAATCAACTCCAAATTGCTTTAAATTAAACTCTGGTCGGCTCCAAATCGCCAATTCTACCTCTTCGTTGACCGATACCTACAAAGTAAGAAAAATAAAGACATAAAATCCAGTAACGGGCCCGAATTAAGCTAGGAATAATAGCTCTTTTTGAGAGCTGCCAATTCATTTTATTAAAATAAATCAAATTTTAATATAGTTGGTTATGCAGATTTTGGATATTTATCTGATCCACACAAAACTAAATATCAAATAGGTTATCTATTCACATGTGGAGAAACCGCTTTATCATGGTGATCAATGAAACAAACCATAACAACCACTTCCTCAAATCATGTTGAAATTCTTGCAATTCATGTGGTTAGTAGAGAATGTGTATGGCTAAGATCAATCACTTAGCACATTCGTGAAACATGCGACTTGTCTTCTAGTAAAAATCTTCAAACGATATTATACAAAAATAGTACAACATGCATAACCCAAATCAAATGATGATGTATTAAAGGAGATAGATCAAAACATATTTTACCGAAGTTTTTCTACACATGATCTTGAAGAAAATGGCAACATCACTATATAATAAATTTATTCGAAAGATAACCTAGCAGACTTATTTACAAAGTCATTAACTGCTGCAACCTTTAAAAAATTGATGTACAGCATTGAAATGCGACGAATTAGAGATCTCAAGTGATATTTCCATTAAAGGGAGCAAATATATTGTATTTTTGTAGAAGTATTAGAATATATGAAATATGTAATATTTTTCCTTTACTAAGATTTTTTCCCACTAAATTTTTTTCCTAGTAAGGTTTTAACGAGACATATTTCATATATATATATATATATATAATAGACATCTGAGAGGGAATATTATAAATATTATAATAAAAATAGATGTCCATCATTAGTGTCCTAAAAACAAATGGCCTATTCCAAGAATAAATGCTTCATCCTCCATTGTTCCATATTTGCTGCATTTTATCCATGTGTTTTGTAATTACACATTATCAGTGTCCAAATAATCCAAATAAGTCTACCACCAACTTGCCAAATTGGCTATAAATAATGGTATTAGGTGGGTTTGCATATAGATGTGATTGGTGAAGAAAAGAAAAGAAGTGATTGAAAAATTTAGAATTTTTAAATTTCCATATTTTTTCCCCATTTTCTATAAATTTCTTTATTTTATTTTAATTGTTTAGTTATTTTATTTTATTTTATTATTATATTATATTTTCTCTATATCTATATTCCTATTGTGCTCTGTTGTACTCTTCAATTTTACAACCAAAGTCGTTTTTTAATTATATTGTTAACTTTAAGTTAAGAAAGTAATTTCAAAACATTTTTTATACTACATTTTTTTATAACTATACTTAAAAAAAAAAAAAAAAAGGTTAAAGTTAGAAACTTTTTCAATTTTTTTATTCTATAATTTAAAAAAACATTATTTCGTAATTTAGTGATTCTATATTATTTTATATTTAAATGAAAATAGAAAAACCATTCAAAACTATGTCAACATATTTCTATATACTTGAAGATATAAAAACCAAACAAAAATTACACAAAGTATCCACCATGAAAAATATATTGTGTAATTGGATACATTGTGTAGTTGAAGAAGGTCTCCAAATAATAGTGTTCATGGTAAAGACGATTTACGTCTTTATATAGCTAAGTGTAGGTTAAAATAAATGTCATCTTCAATAAGTTCAAACACAAGATATAATAGTCAACTCCATTCAATTCAATTCGGGGTCCAAACACTCCCTCATACGTTCAAAAGTGACAAAATTACCCTTGGTCTTGTTTCAAAACTCTAATACAGTACGGAAATCCTGACTTGAAACGATGAGTTGGTGACCTAAAATATGTGACGATTCAAATTTCCATTTTAATTCATTATAGACCATTTTAGGTCTCAATTTTCACTCCATGACTAGTTTTAAAATGCAATCAAAGTTTAAGAGGATTGGTAAAACAAATAATTTAGTTGATTGATCCAAAGTTGTAATTTAACAAAAATCTCTCCACTCAAAACTATTAGCCTCCAAATTCATCCTAAAAACTTAAATCAATAGGGTCAGGAAAAGAGTGTTGAGAAATAAACAAAGAATCTTCACTTTACCAAAGGAGGAAGTGAGGAAATGAGCAAATCTGCAAGCAACCGCCATGGCCGAAGCACAAAGAAAGCTTCAAACGAAGGAATTACTAATCCGAAAGAAATTCCTATTTGGCGATTTCAAGTTCCAGATTTCGAATCAACATCGAAACGAAAAAATCCAATTGGATATATATAAAGATGTCGTAAAGAAATGCCTGAAACAGAAGACGTTGAGAAGAAATCAGAATTACAATTACCTGAGAGGAAAATCGAAACGCAACGCCAATGGATCCTTTTTCTTCGTCGAAAATTTTCCAGGAGTTCGATCCTCGATTTGATTGGGTTCATCAGCCCGATTCTCATGTTCTTATCGTCCACCTCTTAGGTTTTACATTTTTCCGCCTTCTTTTCTGCCTTTTGCAGTTTCCCTTTTTTTTCTTTTATTCTGAAAATAAAGGGCTAAATTACACAAAATATCTCTCAATTTTGTCATTTAAGTCGAGTAATCATTTTGTTTTTTTTTTTCTTAAACGTATTTTCAATCATTTTCTTACCATATTTTCATTTTTCATGATTTATGATCGGTTTAGATTGATTAGACAAAAAATCTTTTTATAAAAAAATTGTTTTTATTAAACTCTTTTAATAAAAGCCATTCAAAAAACACATGTTTAAAAGACTATTTTTATTTTTTTTTTCTAAAATAACTCATTTTTAAAATTAAATACTTAAAAGTTAAATTAAGAGATTAATTCTTAGCCATGCTACAAAATACAACCAGCAAAATTTTAAGAACTGTTTTTTTTTTTCAAATTTTAGTTTAGTTTTTTAAAATATTGAAGCAAAATAGATAATAAAATAATAGATAAATTTTAGAGATGGTTGGATATTCATATCTTTAATTTTCAAGAGTAAAAACCTAGAAAACTAAAAAATAAATTGTTATCGGGACCTTAACCTTAAATGTTAAGTTCTCAACTTAAGAATATAGATAAAATGTAATGTTTTGAGGAAAATTTCAAAAAAAATATTTTGATAAATAAATGTTTTATGATTTTTAAAATGTTTGTCTATCTATATTATATTCATTTTAGTGATATTTTAGAGCTTGTTTTTTAATGGTTTGTAACGAAGTAATTGAAATTTGAAAATGTTAATAGAAATATAATATATGCCTTTACTTATCTTTACTCTCGAAAAAATTAAAATATTATTCTTGACTCTTTATAAATATTGCAAAACCATGTTTTGAGAAAAAATCTATTATGAGGACTATAATTTTTATTGAGGAGAAATAACATAATGTGAAATTTGTATAAATTTTGATGAAATGCTTTGACTCTATGGTTTTGAAGAAAATTAGAATTAAGTTCCTATAATTTTAAAAGTTAAGTTTAATTTTTATGATTTAATAAAACCTCCTAAATAATGTTTATGGTTTAATTCATAATTAGTCTTTGCTCTCTACCATAGAGATTATTTATGAAGATTTTTTCAAATGTCTTGAATTTTGTAGTTCAATTTCCATCATTATAATTTAAAATGTCCAATTCTAATTAAATAATAATAAGAAAATATAATATATAAATAAATTTTGAAATTGTCATGCACTTTGACCTATGAGATCGGAGGTTTAAACTCTCATTCGTTGTATTAGAAAAAATCTAATAGATGATAATTTTTTAATAAAAAATAACATTAAATAGTCATTGGACTAATTTTAAGATTTATCAAGACTAAAATTGAATGCTCTCACGACAGAGGAACAAAATATTATTTTAATCTCATTCTAATTCTATACAGGTTTTAGAAGCAACCAACTGAAAGTTCAGGTGACATCCACCGGAAAGTTGAGGGTCTCCGGCGAACGGAGGCTCGGCAGCGGCAAGTGGCTTCGATTCCAAAAGGAAATCGATATCCCCGCCGACGCCGACGCCGACAAGATCTCTGCCAAATTGGAGGAAGGTATCCTCTACGTGAAACAGCCCAAGAAACCCTCCGCCGTCTCTTCCATCAACCTACCGGATCAGCAGCAACCCAAGCCCACGGCTGAATCCAAACGGCCGCCCGCCGTCACAAAACCCAAACCCGAGCCTCCGAAGCCTGCCGCCGCGAAACCTACAGTCGACTCACCAACTGTTCGACCAAATGCCCCAAAGAGCCAAAACGAGAAAGCCGAGCCTCGGAAGCCCGCTGCCGCAAAACCCACAGTCGACCCGCCAACTGTTCGACCAAATGCCCCAAAGACCCAAAACGAGAGGCCTCAATCACAGGCAAGTGGGAAACAAATCCCCACTCCTCCAAAGCCACAGGAGGCAATTGCAGCACCGGCGAGGACCCCAAAACCCGCCGAGACACCCTCCATGGGCAGCGGACAGCCAGTTCAAGACTTAGCTTTGAAGAACAGAACAGAGAAAGAAACAGAGGAGAAGGCAAAAGCACATACAACACTGCAGGATGCTTTGGAGAAGACAAGAGAGGAAGAAGGGAAAGAAGAAGTTGGGTCAAAAATGGGGGAGGGGAAAGAAGGAGGTGGTTCAAAAATGGGGGAGGAGAAGGAAGGTGGAGTTGCAGAAGAGAGGAGGAGGAGGAGGAGGAAGAGGAGGAGTGAGGAAATGGTGGAAGAGAGTGGAAGGTTTAGAAGAAGACAAGGCTACAAACAGATTATTGATGAGGTGGTGAAGGAATTGAGGACCAATATGGTGACTTTGGTTTTGGGGGTTGCTGTTTTTGTGATTGTGTATCTGAATCTTACAAAGAAAGGTCATGTGGAGGAAGAGTTGTGAGGAAGGTATGAACAAACTTCAAGTTTATGAGTGAATAATGAAATATGTGAAAGAGTTCATTCGAGAGAATGGAAATAAAATTGTTATATTTACAATTACTATTCGAACTTGCTGTTGTTTTTTCTCTCTTTTCTTTAATGTCAATTTAAACACAACTTAAAAACATGTCTGTCAAAAGTTCAGAAATTCATCTCTCTATATAATATAACTTAAGTAACCATCTAATTATTATTCTAAGTTTAACAAATACATTGACTCAAGACTATAATATCATGGAAAATACTTAGGTGCTCTTGGAGAAATACAGACACAGATACAGATACGATATGTTAATTTATAAAAAAATTAAGATACGGATACGTCGAAGATACGTGTGTATATATATATATATATATATATAATGTCTAGTTAATTGTTATAATACTTATTTTAAGTTAGATTAAAATAGATTCAAGAGGAAAGTGAAAACTTGAAAAAAAAATCTAGTAATATCGAGTGATTGTTGAGCAATTAGAGTAGACGGTAGGAGAAAAGTAGAATATGAAGATTGAAGAATGAAGTTGTGGATGAAGGGGATGTGAATCATGATTTAAATAGTGAAAGAGAATGGAAGAATGAAGATTTAATTATGTTTCAGGTTTTTTTAAAAAAAAATTATTATGTTTTTATCATTTTTAATTTATTTTGTTTTGGATTGCTCAATTTAAGTATACTTTTACGTTTGGAAGTGATTTTAAAATGGTTGAAATCACTTTTGTCATTTTCAAAATCACTATGAAACATGTTTAATTCTTCAAAACTAATTTTGATGATATAAAAATTGTATTTAAAAGTGTAAAATTGAAAACAAAATTAATTTTGAGTAATTAAAAGTGTGTCTTTGAGTGATTTTTATGATTTTAAAATCTCTCCTACTAAAATAAATGGGTTGTGGGTTGGGTTTTTTTAAGCGGTTAGGCTTAAATTTGAAAAAAAAAAAAAATTGACCCACGTATCTGAAGTAGATACGCATATCTGAAAATTAAAAATAAAAATAAAAAAATCAAATACTTCAAATCACGTATCACACGTATCTACCACATACACATTTGGACGTATTCATATCATATCTGTATCTGATATCGATTCTACAAACAATTAGAAGTATTTGTGCACTACACCTATCTCTATGCATTCCATGAAACTTCTCAATAAAAAACTGCCACGTAGCAGTTTGATAATTAAAAATTATGAATTTTTTTAATTTTTCTTTCGTGTGAAAAAATGTTAGTATAAGATTAGGGGTAGCTAATCATTACTCTAATATCATTGATACCTCATCTGAACTAATTTGCACAATGAATGGCTTTAATGAGAAAAGCTGAGAAAAAACAAAAAATTTTAATTTCTTTAAACAAAAGCCACAATGGGAATTTGATTACATTGTCCATTCCTTCCCTAAGAAAATGAGGACATTCCAAGAAAGAGAACAAGATCAATTCACCAGAAGGCCAAAATCTTATTGAAAATTTAAGTTTTCTTTTCCTAAGGTAAAAGCCACAGTATTCTCGAACTCACTTGGCACTGGCCAGTTGTGAGCGAAGGAGCTTAGCAGCAGCAACCATGTTGAGGAGGGCGGGCTTGACTTCAGTGTACTTTCGGGTTTTGAGACCGCAGTCGGGGTTCACCCAGAGGATGTTGCTTTCGAGAACAGCAAGCATCTTGTTGATCCTGTCAGCGATTTCATCGGTTGAGGGAATACGAGGCGAATGGATGTCGTAGACTCCAGGTCCGATTCCAGCACCGTACTTTACTCCCTCACGGAAGACAGACAGAAGCTTCTCATCTGACCTGGAATTCTCAATGGTGATCACATCAGCATCCATGTCGATTATCGAATGGATGATGTCGTTGAAGTTCGAGTAGCACATGTGGGTGTGGATCTGCAGTCATCAAAATCATAAATTTCACCATGTCACTGACAAAACCGTTTTACAACTCGATGCAAAAAACACGAAACAACACAAATACATCGATTTTATGAGAGATCATCGGCTTATAAGAAAAGGGAGGAGAAAAGAACCTGGGTGGTATCTTGAACACCACAGTTGGTGATTCGGAACGAATGAACAGCCCAATTCAAGTAGAAATTTTCCTCGGACTTTCGGAGAGGCAAACCTTCTCTCAGTGCTGCTTCATCAATCTGGATGACAGTAATACCAGCTTTCTCGAGATCCTCAACCTCGTCCTTGATCGCTAAGGCGATTTGGTAACATGTCTCAAACCTATGAAAAACCAGGGTTATATTGAGTTAACTACCGCGAACTGCCCTCAGTAAAACAGAGGACCAAGAAACAGCAACTGAGATTCATTAAATTTTCATACCTTGGTTGGTCATTTCTAACAAAGGACCAGTTCAAGATTGTAACTGGACCGGTAAGCATTCCCTTCATAGGTCGCTTGGTCATGCTCTGAGCCATTGTCGACCAAAAGACAGTCATAGGTTTTGGACGACTGACATCACCATAGATGATAGGCGGCTTAACACAACGGGATCCGTAGGATTGGACCCAACCATTGACAGTGAAGGCGAAGCCAGACAGTTGCTCTCCAAAGTACTCAACCATATCATTTCTCTGAGGCATTAACAAAAATTCAGATGCCACACACCACAGTTCAAACCTAGACAATATATGGTCATTTAAATGTACTTCAGTATTCTTTCAAGACAAATGCTTACCTCGGGCTCTCCGTGCACCAAGACATCGATGTCGAGCTCTTCCTGCAGCTGAACAACTTTATTGATTTCCTCCTTGATGGAGCTGACATAGTCTTCCTCAGAGATTCTAAAGGAATAGGATGCAACAGTACTAGAAAATTAATAGCACTATACTTTTTTTAAGACGAACAACTATATCCAAAGACAAAAAGGCTTACTTTTTTGCTTTAAATTCGCGTCGCACTCTTCTAAGATCCATAGTTTGAGGGAAGGATCCAATTGTTGTAGTTGGTAGAATTGGAAGGTTCAACTTCTTCTGCTGAGCATCCAACCTGACACTTACATTTGTTGCCCGGCGGTGGTCAGAGCCCTTCAGAGCAGCAGCCTAAGCAAGTCGAAACAGAAATCAGGTCAAGCACATAATCTGCAAGAATATAGAAAGATCTTACAAAATGATATTTAATATACTTCAAATAATTCCTTACAGCTTTTTGGACAGCCTCATTTGTCACTCTTGGGGATGATTTCCTTGAAGCTTGGGCTGCAGCATTGGCAGAAAAATATGCCTGGAAGAAGTGACAGTTATAAGCTCAATTTTTTTTCAAAAAGGAAAATAATTATAAGCTCAAATTTTAACATCTTCAGTTCCTATGCAACTATAGATCTCCATTTCATGTCAAATAAGTTAAGGGTTGTTTATTTTATATATATATGTTGTTTCATTTGTACCCTGGGTATTCAACCCAGATTATGCAACTAACCTAAGGTTACATCATTTTATTTACGGTACAACATCCTGCCCCTAAGTTCCTATTGCAAGATGAAATCAGACAAATAACGTACCTCATCTTTATGTCCAGCGAGTGCCTTAGCCAAGGCATTAACTTCAACAACTTTCTGCGCAGCAAAAGCAAGCCAGGACTTAATTTCATCATCTAATTTTGTTTCGTTCACCAGATCAACAGCAGTGTGAAGAAGAGAGCATGAAGTGGAGACGACAATCTTTTCTGTAGAGGATACAAGAACAGCGTATATTACCACTGCTTATAGTCTGAAAATGAATCCACGTTAATATAAAATGTGCTAGCAAGTAAGAAACAAGCACCTTTCCCAACAACTTTTTCTAATGCCTCTAAGGTAGTTATGGAAGCTTGAAGGTCATTTGACCATATGTTTCTTCCATCAACCACTCCGGCAAACAGATATTTGCCCGAAGGAAATCCACCTTTGATCAGATCAAGTGTCTGTGTTCCACGAACTAGATCGAATCCATAACCAGAGACACCCTTCAAAGAGGTGAGAGTCTTGTATGCCTCAGCAGGAACATCAGCAAAATATGTCTCAATCAGAACATTTAAACCAGATAAGACGGATTCCAGCTCTGAGTAGGCATGAGCAAATGCTTGTAACTGGTGTGCATCAAGATCTTTCACAAGTGTAGGCTCATCAAATTGAATCCAGGTGGCACCAGCAGCTTTCAGCTCTGAAACAACTTCTCTGCAGGCACAAATAACAGTTAATAAAATAAGAAGACAATGGAACTGAAATGACATGGTGAATACATGAATAAGACGAACATCTAAAAAGAGGAAAAGAAGTACTGACTTATAAACAGGAAGAATTTTGTCAACTAGAGAGAGAAGTGAAAAGGATTTCTCAACTCCCTTGGCTGGTTTCGAAAGCAACAAGAAGGATACAGGGCCTACAAGAACTGGGACGGTCTCGACTCCAAGCTGCATAGAAAAGTGGGAGTATATGGGAAAAAAAACAAAAATGCTTAATATGCTTATATTGAAATTTCATGACGGAACTTCAAATATCATTGTTTTCCATCCAGTCATTTATTCAAATATTCTTCACTTGAAACAAGTCTTAAAGTAAAAGGCATGGTATTCCATATAAGGCATCTCGCATGTTTTAAATATGAATGGCTAAAAAAGAAGGTCCTATGACATGATAAAAGCAAGATGCCTCTTTAGATATAAGAAATACAATATTATATAAGATGGAGTGTAAAAAAGTAGTATGCATCAGTAGGATAGGTCAAATGATTTAAAAAAGTTAATAAAATAAAATAAAACACTGAATTAGAAGAACCAACAGACGACGAGAAGGAAAGAAAAAGATTAATCAAACTGGAAAAGGATACAACAGTTGTTGAGATGTTTTAGGATAGATGAAATACTTCAAAGTCAACTTGTACTTCTGTTAATAGGCTAAGAAAATTTTTAAACTTTTTCTCGGTGGACGATTAAAAAAAAAAAAAAAAAAAATACAAGTGCAAACGAGTTAGGTACATCCTTCCTTGAATTCATCTAATTCACATGAGACTTGAACCTACCACCATTTGCCAAAATCAGCAAATAAGTTCCTTTTAAGTGTTTTTTCTTTCTCATTTTTTATAAGAAATCTTACAGCTTTAGCTTCCTTGTACTCGTTTACTGCTTTGTGAGATGCATAGGTGAATTTATCTTCTGGACTCAGCTCTGGGACAATGTAATGGCTGTAATAAAATACACACTTTATTAACATTCCTCAAATCATTGACTAATAGAAGTCTTACAAACAAAACTATCATAAAAATGTAAGGAAATGCATATAGTTTTTCACATACTAGTTGGTATCAAACCACTTCGTCATTTCCATGGCAGGAACCGAAGCATTCCCTCTAGCCATGGAGAAGTAGATGTCAAATCCAATCTCACCACCGTTCCATCCATATCTTGAAGGAACGGCACCAAGCATAGTCGCTGTGTCGAGTACTTGATCATAATACGAAAAAGTGTTGCTTGGGATAAACTTGATTCCAGCGTCGGCCATCTGCTTCCAAATAGATGATCTGAGATCAGCAGCCACTTTCTGCAAGTCATCAGCACTGCTTTTCCCATCCCAGAAAGACTCCAAGGCAAATTTAAGTTCTCTCTTCGGACCAATGCGGGGATAACCAACAATGTGAGAGGCCATTGCTCTGTTACATAATAACAAGAAAATATATATAAAAATGAAATTTTCATTAGAACTCAACGATCATTTTCAATAACAATTTCCCAGATTCCTCTAATATAAGATAAATTTTCTTTTGATAATGGAGATACTGAGGACCCACTCCTTGTTCACAGCCCACCTCACTAATTTCAAGGAGGCTTTGCCCAACCAAAGCCAACTTCAGAAGACTAAGAATTTTAAGCTTCTTAATCCATGAGCATCCAAACTAGCTTGCACTCGACTATTCTCACGAAACAACCATCTCACCCTACACATAGCCCTTTATTGACCACTGTGACAACCCATGATGTTTAGAATTTTAAGTTATTATGTTGTGAACAGACCCACTTGTTTGCTGTTAAGCTATGTTATTAACTACTAAGAACAACAAAAATTTTCATTTTATGTATACATGAAAGAATACCATTATCAAAATTGACACACCATTATTACGAACTAATTTTTCTGAAAATAGTATTAATGGCTTCATTTCATTTCAGAAAGATGGCACACATAATTCACAGAATCAGCAATCAACATGTAGAATTTTAATATGAAGAAGAACCAATCATAAATGTAGAAAGCCTCATTAGTTCAAATCTTGTGGAGCTTGTATCATCAGTACAAAAATGCCACAACAGAACAATCAAAACGGCACTAGAGCAAAAAAAAAAAATAAATAAATAAATAAAAAAGGAAAAACCTCATCCACCTAATCAAGTGTAGCCAAATTCTTAAATCACTTATTGATCCAAAAGCTTAAATTGATAGATGAAGATAAATTTAATATCATATCATCTAATACTCTTCTCGTGGGTTGAAATATCAAGAAGACAAGTGAAAATCTATATTAATTGGAGAAGAAATAATATTATAGTCTTACAGGGTTTTTTTTTAACAAGAGCTCTAGATACCATCTTAAATCACCATTAACCCAAAACTTTGTGCGGATGGGTGTAGACAAATTTAAAATCATATCATCTAACACAACTTAGGGAACAAAAGAAAAAGAAAAGGAAAATAAACTACAGAGCTCCTCGAACTCCAAGACTCTAAGAAAGAACATAGAGAAAACGAAACGAAAAGTCCTTGCCTTCATGTTCATCTATTACAAATCAGCTACGACCATTTCACAAAAGCCCCACAATTCCATTAGATGATTTAAAGCTTAATTACAAAGAATCAACCACAAAAATAGCCTATATAATCCATACCCAGATCACAAAACGATGCAAAAAACAACCCCAAAAGACTCCACAACACAGAAACGCATCAGAGAGTGAGAGAAATACCTGACAACAGTGGAAGTAGTGCGAATTGATAAGCGAAGGGAAGGAAGATGGTGGATGGAGGAGAAAAGGAGATATGAAAATGGGGCAATTGCTCCTCTTCTCAGTGCAAAGATGGAGGATGATGAGGAAGAAGACGATGATATTGCAAAGGGCTCAAGTGATTTCAGTGGAAGTTGGGTCATTTATACTCGGATTTTTCTCATTCTCTCACATCTCCACCAAAAACGAACCCACCCTTTGGATTTGAGAACCTCATTTTTTTCTCTCTCTCTCTCTCACATCACCACCAAACCCACCCGCTAGATCCAAAATCCAGGCCGGGTTTCACAGTCGTTTGTGTCAAATGATCCATGTGTTCTTCCTTCCATTACCTTCATTTTTCTTTTACAGCCATGAGTTCTAATTTTGTTTAATAATAATAAATACTTAAAAAGGCTCAAAATATAGAAATTATTTAAGTTTGTTTAATAACCATTTGAGTAATGATTTTGTTTTTAATTTTAATTTTTTTAAATTTAAATCTATAAATATTTATTTCTTCTCAGTTGAAATTTAAATAACGAACCTTCATTTCTTAGGTTATTTATATACTTTTTACCAATATTTTTAAAAATCATACTAAATTTTAAAAACTAACCAAGTAAGCTTTGAAAACTTCTTTCTATTGTTGAAGGTTTAAATTTTATTTTTATCTCTCGAATAATATTCTATTTTGATTTCTAAACTTTTAAAAATATTTGTTTTAGTTTCTGAATTTTGAATATTGATTTATTTTGATCTCTAAACTTTTTAAAATGTTCGTTTTAATCCTTAAACTTTTAAAAATGCTTATTTTGGTCCCTGATATATTAAGATTTTGTTAACTCTTTAACAAAATGGCAAGATGACTTGTACTTTTTAATGATTAGGCTATCAAATAAGTTAATTACTCTAACAAATATCTAGAGTTTCAATTTTGAATGAAGTGACAAAGTGGAAGAATTTAAAAAACATTTTTAGTTCAAAATTTTGCACCTTCATTTTGTTCAATACATCTAGAGTCTAGACATCCAAAATTATAGGCTCCTTCACATCTATTGAAAGTTAACATAATTTTAATAATAAGGACTAAAATAAACACTTTTTAAAGTTTAGGGATTAAAACAAACGTTTTTTAAAGTTTATGAACTAAAATAGAACATGATTCAAAATTCAGGGACTAAAATAGGATTTAAACCATTTTTATAATCAAATTAAGAATTCAACTCGTTTACTTAAGAAAGATGCAATCAATTGTAAGAAAATTAAGAGGAAATAGACTTAATCTTTAAAAAAAAAATGGTCATTGGGCCTTGATTTTAGGTTCTGTTGGGTAACCATTCCATTTTTTTGTTTTGGTTTTTGAAAATTAGTTTTTTTCCTCTCAATTTCTTATTATTTGCATTTTTCTTAATTACAAGAGTTGAGTTCTTAATCAAATTCTAAAAACAAAAACAAATTTTTAAATATTACATTTTTTAGTTTTCAAAAGTTGACTTGATTTTTGAAAACATTGGAAGAGGTAGATAACAAAACAAGAAGTTTAGACGTGAAAGAAGTGTTTATAAACTTAATTTTAAAAAATAAAAACAAAAATCAAATGATTACCAAACGAGACTTTAGTTTTATGTTTTAAAATTAAGTCTATAAGCACTCACTCAAACTATTATTTTCTAGGTTTTATCGTCTATATTTTAGGAGGGTTCTCAAAAGTAAACCCAAAATTTGAAAACTAAAAAGAGTCAAAGACTTGTTTTTATTTTTGAAAATTAGCTTAGAAATCAAATACCTAATAAGAAATGAAAACTATGAAGAAATTGAGAGGAAAAAATGAAATTTTTAATTAAAAAAATTAAATGATTATCAAACATAGCTTAAATTATCTCATTACCTTGCGACCTTTTATTTCAATCAATAATTTGTGAGTGGATCACAATGGTGATTACTGTTTTGTCCTTTCTGAATGGATCTCCATATTTTAAGACTGTTACTATGGTCAATAATTGTACGTGGCTTCGCTAGTGGTTTAATCCATTTCAAGTGAATCTTTATATTACAACAACTATAAAGACGATAGATCAAACCTCAAACCTTTAAAATGAAAATTAGATCAATTACCATCGAGTTAACCTTACTTTTTTTTTTCTTTTAAAGTTTATTTTAACATTTAAAATATTGTAACTAAAACATGATATTTTAACCTTTTAACCAAACTCCATCATTATTTATGGGGCACTTTTTGGTTTTTGCCATTTGTTTAGTTTTGTTCTTTCTTCTTATTTGGGAGAAAAAACATGGGTTTGAGAAATCAAAATTGGGCAAGATGTGCAGTTGATAAACCCAAAAAGTTGGAAAACATATCAAATTTATACCTAAGCTCTAAACTTCATCAAATTGTATCCAAATTTAAATCTTTACCCTTAAACATGAAAAAGTTGACAAGCTTTACCCTCTCATTAATTTTTTTTATTTTTTTATTTGAGAATTTGTCATAAGGTACTCTCTATTTATGTTGAATGAACTATAACACATATATACATTACAATAAGATTTTAAGTAAAAATGACATTGATTTCCTTTTTCTTGTTGGGTTTTGACAAAGTTATTAACAAATAATTTGCACAGTGATCAAAATTATTTGTACAAAGCTTAATTTTGTTTATAGAAATAGCAAAAAAAACACGTTGATAGACTTCTATCAGCCTCTATCAGTGATAGAAACTTTATTGATAAAGGCGGATAGAAGTATATCAATGTCTATTAGTGATGGAAACTAATAAAAATCTAAAATGACTAAATTTTACTATTTCGTGTGAATGTTTCTTTATTTCTCTATTTCTCAAAATTTCGCTAGTAATAATAATAATTCTTTGATCATTGGAAATATAAGCCACAAAGTTGGTGGAGCAAGTAGTAGTTGGTCACCAAGATATAGCTAACATTTCATTCTCTCAAGTCTCAAGCCTTAGAAGTCATTCTTTCTGCCAATTCACCAACCTTTTTTACTTCTTTTTTTTTCCCTCTTTCTTAAGCTCAGCTATTGGTAATGTAGATTGAAATATTAATGTTTAAAATAGTAATCGATGCATTATCCACTTAATTAGGTTCAAAACGACCAAACAGTTTTACTTTTAAAGTACTAATCATGTTATCTATAGTCATTAACCAAAGTATTGCACTTTTATTCAATAGTGTAGTAATTTTTTAATTAAATGATGCAATAGAATATAAAATCCATTAGATGAGATATATTCTGTCTGCTTAGACCAATGAATCCATGGGATTATTTGATCGAATTAATATCAATAATAGGTTTCAAATTCATAACAAGACATTTTTATTCTAAGATTAATAAATATCTGAATAATTATTTTAAATGGTAAAATTGTTGAAAATATTTTCAACTAAAATAAAATATTACTATCTATAAGTGATAGATCATGATAGACCGCAATAGACATCTATTACTAACAATGATAGATATCTATCGTAGTCTATCGCAATCTATCACAGATAAATAATGATATTTTACTATATTTATAAATAAATATTCATTTTCATAGTTGTTGCTAAATTCTTATTTTATTTTTAATTTACTCTGCTAGAGTTTTAATTTTTGGTCCATTGAAGGGATTGGATCATATCCCATTTCTTCACTAGACTTCATGCACCCAACACCAACTCCAACATAAATTGAGATTAAAATAATAATAAATAAAAATTATCTAATAAACTTTCAACTTTGAGATATTTGAAAACTCCCTTCAAATATCCAAACTTAACAAGAGAAAGCTGACTCGACATTAAACAATTTAAAATATATATTGACTAGAAAAAATATTTCATTTATGAACTTTAAAGTTTTGAGTCTAAAAAATCTTTCGTCCTAAGACGTGCTCAATAGATTTTAACAATTCTTAATTATGTATCCAAATGCTCTAAACTTATGAAATATCTACATTTAATAGGTCCTTGAACTAACAATTTTGTCAAATAGATAAGTCAACTAGTTACGAAAAATTGAAAATTCATTAATCTACTAGACATTTTTTAAAGTTAATAAACCAAATAGACAAAGATCCAAAAATCTAAAGACTTATTAGATATTTTTGAAAATTCAAAGATCAAATCAACACAAACGTGAAAGTTTAGCCACGTTTAATAACTATTTGGTTTTTTATTTTTTAAAATTAACCCTATAAGCACTTATTCCATCTCTAAATTTCTTCTTTCTATCTAACTTTTTACCAATGTTTTAAAAAATCAAGCCAAACTTTGAAAACTAAAATAAATACTTTTTTAATATATAACTAAAAAAGTACTTTTAAAAACCCTTTTTTTTTTTTAATTTGTCTAAGAACACAACTCTTGTACGGAAAAAAATGCAAATAATTGTAAGAAATTGAGAGTAAATAAACTTAATTTTCAAAAACAAAAAATAAAATAGTTACCAAACAATGCCTTAGAAACTAAACTTATAATTTAACGTACATCATCAGATTATAGACATGGCCTTGTCTGTTTATAGACTGTATACTCAGCAACATAGGTTACATACATTAGCTGAAACAGAAGGCTCTCCTAAGCATCCAAACATCAGAAGGCTGAGATGACTCTATAAAACATTCGAAAGGATCATGTTCATATTGAAAAGTTGAAAAGAAATGATAGATTATTGGACAAAAAGTTGCAAGTTTCAGTGATTATTATTGCAGAACGTTGTATTTTATTTAATGAGAACAAGAGCACCCAGTTTCACTTACACCTTCAGAAGCCAGCTTATAACTCTGCTCCCAAATATTTATTGGTGTTGCTTCAGCATGAGGAACATGACGAGGATGTTTTTCTCTCTTGTCTCCTTTCATTTGCTTCAATGCATGTTTAAGGCTCGGCAATAAGGCGTCCATGCACTCCGCTGCAGCATTAGGATTTCCGGGCATGTTGATAATCTGAACAGAGATAACATGAGAGTAAGTTCCAACGTCATGCACTCAAGATAACTAGTAGCAGATCTAGAATTTTTCTGTTAGAGGAAGTGCAAATTTTATGTTGATATAATTTTGAATGAATTGTTGAATTGTAGAGTTGTTTACGAGGAGATGGTGGTAGAAGAAAGGCTTGCAGAATGAAAAGCTTTAAAAGATGAAGAAAAGAGTTTTAGGAACTTTTTATGAGCCAAATGAAGTGGAAAGATGGTGAAAATCAATTCGAAAGATCTCTATTTGTAATTAAGACTTGAGAGGAAAAGAGGTCTCGAATTCGGATATATCATTTTTTTAAAAAAAACAGAAAAATGCAATGATTCATTAATATATAAAAAAAGAAACTAATGCTCAAAAATAAAAAAACTCCGCCAAGGAAAAGAGGACAATAAGCGAAATACAATGAAAACAAAATACCAAAATAAAGGCCAAGAACGTGAAGAACCCATAAATCTCACAACAAAACTTGATAAACCTCTTTTAGGGATTCTTTCAGTGTTTGATAGAGTTTTAAGGACTCGGTTCTGCCTACAACTCTTTTATGGTGCAAAAATAGGCACCCTTTTAAACACTTTAGTCTCTCTTACTGTTTTCAATTGAAAATCTCTATTGTAATCATGTATAGGTGCTTATTTCATTTTATCAATGAAATGTTTCTTATCTTAAAAAAACAAGAAAACTAAATTGTTAGACCCTTATTCTCTAGTTTCCCTATTCTAATCAGTTCTCAAATTCGGTTATATCAACAACAAAATTGTGGTTTGATCTTCCAAATGGGCTTGGCATTTCTCTCAGGGCGACAACTCCCTCTGGAAAGACGGTAGCAAATATTGGTTTGAGTAAAGGTGGCTGATTCCCTTCAGATTGTTGACAAATATTGTTTGCCACCTCCATTTCGAGATAAAAAGCTGTTTAGCAAGCTGTAATTTTCATCAGACTGCAGAATATTTGGTTGAAAAGGAACTAGAGAATCATCTCTAGAGCAGATAGGTCTGGAACAGAGGTCTGGCTACACCGCATTATGGTGACCTATTGGGATTCCTTCCTTCCATCCTAAAGCACCAGTCTTGTACTGCCGTGTGTCATGGTTGTTCTTTCGGGTGTTTGGTTGGAAAGAAACCAGGTTTTTCAAGGGGAAAAAGAAAAAGGAAAAAAAAAAGTATATTGATTGGGATATATTATAGGATCTTTTGGGCTTATATTGGTCTACTCTTTCTTCTCTTTTATGTAACTATGATTCTATACTTACTAACGCCAATTGGAGTACAAATTATCGCTGCTTCAATGAAAAGTTTCAGTTTCTCCTCATGGTCATTTCATCTGGAAAAAAACTAAACAGAAATTTGGAAAGAAAATTGATGGCATTACCAGGGTTGATCCTCTAATCCCAGCTGCAGAACGTGAAAGCACAGCAAATGGCGTTACCTATCACAGAAGGTTCGGATTAGCTTAGGAGCAATCAAAATTGCTGTGCAGAATAAAGGTATGATAGCAGAACCATCAGACAACAATATGCAGCAGACATCTGAATATTTACCTTAAGGCTCTCTTGCATCATAACATATAGTAGACCAGGGGTCTCCTTATGCAATAATGGTTTGGTTGCTTCAGGCGTCACATCTCTTGGGGAAAATCCAGTTCCACCTAGAAGAAAATTAATTTTTAACAAAAAGAGAAAATAAAGGGAACTGGACAAAAATTGCACCTCCCAAGCGGGAGAAGATTGAATTTAGTGAAGTATTACCAAGTGTGAGAATAAGATCGACTTTGTCAATGTCACACCATTTCACAAGAACATCCTGAATTTTACTGACATCGTCTGAGACAACGGCTGTTGCAACAATACTGACCCCTCCTAATTTTTCTGATGAGGCTTGGACAATAGAAACAGCCCTTGGTCCACTATATGAAAGAAAGGAATATTTTGTCAAGGCCTTCATGCCCAATGGTGAAAACACATAAATTTTGAGAACTTCATTTGAGGCAAGGAGTGGAGTTGTTAAGTCTGAAAAGGTGTTTAGTCATGGACCCGATAGTGTAAGGAGTTGATAAGTCATGAAGTTGATGTTTTTTAGTAATGGGCCCATGAAGTCCTTGGGTGAAACAAGGAGTGGTCTCCATTCTCCCAACTCCTACTACTTGAACCAAACATGCCCTAAGTGTTTATTGTTTTGTAAAACAATAATAGTAATATTTTGTTAGGTTACCACCTAACAAGAAAACTCGATAACAATAAAGAACACAAAACACATTAAAAGATAGAAATTTATATTGCAATATCAAAAGAAGTTACAATATAACATAGTCTTTCGAGAGGGCTAATCTGTCCCAAAATTCCCACACTTTCTACTAAAATCTTTATACCTTGCTCCCAACCCACTCCCTCCTATTAATAACTAAAAATCCTCATAAACTCTTTAGCTACTTACTAATATGTCCTTGTTCATAAACATACTAATAATCATAATATAACCATAAGTAGGGGCCTTACATATTTCTTGACAGACCTGAAAAACTTTAATTTGATAATATCGATGACATAACCCATCTGTGTGTGTGTATGCACGTGTTTTGATATCTATGGTACCACAACGACACGGCCCATCTGTGGTCGTCTACTCCCAAACCCTTCGAGTAAAAAAGAAGCGCTCTCAAAGAGAGACTTGGCCAAGTAAACCTCCTACAGTCCAAAGGCTAGTCAGTAGGAGATCTTCTCTTGAAGTATCCCCCACACGTAGGAAGCACCAGTTCATAAACCTACCAAGTCAAACTCTCCAAAAGAATCCTCTCCATCGTGGCAAGAGGGTGGGAAACAAACACCAATTGTCCAACAAGGAAAACTGCTGCATTCGTTTCCTTGTTGGTAGAAAGGGAGAAAGTCCTTACTCTTCAATGGCCTCGACAACCACTTCATTCCAAAAAAGAAAAAAAGACATTTTAAAAAATAGAAAATTGTACCAAAGGATCCAATCTAATCACATCTCGGTCACCAAGCACTAGTGCAATGAGGACTATATATTTTTTAAAACAAAACCAGACTTTTCATTGATAGAATGAAAAGAGACTAATACTAAAAAAAATACACGATATCAAAAAGCAACGAAGAGTATTGAGATAATACAAACGATACAAAACTTGAACGGAGAAAATAAAAGCGTTCAAATACAAGCAAAGAAGAATCTAGAAGACGAGCAGAGCCCAAACGATCCATATGACTTGGATAATGAGGACTCTGCATGGATCTTGTCTTGTAAGTTAAAGGGGGGAAAACCAACAAGCCAACTAAACTAAATAGTTGCTATAAAAAATTAGAAATATAGAGAGCCCATCATCTATTTCGATTAGTTTGATCAATATGAATTTCAAGGTTTTATGCTTAATAGAATCGTATTTTCCAAAGCACCAGGTTTTTTTTAGTACAATAACAGCAGGGAATGCCATAAATTATTGTTAAACTAAGCTCACTTTGGCTCCGAAGAACCAGTTTCAATGTTATACAAATGATACATATAAATGCATCTTTAAAAGTGAATGATTATAGCCTTCTGAGAGGGCTCTCTTCTTGCATAATCCAATGTAGAGTGACATTTCAAAATAATGCATGCCTATCCTTGTCCTCTCTAACTCCCTCTATTAATAACAAACTCACCTAAACAAACTGCCAAGTAATTACAGTTATGCCACTACTAATATCCTAATAGCATTCCCAATATTTCCCCCAGTAATAATCTAACGAAACAAGACCAAAATATAGGTAAAAATTTCAAGAATAAGAATATGGAAATCCATTTGTCCAAGAATTGAAATCCTAGATTATTTTGTAAATGTTGTTGCAAAGCATTTAATATTTTCCCTTTTCCTTTTCAAGGGGAAAAAATATATCAACGCCTTCGCTCCTTTTTATTTAGCATCAATATAGTGGCCTCTAAGAAACAAACATTCAAAGAGGAGTATCCAGATGCAAAATTACTTAAAGACACTGGATTTCCTAAGCAAAAAAATCAGACATTCTCACCAACTCTGTCAAATAATTACATGATACCTTTTTCCATATGTAAGAGCTTAATATCGTTGCAGAACAATTACCATATATACAAAATTGAATGAGGGAACACAAATATCATTACTCTTCTATCTTAAAAAAGATTTAGCTGATAGAAGAATTAGGGCAATATTACTAAATGTATGGAATTTCTACATAGGAAACTGCGGGAGTACTCTCACATTAGTTCTAATAGGATATTTTGGGAATATCATACTCTCACATAAACCTCGGTTCTTTTTCAGTTGGCACCTTATAGTAAAACTAAAATTCTTTTGAGGCTATGAAGCGCGGATACGGACCCTTATGTTAGGCAGAGTGTCTGAGTTAGATACATGTCGGACAAGGACATGCTCCAAACTGGCATGCCGAATTAAGTCTAATATTAAAAAAAATGCGGGGATAAATGGATATGTTGGCATAAATTTTGATAATAATAAATAGTAACTAAGAAAGGCTCAACCCATTCATTTTGAGACCAATTTTTAAGTCCCATCTCGTATTAATTTTTAGACCAAAGGAAAAACGAATACAACATAAGTTAAAAGTTGAAAAATAAAAACCCCAACTCACCTTCCCTTCCCTTCTATATGGGATTCACAAAGAAGAGTTTGAAAATAGCAGCAGCCACCGCGATTTATATGTTAAATTTACATATATCCTAAAGAAGCATTATCCCCAACGTGTCTGTATCCTAGTTTTATAGAAATTGATGTATTGTCGTGTCCTGTCATGTCCATGCTTTTGCTTCTTAGTTTTGAAGAGTTCTTTGACAACTTTCTCGTAGGCTTTTTAGATTGAAAGTATATGATTTTTAAGAACAAGAGAATCTCAATGGTAGTGCTTGTTGTCACGACCTATACCATCCAAGGTTCTACCAAAAGAGTACCCCCAATCCCTCTAGCAAAAGAACCAATATAGATCACCAAGCAAAAGAAATGCACAAGAAGGAGGAAAAAAGATTGTTAAATGCCATACCTTCGATCAGGACCAGCCCCAGATGCAACAGTATCGCTCACAGTAAGAATAGCTACTTTAGACCCACTATCTTGAACCTGACTGGTGCTAATTTCTTTGGATATATTACTTTTCAGAGAGACTACTGAATTAGATGAAAAGGAGTTGGCACAGCCAGCAATATTGCTTATATCGGAAATAACAATAGCCGATACAGAAGTTCCAGCAGGTATGGAATTTCCTGTTGGTGGCAATTCCAACAAAGCATTGGCAGATTTCAAATTCAAAAGTCTGCTGCTCACCTGTTGACCAGTACTTTCCGCAGAGAAACTGATCCAAAAAACAGTAATGTCAAATGAATAACATATAAAGGATATTCAAGAAAGTTAAAATGCAACAGAGAGAGTGACAAGTTGCAACGGTCCTACTGAGTGTAGAACAAAGAATCAGATTTACCCAACAACTTACCCAGGAGTTCCTGACCCATCATTATCTTTCCACTTGACAATTGCGCAATGAAAAAGTGGTCGAATAGGATCTGACTTTATTGGCTCTGGAAGACGTACTTGCACTCTGCATTTTATAGAGAAAAACAGGTAAAGTATAAAAAATTATGAGGGGAATGGTAAGAAAGAAAGAGAAGGACAACAATTTGATTTTTCAGCTACCTAAGAAGATGAGGGTTTTCCCATCCACCAAGTTGGCGGATGGCAGGGACTACAAATAGTTGGAAACAAACTAAAGAGCTCACAGGATTTCCAGGTAACCCAAATGCAAGGATCTGATTCAATTCCTTCTTTTCTGCGGTATCTGGTTTGATATCTGCAAAAGTCACAGGTTTCCCCGGCCTCATGAAGACCTGAAAAGACATTCTCAATTCCATGAAAAAACTACAAAGAACGGGAACAACCGAGTGAAAGCGTTTCTAGAACCATCTGCATACCGCATTAAAATATACAACCCCTTTCTTAGCAAGTAATGGCTTGACATAATCCCTATCTCCCATTGAAACACCACCAGAAGTTAGAAGGATGTTGACTCCAGCAGAAAAGACATTTTCCAAGACTTTCTCAAGCTCGCTTTCATCATCTCTAGCAATACCAAAGTCGATAACTTTGCATTGGTGTTGAACAGCAGCAGCAAGTAACATAGCACGGTTTGAATCCCTAATCTGCACAATTTATTTTATCAAATAAAAACTTCATAAAACTAAATAACGTAAATTAACTCATCAAATGAGAAGTAGTGAATGATGAGAGAGTATATAACTAAATACCTCACAATGTATATTATGGAGTTCTTTTATCAGGTAAAACGTCACTCTTGAAAAAGTAACAAGACTGGTATGAAAGCTGAGCATACACATGCCAAATATACAAGAGTTCACAGCAAAGCAATGTTCCATAATACCTGCCCACGACCCAGACGTTCAGTCTGTGGCTCTACAAGTTCATCCCCTGTAGAAAGAACAGCAACTACTGGAGTAGGATATACCTATGAGACAATATAAAAGGTAAATCAGAAAGGAGATGGATGAGAGAATATATGACTATAAACAAAATACATCGGGCATTATAATACCTTCACTGTCATAACACCCACAGTAGCAAGCAGGCCAATTTCTGAAGCACCTATTTTATCGCCAGCTTTTAATACAAGAGCATCCTTCTCGATATCGCATCCCTGGGAAAGCAGCACCATCAGCTACTCAAGTTCAATTGGTAAAAAAGCCACAATTCTAATAACCAAGTCTAGTAATACATAAGCCATGCCCACAAGACATGAATATAAAATATCGCTTTTTAGTAAAGATATTTGCTGCAGTATGGCCTGAGCCTAACAAAAAGTGAAAAAATAGGAAAGAAATAACTATTGTTTAAATTTCTCTAAATAGTATAGGATGTGTGAGGTAATAAAAAATAACAGAGAATCCAGATACACCAAATCTCCCATACTGAATAAATTGCATCTAAGCTTCAATTTACAGTCCTCATGGAACGTAGTTCTCACTATATTAAGATTTTAACAAGAACAAAACTTCATGTCCAAACAATAACCTGTCCAAAAATGCGGCCTGATAACATATTGACCTAGATCAGTGTTCACCAACCAACATATCATAGCCGGGAAAAAAAAGAAAAAGATAAACAGACAGACAAATAAACAATTGACTTCATAAACCAAAGTGTGATTGAAAATCTTGCTGGCATCTGTTCATAAGCTTTATAAAGAGCCAATCACATGATAGCCATTATAGGTCAAAAAAGAAAGTGTAGAATCTGGTTGAAGTACTTCAATATTTTTCTTCTTAAGAAATTCTTTTAAATACTTTCCAACTTGAATTTCTTTTTCATTAAGATAAAATCAATGGTTTTGATTGAGGAAAATATGAAAGAATACATGGGTATACAAAAAAAAACAGCCCACAAAAACACCTCCCCCTACAAGAAGGGACTTCAACCATGTAACATAACTCCTATTCTTACAAAAAGTCTTCAAAACCGAAGCCCACAAAGAAACATAAAAGCGGACAAGGGACCTAATATTTTCCAACTTGAATTGGATGAACAAAAAAGCATCTTCCTATAGATGGAACATTTATTTGTTTAATTATCAAGAGTAGCAATGCAGTCCATGTTGGTAACTTTATCCCTATAAATAATCATTTGGGTTGGGTAAACCAAACTAACCCAAATTTAGAGATATAAAAAAATATAGTTTGTTCGTATTAGGATAATAAAATTACTAATGCATTTTATTTTTCTAATTTCATTCCACTCATTGACATTATTTCTCTCCAATAATTCTTGGAACATAATTGGCTCAAATACTTGAAGTTTAATCTTTCATAACGTGCACGATGACATTGAACTCTATTATTATTCAATGTGTGAAAATATATGAATAGATCTTTCAAGTAGTTTCACATTTCGTTTCTCAAATTTAAACAAAAAAATAAAAAGGGAGATTAAAATAATTCAAACCAACCCAACCCAAATACCATAGAGGCATCCTGTTAGACCCTCAAGATAATCCCGTGACACATCCTATGAGGTTGGATCCATCATCAAACTAAAGGTTATATGAATTATTAGATGTACCCAAAGGGACCTAAAGGTTATGTGGATTAAATAGTACAATCCAATCCATTATTGAGTTGGGTCCAAAACATCTATTAATCAGATTCGTTAACCTTCCA
Source organism: Benincasa hispida (assembly GCF_027475165.1). Classification (NCBI taxonomy): domain Eukaryota; kingdom Viridiplantae; phylum Streptophyta; class Magnoliopsida; order Cucurbitales; family Cucurbitaceae; genus Benincasa; species Benincasa hispida. The sequence goes on along the minus strand of NC_143479.1, from coordinate 54,723,230 downwards.
GCTGAAGTTCAGGTGGAAATCTGGAATTCAGCTGGAAGGAAAATATTTTTGTCAAAAGATGGAACTTGGTATGTGTTGGATACGTGTAAATCATGCAAGTCGATTAAGTAAGCATTCAATCCAATCTCCTTCAATATTGTGCACAGGTCGATGTTCTTTCATTCATTTTGTTATCGATCCCCATTGAGGAACCTTCCTTCATGTAAGTGATTCATAACTACTCCCTTCTTAAATGCTTCCTTCTCTCTTCTTATGAGAAAACTGCATACAGGCTTCATTGAAGGAGTAAAACGTTGATGCCAATGACAAAGTTGAGGTTTCAATTTACAAACTTCAAGGACATATCCACGCTTGTTAAAGACTTCACCCATAATTTTATTTTATTTTTTTTTATAGGAAACAATAACCATTTATTGATAGTATGAAGTGGGATGCAAAAGAAGTTCCTATCCGGTAAAAATTACAAAAAGCATTTTCATTGAATAGTAATAGTAGTTAGACATAAAAAGGAAGAGGCAACTTCCTCTAAAAACTAGCTAAAAGAGAAGTAGATTCAACAAAATGATATCACCAATAAATGATATTCGTCAATCAGGAATTGTCTAATGAATTTGTTACCCCTTTGGCTTAACTGCAGACTCCTCAAACAATCAACAAACTCAATAAAAACAGAGAAATAACGGTTCCTTCTCCTTTTCTGTAAACTAACGTTTCCCCCATTGTATCTTCCATCAAAAGCGATACTTAGAGATAAAGCCTCCACTGAAAATGATAATGGAAGATATTTCCACCCTTTCAATGGGAGATAGGAGAAAAACTAACCAGAGAACAAATGGCTCCTTCTCCATTTCTGTAAACTAACTTTTCCTCCATAGTATTTCCATCAAAAGAAATACTTAAAAATATAGCTTCCATTGAAAATGATGATGGAGGATATTTCCACCCTTTTAGTGGGAAATGGAAGAGAAATTCATTTCCTTTCCATAATAATTCTGGTGTTCAGAGTTTATGCAATTGTGAATAAATTATTGAAAAGAAAGCATTGCTTTTCAATAGAAAGTTGAACGTGCAAAATAATAGGAAAAGATAACTAACCAAGCATAAAAAAGAACTTTCTAATGAGTAAAGCATAAAAGAGAACTTGCTAATCAGTATCTACTGAAGACTGCAAAGGAACTATTTTACAAGAAGTTGAAGAAAGGCTGCACCAAAGAGAGTTCACCCATCACCCCTCAAGCCTTATTGCTGAAAAGACCACACCATATCTGCCATTCTCTATTGTATTCTTTAGTTGTTAATGGAAATTCTTTCACATCTAGAAACAATTGCATGCATTACTACCTTTTTTTTTTTTTGTTGCCCTTTGTGCTTACAATACTTATTGTCCGCTGGAATTATTTGTGTTGATATTCTCTGAAGAAAAATTTTCTTCCCTAACAAAATAATTGTCATTGTGATAGAACCTTTCAATGAGATAGTGCTTTATTTGTTATTTATTTCAAAAGAAAAAAAGTAATGAACTAATACCACTGGGCGGATATCAGCACCCTTCCTGGCTTTCACTTTTATTTTAACACGCTTGGATTCAATTTTTTCAGTGTCCTCAACTTGAACTACCGCATCAGCACCATCAGGTATTGGTCCTTAAAAATGTAACAAGAAGAATGAATTGAAATTTCAAAAAGGGAAGAAAAAGCCAACACAGTAAGAAAAAAGAAGAAAACAGTTAAAAACACAATGACCATCTTTTTCGAAAAAATGGCAAATTGCAAAAACCATCCCTGAAGTATGGTGGTAGTTGCAATTTACCCTCAAACTTTTTATAGTAAAATTGAACCCCCAAACTTCAGTGGTAAAATTAAACCCTCAAACTTACAATAGTTGTAGAAATTGAATCTTCAAATGATAAAAATTGAATCCTCAAACTTATACAATTGTTACAATTTCTACAATTATCCAAATTTGAGGGTCCAATTTTAACACTTGTATAAGTTTGAGGACTCAATTTTTACGATTGAAAGTTTGAGGGTATAATTGTAACTACCACCACCATACTTTAGATGTGGTTTTTGCAATTTGCTCAAAAAAAAATTATAGGATCAATCTTAATTCAAATTAAAAAAAAAAACAACCTAGAGGCCATAAAGACAAGATGACTCTACACCAAAAAAAGGAGTTAAACATGAAAATTATAGGAATATTACAAAGATTTGTGAGGAGCGCTCAAATTGGAGGTCAAACACTATACACAGTCGTAGAAATGAACAAAAGAATCATACTTACCTAAAGATATTCAAGAGTTTCTTTCTACTGAAAGAAGCCATGGAGGGCCATAACCACATCCAACCAAGAAAACCTGATCTTATCCTTAAGCCATCAGCTAGAAAACCATTTAGAAAGGTCATCTTCCACTTCCAGGGGCACGAAAAACTCAAATGGTTCCCAGATAAAATTCCACCCTCGCAAGGATAGAGGATAAGGCAAAACTGCAGTGGATAAAGAGATGGTTAGGGGTCCCTTCATCTTGAAACACTCGGGGCAGATTTGGGGAGAGTGTAAAAACTTTGGATTTCTTCTCTACACTTTGTGGGAGGTATTTGGGCAGTTAAACTGCTGTCCAGATAAAGAATTTGATCTTCTTGGGGCTATGGCCCTTCCAAGTTTCCTCATCGCTCCAAGTCTAATCATGATGAGCTTGAAAATTTTGGATCAAATCCTGACCTCATTGCTTGACACAAGACCTAAAGACCAAACATCATACCAAATGAAGTCATGTTTGTTCTTTTCCACAGACTAAAAGTTCACTCCCATGGCTCCAACTTGCGAAGTGGTGATGGATGGTGAAAAAATATCCAAGTTTCTTCCTAAAAAATAACCATCAGTTTATCCAAAAAGCTAATTTCCTCTGCAGAGAAGCTCAACAGCCATTTGAGTAAAAGGGCTATGTTCTTTTTAATTTTAGCAACTCCTCCCAAAGCTAGACCACAAAATTCAGTCGAGGAAACAACTTTGTTCCAGCTAACAAAGTGCTAACTACCATCATTATCAACTCCCTCCAAGGTAGACCTTGACGAATACTTCAGTGAAGAAAAGCTTAGAAAACAAACTACCTCATTAAGTTGGTGAAATATCAAATTTTCTCCATTAGTGATACTATCAGTACATCAACAATAACTCATTTTGAAACTTTCATCAAGAAAAGCTGATTAACTACACTACTTAACCACTAGATGTTCTATAGAATGTGAATACCAAATCTTTGACAAATTATATTGAGCAGATATGTGATGTAATCTAACAGAAAAAAATGCTCTTAGCATGAAGTCTTATTTACCACATTCTAACTACAAAATGGAAATTTGGGGATGATTCAATATATGATCAGAAAAGCACCTCCAGTGGTTATGTAGGCAACGGTTCCTGGAGTAACTACCACGCCAACTCCATCATTCCCAGCTCTAGATTCTGTAATCACTGGATACTCCCCGGGTCCATCTGAAGCAACCACTGCATAACCATCCTACAAAGAAAGATTCCCAAGTGTCATGAATCTAGCCATCACACTTCAAAAGAATTTTGCCAAGCAGACATCAAAATAACATAATTTCTTCCAGTCAGAAAGTAAAGCAAGAGAGAAAGTCCACTGAAACAAAATCTATCAGCCCCACTGGAAGCAAGAACCAAGTAATCTGAATTCTGACATCATTTCATTTCTTCCGATCAACAACCAAAGAACAAGGAAAACCCACAAAGAAAAGTCCACCAGCTGCACATGGAGCAATCAAAATTTCTTCCGGTCAACTAAGAAATTCCCAAAGCAGACGTAATCTATCAGCTCCCCTGGAAGCCAGAACCAAGTAATCTGAATTCCGACATCATTTCATTTCTTCCAATCAAAAACCAAAGAACAAGGAAAACCCACGAAGAAAATTCCACTAGCTCCAAATGGAGCAATCAAATTTCATCCGGTCAACTAAGAAAACAACCAATCCTGAACAAAAATTAAGCTCAGTATGGTATGAAAGTACCTTAATGGAGGCTGGATAAGGGGGCAAAGGGTCAGAAGCGCGAATGTCTCGAGCCAAGACCTTCCCAAGAGCACAGTGAAGAGAGACGGAAATGGGGGGGAGGCGTTGAGCGACTTCCAGCACAATTTTTAGAGCTTCATCTGGAGAAATCATGGCGGTGGACTTGACACAAGAGTGATCCGCCATTGGAAAACTGTTGGGTTAGATAAACAGGAGAATGAGCGGAAGAGAAGAACGGTTTTATAGGATTCGATGGAGAGTGATGGACGAAATTGTGGCAGTGGAAACTTGACTCTTCAGCTCATGGAAGAGTGATGATGATCGATAAGAACGATATGAAATTATTCATTCGAAATCCCCAATTACCCGTGTAATTTGGAATTTTGGAGTCATAAAAACATGATTCTTAAAAATAATAATAATAAATAAGAAAATTGCAATTATTGGTTTTTTTTTTTTTTTACGGGTGGCCTCATTTGGAAAACCCAAATGAAAAATTGGCCACATGTAGAAAAAGTAATAGAAAGTGGTATTTTGCTTACGTCATCCACATGTGATTTTACCGCTTCACCCCTAAGATGCATCACGCGCGCTTGAGCCTACTAAGGAACTCGATCCTCGATTACTCGTCACTCGATCTTCGCTGGCTCATCACACGATCCTCGATACTCGGATGCATGGTCACTTGATACATGTGCAATCGACACGTGTATACTTGATCATAGCCACATCATGCTTGTAACGCAAGTGATATACTATGATGCAAGTCCATGCCATAAACTTGTTGACATAGATTTTATGCGATGATATGTGATGCTACTTCTAGATATGCGTTATTAACAAATGTTCTTGTAGTATGTTGTGCGTTGTCACAAGTTTCCTTGCGTTGAAACCAAGTATAATTTCATCACAAGTTTCCTTGCGTTGAAACCAAGTATAATTTCACCGCAAGTTTCTCGGTGTGATCCGAGATCGAACACGGAGATTGTTTTAGGTTATTGCGTTATGTTTGTGATATACGCGACAAGGGATTTTCAGTTTATAAAAGAATTTGTGTACAATAAATTAAACATGCGATAAAGTAAAGTAAAGCGGTAAAAATGCGATAATAACATAAATTGCGTTAAAGTAAATTGCGATAAAGTAAATCTAAGCTAAGATGATACAAGATACAGGTTTCGTGATACAAGATACTGAGGTCAAGGGTGGCTGTGAAGATTATGCAAAGATCGTGTAATGCGGTGACAAGTCTTATGTACGAAGCAGAAACAAAAAAGATAACTAATATAAACAGTGCAAGTTCCTTAATTGCGTTAAAGATATAAGTACTGTTCCACTTTTTCCTTGGCGTACACCTCTCGATGATCGGCCACGTTCCTACATCTCTGTGGTGAAACAGGAATGAACATAATGAATGCAAGGTTGCTTCCATCTCTGGAAGTACTACTCACTTTAATTAATGCATTCTTCTAACCTTCTCTCGATATATTAGAATCACATCTTCACTTCTGCTCTCACAGGTGAAGATGTCGTCTAGCATGCCTTAGCTAAACGCATTTATCTCTTTAGCACTGATTAAGTTACTCGTTTAATCTATATTAATTACCAAGGTATTAAGAAAATTTCATGGAGAAAACGATTAATGAAGGAACGGAAGTAGACAGAAAAGTGGTAATGAAAGTGATCGAGACATTCAATAAAACTATTTAGCATCTGATACATGATTTGCAAATGAAGAGATTGAGAAGATGAAATACACTTAATGAAATAGAGTTAGAAACAAATACAAATAAGCGCCAATGTCTTAGCGCCTATCTGGATGGAGATTTGCTTGCCAGTGTGGATGAAGTGAACGGATGGATGAGCTTCCCTCTCAGGCTTGCTCAACTGGTAGCAGGGATCTAAGTACAGAGCTTCACGACGGGGTCGATGAAATAGACTCACCTCTCGGCCTTGTCTCTTCTCTTCCCGGATTTCTTCCAATCAGTACTCAGCTCAGCCTTTCTCTCAATAATCCAACATTAATTAGCCCTCGTATCAATTATACCCGTATCAAGTATATCTTCTCTGAATTCTATAGGGGTATTTATAGGTGAAAAGCTTTGACTTTTGGTTTGTGGACCCCACTTCTTGTTATGGAAATTTCGAAGATGGAGGAATAAATATTCCTTTTGTTATGCAATCAGACCGTCAAATCTGCACAACGGTTAGTTGTATACGTGTCACAATCCTCCACGCTTGCGTTGCTCATCTGTATCTTTCGATCAGTTGCTCGCATGCGGTGTTGTTTTTATTACCGCATGCGGTTGAAATTCAGCTCTGGATCGACTGTCACATTGCGCCATCACTGCGTTAATCGTCTCTTCATTGTTGATTGATGGGCGCAACGTGACAGAAATGCGTTGTTCAGTTTCTCGTTAAGCCTTGATCGCAAGCGGTGACTTGGTTTCCTGCAAAACAGAGTACAAATATCCTCTTCTACCATCTTGTGGGTGTAATTGCGATAATTCATAATTATTGTATTTATGAGCTACTTTTCATACAATCGATGCATATTCCTTCTCTTTTGGCCGCAATATCTAAATAAGGTAGCATAAATAACTTGTATTTCTTCAAGTTATCACACCCCCAAGTTTAGATATATGCTTGTCCTCAAGCATATCTTCTACTAAGGCAATAAAGCTAAATTCCTTTCCTATATTTTTGCATCGATTGGCTACTCTGAATGTTACACTTAGACACATTTCTTAACAACGCAATTTCCTTCTATCCTTGCTAATTCTTAACAAAGCCCTACTTTATTCTTCTATATAACAAAATTATGCTCAAAGGTGCTTTTCTAGTTTTTAAAATAGAATGTTTATCTCTTTTTTGTCAAAACAACTTGATATATGCGGTGGTCAAACTTTGTGTTATTTATTAGAGACTGTTGATCATGGTTACACTCTTCGTTTTGGTTTGTTCCCACGAGTGTCATGCGAACATCCAACTACGGTTGTGTGCCAATTTCAACTTTAACGCATGATATTTAGAGGAGTTGTCTCTTACAATCTTTTGTTTTTTTTCTCATATTGCGTTGTTCTTGGAAACTCACCTTCGTTTTGGCTTGCTTCTACGGGTGATCCAACTACGAGCAGACTTCTTTCACAACTAAACTCTTATCAGGTTGGGACATTTTTGAAGTTTTCCCTTGCGCTGACATTGGAGTTTGGCATAATTTTCTTTTTTCTTTTTTTGGAAATGAAATATGAACGCATTTTCTTGAAGATCGCATATTCTTGATCTTATCTGCTCAGACCTTCCCCACCCCCAAATTTAAAGATAAGCAAGGTCCTCATTGCGTTGTTTGGATAGACTAGACAAACACTTAGAATAAAAATTTCAAAAAGAAGGTTTGAGTAGAACTTTGAAAGATGAAAGGTAAAGTACTACTAACTAAGAATTAACTAAGTGTTGGTTAGAATTTACAAAGTATGGGAAATGTTTCTAAGTATAAACACATATTACATCATGGTAGCACAATGAATAACGCAAAAGTAAAAGATCAGAACATCGCAAATATTGACAAAGGATGATAAAGAAAAAGGCACAGGCAAAAAGAAGAGAATATTTACTCATTTGTATTGAATATTAACAAAGTATACAAATAATTAAAAATTAACGCAATACAAGAATTGTTTCCTATACAAAGAATCAAAGAATATCATTAACTTAGAAAAATAATGAATTGAATAAAAATATAGAATGGCAGCAAAAAAAAATGTAAAGATTATCGTTGAGGAGCAGGAGGGTCTGGAGGAGGATTTTGAGGGGGTACTGTAGGAGCTTCTTCAAAATTCAATTGCTGCCTGAGATGCGGAGGCATCATGGGACCATGAAGATAAGCTTGAGAAAATTAAAGTACTCATGGTTGCGCTCCGCAATCTATCTTTGGTGGCAATGGACTTTATAAATATTGCGCTGAGTATTGATCAACGTTTCCCTTGACGTAGTAGCACTACACTGTATATCATCGATTTGCTCCATTACCACATCAAACCTCTGGTGAAGAAGGCTTGAAGAAGGCTTGTTGTTAAGCGAAAAGTTGTTGTTGTTAGGAGAAGAGGGACCGCATTTCAGCTAACTCTGCAGCCAAGAAGGGGATGGAAGGTTATACCTACGATGTCTCACCAGCATCGTTTTGGGGTTGGGCAGAGGTGCCTTCACCCAAATCGTGTGGGTCATCAATATGCGGCGGTGGAATGGAAGGTTGCGGTGATGAAGCTGTAGGTGAGTAAATTGGTGGGTATGCAGTTAGAGAATTTAGAGTGAGGAGAAAGTTGGTAAAATGCTCATGGAGTAGAGAAGAAGATTGTGCGGGTGGGCCCAAAGGGCTTGGATGGCAGATTACTAAGGGTAAAGCGTTCAAAGGTTCTGGATCTTGCGTTGTTTCTCCTTGGATTTTTCCTTTTCCCTTATCATCTCTGCGCTGTCTCTTTGGCCTTGGTTCTTGCGGCGCATTGAGATCGATTGTAGGCCTCTTTAAAGGTAACTCTGGGCAATGCGAGGAGTCTTTGAGGAGCAGCCTTAGGATTTTAATATTGATGAGGCCATGGACTTCTTGCATGGGTTCCTCCTCAATGCCTACGCCCATTGATAGGCACAAACTTGAAACAGTCCATGGAAAGAAGTATTGTCCTCTAATATGCCCCACAAAGCCTCGAATTTGACTTGCGATCAACTGGCCCACATCGATAGGAATGCCGCACGCAATGCAGTATGCGGCCATGACTCGATCCCTTGAAATGGTATTGTCATGAGAAGTTGGGATCAACTGCTTTTTAACCAGATAAACCCAAAGCCTTGCCTCCGGAAGCAGAGTCTTAGACGCCAGGGTCTTGATGCCTTTTAAAGAAACCGACCACTTCATGCCCCGTTGCGTTAATACTCGCAATGCATCTTCCAACTGTTGTTCCATAGGATCATCAATGATTTTGTTACCTGATGCATCCGAGTTATCCTTCATTTGGTATAGTTCGTTGATGTCCCTTGCGCTGAAAGGCACCACTTGCCTTTTTATGGTCACCACGTCCTTGATGCCCTGCAGCCGTCCATGGTAGAAGTCACGCACTACCTTTGGAACAACAATGGTTAGGCACTGGCAAAATGTGTCGTAGCCATGCTCCACGATCACGCTCGTGATGAGGTCAGGTAGTGGCATTGGCGCAGGGTAAAATCCCATCTCCATCAACAAGTCGTCATTTTCTTTCTTTCTGGATGAACGCGCCTTTGCCAAAGCGGGCTTGCTGCTTTCTACGACCGCTTTTCCCTTTCCTTTGGCCAATGCAAGGTGGGATTGTTGCCTTTGTTTTCTTTCCCATTCCTTGTGTTGTTCCTTCTTCTCTCGCTCCGCGAGTTATTTACCCTTCTTCTTTTGTAAACGCCTCCTATTAGCTTCGCGCTTCTTCTCATTCTCCTCTTCAGATCTCTTTTTCTCTTTCTCTTCTTCTTCTCTTTCTTTTCTCTCGAATTCTTCTACAAACTGCTCGGAGACCAGCAACAGACGTTGTTCCTCCTCGCGCCTCCTTATCTCTTCGAGCCTTACGAGTTCATTACTACTGCGCATTTCCTCATCTTCCAGCCTTCTTCTGCGATTTCCTAATGCCATGATGAGATTTGCGCACTTCATTTTCTCCTATTTCTCCTCCTCTTCTTTTCTCCTTCTTTCCTGTTCTTCTAATGCAATGATCAAAATTAAAGGGTCAACAGTAGACCCTTGCGGCACATTCTCCCTGCGACGCCGCATTAAGCGGGTACCTTCTCCTTCTTCGTCTTCCTCCGCCGCAACCATTTGCGTTGTTTCAGGTTGCGCAAGTTCCATTAATTGTGCTGTTTCCCCCTGTCCTCCCTTACAGAGGTTGATTCTCCATCATTTTCTGTGCTTCTTTTCTTCTTCCTTTTTTAGGCGTTTTTCTTCATGTCGGTGCATTTTTCTTTCTTCATTCTCTCCTTCTTCTCTTCCTTATCTTCATCATCATTTTTCTTCTCTTTATTCTTTTTCTCCTTGCGATGATGAGATGACACAGCTTCTCCAGCCTTTCTCCCTTTGCTTTTCTTCTTCTTCTTTTCCTCTTCAACTACTTTCGGTTGCGTCTCCACTACAGCCTCATCCATCACAACCTCTTCCACCACAACTTTGGAGGTTCTGTCATAGGTTTCTATGTTGACAGTTACCTCATGAGTCTTTAAGGCCAGAGTGCCTCGTTCCATCTCTTCTTCATTCACCATTTCTTCCGGTACCACCACCTCTTCATTCACCACCACCGCCACCTCCTCCGTAAACAGTGATTGGTTTACAACCCCTGCCTTGGGTAATCCCCCTCCTTGCTCCAGATTGCTCAGAATATTACCAAACACCTTTGTATCATCGCGTCTTTTCTTCTCACTCTCAGTTGAGATGGTAGGAGTTAGAACTGGTGTGCTCTCAGTGCTGTGCCCCCTCTTGAACTGAGGAGGTCTGACGGCTAAGGGGTTTCTCTGGGTTCTACCGGCGATTCTTGGGACGGTGTGGGGTTGGACAGCAAGTCTGCGACTGGCAACAAGGAATGCTACCTCTTGAATGGCGATTTGATCAAAGGAAAGGGTTGAAGGTGAAAAAGAGTGTTGGGAAGCTTGATCAGCCATGGATGGTAAGCTAGGGAGGATTGAAAAATTCGCTAGGGCTTTGAGAAGAAGAAAGCTTCATATGCTATGGCGCTAGGGTTTTCAGTTTGCAAAATGAGGTAAGGAGTTCACAGACGGGGGATGGTTCCTATTTATAGGTTGGGCCGTAGTGGGCCCAATGCGGTTTTTGCGGCGACAGGCCTCGAGAAGCTCAAAAGGCCCAACGTTCGAACTTCCCTCATTTATGAAATTTCAGAAAAAATGTCCTTTCGTCTGTAGAGTCATTATTGCTTTGGGATACGAAACGATTGGACTTCTCAAATGACAAAAAGAATTTTCTTTAATGTTTTATTCGAATGGATGTAAGATAAGGATTAACGCAATGTGCTCATCAATGCAACTGCATCTTCGCAGAGGACAGGCAACAACGCATGCATCCCCGCAACACACCCCTTAATAAACACATTTTTGGAGGATCGGACGCACGGTATTGCTACCAGCACAACACTACCTCAACATTGTGTTTTTAACCAAGGACGGGCAAAGGACATATACGCACGCAATGCACCCCTCGGTTTCAACGCATTTGAGTTGGATGAACGCAAAGCGCATCTTGCTTGGTTTAAGATGCGTCCATCATCTCTTTGAATACTAGATGTTGATTGTTTCATTTTATTTTATTATTCTTTTTTCATAACGCAAGTTGCTAAGACTTGCGGCAATAAATTTCTCTTTATTTCTTAATCATTCACTAATTAAGGACCAACACATTAATTATAGAAAAGTTAAAAGAATTAAAGACGGTATAAAAATAAATGCAAAGGAAATAAATGAAGAATTAAATTCATAAAGTCAAGATACGAATTAAATGAAGAAGTAAAGACAAAATTCAGGAATTCAATAAGATAGGATTTAAAGAAAGCATTAAACATAGATGTGAGATATGGACCGAAAGATGCGTTTCTTTGAGTGAGTGCAATCCACATCCCTACAAGCAGTCCGGCTTGCCTGCCTAATGTCCTAGGGACATTGTTCCTTTCCATTGGATCTCGGGGCTTTTGAGTTGCTGGGCAACGTTTCTGGTGCTCTATTTTTCAGCTCAGATGTCAGCTGGCCCACTTGGATCTCCAAGTTTCGAATTGAGGACGCATGTGCTTGCATTACTGCGTCATTTTTATCCATGTATTGTTTCAGCAGGACCTCCAATGAGCTTCCAAAAGTGTTTGATGATGAGGGTCGTTGGCTATGCGATTGCCTTGGTTGCCCCTGGTTCGAGTTATGGTGAAAATGAGGATTTCTTTGACTACCACTCTGATGGTTGATTGACCCCCATTGGTTAGGATTGCCTCCCTATCCGAAGTTAGGATGACTCCTCTAACCAGGATTGTAAGTGTTGTTGAAGGGGTTGTTTTGGATGGCGCATACGTGTTGGATATTCGATGGGCACATTTCTGCTGCATAAGCCCCTCCACAATTAACGCAACTTATTGCGGCCACTTAAGCTAGTGTAGCGGGTTGTGCTGATTGTTGGGAGATGGCTCTTTGATTGATTGCCATCGATTGAAGGATCGAGGTCACCGCGGCCATCTAAGCAGCCAACGTGGTCATTGTCTCCGCAGGGACAATAGCAGTTTCATTCTTTCTTCGTTCGGTGCCTCGGCCTCCATAGCCGTCATCAATCCAATCATCCATGTTCCGCGATATGCGGTCAAGGATAACTTTAGCCTCAGTATACGTTTTGTCCATAAAACCTCCTGCCACGGAGGAGTCGGCAACAACCTGCGTCAATCTATTCAGGCCGTTATAAAAGGTCTCCATCAACACGCAATTGGGTATTTCGATATGCGGGCAGTTTATCACCAATCTTCTAAATCGCACCCAGGCGGTGCTCATGGTCTCATTCTCCGTTTGTTCAAAGTTCAACACGTCCTTTCGTCGCCTTTCATTGACGGCCGGTAGGAAAAACTTCTTCATGAATCGCTCCACCAGTTGATCCCATGATGTGATCTTGTTCGACTTCAGTGAGTGAGCCCACCTCTTGACTTCGTCCCTCAAGGTGTAAGGGAACAAATACAGTCTAATACTCTCTGGGGTTACTCCAGGTAGTGAGAAGTTGCCGTATATTTCGACAAAGCTAGTCACGTGGGCATGCGGGTTTTCACCTTGCAGACCCTCAATCCTCTGCGTTTGCGTTGCTCATCTGCATCTTTTGATCGGTTGCTCGCATACGGTATTGTTTTTATTACCGCATGCAGTTGAAATTCAGCTCTGGATCGACTGTTGCATTACGCCGTCATTGCATTGATCGTCTTCATTGTTGATTGACGGGCGCAATGTGATAGAGATGAATTGTTCAATTTCTCGTTGAGCCTTGATCACAAGCAGTGACTTGGTTTCCTGCAAAACAGAGTAAAAATATCCTCTTCTACCATCTTGTGGGTGTAATTGCGATAATTCATAATTATTTTATTTTTGGGCTACTTTTCATACAATCAACGCATATTCCTTATCTTTTGGCTGCAATATCTAAATAAGGCAACATAAATAACTTGTATTTATACAAGTTATCAATGCTCGATACTCGATTAATGTATACTCAATCATTTTGAACTTTTTGAATTCTTAACCCATTTGAAGTCCATTATATTTCACCACTTCAACTCATTTCTCAGACTATTCTTTCTCGTCTTCCGATTTTATATCCCTCGAAGACTGCACCTCTACACTCGAAACTCTATCGATTCTCTCTACATCAGGTAACATTATTCTCTTTATTTATATTTTGGCATCATTCGCCTCTTTGTTTGTTATATTTTGTCATCATGCACTTGCATGTTTCTTGATACTCGATTGATACGACTTTCATTTTGGTTTTCATATCTTGCATGTTTGGCTGGAGGTTGAATTTTTTTCATTTCAATTTTCATATTTCTGGTATTTCGGACCGTCTAGAGTTTAAGGTTTGAGTAGGAGAAATCATGAATGTAGAAAACAATGCTCGATAATCGACAATTTAGTCACATGTAATATAGAGAGTAACGGACACTATGTAGCATGTATCGTGTATTTGGTATCGAGCAATCATGTATCGTGTATTGTGTATTGTATTTTGTATATCGAGTATCGTGTATCGTGCATCGAGTATTAACAACAATAGCTATACTTTATCCACGATCTAAGACGAATACGAGGTTAGGGCATTCTTCAATTGTTGTTTTAAAGTTCGTCATGAACCACTTCAGGACTTGATCATTCTCACTATCAACAAGTGTATATGCCAGTGGGTACAGTTGGTTGTTAACGTCCATTACAATACCAACTAGCATTGTTCCCTTGTACTTACCCTTTAGATGAGTACCATCTACAATGATCGCGAGTGAACAACTTTTAAAACCTCTTAAACTCACACCTAGTGCCACGAACATATATTTGAAATATTTTGATTCTTCAAGTTCGATCTCAAATACAGTTCCAGGATTTTCTATCTTCAAAGCCTCACCATATGCAAACAAGTTGGCATATGATTCCTCTGATATCCCCCTTGCAAGAACAAAAACAGTTTCTCTTGCACGCCATGCCTTGTCATGACTAATATTGACACTGTACTAATGTCGTATATCCTAAATAATATGGTGTAGTTTGTCTTCCTGACCAACACTGAACTTGTCCTTCATCAAATGACCAATAACGAATGTGTTGGCTTACCTATGGTCATGATTCAATACTCTAATCGAGCATGTGTAATTGGGCATATATTCTTTAAGGAACTCTTACTCAAGAGTACCTACGAGCGGAAGCGGATCTTTCCAATTCATTGTGACAGAATTATCGCATATACATTTAAAACATACTAATATGCATTCATAATGCTAAAAAGATCAAAATATCATACCAGATGAGGATTTCTCCTTCACAGCGAGTCTAAATGTAATGACCCGACCCCCTAGGACTTAAGTTAGGCCGTTACTAAATACATGCATGCATGGAACTCAAAACGACACTCGGTTATGGTGAAATAAATGCTAATTAAATAAGGTAAGTTCAAAAGACTTTCATTAAATTCAAATACTAAATCAATAGTAGGGTACCCATAAATCATAAAGGATAATAAATAAAACTAAAAAACGATTCTTAAAAGTAAGTTTTAAACATCAAAACTAAAAATTAAGAGAAACATGAAAAGAACTTTAAATCTCATGAGCGGAAGCATAAAAACTAGTCCCAGTGGCTCGATCACGAATTTCGCTTGTCCATCGCCGGTGCATCTCTACCCTTACCTGAAACAACAACATGAGAAAGAATGAGTATAAAATACTCAATAAGTAACCTCACTACTGGGGTCAGGCTGGGCATCTTTGTCTTCTAGATACCCACCTATGGTGAAACATATAAACTGCTCTAGTTCTCATAGGACACATATGCACATGAAACAAGAAGGAGACTAAGTCCTATCCTATTATAGTTAAGTATGCCCACTACCTCTGGTGAATCCCGAAGGAGACACAAACTGGCGAATCCTGAAGGAGACACAAACTGGTGAATCCCGAAGGAGACACAAATTGGTGAATCTCAAAGGAAACACAAACTGGTGAATCTCGAAGGAAACATAAACTGGTGAATCACAAAGGAAACACAAACTGGTGAATCCCGAAAGAAACACAAAATCTAATGGGCATCTAACTAATCAGTAAGGACATTTGCACAGTCTCAACATCATAATCATCACTGTACGAATCTATGACATACATATAAACCTCAACATCATGGCTCTACAACATACACATATACCTTAACATCATGGTTCTACAACATACATGTATACCTCAACATCATCAGATCCAATACAACCATGGAATCACATACCATCTCATACTAGCATTCAAGTGTCTATGTGCATAAATAAATAATTCAGATCTCGTAACATAACATACTTTAATCATGTTATACTATCAATCTTTCATGCTGTCATTCTGCCATAACATTCATTTATCATGCTAGCGTACGTCTAATGCCTGGCCCGTGGGCAGTTCCAGTAGTAAGATTACTTACCTTGATATTAAGTCGAACTAAAAAATAATTGAATCTTTGTGAAATTCTTGAATCCTTAATCAAGCCTAAACATAAACCAAGCTTTAAAATTAATAGTCAAGGCCAAATTCCAAATACCCAAATATTACAAAATATTTCCAGATAACCTTACCTAAGGTGTGGTCCAATTCGAATTCACCTTCCAAACCTTCAATTTTAAGCCCAAATAATTAGCAAACTAAACTCTTCTTCATCTTGAATGAAATTCTTGAATCAACCCCCTAATCATAATCTGAAATTAGGCTTACACGATTAAAGCTTGAATCAAATACATACTTCACTACCAATGTCTCAAATAAATTATCCATATGTAGCTCCGTAAAAAAAATCACTTCCAAATGACTTTACCAAAATTTCTCAACAACCAAAATTAATCCACAAGAGGGTAATCAAAGCATAAAACTTACCAAAACTCGCTAAAACAAACTTCAACTTCACTGAACAACACCTTAATACCTTCACAAACTTGAATCAAAAGTTGAAACACAATGGGTATCAACCAATTGATGCCAAAAGTAAATGAGTATTCAAGAATCAACCGAAAACAAACCCAAACGGTAGAAATTTTACTCAAATCGATAGATCTAGTGACGCAAAAGTGAACGACGCTTGAGCAGTGGTGGACGGAAGTCATGAAAAAGAAACTGACACGGCGGCTTTGGGCGGCGTTGGACGGGCTCACGAACGTGAAGAAGAAAATGGGGATGGGGTTTGACTTTTTATAAATAAAAAAAAACAATAATAATAATAATAATAAAACAAAAAAGGAAATAAATATAATTACATTTAATTCCTTTCTATTTTATACTATTAAATTCCTTTCCATTTAAAAAAAAAATTAATTCCTGCCATTAATTTTCAATTTGAATTTCAAATTGAATAATTTCATGCCAACAATTAAATTTTCGCACTTATACTTGAAGTCCAAAATTCCAAAAATGCCTTCCAACTAATAACAATTACTGAAATTCCAAATAATAAAGTTACTGAAATTACATTATTACTAAAAAAATGTGTGGGGCGTTACACTAAAACCCAACTGTCTACCTCGAACAATCACCACTAAGACAGAAGGAAACGGAGAAGACAACACCACTCAGAGCCCTCAGTATTCTTGTAGTGAGAATCCAAAGTGTGACCTTTGTTCAAATTTGGTAGAGGGAAAGAAGAAGAGAGACCGTACACAACGATCAAGCAAGTGGGAGATGAAGTCGTCTATCGCATAGACAAGATGCTTAATCGTTTAGGTGAAGTATACGATCGTGTAGGAAAAAGTAAGCGATCGTCTAAACGATCGTGTAGGAAAAGGGTGAGCGATCGTTCAAACGATCGCGTAGGAAAAACTAAGTGATCATCTATACGATTGTTTAGTAAATATCGGGAGCTAAACGATTGCTTAAGAAAAGGTAAACGATTGTTTAGTTTATAGCACACGATGGTGTAATCGGTAAGCGATTGCTTAGCAATATCGTATATGTAAGCGATCGTGCAATCACTATCGTATAGGCACTGATTTTCTAAACGATGACACTATCTTTAACACAATGTCCGCGCTCCTTGACTCCTGCACATCGTCACCTATTTATAATGCACTCATCCGTTATTTTGAACATAAAAGTCACCGTCCCATTTCCTTTATAACCGTTCAATGAATGTGATCTTATCATATTCACAACATATAAATTAATATCATATATTAATTATAATATTTTCCTCTACTAGATATAAATCATTTTTATATCTAATTTCCTCCAAATTAATGTATCTCATACATAAAGTTAATTATATCATATTTAATTAACTCGTTCAATTATATCATATAATCGAACTCTCTCTTGTCAATTTGAATACTTCAAACTGACCCAAAAACTAATTCTCAACTTGTATCCAAGCTACCAAAGGGACCTTATGGATCTTTGGCTCGAAGCTCCAACGGTACATGAATAGCTGACTAAACTCTTTAGTCACGATATCCATCATCCGTTAACTGCCAACCATTCCACTAAAGACCAACAGTTGAACTCTTCTTGCCATAGACATATTTCTATGTCCATTGGATATAACCAATCATTAGTACGATGACCTTTCACATATGCTCGTAATTACAGCAAACCAATTCACTATTTTGTCCATGTAATTACATCTTCCTCCTTAAGTACCACTGACCCCTCTAATGAACAATACAACATAGCCCTACAATATGTGAACACCTCTTGTGCCATGAGAAGGTGTGTGACGCCATATCGTTCAAGCCCCTGGATCAACACTTAAGAGAGTAATCTATCTACTTACCCCTACTTTGGGGAATGAGTGAACTCTATCTTGTAAAGTTGAGTTCCCAGCTCCCAAATCAGACGAATCCCCAAAAGAGTAGGTTTGAGTCGGCGTTTTGGCCACTCGTACCCATGCAAATCAAAAGACTACCCTTAATGGCAGGAGTTCCCAACTCACTCAGGATTGAGGTCATGTTACCTATGGTCATCCTAGTGAAGTGAAGTCTCAGTCATAAACAAAGTTATATGACAAGACATTAACATTTCGAGGTCAAGACTTATACAAACTCTATGTATAGGATGCCCCCGTTCGAATGTCCACTACACGAATGATCAGGATCAGACCATTTGTGACAAGTCACAACATTTGTAACAATTCCACAAAGCGAGTCAAGTCTGTAGTGTTATCCGGATAAGGTTTCTCTCCTATATCCATATACTACAGACTATTTTTGTTGTCACTTAAGACATGATCCACTTGTATGTCACTACATACATGCTTAAGTTACATAGAGACAACCAGAGATATTAAGTTTGTTGGTTTGTGGTAAAATAAAAATATCTAAATGTGCAAAGACAAGTAGTGAAGTAAATATTATTTATATTATACATCACAAGTGTTCGTACAAAGTTGTTTACAAACTACAGAACACGAGACTTTAGGGCACAAACCCCAACAATTTTGTGATCTTGAAAATATAACATCCATCCATTTTAATTGCTCGAAAGACCGACTTACGAGTCTAGTGTAAACACCAAACACCATACAATTTTTTGTTTGATTTTTTAACCTGCAACTCAAAGTTATTCTTAATGGCCAACATTACTAACCTCAAATCCACTATCTAATTGAAATCGGGGTAAACACTTTCAACAATTAAAAATCATTTTTATTTTATTTTTGAATCTAATTAATTTTACTTTAAAATTAATTTATATAAAAAAAACTAAAATTCAATTCTAAAATTGAATTTTATAAATTAAAAATGGTTTATTTAAATAATTAACATGTTTAATTAATTAAATAATAACATAATATCAAATATTTAATTAATAAAACACCTAATTCAAACGTAAATCCTATTCATGTAATCAATATTTAAATCATTATTTAAATATTTTAAACTCTCCAATTATGTTTAATTTTCAACAAAAATAAACGTTAATTATATCGAATATAATTATCCAAACCCTAAATTGAAATTTGAACATTTCAAATTCCAAACCCTAAATTCAAATTTGAACGTTTAAAATTTGCTCAATATTCTAATACAAGGTTTAATCTTTTACGAGCTAGTTGAGTGACCTTATGGACCTACAGATCATAAGCTTCAACGATGTGAGTTTAATCGGTTAAACTCTTTAATCTAAAATTAATCAATATTTATAAACCACCGAGACACACCACTATAGCTCGATGGTTGCATTCTTTTTACAATCACTACTACAGAAATTGGATTACTTGACGTTTTTCCAGTGTCAAGTAAAGGGTATACTTGATACTTATAAAAGCGTCAACTATTCGAGTGTCAAGTATAGTGTGATAACTTGACTCTAAAAAAACGTCAAGTAATATGTTTTTTCATATAATTTTCGTGTTAAGTAAGATAATACACTTGACATTAATGGTATGTCAAGTTTATTCGAGTGTCAAGTATAGTGTGATACTCTTTGACGTTTTTATATGTCAAGTATATGTCTTTTTGTTTTCAAATTAAATGCCTCAATCGATATTCTCATTTTCTACCTTGTATTCCCACAATACAATTACATCAAATAAATAAACATTATACATTTAAGATCCATCAACTCAATATATTAACTAAAAATCCATATGTTCAACTATGAACACTCCTCACAAATTACAACAATATTTCTCTTTCACATGTACATGCACAAAATAAAATCTCAACTATTGTTTTTGTATACAAAACTCAACTTTCAACAAACACAAATGTGACAAATTGTTTAATAAATAACCTTTCAACAAAGTACATTATTTAATCTATACATTGAGCTTTGAAGTCTAAAGATCGAGAACTAAGGGTCAGGCAAGCCATGTTTAAGCAAGCCAACCTGTAAAATAGAATAAAGGGTGATAACATCAAATTTCAAAATATATAAATAAGTGTTAAAATAAAACAACCTAATCAAACCTACGAAAAGTTCAATAATAATGGTTACAAAACGTAAATTCCAGCAATTATGTAATAATTCTAAAAGAGTTTCAAGGCCTTAATACCTATCAAAACGTCCAAAAACATCGTTAACTTTATTGGATAGTGGCTTCAATCCCTTAAAATCTTTGAATTGAACATCAAAAATTGAAAATAACTCAATTATTAGACCAATACTTCAATGGACAACAATGAACTATTAATACTAACCTCCAAACTTACCAAAACCTTGCCAAAATCGGTCTCAAACCTATTGGACAGTAACTCAACTCCTTCCAACACTTCAATCTAACACAAAAAAGTGACAGGTATTACTAAGTTAATGTCAAAATTATTGAGTGTTCAAAAATTTTCAAGTAAAACCACCAACACCAACCAAAATATTGTGGGCAACAATGGAACAAACCTAATATCAAACAGAAAACAAGATATACCTCATATACTTACCGAAAATCTTACTGAAATCAATATCAACCTGTTGGACAGCACATTAATGTTCTCCGAATCTTGAATCTAAAGCCAAATCACAAAGAGCATCAATCAATTTGGATAAAGTAATCAATATGAGTATTAAAAAATTTCCAAGAAACCCACTAAAGTAATCAAAACTCACCAAACTTACCAAAACCTTACCCAAAAATACAAGATTCCAGCGAGATGGAGTATAGATCTGACGAGATAGAGTGAAGTCCACACTTGAACAAATCTGTTATAAAGCTAGACCTCAACGAGGTCGTGATGACAACAAGCGGATTTGGCTGGACCAACTTGACTGAAGCGTCAGAAGAGATTGGGGGTGTTCGGCTACAGATCTGGGCGGAGACGGAAGCGATAGAAACGTTCAACTACACATTTGGGCGCGGCTGAAGTGACGGAAGCGGTTGAGGGCATTCGGCTACAAATCTGGGCAGGTTGAAGACTAGTGAACGACGTGCACAGCTGGCCGGCTGGTGCGGCTGAGCAGATGACGGAATGAAAAACTCAATAACATCGGCGTGAATGGAGGCAAGGGGAGAATGAAGGCTGACGACAGCTAGGGCTCTCAGGCGCACGGAAGAAGAAAAAAATTGGGGGGGAAGGGGAAGGTCGTGAGTGAGATGGTGAAGGAGGAGAGAAAGTTTTTAATTTGAGAGAAGGAAATAAAAATGGGAGAGGGAAATGTTATTTTATTTGATAATTTTGGTAGGAGGGAAAACAAATTGAAGAGGGAAACGAAAATTAAAGTCTCTGCACGATCGCTGAGTAAAAAATAAAGTCTCTACATGATCGCTTAGCTCTGCTACACGATGGCTAAGTAAAACTAGACGATCGCCTACCAAATGCTACGATCGTTGAGCTCGGCTACACGATCGCTGAGTAACAAAATGCTATACAATTGTCTGCCCAATGTTATATGATCGCCTATCAAATGATACACGATCGCTGAGCTCGGCTACACGATCACTGGGTAACAAAATGTTATACGATCGTCTACCCAATGCTATACGATTGCTTACCAAATGCTACACGATCGCTAAGCTCGGCTACATGATCGCTTAGCTCTTCTACACGATCGCTGAGTAACAAAATGCTATACGATCGCCTACCCAATGTTATACAATCGCCTACCAAATGCTACACGATCACTAAGCTCGGATTTACGATTGCTTAGCTCTGCTACACGATCACTGAGTAACAAAATGCTATACGATCGCTTACCAAATGCTACACGATCGTTGAGCTCGGCTACACGATTGATGAGTAACAAAATACTATACGATCGCCTACCCAATGTTATATGATCACCCACTAAATGCTATACGATCCCTACCAAATTAGGGACCTATCAAATATCCGAAATATTCTGTCAATCTCCGCTTTTTTAACTCTTTTACTTGACATGAAAAAAAATGTCAAGTAAGAGCTTCTTATACTTGACACGTGAAACGTATCAAGTAAGACAATTGCTTGTCCTCAAGCATGCGTTATACTCAAGAAATTCTAACTCACCTTCTTGCTTTCCTTTGTGATGACCAGGTTCTCAGAATATAATTTACTCATGCCTCTAACCATCACCGCAATGCTCCCCTCCACTTTGGCTGCTTCTTCAAAAAGATATTTTCTAAGTTTAGATCCGGCAAGCCTACGCTAAAAAACTTTTTATTCATTCACTGCAACTTTGCATTTAGCTTTTGAGAATGCGTTCGTCAAAACAATTCAAAACTTTGCGATTACTTATTCAAATACGGCATTGAACCTGGTTACGCTCTTCGTTTTGGCTTACCCCCACGTGTGTCATGCGGGTATCCAACTTTGGTTGCATTCCATATTCAACTCAACTCTTGTTTTGCTTTATTTGGCTTGCGCTCGATGGAGGAGTTGCGCTTATGCGTTGATCCTCGTGACTTACCTTCGTTTTGGCTTACCCCTACGTATGTCATGCGAACATCCAACTACGGGTAAGTGCCTTTCACAACTTAACTCTTATCAACATGGGTTTCCCTATTGCGTTGACAGTGGAGTTGTTATTCTAAAAAATTCTCTTCATTTTTTTTTTCAAATGATCATAATGCAATAAACACAATTCTCCGAGACTGCTGCCACCCCCAAACTTAGAGGTTGGTAACGTTCTCACTGCAAAGCTAAAAAAAACTCACAAGCATGCGGTAATAAATGTTTGAACAAAGGTTTGCACAAAATAAAACTTAAGACTTTCAAAATTTGAAGAAGCTAATAAAAGTAAGGAACGCCTTGCGATGATTAATTAGAAGATGCGGTGAATTATACGTATCATCATTGAAACACCGCAAAGCAACGCAATCGGGAAAGAAAAAATTTGAAAAGGATAATGCATAAAGAATAACAAGAAAAGGACCTTAGGTGAAATAACGCATGAGATCATGTGTTGGAATCAATGCGTTGAAGGATGAAAGGAATTCTTCCGTTGTACTGCGCACCGAGGAGACTTGTTGATGCACCTACAGAGAGAAAACGCACCATAACCAAGGAAGCAGTCATATATCCAAAATAACAATAAAAATAACCTAACTAAGAAAGCAAGGTAAAGATAGAGTAGAAGACGTCCCTGGAAAAATTGGAGTGTTGTCACTGCAAGGAGTCTTCCATGCAGGAGATTACTCTCAATTGCTTGGGTAAAAGAGCTTACCCTGACCTTTGGAACTTCCGGCAATTGTTGGGCGCATGTTGTCCACCATGTGCTTAGAACTGTCTTCAGCTCATGCGACTGATTGCCCTTTTACCTTGGGGTCAACATTGGATTTCAGCGCATTGCTTACACTTCAATATTGTTTGCAGCCTGGTCGCACGAGCTGCAATACTCCCAAGATAAAAAGGTTGCTTGCAGAGACACAAAACTCAACAAACAATTAGTTGCCAAGTCCCCAGCAACGGTGCCAAAAACTTGATGATGGGAAATTAGATGTCAATTACTCAACAACTAAAATTCCGTGGACGCAATATGTGATGCATGTCCTTAATGTATGCGTTGATCATCATGCGTCATGGTCATACGTTGGAATGACTTTGCGTTAACAAATATATGCGATGACCATGCGTCCTGTCACAAGTTCTCTTGCGCTCGCACCAAGTATAATGCAAACGCAAGTTTCTCAGGTGATCCGAGGTCGAACTCAGAAACTTGTAGCTAAACGTATGCAGTAATGTGCATGCGACAGTTGAATAAAAAAATGATGGATGGGGTTTTTATACTAACACTACTCCTACCTCTAAGTAACAGACAACGCAATGAGAATATGAATTAGAGGTAGAGACACGACAACTGTTGACAGTAAGTAAATGGATGGAAAAATAGATTAAAATGTGGAGATGTCTTCATTGCAATACTTAAGAGTGACCGCATGGGCAACCTTAGTCAATGCAAGTCATGCGGCCATGCTATACACACTTGAGCCTAACTCTAGGACGTATGTGATGTATATGCGAAAGTGTCGAGAAGCCTATGCCAGCCTAAACCCCTATAACCTGCTCACGTGCTTTCACCGCATGAGCATGATGGCCGCATATCACCATCATATCCTACTTTCTGGATGCATGCAATATCCTATTCGTAGGATGCATACGCTATGTGATGGCAAACGAAGCTTATTCCTAAGTCTCCATTCTTGCTTATGCAAACCTAATCTACTCTTCTGAGCATCGATTCTAACCTAGCTCTCTCGAGTCTTAGGTTCTTTCTTTAGACTCTCTCCCGAGTAGCTCTAAAGATGCAATGGACGTATACATAAGATAAGGTAACCATAT
Source organism: Benincasa hispida (assembly GCF_027475165.1). NCBI lineage: Eukaryota > Viridiplantae > Streptophyta > Magnoliopsida > Cucurbitales > Cucurbitaceae > Benincasa > Benincasa hispida. The sequence goes on along the minus strand of NC_143479.1, from coordinate 54,698,762 downwards.
AAACTTGGTGAACGTAGATTATTCCTATCTCTAGTGAATACTTGCTTACATTGCTTAATGTGACCAACCACTTACCCTCCTAGGCAGTTAGTTGTTGCTGACTCTACTCATAGACAAGCATTGCGTTAGCCAATAGACAGGCGTTGCTACAGCTTTAGACCAAGCAAATAAGATTTTCTCACATACTTGCACAACGCACACCCCTCGGTGGTTTTCTACATGCTTCATATCTCTAATCCACATGACTAAGTATGCGATACTCTAGCAATCTCACTAAATGATGCAATGAAAGTTAAGAATGCTAAGTAAAGAAAGATGGAGATGGAATTGAAGGACACACAGAAATGCATTGAACACATAATGTATTAATTCCTTAATCACAAAATGTAATACAATACAATATAAGAAAAGAAGGGAAAATGAAATGACTGGCTGGAAACAATAACTTGCTTCCAGCGGATGTGCATCAAGGCTGCCGGTGGTGCCATGGATGGGCGGTGGAGCTGACTCTCCCGAGATCTAGCTCCGATCGAAGGCTCCGGTCGTCACTCAAAATGGATGAAGGAGGTGAAGAACTCTCAAGATTCTTCTCACGAATTTGTCTGGATCACAAGGATCCGCCCTAGGCGAACCTCAGGCAAAAACCTTGGATAAGTTGAAATTCTGCTCATTGACTTCTTTATATAGAGCTTGGATCGTCGACAGCATTAATGGACTGCTCTGATTCTGACATTCGCGGCGCGTTAGTTCTTTCTGAATCTCTGCTGCTAACGGCATGGTAGGTGAAATGTCAACATCAGCTTTTGATTTTCCTGAGATATGCATTGATGCGTTCATTCCACCAACCTTACGTTGATCCCTCTATTATACGTTATCATGTAGCCGCAATCATACAGTGACCGCATTCGCTTAATACCGCAACTTCGACACGATGACCGTAACGCTTGACGAGCGCAACTCCCATGCAATGGACGCATGCGACTGATTACCGTAACATCCATGCATTGATCAAATGCGTTTGCCTTTACGATGGAGAGTTTCTCTGCATGCGGTCGTCTATGCGGTAGTTTGACTTCTGCGTTTGTGTCCACTTCCTGTGTTAGCTAAAAATAGAACATTGAATGCATAATAACACATAATAATGGGTTTGCTGAGATTCATCATGTTGAACAAAGCAAGCTCATTTTCTCATAAATTCCTAACATAATTGCCGCATATTCTGCTTAACATCCCTCATAATTCTAAATAAAAGGCCTAAGATGACATGCATTTCTGCATGTCATCAACCATATATTACTTGACATGAAAATCATGTCAAGTAAAGATTCGCATGAAAATATCCGAAATATTCCTCAATCTCCGCTTTTTTAACCCTTTTAGTTGACACGAAAATCATGTCAAGTAAAGGTTCGCGTGAAAATATCTGAAATATTCCATCAATCTCCACTTTTTTAATCCTTTTACTTGACATTTTTTTTGTCCAAAATCATACTACTTGACGTTTTTTCCACAGAAACGTCAAATAATTAAAAGCTACAAGTGTCAAGTAATGTAGATTTTGTAGTAGCGAATAGATGTATTTCTGTTCACTTGATAATAATCAGTAAGTCGACCATTCACTGGTTGTTCATAATAACTAAGGTTGTTTTACCCCCGAAATTACATCTTGCTCCTTAAGTTCCACTGGTCCTCTAATGAACAATAGGTTTGTGATCCAATCACTAAACCAAGTCTCTCTTAGGCCAATGAGAAGGTGGGGCCTCATGTTTATGACCTAGAATCAATATTTAAAAGAACAACCTTTCTACTATCCCTAGAGATGGGTAGGAGTGAATTTCGTATTGCACCCTATGTCCCCAGCTATCTGAAGGAACTCGATTTACAATATCCATGAGCGGATGCGGATCGTCCAAATCCCATTAGGTTGAACACATACATTTATAGTAAACACAAACAGATTATGCATTTTAATAAAAATTACAGCATGCTTTTGAAACTAGAAAAAGAGTTCAGAGATTATACCTTTGAAGAACACTTCTTTGCATTAATCCCCTCGAACAATCACGAACTCCTTGAACAACAACAAAACTGGAACCAAAAGGTGAAGACACTACCAATTAGTATCCTCAATATTCTCAGGGTGAGAATCCAGGAGTGGTGGGCTTTGGCTATTTTGGTTAGGAGAGAGTTTGTGATTTGGAGGAGGAAGATGATTAAAGAAGAACACACTATCGTATAGAAAACTGCTTCAATCGTTTAGACAATGAGCCTACCGTATATGCTCTGTGTGAATCGTGCAGATCACTCACAAGTCGTGTAACTTAGATCTAAAAAAAATAAAATCATATTTTATTTATTCCATTATGCCATAAAAACCAACTAACCAACCACTATGATAACCAACTTATCATATTATATTTATAATTTATAGTTTTAATATTGCATCTCATACAATATAAACTATAGTTCATTTCCTTTATTTTGTGGCATTTAATATAAATCATATCTATATTCAATTTAACAACTCTTTGAATCTCATTCAAATATTTATTCCTCCAATTAAACTATAATGTATCAAATACATTATATCAATTATATCATATATAATTGGATCATATATAATTAAATCCCCTCTTATTAATTTGAACAATTCAAATTAACCAAAAAAACTGTTTCTCAACTAAATCCTTTTGAGCTACCAAGGGGACCTTACGGACTTGTAGTTTGAAGCTCCAACGATATGTGAATAATTAATTAAACTCTTTAATTACACTATCCACCATCCGTTAACTATCGGGCACTCCACTAGAGACCGACAACTACATTCTTCGCACTTCATATATATTTTTGTGTCCATTGGATATAACCAATCAATGGTATGATGACCATTCACAAATTGCTCGTAAGTACAGCTGGGCCAAATTACCATTGTTCCCCTGTAGTTACCTCTAACTCCTTAACTACCACTGATCCCTCTAATGAATGATAGATCATAGTCATACTATGATCGAACCCCTATCGGGCTAAGTGAGGGTGTGACGCCACATTGTTCAAGACTCGAAATTAGCCCTTAAGGGAGTAATTTATCTATTTACCTCTACTTCGGGGAAAGAGTGAATTCCATCTTGTGTAGCTGAGTTCTTAGCTCCCCAATAAGACGAATCCCCAAAATGGTAGACTTGTTGAGCCGGCGATCTGGCCACTTTCACCCATACAAATCAAAAGACCACCCTCATAGGCAAAAGTTCACAACCCACTCAGGATTAAGATCATGTTACCTATGGTCATCTTAATAAAATAAAAATCTTTATTATGAACGACGTTATATAATGAGGCTAAGCATTTCGTAGTTCGGTCTTATACAAACTTCTTTATATAGAATATCCCCACTCGCATGTCTAATACATAAATGATTAGGATCAAATTATTTATAGCACTTTACAACATTTGTATCACCTACAAAGCGGGCAATACTCGTAGTGTCACCGGGATAAGGTATCCATCCTTATCCATATACTACAAACCATTTAGGTTATCACTTAAACATGATCCATCTATATGTCTCCACATACATGTTTAAGTTACAACGATAACCTTAGATGTTAGTTTATTGGTTTGTGGTTAATGCAACTAAAATATCACATATTTCATAGACAAAGTGAATAAAATATCAAATATTATTAATCACATACAAGTTTGTTCATACAAGGTTTACAAACTATAGGACCCTACAAGATTTAGGGCATCAACCCCAACACTATCTACCCGATCTTACCACTGAAAAGGGAGGTTTATTGAGTTGACGCTGTTGAATAGACCCTCACCTATGCAAATCTTAGGATAATCCCGAATAAACATGAGTTCATACTTAGCTCATGATTAGCTCATGATTAAGGTCGAGTTACCTAGGTCATCGATTTGAAATAGTCAGTCTTAAACGGTAAACAACGCTATAAAGTAAGAGTGACTTATTTCTTGGTCCTGGTCTTATACAAACTCTTTTCATAGGACGCCCTCACTCGCATGTCTCTACATAAACGATTTAGGATCACATCGTTTGTACTAGATATAAAGTGGGACGCATCCAATAGTGTTATCAGAATAAGGTACCCAACCTTATTCAAATACTACAGACCACTTTGGCTTTTTACTCGAACTTGATCCATCTTTATGTCTCCACATAAAGTTCAAGTATTCATGTAACAGCCATAGGTCTTAGTTTATTGGATTTGGTCATTACAAGTGCAATTTATAGACTCAACAAAAAATTTTATTGAATAAAAATCAATAACATCTTTATTGATAACAAAATATATTTAACATTACAAACTGCGAGTTCTTAGGACATACAACCCAACAAACTCCCACTTGGACTAAAACTCTAATAGATTTACATATATACAAAATTATACAATGTTGAGTAACAAGATAATACAATAAACCAAGACATCTAAATACCCTTGAAATTCTCCCACTTGCCCTAGATTTATGAAGCTCGTAGTCCCAGTCCTACTAGGTGACCCTCGAACACTTTAATCGAGAGGGTCTTTGTAAATGGATTAGCTAAGTTGTCTTTAGAGTTTATCTGCGTGATGATCACGTCTTCTCTGTGTACTATCTCCCTAATGAAATGGTACTTTCGCTCAATGTGCTTTCCTCATGTATGACTTTTAGGTTTCTTTTAGTTACCAACTGCTCCACTGTTATCACAATACAGGGTGATCGACAGGAACATATTTGGAACAACTTCCAAATCAATCAGGAATTTTCTGAGCCATACTACCTATTTGGCTGTTTCACAAGCGCTACATACTTAGCTTTCATGGTGGAGTCAACAATACAATTTTGCTTTATGCTCCTCCATTTAGAGTGAATACTAACCTCAAAGTTGATTTCCTTGAATCAATATCGGTCTAGAAGTCAGAATCAGTGTATCTAGTAAAGGTTGGATCCTTTACACCATACACGAGCATATAGTCTCTCATTCTTCGAAGATACTCGAGGATGTTTTTAACGGCAGTCCAATGATCATACCCAGGATTGGATTGATATCTGCTGGAAATTTCAACTGCATAGCATATGTCGAGACGTGTACACAACATAGCGTACATCAAGCTCCCGACTGTTGATGCATAAGGAATTCTTTTCATTTTCTCAACTTCTTTAGGTGTCTTAAGATTGACAAATGAATTCCATGCCTGAAAGGTAACATATCTTTCTTGGAATTTTGCATTTTATATATGGACAACATCTTATCAATATAAGATGCTTAAGACAATGCCAGCGTCATGTTCTTGCGATTCTGAAATATTTGGATCCCAAGAACATACTGGCTTCTCCCAAATCCTTTATTTGGAATTGCGTGGTTAGTCATCTCTTAACGTCAACTAGAAATTCTACTTTATTTCCTATGAGTAGAATATCACCAACATATAGAATCAGAAAAACTATAGTTTTGTTGACAATTTTCTTGTAAATACAAGGTTTGTCGACATTCTGTTCATAGCCATAAGATTTGATCGCAGTATCAAATCTCATATTCCAGGATCAAGATGCTTGTTTTAACTCATAAATGCATCTATTAAGCTTGCAAACTTTTTGCTCTTGACCATGTTCAATAAACCTCTATGGTTAAGACATATAGATACTCTCTTCAAGATAGCCATTTAGACAAGTTGTCTTGAAATCCATTTGCTAGATTTCAAAATCATAAAATACGACAATGGACAAGAATATTCTAATAGACTTAACCATGGCAACTGAAGAAAAGGTTTTTTTCATAGTCTACCCCCTATCTTTAGGTAAAACCTTTTGCCACGAGTCTAGCTTTATAGGTTTGCACCTTACCAGTTTGGTCTCGCTTTCTCAGATCCACTTGCAACCAATGGATTTTACCCCATCTGGTTGATCTACAAGTTCCAGACATAATTTAAGTACATCGACTCCATTTCTAGCTCCATGGCTTTTATCCATTGATCTCTATTTATATATTCCATTGCATGTTTAAAGGTCAATGACATGAGTTTATGTTAAACTTATATAACGGTCAGGCTGTTGAAGAACCTTCCCACTACGTCGAGGCATTCTCAACTCATGAGAAGGATGTGATGGAGTAACAACTCTTGTTGAAGAACCAGCTTGATCAACAACTTTTGTGAATTTATCTGTAGATTCATTAGACATTTCATCCAATACTAGTTACTGCGAGGTTAATGATTTCTTTTGTGATCTTCTTCTAAGAATGTAGCATTCATCGATACAAATACTTTATCTTCTTAAGGATCATAAAAAAGACCACCTTTTATTTCTTTAGAGTATCCTACAAATAGACATCTTCTTCACATTGTTCCAACTTCTTAGGGTTTTGCACCAACGCATGTGCCAGGCACCCCCAAATTTTAAAGTGACGTAAACTACCTTTACTCCTCTTCACAACTCAAATGGTGTTTCTAAAACACTTTTTGAAGGAACCATGTTCAGTATATGTACAACAACTTGTACTGCATACTCCAAAAGGATTGAGGTAACTAAGCGTAACTTCTCGTTGAACGAATCATGTCCAACAAGGTTCAATTTCTCCTTTCTACTACACCATTCTGTTGTGGTGTACTAAATGTTCAGTTGGGATTGAATTCCATGTTCTACTAAATAGTTCTGGAATTGTAAATCCATAGACTCACCACCCCGATCTGATTGAAAGGTTTTTATCCTTTTACCTAATAGGTTATCAACCTCAGTATTATATTCTTTGAACTTTTCAAGAGTCTAAGACTTATGATGCATTAGGTAAACATAGCCATATATGGAATAATCATCAATAGATCTAATGTAATATTCAGGTCCTCCCCGAGCTTTAACATTCATCGGACCACAAAGGTCTGAATGTATAAGTTCTAGAGGTTCTTTGGCTCTAAGATTTTTTTCTGAAAAAAGATTTTTTAGTCATTTTTTCCTCAAGATATGATTCAATTCACATGGAGGTAAAGACCTGTCTTCTAACTATTTTAGATGACCATTTTTTTTTTACCAATATCTCAATCTCATTGAGATTTATGTGACCAAGTAGTTTGTGCTAAAGATAGGCGTTAGGAGAAATCTTTCTTTTCTTATTTTGAGTTTCTCTTGTTTTAAACATCTCTATATTTAGAAGACTTTTGCCTCAGTGGGTTTTAAACATACAAGTTATTTTCAAGTTTAGCTGTAAACATTTGAACACCTTTTCAACTAAAGAACACTTCATTTACATCAAAAGTGATTTTATATATATGTTCCAACAAACAAGATACATAAATTAAGTTCATTTTTATTTTAGATACATATATTTTCTAGTAAAGTGTAGAAATCCCCAAAACATAACTTGATGTCTCTCACTGCTTCTGTTGAAATGACTTCACTCGTTCCCACCTTGAAACTCATTTCATTGTCTGATAGCTACTTCCAGGAACTAGTTTCCTAAAAGAAAATGCAAATATGACTAGCGATGCCTGAATCCAGTATCCAGGTTAAGTGAGAACTTTCCACCAAACATGTTTCTATTACAAGTAAATCGAATTTACTTTGATTTGCCTTCTCAATTTTCTTCTCCGCAAGATACTTAGGGCAATTGCGTTTCCAATGTCCGTCGATGTTACAGTGGAAACACTGTTGGGTTATATGTCCTAACAACTCGCAGTTTGTAATGTTAAACATATTCTATTATCAGTAAAGATATTATTGATTTTTATTCAATAAAATTTATTGTTGAGTTTGTAAATTGCACTTGTAATGACCAAATAAAATAAACTAAGATCCATGGCTATTACATGAATACTTGGACTTCATGTGGAGACATAAAGATAGATCGAGTTCAAGTAAATAGAAAAAGTGGTCTATAGTATTGAAGGAACTCTTATTCAAGAGTACCTACGAGCGGAAGCGGATCTTTCCAATTCATTGTGACAGAATTACCGCATATACATTCAAACATACTTTCATAATGCTAAAGGAATCAAGAAATCATACAGATGAATATTTCTCGAGTCTGAAGCCCAACCGTCTACCTCGAACAATCACCACTCGAACAGAAGGAATTAGAGAAGACAACACCATTTAGAGCCCTCAATATTCTTGGAGTGAGAATCCAAAGTGTGGTCTTTGTTTGGATTTGGTAGAGGGAAGGAGGAAGAGCGACCGTACATAACGATCAAGCAAATGGGAGAAGCGGTCATCTATCGCATAGACAATATGCTTCATCGTTTTGGTAAAGTGTACGATCGTATAGTAAAAGTATGCGACCGTCTAAATGATCGTGTAGGAAAAGGTAAACGATTGTCTATACGATCGTGTAGGAAAAGGGTGAGCGATTGTCCAAAACAATTGCGTAGGAAAAACTGAGCCATCGTCTATACGATCGTTTAGTAAATTTTGGGAGCTAAACAATCGCTTAGTAAAAAGGTAAACGATCGTTTAGATAATAGCGCGACACGGTGTAATTGGTATGCGATCGCTTAGCAATATCGTATATGTAAGCGATCATGCAGTCCTATCGTATAGGCACTGATTGTCTAAACGATGACACTATCTTTTCACAATACCTGGGCACACCGAGATCAACATATCATCTGCCATTTATAATGCACTCATCCGTTATTTTAAACAAAGAGGCGCCTTCCCATTTCCTTTATAACCGTCCAATTAATGTGATCTTATCACATTCATAACTTATAAATTAATATCAAATATTAATTATAATATTTTTTTCCTCTACTAGATATAAATCATATTTATATCCAATTTTCTCTAAATTACTATATCTCATACATAAAGTTAATTATATCATATTTAATTAACTCGTTCAATTATATCATATATAATCGAACTCCCTCTTGTCAATTTAAACATTTCAAATTGACCCAAAAACTGACTCTCAACTTGTATCCAAGCTACCAAGCGGACCTTATGGACTTATGGCTCGAAACTCCGATGGTACATGAATAGCTGACTAAACTCTTTAGTCACGATATCCACAATCCGTTAACTGTCAGACATTCCACTAAAAATCGATAGTTGAACTCTTCTTGCCATAGATATATTTCTATGTCCATTGGATATAACCAATCATTAGTACGATGACCCTTCAGATGCTCGTAATTACAACAGGCTAATTTATCGTTTTTCCCCTGTAATTACATCTTCCCCTTAAGTACCACTGATCTCTCTAATGAACAATACAACATAGATCTAGTATGTGTGAAGTCCTCTCGGGCCATGAGAAGGTGTGTGGCGCCACATCGTTCAAGCCCTGGAATCAGCCCTTAAGGGAGTTATCTATCTACTTTCCCCTGCCTCGGGGAATGAGTGAATTCCATCTTGTGTAGCTGAGTTCCCAGCTCCTAAATCAAACGAATCCCCGAAATGGTAGGTTTGAGTCGGCGTTCTGGCCACTCGCACCCCTAGCCAATCAAAGGACCGCCCTCAATGGCAGGAGTTCCCCACTCACTCAGGATTGAGGTCATGTTACCTATGGTCATCCTAGTGAAATGAAGTCTCAGTTATGAACGGTGTTATATAACGAGACGTTAAAATTTCGTGGTCAGGCCTTATATAAACTCTTTGTATAGGACGCCCCTGCTCGTATGTCCCCTACACGAATGATTAGGATCGGACCATCTGTGACAAGTCACAACACTTTTGACCATTCCACAAAGTGGGCCGTATCTATAGCATTACCAAGATAAGGTTTCCCTCCTATATCCATATACTACAGACCATTTTGGTTATCACTTAAGACATGATCCACTTGTATGTCACCACATACATGCTTGAGTCACATATAGATAACCAGGGATTTTATGTTCATTGGTTTATGGTAAAATCTAAATGTGCAAAGTCAAGTAGTTAAGTAAATATCATTTATATTATACATCACAAGTGTTCGTACAAAGTTGTTTACAAACTACTGGACATGAGACTTTAAGGCACAAACCTCAACAATCTCTCACTCGTCCTAAAGCGAAGTGGGGAGTACAAGTAAACAAGCACAAAACAATAAACTAGGGCATAAAAACCCAGTGTAACAAAATCTCCCACTTTCCCTAGTCCAGCCGGGGGCAATCCCGTAGACCCATGCTATGAAGGTGACCCTCAAAAATTGTAGCCGTGAGGGCCTTCATAAATGAATCAACAATGTTTTTCTCTAAGGCGATCTTCGTGATGATCACGTCACCTCGATGCACTATCATGTGGATCAACTTTAACATGGCAACAGGTGAGAAAGTCTCCTCAAAGTCCACCTAGGTATAACCTGTTGCCACAAGTCGAGCCTTGAAGGTTTGCACCTTTTCATCAGCACCCCGTTTACACTTGTAGATCCACTTACAACCTATAGGTCTTACCCTATCAGGTTGATCTATAAGATCTCATACTAAGTTGAAGTACATCGACTCCATCTCAAGATTCATGGCTTTAACCCATTCATCCCGGTCAACATCCTTCATTGCCTTTTTATAAGACAACGAATCCTCAACGTCGCTATATGTCACCATAGTTAGGATTTTCGTGAAACCCAGATAGTGATTAAGCAAGTTCGTAACCCTACCACTGCGTCGAGGTTCCCTCAACTCTTGAGGTGGAATCGACCTACCAGATGAACTATCATCAACAATTTTGTTTGATGAATCAGGTCATTCAACAACTCTTGTTGAAGTTTCAGTAGTTTCTTTGGAAAGCTCACTTAATACGACTTTACTATGTGGGCTGTGCTCTCTAATATGATCCTCCTCCAAGAAAGTAGCATTCGTGGAAATAAACACCAGACGGATCATAAAAAGTAACCTCCTCGTGTACCTTTGGAGTAGCCTACAAAGAGGTACAACCTCGATCGTGATTCCAACTTCTTGGGATTTGCTTTAAGCACATGTGTTGAGCAACTCCATATGCGGAAGTGACGTAAACTAGCTTTACGCCCGTTCCACAACTCTAGAGGTGTTCTTGCAACACTCTTAGAAGGAACACAGTTGAGAATGTATACCACAGTCCCCACTACGAAACCCTAAAACGAGTCTGATAAGAAAGCGTAACTCATCATCGAACGAACCATGTCCAACAAGGTTCTAAAGAAATTCTTTGGCATTTAGATTGAGTTACGGCAGTTTTAAACATTTCTATGTTATTGAGGGAACTTAAGGCTAAAGGTCTTAGCACATACAAGTTATTTTCTAATTTAGCTGTCAAATTTCAACACCATCCTTATGAATAAACGCTTTATTCAATTAAAAAGAAATAGGGTAATTGTATTGTAACAGACACTTTACAGAAATAAGGTTTCTTTTAAGTTCAAGAACTACAAAGACATCTTTTAATATAAGAAATCTATTCTGTAAAGTAAACTGGATGTCTCCCACTGCCACAGCTGAGACGACGTGCCCGGTGCCTATATGCATCATCATCCACCAGCTTTCAACTGTCACAAGGATCTAATCGTCTTTGTCTGCCTTGGCCTTAGCCTTGGCAGGCTTATTTTCCTTCAGATAACGAGGACAATTTCTCTTCCAGTGTTTGTTCTAGTTATAGTGGAAACATTTTCCTTTTTCAACCGGCAGTGGACGTTTCTTCTAGGCGAAAGGTGGCGGGTTAGCAGGCGCATTCCCTTTCCCTTGACCTCCCTTCTTCTTCTTCCCTTTTCCAGAGTTAAGAAGTTGAAGGTGCAGACTTTGTTCCTGAGGTCGAACCTGAATAAAACCTTTTTTAGGATGAGACAACATTTTCCCCACCTACCCTTTTCTCCTTACTTTTCAGAAATGATTAGTAAGTCTGTAACTCGTTGAGGAGAGTGGTAAGGGAGTATTCCACTTTGTTAAGAATTGTATTGCTAACAAAGTGAAGGACGCTCTCCGGTAATGAATGCAAGATAATGCTAACCTGACTACCCTCATCGATCTTAGACCCATTCATCTATGTCACATTAAATTGGACCATCATATTCAACACATATTCATGAACAGAGGTGCCTTCCTCCATTTTGGAGCTAAAGATTGTTTCAGAGCCTCATGCTTGAACTGTCCAGACGGCAGTCCGAACATTCCCCGCAGGGATTCCATGATCTCACGTGTTGAGACCATGGACTCATGTTTCTTGGCCAATACGTCACTAAGACTGGCCAGAATATAGGCTCGGGCCTTCTCATTTGCCCGTATACAACGCTCGTAGACTACCCGAACATTTCGAGTAGAGTCCTGAGATGGAATAGGAGAACATTCCTCTGTAAGGACAAATTTCAGATCCTCGATGATGAGTATCGTCGTGAGCATATGTTTCCAACTTGAATAGTTTTGACCATTCAGTTTTTCTGTGTGAAGCAAATTGATAGTGGTTGATGCCATTAAAAAACCGTTGCCGAGAAGAAAAAAAACGAATAACCTTTTATAAGACTTTGCATAAACCACATTTTAATTAAGCAATTAATTTTTAGCAAAACAGATTCCAAGTACCCTAAGTGAAAATACTTCTATTTTACAATGATGCCTCAGTAAGGCAGGACAAACGTCATCAGTGGGGTGATCGAATGGCCCTTCACTGGGATGAGACAATCTCAACCATTAAGCAGAACCAACTCTTGGAACTAAACCTAATAGCCACCATTTGTTCGATCCAGAATAGTTAACCCTTAACAATCTTGCGTAAGTGTAACCTCTCGTTTTCAACCCCAGAGTCCTGCCCTAATGCGCTTACCGTAGGGTAAAGACAGATTAGGACAAGAGACTAAGTAACCTTATCCTCTTACAGGAGATAAAATAAAGAAACACGTAAAACAGCCATCCTATAGGGGGACATTCTCAGGGTGCCACGAGGCGATGCGCAGAAACTTTATTCAATCCAACGAGGGAGACCGAGGGATATGCTGTCGTACTTTCCGCTCCCACTTATTATGAACACTCTCTCCATCCACCTTGATATTGACCTACCCAAACACCATTTGTTGGGGGGACATGCCAAAAGTGCCTCGAGGCTGAGGGTAGAACTCACGATGTGGACTATGAGGGAGAAACGTGAGAGGTGAAAATGAAGCATCAAAAGCCCCAAGAACCTCCCACTGAATGTTCTACCTACGGGTTTATTAACCTAGACAATCCGGCTATTGGTTATGATCTAAGTCATTTATAAAGTTTGTTCAAAAACAACTTTTGTCTTTGGAATAAAAAAAAAAAAATCCAAGTAGTCACATAAAACTCTTTAATAGACTCGCCTTAGTTTGCATGCATCAAATCTGTCTAAATTATCTTTCTAGTTAGGTTCCCAGGTAGGGGTGTTCTATTGCCGTCATCTTAAATACCCTAGCATAGACAGAACCCGTCTTCGACAAAAGGTCTACTATAGATAGACTTGCTACATATTGATCTTTTATTGATTATTTTAGTTCTAATTTCATTTTATAATCATTTATAAAATAAACAACTAAAACACTCATCCCACTTGACGAAGTATTTATAACACTTATAAATATAACGAAAGAAAAATAAAACATACATAAATATAACCCTTATATAATATGATGCATGAGCATGCATTTATGTAAATTAAAACATGCTTCTCTAAATTATAACACTTATAATAAAGAAAATATGCATGACCTAAGGTGGGGTTTATCTATATGTGCATACCATATAACATATTAAAAACCTACATCACATGTAAAAAATGAAGGATTTATGCACCGAGATGAGCCTTTACAAAACCAGAATGAGATAACCCTATCTATTATATTTTTCATCGAGCAAACCGGTTCACAGGTGAACCGAGTCTTAACCACCAGGAAGGACTCGATCGTGTAGTAAATGTCATAGGTAGACGATCGTTCAACGCGCACTAGACGATAGGAGCATAATTAAACGATCGCATAGACGACGACGAGGCTGCGAAGCCTGATCGTCTATGCAACTGGTAGCGCGACGATAGGTAAACGATTTACCTTGCGTTACTAAGCGATCGTTTAGTCATTTACTAAGGGATGAAGCTTGCTAACCTAAAAGATCGTCCAATGCGTGTGCGCGTAAACGATACGCGAGCATCTCATCGTCTAACCGATGCGTGCAACCAGGTAAACGATTTACCTTGTGTTACTAAGCAATCGTTTAGTTAGTTACTAAGTGATGAAGTTCGCTGACCAAAACGATCGACCAGGCATGCGCGTTAAGCGAAACACGAGCATCTCATCGTCTAACCGATGCATGCAACTAGGTAAATGATTTACCTTGTGTTACTAAGCGATCGTTTAGTCAGTTACTACGCGATGAAGCATGTTGACCTAAACGATCGACCAGGTATGCATGTTAAACGATACGCAAGCATCACCTCGTCTACATGACCCGATACTCAGTGATCGCGTAACCGATCTTCAACATGATGCGATCAACCCTTGATCGCTTACCCGATCGTCTACACAATGCGATCATCAGCGATCGCGTACCCCATCGACTACACGATGCGATCAATACTTGATCGCATACCCCATCGTTTAACCGATGCGATCAACAGCGATCGCGTACTCCATCACCTAACCGATGCGATCAACAGCGATCGCGTACTCCATCACCTAACCGATGCGATCAACAACAATCACGTACTCCATTGACTGCACGATGCGATCAACACTTGATCGCATACCTTCCTCGAAGAACCACAATCTTTGCTTTGATCTTTTTCGCAAACGATTCAAAACTCATATGAAATTTGAATACAGACCCGATAACGATTATTAATGCCCAAAAACGCAGGGGCCTTTACAAACAACTGCAAATGTAAAAGAATTAAAACAAACCGAGGCTAACATTCACGAAAACATCCATAAATCCGCACATCCACAGTAATTTAACGATTAAACAGTGTAGAAATGCACCCACCAAGAACGTATTTGCAATTCTTTTGCAGCAATGAATTGGAATATCAGAAAATCGAGTGCTCTAATACTAATTGAAGGAACTATTATTCAAGAGTACCTACGAGCGGAAGCGGATCTTTCCAATTTATTGTGACAGAATTACTGCATATACATTCAAACATACTTTCATAATGCTAAAAGGATCAAGAAATCATACCAGATGAAGATTTCTCGAGTTTGAAGCCCAACCGTCTACCTCGAATAGTCACCACTCAAACAGAAGGAATCAAAGAAGACAACACCACTTAGAGCCCTCAATATTCTTGGAGTGAGAATCCAAAATGTGGGCTTTGTTCGGATTTGGTAAGGAAAGAGGAAGAGCGACCTTACACAACGATCAAGCAAATGAGAGATGCGGTTGTCTATCGCATAGACAATATGCTTGATCGTTTAGGTAAAGTGTACAATTGTATAGTAAAAGTAAGCGATCGTGTAAACGATCATATAGGAAAAGGTAAAAGATCGTCTATACGATCGTGTAGGAAAAGGGTGAGCGATTGTCCAAAACGATCACGTAGGAAAAACTAAGCGATCGTCTATACGATCATTTAGTAAATACCGGGAGCTAAACGATCGTGTAGATAATAGTCGCGACGGTGTAATTGGTATGCAATTGCTTAGCAATATCGTATATGTAAGCAATATCGTATATATAAGCGATTGTGTAGTCCTATCGTATAGGCATTGATTTTCTAAACGATAACACTATCTTTTCACAATACCCGTGCACACCGAGATCAACATACCATCTGCTATTCATAATGCACTCATCCGTTATTTTAAATGAAGAGGCGCCTTCCCATTTCCTTTATAACTGTCCAATTAATGTGATCTTATCACATTCATAACTTATAAATTAATATCAAATATTAATTATAATATTTTTCCTCTACTAGATAGAAATCATATTTATATCCAATTTCCTCCAAAATAATGTATCTCATACATAAAGTTAATTATATCATATTTAATTAACTCGTTCAATTATATCATATATAATCGAACTCCCTCTTGTCAATTTGAACATTTCAAATTGACCCAAAAACTGACTCTTAACTTATATCTAAGCTATTAAGGGGACCTTATGGACCTATGGCTCGAAGCTCCAACGGTACATGAATAGCTGACTAAACTCTTTAGTCACGATATCTACCATCCGTTAACTGCCAGCCATTCCACTAAAAACTGACAGCTATGTCTATTGGATATAACCAATCATCAGTATGATGACCCTTCACAGATGCTCGTAATTACAGCAAGCCAATTTACCATTTTGCCCCTGTAATTACATCTTCCTCCTCAAGTACCACTAATCCCTCTAATGAACAATACAACATAGTCCTACTATGTGAGAATACCTCTCGGGCCATGAGAAGGTGTGTGGCGTCACATCGTTCAAGCCCTGGAATTAGCCCTTAAGAGAGTTATCTATCTACTTGCCCCTGCTTTGGGGAAGAAGTGAATTCCATCTTATGTAGCTGAGTTTCTAGCTCCCAAATCAGACGAATCCCCAAAATGGTAGGTTTGAGTCGGCGTTCTGGCCACTCATACCCTTGCAAATCAAATAACCGCACTCAATGGCAGGAGTTCCCGACTCACTCAGGATTGAGGTCATGTTACCTATGGTCATCCTAGTGAAGTGAAGTCTCAGTTATAAACGGTATTATATAACGAAACGTTAACACTTCATGGTCAGGTCTTATACAAACTCTTTGCATAAGACACCTCCGCTCGCATGTCCCCTACACGAATGATCAGGATCGGACCATCTGTGGCAAGTCACAACACTTGTGACCATTCCACAAAGCGGGCCGCATCCGTAGCGTTACCAGGATAAGGTTTCCCTCCTATATCCATATACTACAGACCATTTTGGTTATCACCCAAGACATGATCCACTTATATGTCACCACATACATGCTTGAGTCACATACAGATAACCAGGGATTTTATGTTTATTGGTTTGTGGTAAAATCTAAATGTGCAAAGTCAAGTAGTGAAGTAAATATCATTTTATTATACATCACAAGTGTTCGCACAAAGTTGTTAACAAACTACTGGACACGAGACTTTAGGGCACAAACCCCAAAAATCTCCCACTTGTCCTAAAGTGAAGTGAGAAGTACAAGTAAATAGGCAAAAAATAATAAACTAGGGCATAAAAATCCAGTGCAACAAAATCTCCCACTTGCCCTAGTCTAGCCGCGGGCAGTCCCGTAGACCCATGCTATGAAGGTGACCCTCAAACACTATAGTCGTAAGGGCCTTCGTAAACGAATCAACAACGTTTTTCTCCGAGGCGATCTTCGTGACAATCACGTCACCTCGATGTACTATCATGCGGATCGACTTTAACATGGCAACAGGTGAGAAAGTCTCCTCATAGTCAACTCCCTTCACCTGGGTATAACTCTTTGTCACAAGTCGAGCCTTGAAGGTTTGCACCTTTCCATCAGTACCCCATTTGCGCTTGTAGATCCATTTACAACCTATAGGTCTTACCCCATCAGGTTGATCTACAAGATCCCATATTGAGTTGAAGTACATCGACTCCATCTTGATATTCATGTCCTTGACCCATTCATCCCGGTCAATATCCTCCATTGCCTTTTTATAGGACAACAGATCCTCAACGTCGCCATCTATCACCATAGCTAGGATTTTCGTGAAACCCAAATAGCGATTAGGCGGGTTTGTAACTCTCCCACTGCGTCGAGGTTCTCTCAACTCTTAAGGTGGAACCGACCTACTAGATGAACTATCATCAACAATTCTGTTTGATGAATAAAATTAGGCACCTTATGTTGGTAACCCTATTTGATATGACTCATTTTGTTTCTAGTACAAACGATGTGATATTGAATCGTTCATGTGGAGACATGCGAGTAGAGGCATCATATGTAAAGAGTTTGTATGAGACCAGGGCCATGAAATAATTCACTTTTAATTTATAATGTTGTTTACTATTTAAGAATGACTATTTCAAATCGATGACCTAGGTAACTCGACCTTAATCTTGAGCTAATTATGAACTCTTGGTTATTCGGGATTATTCTTAGATTTGTATAGGATAGGCTTGGCTCTACAGCGCCGACTCAATAAGCCTCCATTTCAGGCGGTAAGATCGGGTAGATAGCTGGGGACATAGGGTGCAAGATGGAATTGACTCTTACTCATCTCTAGGGATAGTAGAGAGATTGTTCTCATAAATACTATTACAGGTCTTGAACATGGGACCACATCCTCTCATTGGCTTGAAAGAGACTTGGTTTAGTGATTGGACCACAAACCTATTGTTCATTAAAGGATCAATAGGACTTAAGAAGCAAGATGTAATTTTGGGGGTAAAATAACATTAGACCTAACAGTTATTACGAAAAACTAGTGAATGGTCGACTTACTGATTATGGTTAAATCAAGTGGATAAAAATATATCTATAGTGAGGAGAATGTAACCATCAAGCTATAGTGGTGTGTCTCGATGGTTAACGAATATTGATTAATTCGGATTAAAGAGTTTGACCTATTAATCTCAAATCGTTGGAGCCCATGATATGTAGGTCCATAAAGTCCCTCTACTAGCTCGTAAAAGATTAAACCTTGGATTAGGATATTGAACAAATTTGAAACGTTCCAATTCGAAATTAGGGTTTGGAATTTGAAATATTCAAATTTCATTTAGGGTTTGGATAATTATATTCGATATAATTAACGTTTAATTTTGTTGAAAATTAAACGTAATTGGAAAGTTGAAAATATTTAAATAATGATCTAAATATTGATTACATGAATAGGATTCATGTTTGGATTAGGTATTTTATTAATTTAATATTGATATTGAAATATTATTTAATTAATTAAACATGTTAATTATTTAAAAAAAACATTTTTAATTTATAAAACTCAATTTTAAAATCGAATTTTAGTTTTTTTTAATCTAAATTAATTTTAAAGTAAAATTAATTAGATTTAAAAATCAAATAAAAATGATTTTAAATTGATGAAAGTGGGTTTACCCCAATTTCAATTAGATTGTGGATTAATCCATAATTTAACACCTACCCCACTTACTAGGTGCTAATTGAAGTGTCAATCAACTTAATTTAGATAGTGCTTGCATGTTTAACATGACAAAAGCATCAATAGTCTGAGATTGAAGTTTTGGGCAATTTGAAATTTAGAGAAATTTCTGCAAAAATCAGTTTTGCTTTCAAACCTCTCCAATTCCACCTCAATCCTTCTCAATTCAGAGTTCCACTACTTAAATCTAAGACTGAGAATAGTAGAGGAGATTCTTTTAGTGGTCTACTCAAGAAATTGGAGGTCAATCCATGGAACTTGAAAGGATTAAGTGGAATTCTTCAAAGGTATACTTGTTGAAACCCTTTTTATGTTTGAAGTTTTTTATTAGCATTCTTGTTACTCAAATTAAGTATAATTAGAATGCTTAATGATTCTGTTAGCTTTTGTTTTATGTATGTGTATTCCATCAATTTATCCAGTTGATAGAGTAAAGATGCATAAGGTGGAAGCTAACAGAATCATTAAGCACTCTAATTACACTTAATTTTAGTACAAAACATGCTAAAATAAGTTTTAAACAGAAAAGGATTTCAACAAGTATACCTTTGAAGAATTCCACTTAATCCTTGCAAGTTTCACAAAATTGACTTTTAATTTCTTGAGTAGATCACTAAGATAATTTTCTCTACGATTCTCAGCCTTGGATTTAAATGGTGGAACTCTGAATTGAAAAGGATTGAGGTGGAATTGGAGAGGTTTGAAGCTAAACTGATTTTTGCAGAAATTTCTCTAAATTTCATATTGCATCATCTTCTTCAATTTCAGAAATTGAAATTTTTATCAAGCTCAAATATGCAAACACTCACTCATTCAACAATTTGACACTTTAAATTGCACTTAGGAAGTGGGCTAAGTGTTGAAATGTGGAAAAATAAACTCAAAATCCACTTTAGGGCAAATCTACTAAATAGATCAAAATTTCAAATTTAAATTAATTAGTTACTTTTAATTTTAAAAATAAATTAAATATAACTTAAATTCAATTTCAAAAATTGAATTTCCTTTTTAAATTTGAAATTAATTTTAATTTAATTAATTAAATAATAATTTAATATCAAATATTAAATTAATAAAACACCTAATATACACATGAATCCTTATTTATGTAATCAATATTTAAATCATTATTTAAATATTTTGAACTCTCCAATTACTTTTAATTTTGACAAAATTAAACGTTTAATATATTGAATATAATTATCCACACCATAAATTGAAATTTGAAAATTTCAAATTCCAAACCCTAATTTCGAATTGGAATGTTTCAATTTCACTCAATATTATAATCCAAGGTTTAATCTTTTATGAGCTAGTAGAGAGAACTTATGGACCTACAGATTATAAGCTCCAATGATTTGAGATCAATCGATTAAATTCTTTAATCCGAATTAATCAATATTTGTTAACCACTGAGACACACCACTATAGCTTGATGGTTGCACTCTCCTTACTATAGATATATTTTTGTCCACTTGATTTAACCATAATCAGTAAGTCGATCCTTCATTACAATAACGGTTGGGCTTAATGTTGTTTTACCCCCAAAATTATATTTTGTTCTTTAAGTCCCACCGATCCTCTAATGAACAATAGGTTTGTGATCCAATCACTAAATCAAGTCCCTCTCGGGCCAATGAGAGGGTGAGGCCCCTTATTCAAGACCAAGAATCAGTACTTAAGAGAACAACCTCTCTTCTATCCCTGGAGATGAATAGGAGTGAATTCCGTCTTGCACCTTATGTCGCCAGCTATCTATTCGATCTTACCCTTGAAAGAGAGGCTCATTGAGCCAACGCTGTTGAGCCAACCCTCACCTATGAAAATCTAAGGATAATCTTGAATAAAAATGAGTTCATAGTTAGCTCAAGATTAAGGTTGAGTTACCTAGGTCATGGATTTGAAACAGTCAGTCTTAAACAATAAACAACGTTATAAAGTAATAATGACTTATTTCTTGGTCCTGGTCTTATACAAACTTTATGCATAGGACACCTCCACTCGCATGTCTCCACATGAACGATTTAGGATCACATCGTTTGTGTTAGATACAAAGTGGGTTGTATCCAATAGTGTTGCCAAAATAAGTTACCCAATCTTATTCATATACTATAGACCGTTTTGGCTATTTATTCGAACTCGATCCATCTTTATGTCTCCACATAAAGTCCAAGTATTCATGTAATAGCCATGGATTTAGTTTATTAGATTTGGTCATTACAAGTACAATTGGCAGACTCGACAAAATTTTTTATTGAATAAACATTAATAACATCTTTATTGATAATAGAATATGTTTAACATTACAAACTACGAGTTTTAGGACATACAACCCAACAATCTTCATATCACTCTTGCTGAAGAAAAACTGACCTACTTCAATGGTATCCTTTAACTCTACAGACGATTGTGGTTGCATGATCAAGTCCCCCGTTCTGGCATTACTACTGAATGGTATATTGCATGGATTTTGGCGAGGCACGCTCCCAACTAAATAGCCAAAATCATTTGACAGAATCAGAGTTGGTTGTTTTTCATCCACAACAGAAGAACCACTCCCTAAACAACCTGGGTTGGTTGTTTTTCATTTCCATCCTCTTCCTCTTCTATCATCACATTCTCATTTACACATATCTCAACCTCTTCTTTTGTCACATTCGGAGGCACGTTCGCTATATTAACATCGATGTTGTCGTTTTTCAGTGAGACAATCGATGGACAAACATCATGCTCATTGATATCTGCTCCACACATGGGTTAGTATTCTCTCTCTAGGTAATCAATGTTGCCTCGTGATGAATTTCTTCAATTTTCTCAATACTTGCAGTCTAGTACGACCGTACTCTAAGAGGAGAGATTTAACATTAGCATCGTCTATTAGGTATACTGGAGGAGATCATTATCCATCTTATATGTCACCTTCATTATAATCTTGAACTCTATCGAACTAACTTGCATGATCTCATATACTAAATTTACCAACTCATTATACGTCAATGTGCTCGAAGCTAGCAAACCCTTCAAATGGCCTCCAAGATAGCGTTCTTCTGTATCGTCCCATGTACTACCATAACGTAAGAATATATACTTCTCCATCTTTTAAGAAAAACAATACACAAAGTGAGCAGTTGAGAAAATTGGTTACTATTAAATACTCACTATACTCGATCCTCACTACTCGATACTTGATATTCTTAACTCGATGCTTACTGTTTCATAGCTTTCCCTCTTCCTATTTTTGCCCCACTAGGAGCTACTCATATGTCTCAGTGCACACTCACAAACTCACACTCACTCGTTCTCTTTGCTACATTCGTATGTCTCACACAACGTCAGATAAATAAGAAACGTGAGCAAAAAATGAGAAAAAGACTAGCACATACTTACTTGAGTTGTGAGACAATATAGTGAAATGATCTGAATGCCTTTATAACTTGATCTCTGTCGTGTTTCAGTTTTGAATGCCTTTATAGTGAAAGTGAGCTTGATTTTCTCTTTCGTGTTTCAGTTTTGTTTGTTCTTAGTTAATAATAATAAAAAAAAACTACTTCACATTTCAAGAAATTAATTTGAAAGAATAGTGAGAATTGTCAGAAAATTCCCCAATTTGTGTATGTTTGTACATGAGCATTAACTACAGAGCAGGTCCTTCGACGGACGCGGGCAATTCAAAATGATCAAGTATACATTAATCGAGTATCGAGTATGACGTGACTATGATCGAGTATACATATTTTGATTGCACACGTATCGAGTGGCCATGCATCTGGGTATCGAGTGATCGTGCATCAAGGGTCATGTGACAAGCCAACGAGGGATGAGTAACGAGCCATCGAGAATCGAGTTCCTTGGTAGTGGCAGGTGCATGGGATCCATCTCAGGGGCAAAGTAGTAAAATTACACGTGGATGACATCAGCAGAAAGCCATTTTCCATTACTTTTTCTATAGGTGGCCATTTTTTATTCGGCTTCCCAAATGAGGTCATCCGTACAAATAACCCAAATTTATCCCTAAACTTTGAGATTGGTTTCTTAAGGGCCTCTTTGGTTCACAATCCATATTTTGTTTTATGTTTTCAGATTTACTGAATTCAGTGAATACATGTTTAACAGATAACTCGATTCTGTTTCTGAAAGCTGTTTCGGATTCTGCGATCCAAATAATGTACATTTTGAAAACAACATTTTTATGTTTTTATTGTATTCAGAATTTGAATTTTAAAATTTAAAATGCATAATTATATTAAATAACGTTAAAAACATTTAGAAATATAGTATATGTCATGTTGTAAACTCAATTCAATTTTTAAAAAATCAAAATATTCATTATGTAATATATTATAAATCAGGTTAAATTCCAAATTTAGTCCCTATGGTTAGGATAAAATTAAAGGTTAGTCCATATGGTTTTAAAATTTAGATTTTAGTTCCTATGGTTTGATTGAGCTTCACATATAGTCTTTATGGTTTGTTAAATCCTTATAAATAATCTCTACCGTAGTGATGAAGCTTTTATCAAATCATAGGGGGTAAATTCAAATTAATCATAAGTCCTAAATTTTAACTTCTTCCAAACCATAGGGACAAAAATTTCAATTTATCATATAAATTATATGTTACTACAAAATAATAATTTTACAATTTTTTTTAACATAAAACATGTTCATAAATAAATTAATAATAGTTTGTTATCAACTAATATTTAGTGGATAAGTACAACTAGTTTGCAATTATTTAAATTATATTCAATTTTTGAATTCTACTACCAAACATATATCTGAAAACATGAAATACAAATAAATTTTCATTTAATCTCTTGTTTTTAGATCCTCTACCAAACTGGTCCACTTTTAATATTAAAAAATTGTGGTCCACTTAATTGACAATATAAATTATGTTTTTAAAAAAAAAAAAAAATTGTTTTAGAATGATGAGTTTCAAAGTGTGTGAATTCTGAAAATAATATTTTTATGTTTTCTATTTATATTTGAATTTTAAGGTTTAGAATGTATGATTATATTATTCAAAACGGTTAGTATTTTTTGTCTCTTAGGTTTGGAGTTTACGTCTATTTGGTCCTCGAATTTTCAAAAGTAATGCTTTAATTCTCGAGGTTTTATAAATATTTTTAAATGGTCCCTAGATTAAATTGACTATTAGTTTACTAACAAAAATACAATATGACTGGATTACGATGGCAATATTTATTGATTTCATTTCCATCATCAGGAGGATTTCTCACTTCTTTACCAAAGTCATGCATAATTTTTAGCATTTTAATGGGTATGTCTCAAATTACTACTTAAGAAAACTCATTGTGAGTGCGTTGGATAACGATGGTTGCAGTTGCAACAATTACTTCACTTGTTGATATGAAAACGCTAGTGAATTAGAATTGGAAACCCTTTTGAATGAGAACCCCTGATTCTCAATCACTAAAACTCCAAATCAATTCGATTTCAATCCTAAGGATTTGATTTGACACGAATTGCCTTAAGATCAGATGTCTTAAGACAAAGAACGAATTCCTTACCCAAGACTCGAACACTCTACTTGTAGAGTTGACAAAAACCACCCGTGAGGTCGAATCCTCGTGTATCCCCGCTTCAACCCGATTTGACCGGACATGGGGTTTAAACTGGGGATACAAAATAGATCCCCGACTAGGAACGGGAGGGTATCCTCGCCCCATCTCCCACCCCGCCCTATTGAAAATCCCCACGGGGACGGGGACGAAGGGTGCATCCCTGGACTCGCCCCGCCCTATTGCCAACTAGGGGTGAGCATGTTGATGGAAAAAAAAAGGCATGCGCAGCGGAAATGAGGATCAATTTTACTCTAATTGCATAAATTAAACATACAACCCTAAATCAATTATTTAGGGTTTTTTTTTTAATCTTACCTTTGAAGCTCTCGAAACTCGTCTATCTCCGCTCGAACACGAACCGGACAACCATTAGAGCTGACCTATTATCCTTTGGACTCAGAACCGGGTTGTGGGACCCGATGGATGAAGAACCCGAGAGAGAGAGATATGGAAATAGAAGAATGAATTTTGAGTTGGGTTTAGGTTTTTTCAGCCCAATTTTTTAAAAACTAATTTTTGTGAAATGTCCAAAAGTCTTTAATCCAAATTCAGAAAAGGGTCATGCAAAATTGCATGAAACAACTTCATAAAAATCTAATACCTAGAATCCACTATCTAAGTGGGCTTAATGTCTCCACTATAAGCCAACACCTAGCCCACTATTTTGTTAGTGGAATTATCCAATAAAAGTTTGGATTTTCCCACTAACTTTAGTCAAAGGGAAAAATAGTCATTTTGTCAAAGTCAAACTTTGACTAAAAAGTCAACATTTTGACTTTTTATGATTTTTTTCCATGTTGACTAATTTTGACCTCCCAAGCATGAATCCGCATTCATTTTCTCGAAATTCAAATCACATTTAAATATAAGGTCGGTCAAAGTTTGACTTTTCAAAGTCAAAAGTCAACTCTTTGACTTTTTACATCTTTTGACCATTTCCATTATTTTCGAGCTTCCGAATATGAACGTATTCATATTCTTGATTTAAATCACATTTAAATATTAAAGCTGTATCTCTAAACAAAAAAATCGACCACTATATCATATATACTTGTCGGTTTCTCTTTCTTCACCTAATTCGAACATTTTGAATTATTCTATCATACTATTCTAAGTTTATCCCATATGAGCTAGTAGGGAAACCTAATGGACCTATAGATCATGAGCTCCAACGATCCGAGATTAACTGGCTAAACTCTTTAGATGGAGCTAATCAACATTCGTTAACTCATGGGTCATTCCACTATAGTCCCGTAGTTGCACTCCCCTCGCTATAGATATATTTGTGTCCATATGATATAACCATAATTAGTAAGTTAATCCTTCACAGGTTATTCGTAATCTCAGCTGGGTCATAAAAATCGTTTTACCCCTGAGACTACATCTTATTTCTTAAGTTCTATTGATTCTCTAATAAACAATTGGTTTAAGGTCCAACCTATAAACCGAACCCCTCTCGGGCCAATGAGACGGTGGGGCACCTTGTTCAAGACCTGGATTCAGTACTAAAGGGAACAACTTATCTACTATCCCTATAACGGGTAGGAGTAAATTTCGTTTTGCACCTTTTGTTCCCAACTATCAACCTGATCTTACCCTTGAAATGGGAGGCTTATTGGGCCAGCGATAATGAGTTGCCCTCACCTATGCAGATCTAAAGATAATTCCGAGTGAACAGGAGTTCATAGTTAGCTCAGGATTAAGATTAAGTTACCTAGGTCATCAATTAACGAAATAGTCAGTTTTATATATTAAACGGCATGTAGAACGTGAAAAGTGACTATTTCATGGTTCAGTCTTATGTAAACTCTTTACATAGGATGCTCCCATTTTCATGTCTCCACATGAACAGTTTAGGATCACATCGTTTGTACTAACTACAAAATAGGCCACATCCATAGTGTCCCCAGAATAAGTTGTCCAACCTTATTCATATACTATAGACCATTTTGACTATATATATTTGAACTTGATCCACATTTATGTCACTACATAAAGTTCAAACTTAAACTTAATAGCCTCGGAACCTTAGTTTATTGGATTCATGAATATAGAATTTAAATTTACTAAAGATTTTCAATAACAGCTTTATTGAACAAGAATATGATATTACAAACTACGAGTTTTAGGACATAAAATCCAACACATGTTAGACCGAAAAACTGACATGAACGACCTAAACCGGTCGAAATAGGGTCGGCCGGTCAGAAATCTGAACATAACAATGGGGGGTCGGTTTTTTGTATTTCGAACCGAATAAATAGTCGGTCGAGCGCACAAGGGGGTCGGGTCTATATTAAAAAAAATTATATAAAATATAAATTATTCTTCCACACGGCGCACAAGGAGTTAGGGTTGACTGAGAGTCCGTTTTTCTTCTGCACCCCAGGCTGCCAGGAAGTTCCTCCTGATTTTCTTTTGCATCTGCTCCGCCACTCCGGCTCCACTCCATAGTTCATCTTCACTCTTTCTTTCTTCGTATAGAGGACATCGTTCCTAGCCGCAGAGGACGTTTTTCTTCCTAGCTGCAGAGGACATTTTTCTTCCGAAGTTCATAGTTCTTCCAGTCGCAGATCTAGCCTAGCCAGACATCGTTCCACCTCCAGCCGGCAGCTGTAGTTCTTCTTCGTTCTTTCTTTGTAGTTTCAGGCTTCCAGCCATAGATCTAGAGCCTCAGAAGTTCCAATCATTCTTTCTTCGTAGTTCCAGATGCAGATCTAGAGCCTCCATTCTTTCTTCGTAGTTCCAACCACAGGTCCGTATATTCGTAGCTTGATATCTTCCATTCAGCCGTTTTAATGCATTGTAGAGTGTAGATTCTAGCCATTTCAATGGAAATTAGTTTGATTTATGGATATGGTGGGTAATGAATGACTGATTGTAATGTATTGTACACAGTGGCCAAAAAATGAAAATTAGTTTGAAAACAACGGATATGAAGTTTGAAAAAAATGGAAATTAGTTTGACTTTGATTTATGGTTTGACTTTGATTTATGGATGTGTGGGTAGTGATTGACTTAACAATCTTGCTGAGTTTATGTAAAGCTGAAATCCTTTGAGTTTTTGTGTTGTATGATACTGACGATGTCTGTCATGTTGTGGTTCAGCTACATGTATTCAACAGATATGGAGTTTAATGGAACTGCAACTGATGCTTCAAAAAATGAATGAGATGCAGAAGAAACGGATACCAATACAAATATCGTTGATGTTGATTCAGCAAATGAGACATCAGATGTGAAATCTGGAATTCCATTTTCCCTACTTAAGCAGGTGGTTAAGGAAATTAACTAAGAGAAAGTTAAATCCTATGTTGAAGTGAAGGAAATTTCTAAGTGTTGAATAGATTTTCCTTGAGTAGTTTTGAGTTAAGCTTTAATTGAGGAAAAATAGGCTAAGTGTTGGACTAGGCTATGCGTTGGCTATAAGATCTTAGAGAGATTACTTGGGCAAAGGGAGAAGAAAAAGTGTGAATTTGGAAACTTGACTTTTGGGGAAAAACTTGGAAAATTGGCTAAGTATAAACCTATATGATGGATGCGTTGGATGCGTTGGATGTTGGATGTGTTAGATGCGTTGGATGTGATGGATGCGTTGGAAGGGTGGTATGCGTCCATAGGGATGAAGGAAGAAAGTTGAAAGTGATGCATTGGAAGGTTGGCATGGCACGAGGGTCAGCGATGCAAAGGGCATGTGGATGCATGGGGTAAGCTAGGACGTGGGGCAAGGCAGGCGCTTGAGGGTGGTATGCGTCGATGCCCAGCGCTCATGCGTTAGAGCCAAGCGTCCATGCCAAGCGCCTATGCGACGATGCGGCCAAGCGAGGCCATACGTTGGTACCGTGTGACCTTGCAATGCGTTAGAGGTTGACGATGGCTTGCACGATGAATGCGTTGGACATGGGCTATGCGATGAGCTAGGTTGGACGCTTGGTGGTTGGCTCTTGCGATGACTGAGTAAGTTGGGTTGCGATGGTGCTGTGTTGAAAACCAAGGGAAACCAAGGGTTTCTATGCTTTGATTGTATACTATACGTTGATGGCCAACTATGCGCTGATGGCATACTATGCGTTGAACATCCAAGGGTTTGTGGACGCATATGAAGGATGAACTCATATGGAGGATGTCATTTGGATATGTGGCTTGTTAAGAGGAATTCTTAAACCTTAAGCAAATTAGGTGGATGCATAAGAAGACATGTAAAAGATGAGGGCTATGCGTTGGTGAAAGGAGAAGAAGAAACTTTGGCTTGAGCTGATGTGAGAATGCATTGATGGTGTGAGGAAAAGAGACTTAGACATGCAGCCAAGTAGGAGGTGTCGGCCGTGGAGCAATCTTGGACGCCTATAAATAGGGCCAAGGACTTCAGATGAGAACTAAAATTCTCTTCAAAGGACATAAAGAAGAGTTTAGGAGAAAACCATGCATTGGTCAAGAAGTTCCAAGAGGGGAAATGCTGTCGGGTAGAAAAGACAGGAAGTAGCATCAACTTGGAACGAGAAGTTCTCCCAAAATACTCATGTGTTTAATGTGATTTCAAAGCCATCTGAAATCTAAAAGAGTCTAGTTTTCAGGGTAGGGCTGCCGAAGAAGAAGCTCCAAGGAATCAGGCTGGAGAATGAGGAAAAAAAAGAGGGGTCGACCTGTTGGGTAAGCTAGGTTAGTCTTGATATTTTGATGTTTCTGGCCAAATCACGAAGAGTTATGAGCTAATATTTTGAGGTAAGCTTACTAACACATTTTAAAGCATGTTTGTAGAAGGAAGTATCTCGAGATAAAGCCTAAAACTATAAGTAATCTGAGCTTTAAGTTGAATCTAGATCGTAGGGTTCAAAAGGGAGCCCGAGGTAACCAAGGAACTTCTAAAGAGAAAGGTTCCTAAACGATCAAGGTGAGTGGTTATTTTGTGTTTTATTGTTGATATAATTGCTATATATAGGTAAATATATATAAGGGATAATGTTAAATTAGCACGATTAGGGATATATGTTTATTTGATTATTATGTTTGCTAAGATATTGCTTGTATGTTTGTTTTGGAAACTGAAATTGTACCTGGTATATATAGTTAGCATGCTTGAAAGGTACTTGGCGGGAAAATATAGTTGGCTTCGGTCAGTGGAAAATGATAGTCGATGACGACCGACGGGAAATATAGTCAAGTTACCTAAGCATAGCTAGCAGGAAAACAGTCGATGTGCACATTGGCGGGATAATAGGGTACATGGAAAGTTTCCACAGGAATTTTTGTTGTCTTAGTATACGTGTGAAAGTACTGAGGAAAATGTAGGATCATGCCAGGGATAACCAGTGGTAAAATTTGGGATGTTCATATTATGTAATAACCAGCGGTCAAGCTGGGATTGATTGTTTTTAACCAGCAGTTGAGCTGGGATTAATCCAGCGGTCTGGCTGGAGAAATAATTGTGAACTTATGGTAATGTTCTTGTTGATTATGCATTGATTTCCAAAAGTATATTTATGTAGTCAAAGTTATTTGTTTATCTAAAGGCACCACTCACTGGGCTTTATAGCTCATGTTTCCATGTTTGATGTTTTACCCCCCCCCCAGGTAGCGAAAGGTGAGGAGTTCCAGGGTGCTGCTAAGGTCAAGGTCTGCCACATGTCACAGTTACACTTCCAGAGGGTTTTACAATTGTTGTTATAAACTTTGTTGTTAAGTTTTGAAGTTGTATAAACGTTACATTGTTGTAATAAAACGGGCCTACTTAATCAGTGGATTGTTGAACTTGTTCATTGGTATCAGAATTATTTCCGCAAGAGTTTTTAGGCAGTAAGTGTCAACAAAATGGTTGATAACTGCTGCAGTCACGCTCTTTCTCAGGCTCAGAGGGTAGTCTGGGGTGGGGTGTGACATCAGATGTTCCAAATCCACCAAAAAGAAGGAAGGCGGTGAAAAAAATCCATGGTTTAGGATCATTTTGAGAGGCTAAAAGGTGATCCTAAAGACCCTCATGCTCAATGTAAGTACTATGGAGTTATCTATGCATATCATTCCAAACGTAATGGTAGACTATGAAGAATCATTTGGAAAATTGTAAAAAAAAATACCCTTATAAAAAAAAGAGAGATCCAACCCAAATGACATTATCTTTCAAAACTAAAGCCAAAGACAATGTTGAGGATAATACGTCACAACTTGTATGTGATTCATATAGTTTAGAGAGTTGTCGGGAAGCGTTGGTTGAAATGGTAATTGCTGACGAATTGCCATTCAAGTTTGTGGAGGGTAAAGGATTTAAGAAATTTGTCGATAGATTAATATGTGCAAGTCAACCTAGATTTGTTGTCCCGTCTCGGTTTACTATGGCTAGAGATGTGCTTAAGTTGTATGTTAATGAGAAAAAACGTTTGAAAGACATGTTTGTGAACAAGAAGTATAGAGTTTCTCTCACTATGGATTATTGGACATCGGGACAAAATATAAATTACATGGTACTAACTGCCCATTTCATAGATTTTGATTGGAGATTATATAAGAGAATACTTAGTTTTTGTCGAATTGAGAATCATAAAGGTGATACTATTGGTTAAACCATTGAAAAGAATTTGAAGGATTGGGGCATTGAAAGGGTAATGACTTTGACTGTTGATAATGCAAGTTTGAATGATACTGTCATTGCTTATCTTTTGAAAAGATTCAATAAGAGATTATTGTTTGGTGGAGAATTTTTGCATGTTCGTTGTTGCGCTCATATATTAAATCTCATAGTATGTGATGCTTTTAAGGAACATAATGATTGCATTGAAAGGATTCGATATGCTCTACGGTTTATAAGATCTTCTTCTGCACATTTTTTGAAATTTAAAAAGTGCATTGAAATTGAAAAAATTTCTTGTAAGAGTTATATGTGTCTTGATGTTCCCACTAGATGGAACTATACATATCGATGCTTGAGGCAACTGTGAAGTTTGGAAAGGTTGATAGATTAGACGACGAAAATGCTTCTTATAGACACGATTTGTCACCAAATAAGGAAGATTGGACAAATGTTAAGATGTTGATTAGGTTTTTAAAGGACTTTTATGATGTGACATTGAAAATTTCAGGGTCTTTGTACACCACTTCGAATATGGTTTTTCATCAGATTACAGTAGTTTAGAATTGTATACGTTTGAATGCTAGTGGTGCAAATGCAATGCTAGTTGGAATGACTAATAGCATGAAGGCCAAATTTGAGAAGTATTGGGGGAACAATGAAAAAAAATAATCTATTATTGTATGTTGCTATTGTGCTAAATCCTCGAAAAAAGATATGGTTTGTATCTTTTTGCTTTAAAATTTTTTTTGGGCCAGAGGTTTCCAAATCTATAGGAAATGTAGTGGAACAATGTTGTAGACGTCTCTTTCATGAGTACAGTATTACTCATACTCAGAGTGGGAGTACTACCATTAATACACCAATTGTCTTAGCCTCGGAGACCATGATTGATTGTGATCCAACTGAAAAGGTGGGTAAAGACTTTGTCTATGATACAATTGATCTTGATTTTGAAGGCGATAAGACTAGACCTTTCGAATAGGGGTCAAAGATTGATATTTATTTGTTGGAAGCGAATGTTAAGAATGAAGGTGATTTTGACATACTTCAATAGTAGAAGAGGAACAGTCATCAGTTTGAGGTTCTTAGTCGTATGGCTAGAGATATTTTGGCAATTCTAGTATCTACTGTAGCGTCCGAGTCGGCTTTTAGTACAGGAGGACGTGTTGTTGATTCATCACATTGTTCATTGGCTCCAAAAACAGTGGAGGCTTTCATTTGTACTCAAAATTGGCTAAATTATGGTCCAATAGATCTTGAAGTTCAGCATGACATGGAAGAAGCTTCATTATTTGAAGAAGGTATTTATTCATTATTTGTATTTTGTAGTTGTAACTTGTTAGATTAAAATCTTAATGAGGTTGTCTTTCTCTTCTTAATCTTAATTATAAAGGATTCAGAGCGGTTATGGACAATGAAAAAGATATTCAAGACCTTTCGGATTTTGCAAAGTTGTCCATTAACAATTAAGCATTTATCATTTGATTTTATTATAATTTAATTGTATTTGGCAATTGACTTTATGTTTGATTGTAATTGGGTTGTATTTGACAATTGACTTTATGTTTTATTGTAATTGGGTTGTATTTGACAATTGACTTTATGTTGTAATTTCTAGTTTGATTGTATTGTATGTGAGTGTGACTATATGTCATGTGACATTTCTATTTGTGACGTATACTCTCGACTCTCATATTAGTTTTGTTTTCAATTATATATGCAATAAAAGGTTCTTTAAGCAATTAAGCGAAGCGAGCAGTAACATAATCTCAAACAATGGACATGTTAATTGCTAAATATTAAGAGTTGTCAAATCAAATCATATCAATATCTTATTTTTAATACCTCTAGGCTAGCTCTATTCCATAAGTATTAAAAATAATAAAATGTGAAATAGTATCTTGAATTCTAACTTCTAATCACAAATTAAAAGAGAAAACTAAACATGATTGATAAGGAAGTTAATAAATAGTTGATTTTTTATTTGTATTAAAAAATTGCTATTTATAATGATAAGGATTTATAATTAAGTATAACTTCTACTTAATAGCAATTTTTCTTAGAATTTTAATAAAAAAAAAAATATAATTTCTTTTAAAGGAAGAAAAAAGAAAAATAATAATAATAATAATAACCCTAACCCAACAAAAACCGGCCGACCGGTCGTGTTTTCGTTCAGTCGCCAGTCGGGACCGGTTTGGACATATTCCAAACTGATTCTGGTCGGTTCAGGGTCGGTTTGGTCGAAAAACTGACCCCGACCGACCGATGATAACCCCTATTGCCAACCTTATCTACAAGATAGAACGATCAATTCCACTTTAATGTTCTCTTGGCATATAACTTAACTCATGAATTGCATAATTCGATAAGCTCTCTTAGCTAAACTCGAAAGAAGCACAGAGGCCTAAACTTAATTCATCGTAATCTATTCAAAACAACCTAAAGGCAAGACTTTAATAGTCTCCCAAAGAGAACCCTAGCGCCATGTCATGGTTCTCAACAAAATTAAAAAATACCCCTATTTAAAATTTCATAAAACGGATAAAATATTTGTAAAATACTAAAACTACGCCAAAATTATCAAACAAAACATAAATAATAATTTGATGTATTGAATGGTTCACATCATTCTCGTACTAGCTTTCAACATTATGAGAATGTTGGAATCTCCATTGTGTTTGGTGTTATAGGGTGACGCCATAAATTATTTATCAAAAGTGTCAAATCCATATGGAGAAGCATAGTTTTGATTCATAGATATCAAACCTGCAGCTAGAATCGTCAACGATTGTGAGCTAGACGTGTAGTGAAATGCACATAAAAACTGAAGGGTTTGGATAGAGATATTAGCTTCGATGGTGGTGGTGCTTTGGACTATATATAGTGGCAACAACTGGATTACTTTTATTTGAACTCATTATGGGATGTACACTCTTTTGTGCTCTTTTTTGGAATTCCATAGATTTGGACTCACCCGTGGTCTTTGGGTTTTATCTTGAACAATCCTAAACATATATATATAAAAATAAAAATAGAGGAACAAAAAAAGAGAGGAGAAGAAGAAAGATTGAAAGAAAATAAAAATGAAAAAAAAAATTATAATCCCGACGACTGTCATTCATTACGATGTAACTATGTAAGAAGAGGGATGAAGGTGATGAATTGAGAAAGTAGAGAGAAAAATAAATATTTTAGTTTGTATTGTAATATATATGTATATTTTAAAACATAGGTGTTATGTTATGCGAGTAATTAAAAAAATTGACAGATAAAAATGAAATTAAATGTAAACTCGAGAAATAAAAAATTAAGATTGCGTTTGGCAACTCTTTCATTTTTAGTTTTTGGTTTTTGAAGATAAAACCTATTTTCTTTCCATTTTTTACTATGATTTACACTTTTCTCAATTAGAATAGTTGAATTATTAGTCAAATTAAATTTTTTTTTTTGGTTAGTGTTCAAAGTCTAACTTGGCTTTTTAAACTATTAGTAAAAACTAGATAACTAAAGAAAAAAAATCTAGAAGTAATGTTTATAAGCGTAATTTTAAAATACAGAAAAAAAAAAAAAAAAAAACTAAATGTTTACTAAATAGAACTAAGAGTTTGAAAATCCAGGTACCAAAATGTAATTTACCTCGATGAGAAAGCATACTTTTATTTTAAGAAAAAAAAAGGAAAAAGGGGATTTTTAAAAATACAAAAACAAGGGAAACTATTTACAAAAAATAGCAAAATTTTAATCTTCTTTGATAGAGGCTGAGATAGGCTGAGAGACTTTTATCAGTGATAGAAGTTGATAGAAGTCTATACGCTGATAGAGGTGTATCGGTGTAATGACCCGAGTTCAGGAGGGGTACATGAATGAACCGATATCACATCCGAATGAGGGAGATCCTGAAGGACATGAAAGTATGATTAAGAAAGGCTTAAAAGAATTGAAAAAGTTGAGTGACCTCCTGGGAATTTTTCTAGGATGCATGTGAGTGAGGATAAAGCATCCTAAAAGGACCCGTGTTGGATTCGGATTCCGAATCCTGGTCCGAATATTGGGCTTGGGGCGTTACAATCGGTGTCTTTTTTGCTACTTTTGTAAATAGTTTGACTTTTTTTGTGTGTGAAAATTAGGGTGGACAAAAAAAGTTCACGTGAGAAAACAAAAGGAAAAATGGGGCGGGACTCGATTCTCCAATGGAGAATTCCGCTCCCGGTAGAGACGAGGGTAAATTTTCCATCGAAGATAGAGACGGGGAACCCCTTCCCGACCACCCGACTCGTTGCCAACCCTAGTGAAAATTTCCCAAAGAAAAATTCAATTAAATATAGAAACAGCGGTGCTGAGCAAGTTGGCGTGCTGAGAAGGAAGAAAGGCCAAAAAAAAAAAAAAAAAAAAAGAGCGAAATTTTATAAATTTTTCAAAACCCACCAAGAAATACGCAACCCTGAGCCGTTTTCTTCAAAGTTCACCTCTTTTTTCCCTTCAAATCTTTCAATTTTTCATCGTCCGTTTCCATCTATTTTCAGAAATTTCTCAATCCCAATCCCGAAATCCTCCCCCCACTTCCATGAATTTGACCATCACAGTCTTGTAACTGAATTCAGATGGCCGACACCAATTCCAATACCCCCACCGCCACCGCGCCGGAGAAGAGCCCCTCCGCTTCGCCGACGAGCTCCAGGTCGGTGACTCACACTGTCAATGGCTCGCATAAGTTCGTGATCCAGGGGTACTCTCTGGCGAAGGGAATGGGACCCGGCAAACACATTGCTAGCGATGATTTTATCGTCGGAGGGTATCAATGGGCCGTCTACTTCTATCCAGATGGGAAGAATGTTGAGGATAATTCGACCTATGTCTCCATATTTATCGCACTGGCTAGCGACGGTACCGATGTGAGGGCGTTGTTTGAACTCACACTTGTCGATCAGAGCGGTAAAGGGAAGCATAAGGTTCATAGCCATTTTGAGCGGTCACTTGAGAGTGGTCCGTATACTCTGAAGTATCGCGGCAGTATGTGGTATGTTTTTTTATGTATTGTGCTTTTTATCGACTAGGTGATCATTTATCGAATAGCTTGCTGTCTGTAGATGTAGAACGTTTGGATTATTGCATCTATGAACTGCGGTAGTCTTTTGGTCGCGCATCAAGATTTGGGTTCTTGATTGGTGTTTATTTATATCCATAATCGTGCAAGATCCTTTCCCCTTTTGTTTTCTATGTTATAAACATTTGGTGATTGTTGTAGTATTGAGAATTTTCATAAAAAAAGTAATGATAAATTAGATTTACTTAAGTTTAAACTTTAAGCTTCTAGGTTGATTAACTATTGAACATGGTATCGAGATAGGAGGTTTTGTGTTGGATCCTCCAATATTGATAACCACTTGTTGGGCTTGTACAAATTTCCAACAAGGGAAGGAGAATGCTCCAGTATTGTTAAAATGTTAAACTTATTGGAGTCCATCGAACTTCAGCTTTTGGGTTCAAAAGGAATTCAACAGGTGATGACCAACAGTACTATTTTTTAATCTGTTACTATCTAATTACCTTTACGATTTACTTTTTATTTTTTCGTCCTTATAAAAGAAAACTTAAATAATGTCTTACCATGATAAGTCTTAGTATAATTGTTGTGATAAGAAGTAGAATGAAGAATTTAGAATTACTCTGGGGTTTGTAACATGTAAATTTTGCACAACAAGTAAATGGTGCGGGTTATATGGTCTCCTTCCCTGTGCAATACAAAAAAGACCAATCATCAAGGCTCCGCTGTTTTATATATATATTTTTGAACCTATTTAAATTGAAGTGATAAAAAACTGAACTTTCATTAAGAAGAAAGAAAGGATATACATAGGCATACAAAAAACACAACCTACAAGAAAACAATGAAGTGATATATGGTACACAACTTGTTAGTAGATTAATTGATACTTCGAAATTAGATAATGTGTATATCAAATAAAGGTTTTGGGGTGTATATTGACGTGTTATGACCTACAAACAACACACATTATGCATGATGCATGTTTTTAGTTTGCTCAATTTAAGATATCAGGGCTAAACCTAATGGGGGACTGATGATGATACTATCAAGATTGTCATCAATATTTCTTTAAGCCATTTTGTTGTTTGACATCAACATTAGTTTGAAAGATATTTATCTCATATATTGGTAATTAAGTATTGTATTATCCATATTGAAAACTATCAATTTGATCTTTTATTGTATTAGAATTAGATATATGAGTATTATAATACGATATAAATATTTTATCTTCGACTGTTAATTTACTTCACTTAACCAAACATATACTATATCAATAATGTTAAACATCTCTGTCCAATGTTGTTTTTTATTTAATGCTCCTGTGGTCATGTCATCTAAATTCTTATTAAGATCTCGTGTTTGTAAGATGTTTCAACAAGCTCTTAAGCCTACTTGACCCTTTGATTTGCATTATTGACCATGTTGTTCTGGGGGAACATAACAATATGTATATTTCATTCATTGTTTATAGTTGGATTTAATGAAAATATTTAGAAGTACTTGTGTAGTGTGTTATGTGCAGTTTGTTCAAACTTGCATTGGTTTACTTCATATTATGGGTATTGGAAAGCCAACTCTCTACTTCTTGAATGATTTGGCAAGAAATGTTTGGGTTTCTTTGTGGCTGGTTATCATAGTAAGGGTAGTTGCTTTCTATCTCTATCACCCATCTGCCTGTAGTGGTGTATTATTGGGTAGCTCATTAAAATTTAGTGGAGTGTTAACCTCATGGATTGGCCAAGTGGTCAAAGGGGAAAGTTGTAGACGGGGATTGCCACCTGATTAAGGTATTTAATATGGTTCAAGACTTAAGTTTCTTGACACCAAATATCATAGGGACAAATAAATGTCATAGGAGATTGATGATAGTGCCTATTATTTGGTCCAAACACCCACATTTATGTATAATGAAACTAAAGATTGTGTTGGGCTTCTCAATTGAAAGGAATAATAGTCAATACCCCTCAAAATTCTTGCTAAATAGATTGGGAAAAAAAAATTAATTGAGACTTTATTTAAAAGGGTTTTGCTTAAAGAGAGGAATTCCCCACCTTGCTTAGGAGGCTATGGTGCTGGAAATGTCAGAAATAGGAACTTTTCTTGATAATCAAAGTGGCTTTGCTATTAACAAAAATAAGATGTTGTGTAGGTCAGAGGGCGACTCTCTTCCATCTATGTGATCTTGCTTCAAATGTTTGGATTAAACTATAATTACAAAAGGAGGGAGCTCATTTTACACAACTGAGCTATACAAGAAAATAGATGTAACAAAAAGATGGAGTGTCTTGTTCCTATGTGAAGATGCAGGAATTGCGCTCCAACGAAATAAACCATAAAATTGTCCAAATGAAATTCAACCAAAGGATTTTCTATTCTTTCTTGATGGGATGGGCGTTGAATAAATGAGATAGAATGTCCCTAGCTTCAAAAGGGAAAGCAGTATGCCGTCCAAATTGTAGGAAGGTGTTCTTGTTCCTTGAAGTAGAAATTAGCTCCACCTTAATCATCCAACCATCAACATGCGGACAATTTATTCGTTTTTGGTTCAGAAAATGAGGTGGAGATGGATAAGCTGTGTATAAGTTTTAACCAATATTTTGAGCTCGTGGAAAAAGGATCAGTCTTGTTATGTCAGCCATCTTGGTATCAAAATAACCATGTTATCCAAGCCATAACAGATGAAGGTTGGTTATGAGAAATGAGAATGGAGTTTGGCCTCTCAGAGTCAATCCTAAATCGTGCAAGTCCTGGAATCCGGTTGTTGGGAAAGTCCTGTGAAATCTTCTAAATGGAATGCTAACTCTATATACAGAGGGGTGAACTCTTTAGCATTCTCATCTACTTCATTTTCCTTCTTAAAAATTAGAAACCAAACTTCTGATCTAATGAAAAGAAAGGTGTTCAAAGGTAAGGAAAAGAAACAAGAAAAACAAACTGAAGAAAGCCAGTCACAAATAATCAAAATAATTTAGAAAGAGAACACCAATTGAGAAGCTTTGATATGTAGTTGGTCTTTTGTGAGAGAACCAACAAGAGCTCAGAGAAGTTTCTTCGAGAGGTAACAGTTTACAAAGTAAAGCTCAACTTTTGTGGATAAATATGGATGAATATAATTGAAGTGGTCTGCTGAAAATCTTGGTTGCAAAGGAATCAAAGTGTCTTTGAAGAACCGAGGATGTTCTCAATTTGTGGGGATGTCATTAATCATTTTTATTATATGTGTGTGTGTGTATTATGCCACCTAGGGTTATTGTATAGCTTATTTGACTTTGAGTTCGTTGATAGTTTAGCTCCCCTCTTTCTTCTTTTTTGGGACTTTTCATACTCCAATAAATAGTTTGTTCTGTCATTATAAGAACTTCATTGTGGTTTTTAAGGCTTGAACCATTCCCGAATATTTATTATTCTTCTCTTCTGTCACCGGTCTTCATATATCTCTCGAAGCTTGACTTTTCTTTGATTTGTTAATGTAGGGGATACAAGCGCTTTCTTAGACGAACTACCCTTGAAAACTCTGACTACCTCAAGGATGATTGCTTGCAAATAAATTGTACTGTTGGAGTTGTGGTTTCGTCAATAGAGCGTCCACATTCACAGACTATTTCTATTCCCGAGTCTAATATTGGAGCTCATTTTGGTGCACTGCTGGAAAATTTAGAAGGTTCAGATGTCACTTTTAATGTTGATGGAGAAAAATTTCAAGCTCACAGGTTGATATTGGCTGCTAGATCATCTATGTTTCGGTCTGAATTTTTGAATAAGTTAGAGGACAGTAAGGAGGAGATTTTAGTTAAAGATCTAGAACCTAACGTTTTTAAGGTATAGATATGATTATTAGTCAGACTCTTATTTGTTTTTCTCTTATGTGTTCTGATTTCTTTGCTTCTGCGTTATTTTCTTTTTTTTTTTCCTCCAATTGATCACTGCATCATGTTTCGGGGTTTTATTCTGAAGTTGTTTTAGTTTTCATCAGGCTTTGCTGCACTTTATTTACACTGATTCCATCGCAGAGGATGTGGTTGTATCAAGTTCAAGTTCATCTTCTGAATCTTTTGTGGGTGACAACTTTATGGCAAAATTGTTAGCAGCAGCGGACAAGTATGGTTTGGAGAGATTGAGACTGATGTGTGAATCTCATCTTTGTAAAAATCTTTCCGTACGGTCCGTTGCACAAGTACTAAGTTTTGCAGAGGAGCACCATGCCACTGAACTGAAAGCAGTTTGCCTGAGATTTGCTGCGAAGAACCTTGGAGGTACTTTCTTATTCGATTTAAGGCAATGTGATCCTGATAAAATGTTAAATGCAGAAATACCATATCTTTCTCAATCACTCACTGTTATATATAAGTTTAAAGCCCCTTGAGATTACAAAAGAGCCACCTCCGTTAGAGTTAATTACAAAGGATATGTAATTGCAAAATAATTTAAGGTTAAATTACAAGTTTAGTCCCTGAACTTGAAGTTTGTGTCTATTTGGTCTCTAAGGGGTATTTGGAGCCAGGAATGAAGTTGTGAAGTCCTAGAACCTACAACGTTAGGAGTTAATAAAGCATAAAATTGA
This sequence comes from Benincasa hispida, assembly GCF_027475165.1. NCBI lineage: Eukaryota > Viridiplantae > Streptophyta > Magnoliopsida > Cucurbitales > Cucurbitaceae > Benincasa > Benincasa hispida. The sequence continues at coordinate 54,658,005 of NC_143479.1, read as the reverse complement.
TGTATTTTAGTTGTAGAGCTCACAAACTTCTTGGATCAAACAAGGAGTGGGGTTCCCCACTCCTTGGGCCAAACACCCCTAGACTTTCAACAGTATCTAATAGGTTCCTAATTTTTCAATTTTTGTGTCTAATAAGTCTTGGACAAATTTGACATTTGTGAAAATTAATCAGATATTAAATATAAATTTGAATTTTATGTCTAATCTAATGAACTTAAATTTTCAAAAGCTTTGGGACTAAATCTGTAATTTTGAAAGTTCAGGGATCAAACTCAAACTTCAAAGTTTGGGAATTAAATTTATGATATTAACCTAGCAATTCTTACCATATCCTCTTATTTATTTATTTTAGTTCAAACAAGGTCAGGAGCAAGGATTTTACATTGAGACCTTTAGGAGAAATTAATAGCTTGCCTGTTTGAGTTGACACATCCTCCCTGTTTTTGCTTTATGATTAAAAAGAAAAATTCTAGGATTCCTTTCCAGTCATATCTCCCATATCGTTGTTCCATATTGATTCTCCCAGGCGATTTTCAATGTTCTCTCACTTTTCTAGGCTGTAGTCAATTATCGGGGATTTCTATTTGGTGAGTTGTGATTCACCCATCTCATCCAGATCCTCATGTTCCAACTCAGGAGGCTTTTGGGATGACTTTTGAAGAAGTGCTTTGACTCAAAGCAGATTTTCTTCCAAAAAATGTATTAACCGTTTGCTTCTTTAAAAGTGCTTTTTATGTAATTAGAATTTAAAAATTACTAATTAGCTGAATACACACACATATTTTAATATCTGTGAGTATTTGGGTCAGCTTACATACATTTCGACTAATCTCATGGGACATTTGCCTAACCGCACAATATTTGGGTACCGTTTAAACTCGTAGGAAATTAAACCCTTGGTAAATGGCTACCATGGATTGAATCCATACCCTCTAAATCCTTAATTAAACCTATGACCCTTCCTAAAAGTAGAAAATTCTTAGCAACACTTCAATTCATAGTTTCTTGGTGTACTAAAAACAGGATTTTTTTTTTTTAATTTTTTTTTATTATTATTATTTTTTTTTGTGATTTCGTCCATATACAAATGAACTCAAAAGTCATGATTCACCCATATCATCCAAATTCTTTTGTGATTGGTAGTCTTCCGAGTTATGAGGGAGAGGGTTATCTCTTCCCCCTTGCCTTTAGGTTGTTTTTTCCGGGTCTTTTAAGCGTAATATACGTCCTGTTAAAAAAAAATGTACTAAGTTAGCTAAAAGTACTTCTTACCCTTTCGAAAGTCCATCCCAAACTCTATATGAGCATTCATCTGCCGTTGAGCCTCGAGATGCCTCTTCCATCATAGATTCTGCTGTTTCTTTACTCAACAGACTTCAATGCTGTTTTTTCATTCTTTCATTTGGTTTTATAAATTGGACCATTCTTTTCAGCTGTGATGCAATCAAAAGGTTTTGAGCATTTGAAGGAAAACAACCCTTCTCTTCAATCCGAGCTCCTGAAGATACTTGCACAAAACTGCGGGGACGTTTGTGGCAACGGATCAAAATCCAGGAGTGTGTGGGCTCAACTTTCCGATGGTGGTGATTCAAATGGAAGGAGAGTCAGACAAAGAACCTGATAACTCAAACCATTATTGTTCCTTGTGTAAATGCAAATGTGTTTTTCAAGTAATATGTAAAAAAGGAAAAAAAAAAAACCCCCGAAAAGAATAGCTTTGTTTCAATATGTTTGTCGAGAAACGTATTCAATAGCAGCCAAATTAGATTCTCATTTTGTAGTTTGATATGTTTGCACCGTGGGATTTTCATGCCATTTTAGATGTACTCATTTGCTGAGGAAGCTTTCATTGAAAACCTGAGGGCCAAAAGCAAAAGAAGGCAGTAAAAGGTCTTTGTTTTGATGATCATTTTGTTAGTTTTTAGATTTTAACTTTACTGTGACATCTTTGTTTTATTTTCCGTTTCGAATATACTTTTGAATATAAGCTTATTTTGAAAATTAAAAACTTCAAAAAAGTATGTAAGAAAACCGATTCTTGAACCCGAGATTTCTAAAAGGGTAGGAACAAAATAAGAGTTGAGTCGATGATTACTAACAATTGAGTAAAAATATTTGGATAGGAAATATTTTGATGGGAGAATACTGTAATTTTTTTAGCACACACAACTCGTAGACAATCAAGTAAAATTCAATCCACTAATTTTTTGAAAATATAAGTATTTTTAAAACAAATGACAATGTTTAAAGGTACTTTTATATATATATAAACTAGAATATATCATTTCTTTTACTGTTGTTTTAATTTAGTTTCTTGTATAGAAAAAAATGACTAAGCAATTTATTTGTATTACTGTTTTTTTTTTCTAATTGCAATAAATGAAAATTAGTAATATCTGTCCATGGGTGACCAATTATCCTCTTTTATTTATTTATTTATTTTATTAGAGTTTAGATATAGAAGATTCTTAACTTTATATTAGACTAAGTCAAGTCAGAAAATTAAAGTCAAATAAACGAGTGAGAGAGGCTCTTTTGTTGGCCAAGTATTCTACAAAAAGCAATTTCAAACTATCTTTACAAATCAGGCTAAACTACAAAAGTTATCCATGACTTTTACCCTTTTGTTTAAAAAAATATCTTAATCAAAAAGTTGTATAATTACCTAATAACTTTCCTATATATTCCAAAACTACCCTTAAAATATAACTTCGTTAAAATTTTGGACAAAATTTGAGTTTTTAGCGATGTAAAGATGACCTAATATGGTATGGTAATTCCAAAGTTTGCTTCAAGTCATTGTCTCACCATTTCTTATTTCAATTTTCGTCTAAAATTCTAGCAAATTCCTTTCAGACGTTTATGAATGGTTAGGGGTAATAATGTAACTTTTGAAAGAAAAAAATATAGATATTTCTTTTTAAACAAAAGACAAATTTTATAATATTTTGAAATTATTATAAAAAACTTTGTCATTTGTTTTATTAAAATGCTCATATTGTTTTTTCCAAAGTTGCAATATTACCATTAATATTTCGTAAAAGTTTCAATAGTACTCTTGAAGTAAAAACCTATTAAAATGTTGAATTAAAATTAGGATTTGGAACGATGTGATAGTGACCTAAAATAATGTGGCGATCAATATTTTTGTTCCAAGTTCATTATCACACCATTTATATTCCAATTTATGGCAAACAACTATTTGATCTCTTTCTACTTTATTGAAAGTTTTGAAACCTCATAAAAAAAATTGAGACAAATATAATTATTTTTTAAACAAATGACAAAATTATGTATTTATTAAATCAATAAAATTCACATGATTTATAAATCTTTTTACCCATGTCAAATCGTGAATGGTTAATTTTTTTTGGATCTTAAATAAAAAATTAGATAGATAACCAAATTTTAAACCAATTTAATTTAGAAGAATTATAATCTATTAGAATCAAATATTCGAGAAAAGATAACCAAATTTTAAATCAATTAAATTTACATGAATTATAAACTATTTAATATGGATTTTAAATGATTTAAATGTAAAATTACATCTGTAATCGTCTCTTAAAAGAAGCAAAAGTGAAAATTAAATATTTTCCTATTTTAGGGGGAAAATTAAATATTTTCCTATTTTAGGGGTTTTATATAGTATAGATATAGATAGATAAATAGCTACAAATTATTAAAAAGAAAAGAAAACGGAAACGAGTGAGAGAAAGAAACAAAACTTGCTCCCCAAGGATATGGAGGAATCTTCATTCTTCAAACTAACAAACCCTTTTTATATTTTCGAATTCTAAGTAGCGATAGCAAAATCAAAATCCATACAAATTCACAGATCAAACTCCCAATTCTTCTCGCAGTTACCTCTCGAATTCCCGTCGCTTTCTTCGTAGCAACTTGATTTGATTTCTCTGTTCTTCAACGGATCGATGGATTGGTGTTCTCACTGTCTCGACATTTGTAAAATCCAAAATGATGGCGATTTCAGGTACCTTCAACAGTTACTTCTCCTTCTTTTAATTTTCTTTTCCTCTTTTGTCAATGAAACTCTCTGTTGAATCTGCATGTTTGTTTAGGTTTTAATAGATGAAAAAGAAGAATTTCGTTCAAGAACAGTAACATTTTTTATGAATTTGAGAGGTGTACATTTAACTGTTTTGAATTTCATAGTCGTTTTTTTTGTTGAATTTCTGAATTGTCAGAATCTCATTGTTGAAGCAACTTGTTTTTATGTGATTTTAGGTTTCATTTGCTTTTGATTTCTTTCTATGGTTTTAAACTTTAAGAATTCAATCTTCTTCGTTTGGGTCTAGTTTCCATTTTGATGTTGCAACTTTTTTTTTTCTTTTTTTTTAATAATAACTTACTTTCTATTTGGTCCTTATATGTTCCCATTTGAGTTTTGAATTTTGTTTTGTTGATAATGTTTTTACATCTTTAGCATTTCACTTTTGATCCAAATGCTCACATTTAGTTCTTGCTTAATTAATTTAAAAGAATTAAATTAGTTTTTATTAATTTTCTACCCATTTTCATACATAATTATTTTAAATTAACTCAAATACTAAAGTGATATTATAAAAAACTCGAAGGTAAAAATATAAATTATTGAAACTTAAAGACCTAATGAAAACTAATCTTGAAATATAAGATTTACAAACTTAATGACCCAGTAGGAATTAAAATAAAAATTAAGAGTAGTTGCATAATGTTTTGAAACTTTGGCCCCACTTATAGAAATGGCAAAATGGGGGTGGACAACTTTAAAAAATATATATAGTATGTAGAGATATTGAAATTCACTTTAAGTCTCGTTGTCTTACGTAGAAGTTAAAAATTCCCAAAATCTTCCTAAATGTGTACAAACAAGGAACTCTAAAGTGAAAACAATATTCTACCTAGATAGTTTTTAAAGTTGTTCACCCTAGTTTTGCTATTTCTATGAATGAGATCCTTATTGGACAATATTATCGTGAAGATATTTAGAGAGTCGTTGTCCCTAACATCGACTTCTTTGATCACAAGGTATAAATGTTTTGACCACTTAGATCCCGTTTGGTAACCATTAAGTTTTTTGTTTTTGTTTTTGAAAATTAAGCCTATTTCACTTACATTTTTTTACCATGATTTGCATCTTTCTCCAATGTTTAAATTGTTAGCCAAAATTAAAATACAAAAACAACTTTTTGAAAGCTACTTTCCTAGTTATCAAAACTTGGTTTGGTTTTTGAAACCAGTAAATAACAAAAGAAGGAATTTGAAGGGAAAGTAGTGTCCATAGGTTTAATTTTCAAATACAAAAACAAAAAAACAAAATGATTATCAAACGGGACATAAGTTATGAGCTATGCTACTATAAATAATAGTAGAAGTTGTTGAGCATATCCTTTCGAGTAGTTGTCAATCGGGTCTTAAGGATATTTTATTTTTCTTTTTTTAAGTTAATTTTCTTATAAAAGTATACAAACAAAAAGGTTCATATTTGATGTTTTTCAAATGAACAATTTGCAAATCTTGATTGCAGATGTTGCTCAACATGTGGAAAAGTGCTTTCACAAAGTTCTACCGCTAAATCAGTGAGCTTAAAGCTCATTAAAAGAAGCTTTAAAAGAAGCTTCATTTTAAGTCAGAAGAAAAGGAAGGGACTTCTTAAACTAACACAACTCCACAATTGGACTTAGATTTTCATTTATTCCCAATTCAAGCACAATTCTAAATAACATTATTTATTTGTTTAAATCTTTTAATGGAAGTATATAATGTAAATATCATCCTTTAGAAATTCATTCTTATAAGGAAAATGGAAAAATTAGAAAATAAAAACTAGTGTTTGAATGTGTACTCTTTCAAATGGCCAAATTGGGCTTTTTGAACAAGGTAAATATTAATTAAACTCTTTTTTCATATTTTTCCTAAACTCTTTAAGGATGTTCGAGGCAAAAAGTTGAATTGTTAAGTCTAAGAAAGGGTCGTTATATTCGTGTAAGAAATTTTAATGACATGGTTACTAAGGTTATGTTCGATCATATACATGATCTGATCTTTCAAAGAGAAAGTAAAAAATAAATAAATAAATAATGATGAAGTGAGAGATGTGCTAGGATACAAACAAAGTATCATAAAAGATTCATGATATATAATGAGGACAATTATTTTTATTGATATGATTCTTTTGGTGTATCTAAAAGCAAAGTTTTGAGACGTTTATACTAAAAGTGCATAATATCATACTATATATTATGAAAATAAGTGAGACTTGTTGTCTACTAAATTGTCATTTAAAAAATAATAATAATTTAGAGACCATAGCAGAAATACTCTCAAATTTAGTGGCTAAAAGTGCTTCATCCTATAAAAGAAGAAAAATTCATAAGGACAAATATCAACTACCTTGAATTTTGGGCATTATATTAATTTAAACCCTAAATTAAAAGTTATATCAATTTAAACTTTGAATTTTTAGGTTGTATCAATTTAAATCCCAAACTAATAATTGTACTAATTAAAACCTTTTAACTTTTATAAATATATGAATTTAAACTCTGAATTTTTATAAGTATACCCAAATAAAACATAATTAAGAGTTGAAATCGATACATTTATTAAAGTTTAGGATTTAAATTGATATATTTATGAAAGTTCAAAGTTTAAATTGATATAACTATTAATTTATGGTACAAATTGACATATTTATGAAAGTTCAGAATTTAAATTAATTCAATTATTAGTTTAAAATTTAAATTGATATAAATATTAAAGTTCAAAGATATAAATTGATATTGGACCGAATTGAGAATATATCACTATATTCACCTTCAATCACTCAACACATGTTGACATTATTTTATTTGCCAAATTAATAAGACATTTTTATTGAAAACAAAATGTCACTACTTAATATTGACAAATCCCCCAATTGTCACTCTAATAAACCTAAAATGTATGTTTTTTTAAAAAAAAGTAATAGTACCTAAAATGTATGCTTATATATTCATTTAGTAGTCAAATCAAGAATCTAATTATTGGGATGATTAAGATTTTTTTAAGGGAAAAAATGGGTTTCTGTCATGAAAAGAACTATTAAACGTCAATAGAAAATGATTGTAATGGTGACATTAAATGATGAAATAGATATTACATTATTGATAAATGGATTAGGTAACAAGGCAAATCCTTATCATATTGTCTATCCTCCACTTTTCTTTTCCCTTTATTTCATTTATTCTACTTTGACTTTCTACATACACTTTTAAGTTCACAAAAAATGAATTTGAGAAGGAAAAAAAAAACTTGTGGTTTAAGTTTAAATACTAGTTAGGTTTTTATATTTTTAGGTCCCGGATTTTTCTAAAAATTTCAAACAGACATTTAATATTTATGTTTGTTTCATTGAATTTCACTTTTTAAAACTCAAGATATTCGAACTTTAAAATCTATTTGACATGAGATTTTTAATACCCTGCAAAATGGTGAAATTTTGAGATTTTTATGTTAAAAATATAACTTAATTAATTAATAAATTAATATCGAGTATTTGTGACTATTAATTTTAATTAATTGTTAAATATAAATATATTATTTATACTTAATAAATTTCAATTAATATCTTTACCATTAATATTTTATGCTATCTTGACTACTTAAAATTTATTATTATCAATTATCAATATTTTAATTAATTAATTAATTAATTAAACTATGTTTAATCAAAAGTATTTATTTATTTTGTATTTTATTAATTAAATAATTAACTAACATACTAATAAATTAATTAATGTTAAATTTAATTAATCTCTAAAATTTAATCAAGTGATTATTTACTTTTAATTTCTATATACAAATGATTGAAATGAACACAAATAATTTAACTTTCAGATATTAATTATCTTGCATATCCAAACACGGACATTGATCATCTCAAACATTTAAAATCCAGTCATTCAAATCCCAAATATTTGATGTTTATACCCATCAAACAATATGCAGACAACCCCTTAGTTTGGTTCATTTTGGTTTTTATAATTTTAAAATAATCCTTTTGGTTTGTATATTTTCATCTTGGTTCATTTTTGTCTTTGTTACTTTCAAAATGTTAATTTTAATCACTACTGTACTTTTAACTTTGGTTCATTTTGGTCTCTAAACTTTAAAAAATTAGTCATTTTCAACCCTTTAAATAAAGTGAAAATGAAATGACCAAAATGGTCACAATTTGAAAGTACAATAACTAAAATGAACATTTTGAAAGTACATGGAACAAAAAGAACCAAGTTGAAAGTATAGGAACTAGAATGAATATTTTAGAAGTATGGAGACTAAAATTAACCAAATTAAAAGTATAAGGAGAAAAGTAGTATTTAAATGTTGTTATGTTAGTTGAATATTATTGACACCACTCGTTTTTTTTTTAATTAAATTATACATTGTTCATTCTTGTGTATTAAGCTACAACTATTTAACCTTTCATTATTGAAAAGTTCTTAAATTTAATTTTTAACGTGGCTTATCTTTAATCCTATGCTAGAATTATATAAAGTTTTGATTAAAATTGCATGATCTGTCCACTTATTGGGCAATGATTTATGGGTGTGTTGTTAGTTTTACGAGCTTCAATCATATCACATATTTTGATGATAACAAACATTTATTTACCGACAACTTTAATGTTTTAGGAGACGTTTGAGCAAGGAGTTGGTTATTATAATCCTAGTTTAATATAGTTGAGTTATAATAGTTTGTGTTTGATAGGTAGATTATTTTAGTTTAGGTTATAATAGTATGAGTTTGAGATGTAAACTATTTTAATTTGAGAAACAAATAGTAAGCAAATAATAAAAAAAATGATGAATGTAAAATAGTAAAAACTGGAACAAATAGTAAATGCTGTAAAAAATGGGGGTTTTGAAATAGTGTTAACTGTAACTAATTGAGAATACAAAATAGTATTTACTGTAGCAAGATGTGGTTATTATAATCTTAGAATAATCTTTTCCCCAAATACACCCTTAAAGTGTATGTAACATAGAACTCAGGAAAATGATTCTAACGCATTTTAAATCACTCAAAACGTACATGAAATGAATGAGTTGGGAATGTCACATTTTGATTAGACAAATGGATGACACGATTATATAAATGGTGATAACTATCTCTATTGGTATTATATTTTTTTAGGTAAAACAAAAAATAAAGTAATGAGAATTTATGTCCGAAGGAGACAATATGGAGATATTAAATATATAATTCAAAATATATGAATATAATTAAAACTTTATAAACTTTAATTGCTTAGTATAGTGCTTGAGTGCTTTGACAATTGTTTTAAAAACCAAATTTGTATATTTATATTGGTAAAATATTATGAATCTTTTAAAATAAAAAGAAAAATAAAGGAATTAAGGGTAGAATTGAAAATTCCAGTGGCGAAGTAAGAAAGAGAAAAATAAATAAAATATAAGCTTGGTGAAACTTTTAGAATCATGTTGCTTTTTTTTTTTTGTATTTAAAAATTTTCCAATCAATCTTTTGTACTTTTCCAATTAATGGATTAAACTTTTAATTTTATATCTAATCCAACTATTTCAATTCAAACATTTTTTTAGCAAATACAAATCTCGTCCTATTTAATGCTAAATGGACAAAAGTAACAAAAAAAATTAGAAATTTAGTAAAAGGAAATGTATCACATTCCATGTTTCCACTATTTTTAAACACATATTTATTAGATTAAAATATCATTTTAGTTCCTATATTTTTGTTCTTGTGTTTTTAATAAATCATAAATTACCCCAATACTAATTTATTGCTAACATTTTAAAAAAAATGTTATCTATAGCATTTTTACTATGAAATTTGAAAACATATTCATATATTTTATTTTCTTACATGAAAATTATTAGAATTATTTAATCAAATTTAGTAAAAATTAATTTGAAGGAACTAAATTTAAAAATAAGTATGAAGACTAAAATTGGACAATAGAGTATAGAGACTAAAATTGAACAAACTTCAAATTATAGAGAACAAAATGATATTTTAGACTATTTATATCAAGATATAAAACACATGTATATGGAATTTTCAAAAATTTGACTTTCTAATCACAAAATCCCAATACAATTCATACAATTTTATTAGGAAAATTTTCAAAAATAGAAAAAATATTTACACAAATAGCAAAATTTAATTATTATTGCGATAGAAATCTATCAACTAGAGATGTGTAGGAACCGACCAAAATCGGAGAACCAGACCAAACCGACTAGTTTGGTTTGGTTTGTTTTAAAAAGAAGCAACTCTCGATTCACTAAGTAGTCGAACCGAACAAGTCGATTTGGTCAATAGTTCTCTGTCCTAACAAATTGGAAAACCAGATCGAATCGAACCGACCCTATATATTAATATTTATTAAATATTATATTAAGTAAGAGTATTATTAAATATTAAGTAATATTGATCAGTCCATAAGCTCAGCCCATAGCATAAGTCCATCAGCACAATCTTTTTGTCTAATTAGAAAAAAAAAACCATCAGTTGTAAACCGAAACGAACCGAACCGACCTGAACTGATTCAAGTTGGTTCAGTTCAGGGACCGAGACCGATGGAGATCGATTTCCACGGTTTTGTTTACTTGAGAACCGTGGACTTTGGTTCGGTTCATGATTCGGCCCAAAACTATACCGAACTGAACCGTGCACACCCTTACTATCAACGTCTATCAGTGATAGAAATTGATAGAAATCTACAATTCGTAAACATTGATAGAAGTCTATCAGTGTCTACCAGTGATAGAAGCTTATAGAATTCTATCATTGATAGAGGTTGATAAAAGTCTATCGGTATCTATTAGTGATGGAAACCAATAGAAGTTTATCATTGATACTATTAGTGATAGAAACTGATACAAATATATCATTGATAAAAGTTAATAGAAGTCTATAAGTATTTATCAGTTTTTTTTATATATTTTTGTAAATAGTTTGATATTTTCCTATCTATGGAAATTTTCCTTTTTATTAAAAAGAAGATGAAAAAAAAATTTATACATACAACCCTATAGATTTTTTATCGATTAAAACTTTTAATAATAGTTGTACTAATCAAATTTCTAAACTTTTATAAATGAATTAATTTAAATTGTTTATTAGTAACATGGTTGGAAAAAGTTTTAATGTAAATTTTACAAAAGAAAAATAGATAATGAATAAAACACTAATGTCAACGAAACATGGCTGCCATCTATTTGGTTCTAGTATTTCCCCTTTTTAATATTAGATTAATTCAAGCATTTAAAGAAATCGTAAAAATTATGGGCCATAGTCTTTTTTAAAAAAAAAAAAAATTGAATCTTTAAATTAATTTATGAAAGTTAGTCTTAATTGACATGATTATAAATTTTGAAATTTTATGTGATGCAATCTAAAATTTTATTTAAGTAAATTGATTTATTTCTTTTTTCTAAAAAAAAAATAAGCTTAGCTTAGTGATATAATATACACTCATTTTCTTAATATTTCAATTTAAACATATTTTAGTGAAGAAAGACACAAGTTATTGTCTCAAAATCATGATTCAATTTTCTTGTTTACAATTGTTGAACTAAATGCCAAAAAAAAAAAAAAAACATTTAAATTTATACATGTGTTGCAACTTTAACCTTATTTTAAAAAGCATTCCAATTTTAACCATCTAACAAGTATTCACTTCCAGTATCATTTAAATAATAATAATAATAATAATCATTTTTTTTAAAAAAAAGTATGCTCTTATGCGGTTGATGAATTATAAATCATGTAAAATAGGTAAATCGATAGTTTTTCTTAAGAGAAAAACAATATTTGAGATTTTTTTTTGTTATAATTTATAGATTTTGGAAATGTTTTTTCAAATTAATAACCTTTTTTTATTGATACGATGCATGATCTTAGTTGTCCACCTGTAGTCAAAACGTTATTGTTTTATGAGCTATGCTATTATCATCGATGGGTCTTCTGTGCATGAGTTCGAGGAATTCTGTTCTAACTTCAATGGCTTTCATTTAAATTGTCATTGCCCCTCTTTGACTATAAAAAATGTGGTTCAGGATTATGAAGTTGCCTCAAGTTGAACCTCTGGTTGTTCAGTAGCGTATTGGGTATCAAGCTCACTAAAAATCTTGGTAATTACTTGGGCATAGGATGTTCCAGAAAATCAAAGGGTAGAAAGTACTTCAAAGTTGGAAAGAGAAGTTTTTTTCTGTCGATGGTCGGAGATCCTCATTAAGTCATTGCGCAAGCGTTACGCACTTATACCATGAGATTAACAGGCTTTGATCCCACTTCTGGTGGGTGGAGAGAATGATAGAAAACAGAAACTCCATGGGAGGAGTTGGAAAAGTAGATAAATTGAATAATGTGGCGCACACCCTATTCTAGTCCAAGAGGGTTTTGGTCATAGTTTGACTATGATTTATTGTTCAGTGATCAGTGATACTTAAAGAGTTAGATATAACTAAACGAGCAATTTATGAAGCGTCATTGCGATGGACACAGAAATATATTTGTAGTGCGAAGAGTGCAACTCTCGGTCTTTAGTAGAGTGTCTGACAATTAATAAATGTTGAATAATATAAATAAAGGAGTTTAATTAATTATTCAAGTTCCATCAGAGCTTCAAACTACATATCCATGAGGTTCCTTCTGTAGCTCAACAGGAATTAAATGAGATCAATTTTGGATTACTTTGAATTGTTCAAATTAATTGAGAGAATTAATTATATGTGATATAATTAATTTAATTTAATTATATATGATGCAATTACAACTCACAATCACTACTGCATAGCAAATGTCAGGTCTAGTACATAACATTGCATACATAAGGCTTCCAACAGCCGAAACATAGGGAATCCGTCTCATGTATTTGATACATTATATATAAAGTCTTTTTTAGAGGAAATAAATATTTGAATATGATTCAAATATTAATTATATGAATTAGATTCATATAATTAAATGTAATATACATTAGATTTATATTAAATGTCATTTGTGAGAGAATTAGACCTATAGGTTATATTGTACTTGATACAATATAGAAACTATAAGTTATATGTATATGTACGATAAGTTATTATATATATATATATATATATATATATATATATTAATTAAAATGAAATTAATTTTAATTTTATTTTATTTTATTTAAATTAATGGGAGGGAAATAATTTTCCTCCTCTATTCTCCCTCAATCCACGTACTAAGTGGGAGTTTTGGTTGAGATTGATTTTTCCTCTCCTTTGTTTTTTTTACAAAGAAGAGAATAAATAGAAAATAGTGAAAGAAAAGTTATGAGAAATTTGTTTTTCTAATCTCTATTCTCCTCTCTCAATTCTTCTTTCCCTCTCCAAAAATTATAGAGTCTACAAAACTTCTGTGATTCTCATCCTAGAGAATACAGAGGACTCATTTGTGGTGGTGGTCATTTGAAAATCCTTTTGATCGTGATCGTTCCGGATCGAAGATGATTCATTTTAAGAAGGGTTCTTCAAAGGTGAGGATATCCCTTTGTTCTTTTATTTAATTCTAATTAGCATGCTGTAAAAATTTATTTACATGCATAATGTTTTGTTAATTTCTGTAAAGTTGTGCATTCTATAAAAAAAATTGGGATTTGGGACCAATCCCCATTTTCGCTTAAGGACCTTTACCGACTCATTCATACTTCCCATGCTCTATGGACTTGTAAGTTTATTAAGAGAATTTGGCTTCTCTACCTCCTTAACACGAGTCATTTATTTTCTATTTGCAGGGATGATAGGCCGTTGTCTGATTTCTAGAGGTGGATGGTAGAAAATATTGGAGAGGCAAATTGTTGTAAGGTCATTACCATTATATGGTGTCTGTGGCGTTATCAAAATATAATCAAGATTAGTAGGGCTATAGTATTGTCAGAGCAAATCCAAATGAACTTAGACATGTTCCTTGATGACTTGTCTAATGTGTGGTTTAGTAATTTGCAAGCTATTCAGGTGGAGAGCCCGGTAGTTTCGTAATGTCCCCCTCGATCGAACGAATAGAAGAAGAATGTTGATGCTTCTCGAGACTCTGTGAAGCATTGTGGAGGGGTGAGGTGGGTGGTCTGTGATTCCCTTGGATCTCCCATCTATGTCGTACTTCTCCAGTTTTCTCAAAAGTGTCCTATCAAGTTGTTGGAAGCCCAAGCCACTATTGAGGGTCTCAATAATTTCATTTCTTTTGATATCCACCCCCCTCCCCATTGTTGTTGAATCTGATGCCAAGGAAGTAGTGAATTCGATAAACAACTTCTCGTGGAATTTACCGAGGTGAATAATGCACTCAATGAGATCGGTGCATTGACGAGATATTCAGAAAATGCCTCTTTCTCTAGTCTTTGTGATAGGAATCGAACTGCTCATTTAGCAGCTCTTCATGTCAAGTTTCTCTAGTTTGTTTGATACAAGCTGGGTTGCTAACTTCCCCAGGTGGATATACAATGTTATTTTTTTGTGACTTCTTGTATTTGTTGTCCCCCTTGATTTTCGGTTTTATGAAGTTTGTTTCTTTATTTAAAAATTTAGTTAAAAAAAACTTTTTTTTTATTGAAATTAATAGTAGATAAACACATAAATTATAATCTTAAAAAAAAACACTCCTAACCTTTTTTTTCCACTCTATTATGTATATAATGTAAACTTTATATACAGATTAAAAAAAAACAAAAAAACAATGATCTACAAAATGGAATCTAAAAAGGTCAACCAAACCTATTGACTTAATCGGCGGCGGAAATGTTGGTCGGCGATGAGAGAAAAAGAAGATAAGAACATACGGCGCCACGGCGGCGTCTCTATCGAATAGAGTGGCAATTTCCGTAAATAAATGGAGCTCGAAGGCTATTTTTGCTGAATTAGAGAGAGAAAGTCGTCTCTCTCATCTCCGCCTGCAGCTGAGTTTTCTGGTGGGGACATATCTATTTCTACAAACTCTCTCTGTCTTCTTCTTCTTCTTCTTCCCAAAATCAACAAACCCACACAAATTCCAAATTTAGGGATTGGGATTTGCAATATCAAAATTTCCCATCCAATTATTATTTTCCAAGTAATATTTCAGCTTGAATGTTGATTACGATACGATCCTCCGTCAGGTGGATTTCCGCGTCTCTTTTGGTTTAGGTTGATGGGAAATGCCAATGGTAGGGAGGAGAGTTTTCCCGGCGGTGGTGGAGGACCACCAGCAGCCGGAGGAAGAGCCAACGTCGATGTACAAAGTCCGGCAATTGACAGTTCGGTGACTAGTGAAACTAGTAACGTTGTTTCTTCAGATTCGATGGGAAATACTCCTCCTCATAGCCCTGGGAAGTTCCGATCCCCGATCTTGTTCGCTCCTCAGGTCAATATTTCGTTGTTTTTCCTCTAATTTTTCTCTCTTGTGAACTGGGTTTGTGTCTCTTTCTGTTTTCTTTTTGCTTTTCTTGCTGTTGTTTTTGGTTGTTCGTGGGATTTGAATCGTTCAATGATGTTGTTTTCATTACAATTCGTTTTATTATTGGGTTCTATTGTTTGGTGGAAGTTGTATTTCCCGGGAAATTTCTTTGCAAAGATCGCTGTATGGCAATGGTTGTAAATGGGAAGGTTCCAGCCAAGATCCACTTCATTGCCTACTTGAACTAAGATTGACTCAGTAATGTCAAGCCTTAATTATTATTGTTAGTTTTTTTTTTCCCCCACTTTGGATCATCTGCTTAATGCTCTGCTCTTTGGAGATTAATGGCTGAAATGTCTGTTGTTGGATTTGCCTTAACTGATCGACTACAGTTTGTATATGAACAGTTGGGATTTTTCTTAATCTTGTTCTTCAAACTTTTAACTATTTATTAGACCTGGTTGGTTGTTAGAATCAAGCATGTCATGGAGCTGAGTGTTTCTTCTTTATCGGTTAAAGGATTGACAATGTATTCATTGATGTAGTAAGTGATGATTTGTGATTAAACTTGTAGTTCCAGATTTGATCTTACTCGGCAAGTATTTTGGCTAGACTGTAAGTTCAACTTTTGCGGTGTTTGAGATAAAACAAATGTGAATTTGTATAATGTTTAGCCTTGGTTATGGCTTTTCAAATGATGGTGGGTATATGTCACAAGACTTGCAGGTTCCTGTGGCTCCCTTGCAAGGAGGTAATGGTCCAACCCATTACAATGAAGCCTGGCAGAATGAATTCGGTGGAGCTATAGATAATCCTCCAGAGCAAGGAATCCCAACGATCATTACGTGGAGCTACGGTGGCAACAGTGTTGCTGTTGAGGGGTCTTGGGACAACTGGACATCCAGGTTATTTCTTATCACTTCCATGCTGTCGTGATTCTTTCAAGCCTCATGCTTCATACCATAACTTCTACTGCATTTTGCATAAATAATGAAATATTATGCTACATTGATTTTGCAGAAAGACCTTGCAGAGGACTGGCAAAGATTTTTCGCTACTTCTGGTCCTTCCATCTGGAGTATATCATTACAAGTTCATTGTCGATGGTCAAAGGAGATATATTCCAGATCTTCCTTTCATAGCTGATGAGATGGGCAATGTCTTTAATCTTCTCAACGTTTCTGTAAGTGTGATTCTTCCCTCCATCTGCAATTTTCTTTTTTGAAAAGGAAACCAAGACTTCTCATTAAGGAAATGAAAATGGATTAATGCTCAAAGATACAAGAAATTCAAGACAATAAGATAAATCAAACCTTAGAAACTTAAAAGCTCCAAAAATATAGCCAAAACAACATAACAGAGAAAAACATACAACCAGGAAGTAAAAACAAAACAGCAAACTTAGTTAGTGTCAATAAAAGCAATCCAGCTATGGTAGATGTCATGAATTGAAAACCCCTCAAAGTATTTGGATAGAGAACACCAAGAAGAAACCTTTAATCGAGCTGTTTGAAAGAGAGCATAAGAACTTCGAGAAGAAATGTGGAAAAGCCGCTTAAATCTTTCCATCCAAATGTTAGAAATGAAAGATTTGACTGGCAGAAAATTGTAGCAAACTGACACATAAACTCTTGCAATCTCTTGGCACTAGCTCCATCTCTGTGTGAGGCATCTTGCTGTTGCTTCCTGAAACTGGCTAAATATGTTTTTGCTAGACTTTATCCTCCATTTGCATTACCATCCAATTGGCATGAACTTGATCTTGACTCATTATTTGTATTGAAAAATGATGCATTTATGTTTACGTAGGTGCAAAAATACTTCTCAATTCCATGTAGGCCCATCACTAGGAGGATAAATATCTGAAGAGAGTCCATAATTTAGTTCACGGCTTCTCATTTTTATAACTACAAATAATCCATGATAAATTGTTCACAGAAGAACCGATGAATGATCGTTTAAGCTCATTAATTTTCACATTATTGTTATCGCTCATATGTTTGATGTAGAGATATTATAGTTTTAAACCTGGAAAAGGACCAAAGAAAAGGATGAAGATAGCTCTCATTCCCCAAGTCGGTAAAGTTATGTAGAAACTCAGATAGCCCAAACAGCCTTAATGGCTCACGTTATGGCTGTATAAGTTCTACCTAAAAGAGAAAAGAAGAGAGAGCAAAGGCTTGTGCTTACAAACCAGTTTGCCGGTCTGAATGATGCCAAAATCTCCTGGAACAAACCTCTTTTTTCCTTTTTGAACACTTCGGAACACCAACGTAATTAACACGATTTTGTTAGTAAGAAACGTGATCAACGCAAGTTCTTTGTTTATTTTAATATCAGAAACGTGATTAACACAAGTACTTGAGAGTTTTGTCTTAATCCTCTATGTAGCAACTGTAGATGCACAGAATATGATTCAGAAGGTATTTTCTTTATCATGCCAAGATTCGTGAATGTGTTAGCACTTCAAAGAACTACTATTGCACCTATTTGATTTTTTTGGGGCTCTTAATTTTATCATTTTTGGAGGAGAAGAATGATATTTGACATGTCGTTAGAAAATTATAGGGAATAATGGAAAGGTGCCTACACAATAGATTATCCTGGCTCACTTGTCCTTTCTTTTGAACTTGTGCAATGAGATACATTCATTTTGTTTTCAAAGAAGACGAATGTCATACGTTTCATCTTCTTGCTTGTCATGAGTGTGTTAGGATACTACCTTCATGCTGTATATATTGATAGAGAGATAAGAAGGTTTAAGTACATATTACATCATTCCCATCAATTCGAGAAGATGGGGATTCTCCTATTAAGTGTGAACACACACATTAACAAAATAACTGATAACCCGAAATACAACATAAATTGCTATTTAAACACAGACCCCAACTAACTGGCGGGTGAATTTCCTTCACTTCGCCCCTTCTAACATAAATATTGACTATTGCCTGGTCTCACAAAGTGTCTACATTTTGCCAATTGATTGTTCTATTGAAGAATATTCGAAAGATACAGGGAGAGGAGCAAAACAAAACTATATGGACTAAAATAGTTGCTCATGTGCTCAACCTAATGACATTTAAGCTATTGAAGGATATATATATACATATATATAACATGAGCACACATACACATGGCACACGTGCGCATGATAGGATAGGAGGTTGTAGTCTTCTTATGTTTCTGGTGTGTATTTATTGTCTGAGTTCATACTACTCTCCACATAACTTGATAACATTCTGAAACAAAAAGAAAACCATATACTTTTCACATTATATTTTGTTGTATGTATTTTGTTAAAATCTTGAATGTACATTGACAAGTTTCTTGTCAACATTGTTCAGAGAAAGATGTATTACTTCATTTAGTTAGTTCAATGCTAAAGACAAACTGATTTTATGCATTTCATCTTCACTCTTCATTTTGGAGTTGTTTCCATTCTGTAGGATAGTGTGCCTGATATTCTACAGAGTGTGGCCGAGTTCGAGCCTCCACAATCCCCAGAGACGACTTACAGCCAAACATTCCCCAGCGATGAAGACTTTGCCAAGGAGCCAGCAGCCGTACCATCGCAGCTGCACCTCACGGTTCTAGGTATGGAGAACACGGATGAAGCTTCGTCCTCAAAGCCTCAACATGTTGTGCTTAACCACCTTTTCATAGAGAAAGGATGGGCTTCTCAGTCTGTGGTTGCCTTGGGACTTACTCATAGGTTCCATTCAAAGTATGTCACCGTCGTCCTCTACAAACCGCTCAACAGGTAGTTATCGTTGATTTTTCACGATGAACTTTGTAAAGGATCATGAGCTACTCCGCCCTCCATCTTCTGTGGAGGAATCTTGTTTTATAGAACTGCCTTGGCTAAAGTTTGCTAGCAACAAAAAGAACCCTTAATTCTGATCAATATTTCTTCAATCTGTGAAGAAATCTTTGTTTTATAGAACTGCTTGGCCAAAAAAGTTTTATTTCCTTCTCTCTAATTGTATCAATAGTAGATTTGGGTAGATATCAGGGGGGAAGTCTTGGACTAGCATATTTGTTTGACTCAGTTTTAGCATTATCGTGTGCAACGTTTGACAGATTAATTTGGTGCCTGAGTTTAGATGGATTATTAAATAATCTCAAAATAATTTTGGCTCAATTATCCTAGATATCTCCAAACTTCGGATTAAGTTTCAATTATTTTCAAATTATGCCCATGGACTTTGAAATAAATTGATGAACCATTGATGTATAACAATCTAGATTGCATAAATAACATCATTTATACTCAATTCTTCTGGATGGTTTTATAAAAATCATTATTACCCTTCAATAAATTTGGTACAAGTTTTTAATTTGATTTTGCAAATGAATAATTGTGGCTGCATTTTACCAATTCGTAATGAAAATTAACGTAACTGTAATGGGATTTTATTATAGATCAATCATAAGGGTCACGATCGCAAACATATTTGGATTATTTTTTATCACGTTTATTTAGAATTATGAATTTATTACATTTACTGTTATTATTAGATATTAGATAAGTTGTCATATTTATTGTTATTATTACTATTATTGTTATTGCTAACTCTGGCAGTGCCGGTAACATAACAGTAACCATAAATATGACACACTCATAATTTTAATAATGTAATAGACCTAATGATAACAGTAATGGTAACGACAGCGGCTAGTGGATTCCATGTAAATTTCAAATGAGATTGAACACTCTCAATTCTTCAATTAGTTTACGTTATTTGATACATAATTCAAAGTTGATTCCACATTTCATTATAATTATGGAAAATAAGTAAACAACAACAAATGTAATCAAATAGGACCTATTTTTCAAATTACCATTAATTTATGATAAACTTCTCATTCTTGAGATTAAGGGTCTATTTATCATATTGACATTTCAATTGCTTAGAAACACTTTCAAATACTTAAAAAGTCTATTCAAATTTGCTCTAAATTTTTTTTAATGTTATTTATTTTGAAAAGCAAGTTTACAATGAGTGTTCAAAAATTGCTCAAACTTGTTCACTACTAAAAATGAATTTTGCAAATTGCTTATACCTTGAAGTTAGAAGGGAAAAAATTCACTACTAAAAAATAGATTAAATTGTGCAAATCAAAGTCTAATTTTTACTTTGAACACTGAATTTATTCCAAAATAACTTGTCGGTCGGCTTTCGAAAAAAAAGAGAGGAAAAAAAAAGCTTTCAAAGTTAAAATGAAAGACAACGTAAGTGGAAGGTTTACTTTGGGTATTTTATAGAAAAATTGTTTTAGATGGAAAAAATATTGAAAATATTTATAAATAATAGTAAAATATTACCATTCATCTGTGATAAACTATTATTTATGTCTATTTAATCTATTATTGATAGATGTTGACATTTTACTATATTTATAATATTTTAGTTCATTTTCCTATTCTCTATTTTATATAATTTAACCTTTAAAAATTATACGTAATTAAAAAAAACCTATAAAATAAAATAATAAAGACTGTATTATAATTATACATCTATTAGACATGGTTTGATTGAGATTGGAGAAGGCAAATGCTGAGACAATTTTTTTTCTGTCATCATCCCATTTAGTAATTTTAAAATCGTCAAAATCACTTTCATTATTTTTAAAATCACTCTAAACATACTTTTAACTATTTTAATTATAATTTTCATGTCAAAATCACTTTCATTATTTTTAAAATCACTCTAAACATACTTTTAACTATTTTAATTATAATTTTCATGTCTTTCCTAGTAATTTTAAAAATGTCAATTTTAGATTCACTTCCAAACAAATCCTAATTACATGAAAAATTATTCTAAACGAACCAATTTAAGTGGTTTAAGACATGAAAGAAAATTAGGAATTGATTTTTTTCCATTTCCACTTATGTAATATAAATATTCACTATTGAGTTTTGTGAAAACACAATTTCGATTTCAAACTTTCTTTTTTGGATAAAGACACAATTTCATTGGTTGAATTCTCATGTTAATAAATTCAACTCATGATGACTACCTATATATTCAACTCATGATGACTACCTATTCTGCTATGTCTCGAAAGCAACAGCAACACGTACAACTCATAATGGCTACCTATTATGCAATGTCTCGTGATGGAAGCAGCAACAATAATAATATAGACATAATAAATAATAAAATACTTTAGAATCAAGGGAAGTCACACTATCAAAGAAATTTCCAGCCAATAAATATTCAAGTATTAACAACATTCATGATTCATGTTCAGGAGCAAAAAGCAATGGATTCATTGAAAATGTACTTGGAATTGATATTGCCAAACACAAAAAGAAAATAGCAAATATGGATAATAGAAGACTCCACTATCTAATCTACTGAAGAAGAAAAGAAGAGGAAACACCAAACAATACCGGAATACAGTACCATAAATTATGCAAACAGGAGAGTAAGATAACAGAAAGAACCAACTAAAGCTAGTAACACGAAAAAGAAGGGTTTTCCTGGAGATACAAGTGCTCCAGTAGGATATTATAGTTGTCATGGAACATATTTTCGCTAATCTCTCCTTCGGTTCTTAGCCTCGGTTCAGTTCTCTTTCACGTTTTGATTGGTCTGTCACTTGGCCATCATGATTTTTACGAATTCCTCGTAGTTAATCTGGCCATCGCCATCCACATCAGCCTCACGAATCATCTCATCGACTTCTTCGTCAGTCAATTTCTCACCAAGATTTGTCATCACGTGGCGGAGTTCAGCTGCAGAAATGAAACCATTTTGGTCCTTGTCAAACACACGGAAGGCTTCCTTCAGTTCCTCCTCTGAATCAGTGTCCTTCATCTTCCGAGCCATCAGATTCAGGAACTCAGGGAAGTCGATGGTTCCATTTCCGTCAGCATCCACCTCATTGATCATGTCCTGCAACTCAGCTTCAGTTGGATTTTGGCCAAGTGACCTCATCACAGTCCCAAGCTCCTTGGTGGTGATACAACCTGAATTCCAATGTAAAATTATCATCAATCATGGGAACAGATCAAAATGTCTTAAAAGAGAAGCCAAGAAAAGGGAAAGAATAAAATCCTTAAAACATAGAGGAAAAGGGGATAGTGATAAGAAATTGGTTTTCAAAGAGATTGGCAAGGATGAAACATACTACAGTCAAAGTTCAAACAAAGGGAAAAACCATCTATCTGCTAGAAAATATGATTCTTATAGATCAGCAAAATCATTGTAACGAACTTGTAAAATTTAGAACTCAAGCGTACAAGAAAACATCATTCCTCTTTGCCAGAAATTCCTAACGCTATAAAAAGCAAATGGTTGAAATTCATTCTTAAAGTAAACCATGGGCATTTCTAGCCTACCATGTGCAGGTATAAATCTGCACACAAACCTTGACTATCCATAGAACTTTCAACAGTTTCACCAACACAAGTCGCAAGATCACGACCGTGAATAAGTCAACTCGCCATAGTTAACAAGGAATCAGAATCCAAACATTCACTTTTTTTTCTCATTCCAGAAATCCAATTAGCATAAAAACACATCTTAATTACCACGAAAAGAAACTCGTGCATGCACACCTAATAAGAAATCATAAACATCATCGGCCATGAACCTTGCAGAATCATTTCACAAAAATATCCTTACAACAATTTGTTACAAGATCGCCGTCCAAACAGAACTCCATAACCAAAAAGAAAACAAAACAAATAAAGACAACAAATCAAAAGAAAGCACAGATCAAAGCAGATCCAATCCACGACACTAAATCCTCATACAAAACTCACAAAAACATCCAAATCAGCACCTGAAAAGAACAAAAAACTCCATCATAAAACCAAAACAACGCACCTAAAAACAACCTCAAATTGAACCAAAACCCTAGATCAAGCACAAAACACCAGAAAAACAAGAAAACAGACAGCCAGATCTGAAAAAACAGACATGAAATGAAAAATAAACGAAAAAAAGAGGAGAGAGAGAAAAGAGATCTGAGAAACGAGACCATCGCCATCCTTGTCAAAGAGGCTGAAGGCTTCCTTGAACTCGGAGATCTGATCGTCGGTGAGCTGCTCGGCCATAGTCGTCGACGGAGGAGGAAGAAAAACTCAACAGAGAACGGATTTCCACAGAGGATTTTGGAAAAGTCGATGCGAAGAAGAAGAAAAATTCTTTCTCCAAAATGGCGAAAGAGGGATAGAAAAAACCGCAAGTATTGTGAAAATTGGAATGCTCGCACGTGTCAGATTCGCACGTCGCCGAGGAACTCAACGCGCCAAATTGCCTCCTCGCACGTGCCGGGTTTTTGGTATCTGCCTGGATAAGAATGTCATAAATTTAAGTACAAATATCTCTTCAGGTTTTCATCAACTAATATCTTTACCATTATATTTTATGTTATCTTAATTATTTAATATAAATTATTATTATTAATCGTCATTATTCTAACTAATTAATTAATTAATTTAATTATGTTTAATTAAAAAGTATTATTTATTTATTATTTTATTAATTGAATAATTAGTTAACATAACAATAAATTATTTAATGTTAAATTTAACTGATCTCATACATTTAATCAAATAATTATTTACTTTTAGTTTCTGTATGCAAATGATCCAATGAACACAAATATTTAACTTATAGAAATTAATTATCATGCACATCCACATTAATTATCTCATATCTCTCAGATATTTAAAACCCAAATATTTAAATCTCATATATTTAATATCTATATCCATTAAACAATATCTCAATCTAAACGGTCTCTTAAGTAATAAAATATTGCTTATATAATATAAATAATAAATATTTTAATTTGATTAATAAATATAAGATATTTATTTATTTAAATAATTTATATTTTTTAATGTTTTAGAATGTCAATTTAAGATGTCAACGTTGACATTTTAAATTGGAGTAATACGATATATATACATATAATTATATGTTTAAAAAAATCCAAATAAATTATTGGTATAATTACAAATTTAGATATTTAATTTTGAGTTTTGTGTTTATTTGTTCAAATTGTGAGTTTTGTGTTTAATAGGCATAACGAATTCAAAAGTTGTAAAAATTTTTTGATCAATTAGATGTGAATTTTAATGTTTAATGAATTCTTAAACTTTCAATTTTGTATCTAGTAAATTTATAAATTTTTTAAAATATCAAAATTAATGATCAAATTTATAATCTTGAAAGTTCATGAAACAAGTAGACACAATCATGAACTAAGAATTATATCAATTTAAACCCTAAATTTTATAAGTCAATCAATTTAGACTCTTCATTAGACTTCATTTTAAAATTTTAATGCACATAACTTATACATGTGTATGAGATTTCTTTAGATACAGTCGTAATCAAATACATAGTATCAAATTTTCATTTAAGTTGAGTGGTTTTTCACTTGCTAGCCTTCAACTCTATTTATCTAAAAATAACTCGTGTGATATTTTTTTCTTGTTGCTTTATTTGAATTTTTTTAACAAAAATAATTTTAGTAAGATATTTTGAGCTGATTTTAAATAAAATCAAGTGAAAATAACTATAAATCATTAACAAACAATCTAAACCATTTATAAAAGTTCATATTTTAATTTGTTACAATTATTTGTTTGGAGTTCCAATTAATACAATCAAAATTTAGATGTATAATTTGATATTTGCCCTGAAACTTATAACCACCTTGAAAATAAACACTAATTAAATGCTTTAGATTGCTTTTTAAATATTTTTTTTTAAAAAAGACATTTTTTGTCGACCTTTTGAAAAAAATTC
The DNA here is from genome assembly GCF_027475165.1 of Benincasa hispida. Lineage (NCBI taxonomy): Eukaryota > Viridiplantae > Streptophyta > Magnoliopsida > Cucurbitales > Cucurbitaceae > Benincasa > Benincasa hispida. The sequence goes on along the minus strand of NC_143479.1, from coordinate 54,632,797 downwards.
TATAACCAAAATTCGAAGAAAAAAAATCATATAAGCAATTTAACTTTTCTCTAAAACAATGGAGCGCAATGTCTTTCTTCCACTTTGAGAGGTAGGACTTAATCAATCATCACTAAGGGGACGTTTGGCCCCCAAGTTAGATTGGGTTGGGTGGGTAAAAACACTCATTCACCGTTTGGTTCACCAATAATTAAAGAGGTTTATTACCTCGTTATTCGCATTAACTTACATTTCTCACCTCGTTATTCGTATCAACTCTCCCAATTACTCTCTTCTTATAATAATTACCAACTCAACTCAACTCTGCGCGTCAAACGCCCTCTAAGTGAATTATTTATGGTCACCAATAGCACTTCATTTGCATGTCAGGGCCACAATGGATAATAGGGGTAAGTATAAAGGCACTGAAAATCAACCCGACTAATCGAAACCGACCGACCAGTCGATCGGGACTAGGACTTAGTCGGTCGATTTTCATTTTCATATTAAAAAAATGGAAAATTGATCGTCCCACTGATGTATATAAATATTAGTTTTAACTTTTTCCCTAAAAAACGAGTATAAAAGTAAGTCTACTACCATCAACCCAAGCCTATTTGCCTAAATTTCAAGCCCGATACATGATTTATTTAATTTTTTCATAAAAATATATAAATATTATTTTTAACTTTTTCCCTAAAAAAACGAGTATAAAAGTAAGTCTACTACCATCAACCCAAGCCTATTTGCCTAAATTTCAAGCCCGATACATGATTTATTTAATTTTTTCACAAAAAGATGATTGATTTAAATTTTTTAAAAAGTTGCAAATTATGTTAACCTGGCAATAACACTTCATCAATTCATATTTGGGAAAAAATTCCCTGACAAGACCGACCAACCGACTGTCGGTCGAATTTTACGCACTTCTTTTTGGTCGATTTTCGATGTTGGTCGTCTCCTAAAATCAACACTGGCTAACCAATGCACACCTCTACTTGATAGAGGTAGTACGCACATGGAAAGGAATTATGGTACATGTTTATGTATATATATGTGCACGCGCACATGTGTATATATATATATATACACTCGGGTATTAAGATTAAAAAAAACCATTATTAAAATTTTGTTTTTTATTTTTTAAAATTGAATATCAAAATCTATAACTTATTTAATGTATGAAATCATCAATTAACATTCTATGGATAATCTCAATTTTATTGACATTTATGAGGGGTTTTGGTAGGTGGGTATAAAGGGTGGAAATTGATAAGTTTTTTTTTTCATTTATTTTCAAGTAAGATTTATAATTATAGGCGCAAGAATATTTAGTTCCTTGACATTTTATATACCTATGAATAAAGTTGGATTCTATGTAATTAAAAAAAAAAAAAATGGTTGGATTCTATATGTTCTTTTCATATAACGGGGTATTTATAGGCAGAGAATAAATAGACTGTTTTATTTATTTATTTATTTATTTATTTATTTATTTTTACTTTTATATTATTATCTTATGTAAATACACCTATATCCTTTTGGAAAGGACTAGTTTGGAGAACTAACATAGAAATAGGCTTTTTATTAAAAGTTACAATTTCATTGGTAAACTTAACAACTAGATTATAGATAATATACTCAACTTTATGATTGGATTAAAAAAATATTATAAGTATTTATTACTAAATTTGAATGACATCGATTAATACTTTATTTAAAAAATATTCATAAACTTTCAAAGTCCCATAATACTTTTATTTATTTTTTTTTAAAAAAAAGAGTTAAAAAATGTTTTAGTATTTGGATCAAAACCGTTTTACCTTGTTACAAAAATAGCTCTAAACTTTCAAATGTTTCATTACTATCCTTAACATTTTAATTAAAAAAAAAAAAAAAACTAAAATTTAAGATCTCGATTTTATGAAAGATCAATTAACAAACAAAAGTATACTAATTTCTTTAACTTCATATTAAACAACTTTAAATCTCAAATACAAATTTCATAAGTACAAACTAAACAATTTAAATAAATTATTCTTAAAAACAGATTATTTTGTTAATTTAGTTCTTAAACTTTTAAACTAATAACGAATACCTAAAAAAATAAACAAAATTAATTTGATTATGGTCAAACTTTGCCAATTTTAAGAATTTGATTGCTTTTAGTAATTAGTATAACTTCAAGAGTGATTTTAGTTTATCAAAAGTTTTTTTTCCTTTTAATTGACACTTGAACAATGGTTTATTAAGAATGATTTAAAAGTGAATAATTGAAAAAAAAATTCTAAATATGTATTTAAAAAAACATATTATAATTCATATAGTTATTTCAAATACGACTTCAAATCTTCGTATAAAACTATAACGAATAAATAAAACACAATTTTAGAAATCTATGAATCTATTACAAAACTAATTACGTACATATTATAAATATACATGATCTCAAAAGCTAATTTTAAAAGCCATCTTATAATTCAAACTTTATAATATAATATTTTATTATAAAGTTTGAAATTTACTCACAACAAAGTTTAAAATGGTCCCATAGGCCATCAACTTTTTTTTCCCTCTACAAATGAAGAAACAAAGGCATGTGTGTTTTGTCTATGATGCATTGTCATGATTCCTTATAAGTTGGAATTGGCATTGTGGAAATGGGAAACATTTAGACAAAGTTATTACATGTCCACTCAAACAATCTTTTGGGTGTAATATATGCTTGTCAAAGGTACATTTTTAAGGACGATATGTATATTATTATTTCAGGGATGTACATTTGATATGACTTTTTAAAATACTAAAATATCGTTTATTTATGACTCGTTTCACAATCATTTGATTTTTTAAAATTAAATTTATTTTCTCTCTGTTTTTTATGCATAGTCTACATATTTTTTAAGTAAAAGAGTTTAATTCTTAGCCAAAATCTAAAAACAAAAAAAAGTTTTCATTTTTTTTTTAAAAAAAAAAAAACTTGCTTTGATTTTCGAAAACATTGGTAGAAAGTAGATAATAAAGTAAGAAATTTAGAGATAGAATAAATGTTTATAGGCATAATTTTCAAAATTAAAAAATAAAAAACCAAGTGGTTTTCATAACGATATAAAAATATTACTTAGATTCATCTTGACGTAGGATCAAATGTAGTTTTGAAAAAAATTCAAAATGATATATATGGGCTAGAGTTTGAGTTTAGGGGTAAGAATTCAAACATCTGACAATTTAAATTGCCTAGATAGTTAAGCTATGATCCGGTTGAACAAAAATTGAATCAAAAGTCCATAAGAGAATGACATAAAACAACTAGAGTTACCCACAAACACATAAAATAGATGGATAAATTTATTCACTTCAATATCAATTTAGATGTTGGATTGAAATAATTTATATGACGTTTAAAAATCAAAACACATGCTTGTAAAGAAGAAAATTATAGTTATTCTTTAAAAAGAGAGTTGAAAAAAATAATTAAAGACGAGAGAAGAAAAATAAAACATCTGAGCGGTTTAAGAATTGAATTAAAATATATAAAGAAAATAAAACTTACCATTATAATTAAAATTAAAATTAACTTAAAAAGACGATAGATTTTATTTCAAAACCAACATCAACGGACGGTTATACATCATAAATAGAACATTTTTTTTTAATATATGAAAGGAGAGATTTGAACTTCTAATCTCGACATTGATATTATATATTTTCATGTCACTTGAACTATACTTATTTTGGCCAACAAAATAAATTAATAGATAAAAATAGTGTTGGTAAATTTAGACCCCATTTGATAACTTTTTTTAAAAAAAATTAAATTTATTTCATCTATATTTTTTACTTGTTGATTATAATGGTTAAATTCTCAGCCAAATTCTAAAAACAGAAATAACTTTTTAAAAACTATTTTTTTAGTTCTCCTGACTTAATTTTTTAAACAATTGATGGAAAGTAGATAAGAAATTAAGAATTTTGGGAGTGGAAGTAGTGTTCATAGACTTAATTTTAAAAAACAAAAACAAAAATAAAATAGTTACGAAACAGGGTCTTAATTTTCAAATTTAGAAAAATATCAATCTATATTCCTAACTTTAGGAATTATATCAATTTAAACCGTTAACTAATAACCGTATTTAAATCCCAAACTTTTGTAACTGTATCAATTTGTACCTCTATTATGTTTAGTTTGAAAAAACCTCGAGTGAAACCAACTAAACCGTTAAACTTTCATAAATGAATCAATTTAGGCTTTTTGATAAAAAAAAATTCTTTGAAAACCATCCATGCATTTACTCTAATAATTCATCGGGCAAAACCGACACTTAAAGAAGCCTATTGATGTTTGAGAATTTGGCCACATTTACCGAAATGAAAAGGTAATAAATTAATGGTAATGTGAAAAGTTGGTCCCATTTGATTATTGTTTACTTGTGATTGTAACACATGGGCCCACTCCCAAATTAGTAATAAAAAATCACCAACTAATTGATGAGGGGAGCGTGCACAATCCAATTATGTCTAAAAATTTCATCGTATTGTTACCATTACTGTTCCAGAGAAAAAATTATGAGTTTTAACACATTTATGGTTACCATTATCGTTTGAGGTAATGCAACAAGAACAATAAATGTCGCAAAATTAATAATTTTAAGTAAATGCGATAAAAAAAAATAATCAAATTACATATGCGACTCTGACTTATCACAATTGATCAATCAATGGAATTTTATTATGGTTACACAAATTTGTATTACGGTATGGTTATTATTAAACGGATCGAAAAATGGTTATTATTAAACGGATCGAAATAATCGGAAAAAATAAAATTTACACAATTACAACTTCGGTGAATCAGTCAATCGGAACTGCCTCTGGGACCCTGCGGAGCAAAATTTGTTGCTCAGGGTCCTCTCGTTTTCTCTCTCTCTCCGCCCTTGATCCAAATCTTCACCCACTGTTCTTGATTCTCCCTCTTCTTGAGCTCTCCACTGCTCCTACTTCAGCTCCGGTACGTCTGTTTTTTACTTCAATTTCCCTTCAATTTCAAATTACGGATCGATATTTGATTTGATTCCATATTGATAGAGTTATTCCTGATTTAATAACTGGCGTAATTCTGTTTAAGTTCGATGATTTTCGACTGTTTTCTTGAAATTCCTACGGAAAATCTCAATCGGACAAGGGTTTGAAAGCCTGGTTTGAGTGATGATTCTGTTTAATGAGGGAAATTTCCTCTCAGCTACAGGAGATTGTCTCCTTTGCTTGTGAGAGATGAGGAATGTGGGTACATCAAGAAGTTTGTCAGAAGAATTGGGGACAGTGAATGTACTATTAATTCCTGGCTATCAAGTTGAAATTATGGAGTTTTTAGTGCAGTTTATGTTTATATAAGCCACATGAATATGTTTGGGATATGTCATTTTTTATTAGTTAAATACATTTTTAGTCCATATGTTTCCATTTCTGTTCTTAATTTTCTTTTATTTATCACGACTTACCAAATACTCTTACCAAGAGTTGATACTCAGATATCCAATTTAGTAAGATCTATTTTTTCAACCCTAATTGTACTTTAAAATTTGACCCGAATTTGTATTTTTCAACTAATATGATCTACAGTATGGGACTTGTTTTATCATCTAGTAAATTGGGGGATTGTTTGGTAACCTTTAATCAAACAAACATCTTTCAAATTGATATATAGGTGAAAATATAGGGAACACAGTGTAAATTAGCTCTGCTTTTCTCTCGAATCAGTATCCAATCAATGAGTACATCTCTAGATTCCTTTCCAGACTAATTGGATGTCGCTTGCTTGGCTGGGCTAAGCCTATGCAACATCAATACTCTTTAATATTCTGTCCTTCTTTGGGTTATTTTTTATTTGTGATGTTACCTTCATCTTTACTTTCTTGACATTTACTTTACTTTATTTTTTAATCTTTAATGAAATCATCACCAAATATGTGTCTTTGAATTACCTTCATATTTTCTTTTCTACATTTAAGGATATTTACTGAATTGAACTACGGTTTCATTTGAGAACCATTTGGTTTTTGGTTTTTGAAAATTAAGCTTATAAGTACTGTTTACACTCATAAGTCTTCATGTTTTGTTATCTGCTTTCAACTCATGTTTTAGAAAATCAAGCCTAGTTTTGAAAACTAGAAAAACTAGCTTTTGTTTTTAGAATCTGACTAGGAACTCAAGTGTTTCTTTAAAATAGGTAAAATTCATGATTGAGAGGAAACAAGCATAAATTTGAAAAATAGAAAACGGAATCTTTGTCAAACGAGACTAAGTTATTTGGATATTTTCAAATTGTATTTAGTGAATGGTCAGATTATTCCGTGCTTTCGAAAAGCAATATCTGGGATGAATCGTTGTTATACATTAGTTTTTTTCACATAAGTTAGTCCCTTGTGGATAAATGTTTGATTTTGTCTTCAAAATTGATTTTATTAACCAATGAGCATTTCATTGCAGAATTCTCTACGTTTAGGAATAAACTTGGGCTTTTCTTTTCAACTGTTGTAATTGGGAGGAAGATGTCTTCTGTTGGTGAAGACACCCATTGGTGCTATCAATGCAACCATTCATTCTGGCTTGATGGAGAAGACGTAGTTTGCCCTTATTGTAATGGTGGTTTCGTTGAAGAATTTAACGACGAACATGATGAAACAGTTCAAGATGATTTTAATCCAGGCACAGAAGATCTTTCAACGGTGCCTCCAATTTTTGAAGCCATGTTTGCATTAATGGGGCGAAGAAGCCCTTATCCAAGATTTGGTCTTCTCGAAGCTGTTGATACTTTGACCAGAGAGAGAATGTCTGGAAGAAATCCTAACTTCGATGTTAGGAGGAGATCTGGTTCTGTCCCAGGGCAGAATTTAGATTTTTTCAATTCTTTTTGGTCATTCCATGAACACATGCCGGGTCCAACCTTCGCCAGTGTCACTCCAGAAGGTAGATCTAGTCAGCGTACGGGACTGGAAGAATTAGCTGCACAGCTTTCCTTGGATGAACACAGGGAACCAGTGCCAACTCCTACTTCTCACTCTTCTATACAAGCAATGCCTACAATCAAGATTAACCAAATGCACCTCGGCACCGACTCTCATTGTCCAGTCTGTAAGGAAAAATTTGAGCTGGAATGTGAAGCCAAAGTGTTGCCGTGTAATCATATCTATCACACTGATTGCATTCTTCCTTGGCTGGTCCAACATAATACTTGCCCGGTTTGTCGACTTGAGCTGCCTCAGCAGGAAAGTGGACACGGTTGGAGAGGGAACAGTGGCAGCAACAGTGAAGGCCTAAATGAAATTACTCAACGAAATCTGAGGAGGCATCAATTCCCAGATTTTTTTGCCCCTCGTCGAATAGTCACTCGTTTCAGCAGTGGGATTCATATAAATGGCTTATCTACAGATCGAGAGCATGATAACGATATGAGTTACCCTGAATGACCTTCTGATTGCTAGGTCTATAACTCTTCTGCTGAGCATGATATGTGAAAGCTCTGTTCTACAACAAATGAGGTAATAAGAAATAAGAATCAGCTCTAGAGTTGTAATATCTAGAGCTGTTTTTTTACTTTTTTTTTTTTTTTCTCTTTTTTCCTTTTTTGTGTAAAGTGATATGAAAAGGAATCACATATCTGCTACTATGACTTGCACTGGGAAATAAGGGGGGTCTTAGAGCTGAAATCAAATGTAATTATAGTTATATGTTCCATGGATCAATTGAAGCCATTTACTTTTTCTGATTTGTGAGCTTCAATGGTGAGAAGATGATGATATTATATGGGTAAAGATTTGAGGAGGAGCAAGAAATTTTATTGTGTTTATATCGTTTTGCATTTTGGCATTTGTGATAATACATATATTCACTTATCGCATCTAAGATTCTCACAGATGGGCTGAAATGACAATGGCTTGTTTCTGACTTCTTTTTGCCTTTTGAAGTATCATTATTTAACCTTTTTTCTCTGTGTTGGTCTATTTCATCTTTCTGTAAAGGCACAAATATTCTTTAGGTGGGATAAAGGATGTTCATTCGTTCCTACTTTAAATAGATGTATACAAATATAAAATGTTAAACAAATATATTATTATTTGTCGGTCCGATTTTGCTCTCAACTTGAACAGAATTGGACCTCTCATTTTTTTTAACACATCTAAAATTATTGTAGCTTTTGTTGTCGTATTTTCAATGTGGAAAAATAAAAGATAAAAGGGAAATGGAAAGTTATATAACTTATATATAATAAAAACTTGTTTAAATTGAATTTATTAATTTTCTCCGTAGAAAAGTGATTGGAATTCATGCATGATGTGATTGAATCAATCATTGTTGAATAATGAATTTTTGCTTTACGATAAAATTCATTGGTAACAAATCCACAAAATCACCCTTCAACTTTGTTTTATTTGATTTATTTTTTTTAAAAAAACTCCTTTGAGAAATAATATATTGTTTCTATGTATTTTTACATAGCAACAATTAAAAATTTTCACAACATATAGACTCTAACAATTAGATAATGTTCGCGACAAAAATCTTTGTCACAGTGATAGGTTATGTCGAGCCTGAGAAATGTTGGGTTCACTATTCAAAGTCCTCATCGAGGCTATTGCAGCTGGTTTATGTTCATTGGATGAGGGGTAGATTTGTTACTCCTCTTGACATTTTTGATGGACAAAATTGATATGTGAATAAAACACAAACATTTGTTGATGTTTTGTGTAACCAACGACATTCAAATGTGTAGGCTAATTGACGAGTTTCTCTTTACCAATTATAAGTGTAACTTCCTCCATGCTTAGAGAATCATAACTTCAAGAATTTGAATTTGAAATACACCCACATTGGACCGATGTTGGCGCTCATGTTCTCGCCCATGTTGGCTTAATATTTCATATTCATATTGTTTTAAAAAGTGACATGTTTAAAAATATATTATTTAGGATATATGAATTTTAATTTGAATGTGAAAATATCACCTCTTAAATGGTTTAAAAACACAAAGAGATTATAATTATTATTATTATATTTAGTACAACTAATGGAGTATAAAAATATGAACCTTCAACATCAAAAAATGGATATTGCATGTCAATTATTCTTGAACTTAGCTCAGTTTTTTGGTACACAGAGACATTATTGACATTATATAACCTTAAATTGAAAACATTATTGATAAAGGATCTAATCGTTCTTTTAAACATATATTGTAACAACCCGACCCCCTAGGACTTAAGTTAGGCCGTTACTAAATACATGCATGCATAGAACTCAAAACGACACTCGGTTATGACGAAATAAATGCTAATTAAATAAGGTAAGTTCAAAAGACTTTCATTAAATTCAAATACTAAATCAATAGTAGGGTACCCATAAATCATAAAGGATAATAAATAAATATGAAAAACGATTCTTAAAAGTAAGTTTTAAACATCAAAACTAAAAATTAAGAGAAACATGAAAAGAACATTAAATCTCATGAGCGGAAGCGTAAAAACTAGTCCCATTGGTGTATTTCTACCCTTACCTGAAACAACAACATGAGAAGGAATGAGTATAAAATACTCAGTAAGTAACCCCACTACTGGGGTCAGGCTGGGCATCTATGTCCTCTAGATACCCACCTGTCCTCTAGATGCCCACCTCTGGTGAAACATATAAACTGCTCTAGTTCTCATGAGACATATATGCACATGAAACAAGAAGGAGCCTAAGTCCTATCCTACTGTAGTTAAGTATGTCCACTACCTCTGATGAATCCCGAAGAAGACACAAACTGGTGAATCCCGAAGGAAACACAAACTGGTGAATCCCGAAGGAAACATAAAATCTAATGGGCATCTAACTAGTCAGTAAGGACATTTGCACAACCTCAACATCATAATCATCACTGTACAAATCTATGACATACTTATAAGCCTCAACATCATGGCTCTACAACATACACATATACCTCAACATCATGGTTCTATAACATACATGTATACCTCAACATCATCAGATCAAATACAATCATGGAAGCACATACCATCTCATACTAGCATTCAAGTGTCTATGTGCGTAAATAAATAATTCAGATCTCGTAACAGAACATACTTTAATCATGATATACTATCAATATTTCATGCTGTCATTCTGCCATAACCTTCATTTAACATGCTAGCATAGATCTAATATCTGGCCAGTTGGCAGTTCCGGTAGTAAGATTACTTACCTTGATATTAGGTCGAACAAAAAAGCAATTGAATCTTTGTGAAATTCTTGAATCCTTAATCAAGACTAAACATAAACCAAGTTTTAAAATTAATAGTTAAGGCCAAATTTCAAACACTCAAATATTACAAAATATTTCCAGATAACCTTACCTAAGGTGTGGTCCAATTCGAATTCACCTTCCAAACCTCCAATTTTAATCCCAAATAATTAGCAAATCAAACTCTTCTTCATCTTGAATGAAATACTTGAATCAACCCCTTAATCATAATTTGAAATTAAGCTTACATGATTAAAGCTTGAATCAAATACATACTTCACTACCAATGTCTCAAATAAATTATCCATATGTAGCTTCGTCAAAAAATCACTTTCAAACGACTTTACCAAAATTAATCCATAAGAGAGTAATCAAAGCATAAAACTTACCAAAGCTCGCTAAAACAAACTCCAACTTCACTAAACAATACCTCAATACCTTCACAAACTTGAATCAAAAGTTGAAACACAATGGGTATCAACCAATTGATGCCAAAAGTAAATGAGTATTCAAGAATCAACCGAAAACAAACCCAAACGGCAGAAATCTTACCCAAATTGATAGATCCAGTGACGGCAAAAGCGAACGATGCTTGAGTAGTGGTGGACAGAAGTCATGAAGAAGAAACTGATGCGGCAACGTCAGACGGGCTCACGAACGTGAGGAAGAAAATGGGGTGGGCTTTGACTTTTTATAATAATAATAATAAAACAAAAAAAAGAAAATAAATATAATTACATTTAATTCCTTTCCGTTTTATACTATTAAATTTCTTTCCGTTTTAAAAAAAAAATAATTCTTGCCATTAATTTCCAATTTGAATAATTTCACACTAACAATTAAATTCCCGCACTTACACTTGAAGTCCAAAATTCCAAAAATGCCCTTCAACTAATAACAATTACTAAAATTCTAAATAATAAAGTTACTGAAATTACATTATTACTAAAAAAATGTGTGGGGTGTTACATATATTTCTCATCAGATCATGATGTATTCGGATTTGTGGTCTAGATTACGCTCATGCACAAAAGGATCTACCATTTTTTCTAGGATTGGCAAAAATCCCCGCAGGGTCGGGTCTCATACGATTGGGGTGGGGAATCTCCGGTTTAACTGGGGATGGGGTCAAATCGGGGATCCAAAACGAGTCTCCGAACCAAGGATGGGGCGGGGATGGGGAGGGTACCCCCGTCCCAAATAATTTTTAAATTTTTTAATATATATATTTATATATAATAGTAGCTTTAAAGCTACTGCTTTTTTGTTTTTGTTTTTTTTTTTTTACTTTTTTTTTTTTAAAAAAATTCAATTCATAATATAATTAGCTTTTCACTAGAAATGTTATAATGTTTGTTTAGTATTAATTTAAATAAATAAAACAATAATAATACCAACTTGTTACCTAAAAATTATATCATTTCAATATAAATACAAAAATTTATTGATTTTAATTAAAATATAATTAAAATAAAAAATAATAGATGGAAATTTTTTTCCCTCGGGACCCGATCACTGCACAAGGATTCCCTGACTCCTCAAAACGAGAAATGGAACGGGGACAAGGATTAAAAATCCCACGGGATGAGGATGGGGAGTGCATATCAGGCCCACCCCGCCCCGTTGTCAACCTTAATTTTGTCGTGTAACTACTTCAACTTGAATAGTTCAATCGAGACAAAGACGTGAGTGTCTATTCAAACCTATCTCGATTGATAGATCGCGATGTTTCATATCTATAGTTTAGACCACACCCGTACATGAAAGAATACACTATTTCAATCTGAATAGTTATAGTGAAGGACAACATTGGAACTATTAGAAGATGTAATGACATAGTGCAGATGCAAGATCTTTCCTCATCGCTCTTTATATTACTTAAACAAGATGTAAGGACAACATTGAATCAGTTGATTTGTTTAGGTGTGATGACTAATCAATACAACCGGCTTACATCATTTTTTGAATTTTACCAAATAACGAACCAATTTTTTGTGATATTCACATGTTTGAGTTTTCTCACTCACCCAATATAGAGACTAAATCATTACAAAGTAAAACCCATGAAATATATTGTAAGAACATTCCAGGACTAAAAATGTTATTTGAATGAAGATAAACAACAATTTCAAATACAACATTGAAGAGATATTATTCTTGAAAGTAAAAGGGATTTTTATTTTATTTTAGTTAAAACTTAGGATTCATCGTTTATAAATATAATATTAAAATTATAATAAATATTATAATGTTGTGAAAATGAGGAGCACGACGGAAATATAGATATGGAGAAAATATAATATAATAATATATTTATATAATTATAAAATTTTATAATATGAAAATTAATGGAATTTGAAGTGGATTTCTCACCAATGTGCATTACATTAAGATCCACCAAATGTCACTATTTATAGGCAAAGTGACAAATAGGATGTGAACTTACATGGACACCAAGCATAAATTATTATAAGGCACATGGACAATAAGAAAAATGACACATGGTTTTTAGGACACTAAGCATTGGACAACTATTTTGATAATATTTATAATACTCCCCCTTAAGTACTCATATATATATGAAATATGCCTTATTAAAATTTTACTAGAAAAAACCCAGTGGGAAAAAACCGTAGTGAAGGAAAAAGAGTACATATTTCATATAATACATACTCCTAAAATAATACAATATATTTACTCCCCCTCACGAAAACATCACTTAAGATCTCTGCGTTGTTGCATTCCAATGTTTTGCACCAATTTTTCAAAAGTTTCAGTTGGTAATGTCTTTGTAAATAAGTCTGTCAGGTTATCCTTCGAACAAATTTGTTGTACAGTGATGTCGACATTTTCTTCAAGATCATGAATCTAGAAAAGCTTTGGTGAAATATGCTTTATTCTATCTCTTTTAATATATCCTCATTTGATTTGGGCTATGCAAGTTGTGTTGTCTTTGTATAATATTGTTGGAAGATTTTATTAGAAGACAAGCCACACGTTTCACGAATGTGCTGAATCATTGACCTTAACCATACACATTCTCGACTAGCCTCGTGAATTGTAAGAATTTCAGCATGATTTGAGGAAGTGGCTGTTATAGTCTGTTTCATCTACTACCGTGATATAGCTATTCCTCCATATGTGAACAAATAACCTGTTTGAGATCTAGCTTTGTGTGGATCAGATAATTATCCAGAATCTGTACAACCAACTAATTTATTTGAATAAAACAAACTCATATCGATTATTCCTCGGAGATAACGGAGTATATGGTTAATTTTGTTCCAATGTCTTTTTGTTGAAAAAAAATATATATTTTGCTAATAAATTTATTGAAAATGCAATATCTGGTCTTGTATTATTAGCAAGATACATAAGTGCACCAATTGCACTAAGATATAGTACATCAAGACCAAGAAGTTCTTCATTATCTTCTCGAGGTCGAAATATATCTTTCTTTGCATCCAATGAACGGACTTCCATTGGAATATTTAATGGATGTGTTTTGCCTATATAAATTATTTTCAAAATGTTTCTTGTATAAGTTGCTTGTGTTGGATTTTATGTCCTAAAAATTGTGGTTTGTAAATAATAAACTCATTCTGTAAATCGATAAAGTTGTTATTGAATATATAAATTGCTTATTTCGTTTTAGAAATAAATTCAATAAACTAAAAGATCTATGACTATTATATGAGTACTTGAACTTTATGTGGAGACATAAAAGTGGATCAGGTTCGAGTAAATAGTCAAGATGATCTATAATATACGAATAAGGTTGGGTGTCTTATTCTGGTAACACTATCGGATGCGACCCACTCTGTAGTTGTTACAAGGAGCTGTAAAAAAACTACAAACGAAGTGATCATGATTCGTTCATGTGGTGACATGGGGAGAGGGGGTATCATGTGCAATGAGTTTGCATAAGATCGGACCAAGAAATAAGTCACTCTTACTTTATAACGCTGTTTACTGTTTAAGCTGAGTATTTCATAGCGATGACCTAGGTAATTTAACCTTAATCCTGAGATATCTATGAACTTCTGTTTATTCGGGATTATCATTAGATTTGCATAGGTGAGGGTTGGCTCAATAACGTCGGCTCAATGAGCCTTCCATTTTAGAGATAAGACTATGCAGATAGCTAGGGACATAGGGTGCAAGACGGGATTCACTCCTACCTGCTTATAGGGATAGTAGAGAGGTTGTTCCCTTAAGTGCTGATTCCGGGTCTTGAACAAGAGGTCCCACCCTCTCATTGACCCGAGAGGGACTCAATTTGATGATCGGATCACAAACCAATTGTTCATTAGAGGATTAGTGTAGTGGGACTTAAGGAACAAAAGGTAATATTGGGGTAAAACAACCTTTTGACCCAATCGTTATTACGAATAACCTGTGAAGGGTTAACTTACTAATTATGGTTATATTGAGTGGACACAATATATCTACAGTAAGGGGAGTGTAACTACTGAGTTTTAGTGAAGTGACCCAGTAGTTAATGAGTAAAGAGTTTAGCTAATTAATCTCGGATCGTTGAAGCCCACGATCTGTAGGGCTATTAGATCCCCTATTAGCTCACAAACGGAACTAGCCTTGGAATAGCGTGATAAGTTGATTTGAAAAGTTTAAATTTGAATTCAGAGAATTAGTAGGTATATGTGATATAATTACACGTTTAGTTTTGGAATTAAATGTAATTGAAGAATCGATTAATATATAAATATGATTTAAATATTAATTTCATGAATAGGGATTCTTGGTGATGGTTGGGTGAAAAATTAATTTAATATTTGATATTAAATTAATAGAACTAATTAAATTGTTTAATTAATTATTAATTATTAATTAGATTAAAAAAATCAATTATTGAATTAATTTTTGTAAATTAATAAAATTTCAATTTTAATTAAAGAATTAAAATTAAAAATTGATTTTAATTTTGAAATTGAAATTTACAATTCAAAATGGAAAAAAATTGGAAATTTGGAAAAACCCATAAAGTGGGATTTTCCAGTAAACCTCAAAGCACCTTAATCATCATAATCTACTAATTCCACCAAGTAGGTGGTGTCTTCATGGGATGAAGACTTCAAAGCATGAGTTGATGGTTTAAAATACAAAAGGGATTCAGCTGAAAAGGACATGCAATTGCTGAATTACTCAGCTTTTGAAAGTTGAAGAAGTTGTTCTTCAACAAGCTTAAAAACCAGAAAATCTCTCCTCAAATTTTCCGAAGTTCAAGCTTATTTTGAGTCCCACAACTCAATCTAAGGTTTTTAAAGAATAGTAGGGAAGCTCTAGTGGTGGTCCACGGCCTGAATTGGAGAAGATTGTTGTTGTATTTCGTTGAAGAAGATGATCTTCAAAGGTATATATTGAAACCCTCTTAATAACCTATGAATATGCTTAGTTTGATGTCAAAATTGAGGAATTAGAATGCTTAATGATCCTGTTTTCTTCCGCTGCATGTTTCTGTAAACCAACAGACTGATGAATAAATATTCTATCTGCTAAATGCTCAATTTGCAAACCAAGGGAAAATTTTGTGTTTCCGAGATCTTTTTTCTCAAATTCTTTCTTAAGATATTCTATTGCTTTTGAAAGCTCTTTAGGAGTTTCAATTATATTCAAGTCATCAACATACACAATAATAATAGCTGATCCTGATTGTGATTTCTTTATAAAAACACACAGACATATTGTATATCCACTCAAGCGATTGTACCACATCCGTCCTGATTGTTTCAATGTATATAGTGATTTCTGTAATTTTATTGAATACCGTTCCCGAAAATTTGATGTATATGTTTCAGATACCTTGAATCCTTCTGGAATTCTCATATAAATATCATTATCAAGAGATTCATATAAATATGTTGTGACTACATCCATAAAATGCATATCTAAACTTTTATACGCAATCAAGCCACTTAATATATCTTAGTGTAATTGCATCCACCACTGGAGAATATATCTCCTCATAGGTCTTTATGAAAAACCTCGTGCACCTAGTCTTGCTTTGTATATTGTGACCTCATTATTTTCATTTCTTTTTCTCACAAATATCCATTTGTATCCCACAGATTTGACACATTCTGGTGTTTGGACTACTGGTCCAAAAACCTACCATTTTGAAAGTGGATTTAATTCTGCCTCGATTGCTTCTTTCTACTGAAGCCAATCTTTTCAATATCGACATTATTCAAAAGATTTTGGTTAAGAATCCTCATTTTCAGATATAATATCAAGAGCAATATTATACGCAAAAATGTTGTCAATAACTACATTAGTTCGATTCCATCTTTTTCTTGTCATGACATAGTTTATTGAAATCTCATTATTATCTTTAGATGTTCACTTTCCTCACTAGTTATGTCAAGGATTTTTTTCATGGCTATTTATATCATCAACCAAGTATTTTTTACTATTAATTATTTTTTGTTTTTTAGGATTTTTATCTTTGGAACCTACTGGTCTACCACGCTTCTATCGTGTTCCGCGACAACTTGTTGTGTTGGGATATCAATTTTATTGCAGCCGGTATATGTGGTTTAGTTACTTTCTTTGCATCTATAAATGCATCTGGTAATTAATTTTGCTATATTTTGCAAATGAATTATTTTTTGAACTTCAAGTTCACATTGATCTGTATGGGGATCTAAATGAGACAATAACGATGCATTCCGTATATAATTTAGTTTTCTAATTTCTTAATTCCTCCCTTTAATGTCGAAAAATTTGTCTCATAAAAATGACAATCAACAAATCGTGCAGTAAGTACATCAGTCCTCAGGGGTTCAAGATATTTAATAATTAATGGGAATCATAAACATATATTCTTAATCTCCTTTGAGGACCCATCTTAATGCGTTATGGTGGAGAAATTGGAACATATACTGCTGATAACTTGTAGAAATACAATTTATTTATACCATCTTACTTAGAATATGCGGCAATAGGAAGGAAAAGTTGCGTCAAACATATTAAAATTGGCTTAGAAATGTTGGGGTTTGTGCCTTAAAGTCTCGTGTCCAGTAGTTTGTAAATAACTTTGTACGAACACTTGTGATGTATAATATAAATGATATTTACTTCACTACTTGACTTTGCATATTTGGATTTTACCTCAAACCAATAAACATAAAATCCCTGGTTATTTGTATGTGACTCAAGCATCGATTTTTGTTCATTTATTGTCTTTCATTCATATCTCTATAACAAACACTTTATCTTTATCAGTTAATATCATTATCATGTTCATCTTCATCTCTCTGTTCACCATAACACATTCATATTCCATTTCTCTCACCATGAGTAACTAAACCTCTAGGGTGCGGGGGAAGGATTGAGCGAGTAAGTCAATCCATGTTGAAGAAGTCAACTAAGTTTAATTAACGCATGCTCAATGACATCTTCACCTGCGTGAGCATAAGTGAAGATGCTAATCCACTTCTCGAAAGAAGGTTGATAGAATGCGTTAACTAAAGCAATAAGGAGATGGAAATAACCTCACGTTCGCAAATGTTCATCCCTGATCATCATAGAGATATGGTGACGGAGGCGATCACCGAGAGATGTAAGCCAAAGGAAGACGAAACTTTAGTTGCGTCCTCAACAGGATTGACAAACTTGCGATGTTCTTTCCCCAAACCCGTTCTCACTCTGATTCGATCCACAAGACTTGTCATCGCATTCACTCACACATACTTTGCACAACTTCAAATTTATTTACCTGTTTATTCATTTATCATCGCATTTTACTCTTTATCCGTTTATTCATTTATCATCACATTTTACTTTTCAGCACCTCACAATCTTAATTTGATTACGGTCGCATACCTCACATCATTATCGCATTAGCATCACAAATCCCCGTGTTCGACCTCGGATCACTCTGAGAAACTTGTGGTGGAATTATACTTGGTTTCATCGCAAGAAAACTTGTGACACGCATAAGCTACATGAACGCATTCTACAGTGAATTTTGTAGCATCGCATATATTATCTGGCAGCGTGATTAAGACATCGTATATTGTATCATCAATCTTGCGGTGGCATTACATCCTCCGCACAACAACAAATTTTTGGCGTCATTTTCGTTAGCGACTTTAGTGCTGATATTTTTGTGATATTGTGCAAGTGAGATTTCTGGAGTATAGTGTGCTTAAGCGAAGAGCAGCTGACGGTGCATGAGTACTAGAACGGATCTAGAATTCAACGCCAACCCAGAAATTGAGAGAACCTTTCGCAGGAGAGCACACCAAAATTGTAATAGGCGTCTCAGAGATATGAAGAACAACAACAATGAAAGGCCCGAAGTAAATCAAGGAATGAATCAGCTGCCGCAAGACCCAGTCTTCCTGGCTGCTGATCGCAATATTCCTATTAAGAACTATGCGACGCCCAATTTATATGATTTTTCACCGGGTATCGCAAGACCACAGTGGAAGATAACACCAGGTTCAAGATTAAACCTGTTATGCTCCAGATGATACAAAACGTGGGTCAATTTGGAGGTTTGCAAGGAGAAGACCCGTATGCACACTTCACTAGTTTTGTCGAGATGTGCAATACATTCTCCATTCCTAGCGTGACACCCGAAGGCATCAGACTCTATCTATTTCCTTACACACTTAGAGATGAAGCCAAGAAGTGGGCCCATTCTTTAGAGCCAAACGAGATTAACTCCTAGGATCAGTTGGTAGAAAGATTCATGAAGAAGTTCTTCCCTCCCACCATTAACGCAAGTGACATTGCATGCAAAATAGCATATCCACATATAGATGAAGGAAGCTTATCTAAGTAATGGTTTTGCAATTAATTACAAACGTTTCATGAATGATTCTGCTAAACTATTTTGTGTATGAATATGAGCTACAAGATGTTTAACACTTATCACAATTGACATACAATAATTATCCAAAGCTTAAGATGTAAATTCACCAGCATTATCAAGACAAATGGTCTTAATTGTATAAATCAGGAAATTGTGCTCTTAACTTAGTTATTTGAGCAAGTAATCTTGCAATGCAAGATTTCGACGTGATAATAAGCACACGTGTGACCATCTACTGGATGCATCTATTAATACCATAAAATATTTAAATAGTCCACTTGTTGGGTTATTAGTCTACATATATCACCATGAATTCGTTCTAAAAATGCAGGTGATTTAGTCCCCACTTTAGATGCTGATGGTCTAATTATCAATTTTCCTTGAAAGCAAGCATTACATGATAATTCATTATATTGAAGAATCTTCTGGCTCTTCAATGGATGTACATTTGAATTCTCAATAATTCTCCTCGCATTATAGATCTTGGATGACCCAATTGGTCATGCCAAATTGTAAATATGTCTGGATTCATGAACTTCAGGTTCATTGTTTCATATGTTTCAATTAATTGTATATGAGTATAATATAATCTAAAAGATAAAGCAAGCAACTCTTCCAATATACTTTTTTCATTTGAGATAGTGGATATAATATATAGATATTTCACATTATTCTTACTATCGGTCTCAATATGATAACCATCACAACGTATATCTTCAAAACATAGAAGATTTCTCTTCGATTGACTAGAAAACAATGCATTGTTAATTGTAAATTTTATTCTTCTAAGCAAAATTATATTTGTTTTTCCAAAACCTTTGATCAAGTTTGCAGAACCTGATATTGTATTTACTTTTGCTTTCAGTATTTTCAATTTGGAAAAGTATTTTTTATTTCTAATTATTGTGTGTGTATTTGCACTATATGCGACATAGATCTTCTTTGTTCATTTTTTAAACACCTAACATATGAAAATGATCCATGTTTCTTCATTAAAAGAAAATAGTTACAATAAGAAAAACAACACTTAAAATATACAAAAAGTTTACTAAAAAAACACGAAGATGGATAAAAGAAAACAACAATATTAAGTCTAGATATTCTCAAAGTCAAAAGAAACACTTGATATTCCACCAACTGTGTTAATCTTCTTTCTCTTCAGGAGATTCAAAGAAGTTTGTCTCATCCAAATTTATCATGTGGGATAGGTCAAATATGTCATTATCCTGGTATGCAAAATTTGCTTCCACATTTTTCTCTTTTTCCTTTAGGGAGGCTTGATAGAGGTCAACTAAGTGTTTTGACGTACGACAGGTACGTGACCAATGCCCAGTCATTCCACATCGGAAGTATTTATTTTCAACACTATTTGAACTTTTATCTTGTGGTGCTTTTCCTTTGTGATCATCATTTTGTGTGGTTCTTTTGAAATTTAAATTATTAAAACGACCACGAAAATAATTATTATTTCTTCGTCTTCCACGGTCATGACCTCGACCTCGACCACAACCACTACCACAATTATTAACATTCACAACATTCACTCCAGGGAATGGTGTTGTTCCAGTTGGTCGAGATTCGTGGTTCTTCATCCATAATTCATTATTTTATTCGGCCATGAGAAGACATGAAATTAGTTTAGAATATTGTTTAAAACATTTCTCTCGATATTGCTGCTGCATGAGCATATTCGAGACATGAAATGTAGAAAATGTATTCTCTAACATATTAGCATTAGTAGTTTTCTCTCCGCATAACAACAATTTCGAACTGGTTTTAAATAATGCGGAGTTGTAATCACTTACTGATTTGAAATCTTGTAGCCACAAGTGCATCCACTCATAACAAGCTTTAAAAAAAATAACTACTTTTTTTTTTTTTAATCATACCTCTCTTTCAAATTTTTTTCACAAAACACAGGATCTTTTATTATAAGATACTCCATTTTCAATCCTTCGTGGACATGATGACGAAAGAAAATCATACCTTTTGCTTTGTCCTGATTGGATGATGTATTTCCTTATTTAATAGTCTCCTCAAGATTCATAACATTCAGGTGGATTTCAGCATCAAGTACCCATGACAAATAATTATTGTTGTTAATATTAAGAGCGGAGAATTCTAATTTTGTCAGATTTGTCATGGCAACACTATCATAAAATATTATACTTATGTTAGACATTTAATAGATATTGAATTTGCAAAATAACATTAAATTTATTAATTATACCGAAGAGAGAAAAAACTGACATGCCTTTAAGACCTACCTTTAACGAAGAAAACGACAAAAGCTCGTGATGATAATGTGTTGTGAAAATAAGGAACACGATGGGAACACGGATATGGAGAAAATATAATATAATAATAATAAATAAAATAAAATAACTAAAATTATAAAATTGGATAATCTGAAAATTAATGGAATTTTGAAGTGGATTTCTCATCAATGTGCATTATATTGAGATCCACCAAATGCCACTATTTACAAACAAAGTGGCAAGTAAGATGTGGACTTCCATGGACACCAAGCATGAATTATCATAAGGCACATGGACAATATGAAAAAGGACATATGGTTTTTAGGACCCTAAGCATTGGGCATCTATTTTTATGATATTTATGTTGGGATTGATGCCCTAAATCTCCTAGGGTCCCGTAGTTTGTAAACATCTGTACGAACAAATAGTTTTGTTATATATAATATGAGATATTTTATTCACTTCAGTTTATGAAATATGAGATATTTTAGTTGCATTAACCACAAATCAATAAACTAAGATCCCTGGTTATCATTGTAACTTAAGCATGTATGTGGAGACATATAAGTGGATTGTGCTTTAAGTGATAACCTAAATGGTTTATAGTATATGGATAAAGGAGGGAAACCTTATCCTGATTACACCACAAGTCTGGCCCTTTTGTAGATGTTACAAATGTTGTAAAGTGCTACAAATGGTCTGTTCCTGATCATTCGTGTATTAGACATGCGAGCGGAGATACTCTATACAAAGGAGTTTGCATAAGATCGGACCATGAAATGTTTAATCTCGTTATATAACGTCGTTCATGATAAAGACTTTCATTTCACTGGGATGACCATAGGTAACATGACCTTAATCTTGAGTGAGTTGTGAATGCCTATGAGGGCAGTCGTTTGTTTTGCATGGGTGCGAGTGGTCAGATCGTCGATTCAAACCTACCACTTTGAGGATTCATCTAATTGGGGGAGCTGGGAACTCAGCTACACAAGACAGAATTCACTCCTTCCTCGAAGCAGGGGTAAGTAGATAAATTGCTCTCTTAAAGGCTGATTCCAGGCTTGAACAATGTGGTGTCACACCTTTTCTTAGCCTGAGAAGGGTTTAGTCATAGTGAGACTATGATATGTTGTTCATTAGAGGAATCAGTGGTACTTAAGAAGTTAGATGTAACTACAGGGGCAAAATGGAAAATTGGCCCAACTGTATTTACGAGCGATTTGTGAAGGATCATCGTACTGTTGATTGGTTATATCCGATAGACACAAATATATTTGTAGTGCGAAGAGTGCAGCTGTAGGTCTTTAGTGGAGTGCCCGACAGTTAACGGAGGGTGGATATCGTGATTAAAGAGTTTAGTCAGTTATTCACGTACCGTTGGAGCTTCAAGCTACAGGTCCATAAGGTCCCCTGGTAGCTCGATGGATTCATGTTGAGAATTAGTTTTTCGGTTAATTTGAAATGTTCAAATTAACAAGAGGGAATTTGATTATATATGATATAATTCAATTAATTCAATTATATGTGATATAATTGATCTATGTATTTGATACATTATTTGATTGGAGGAATTAATATAAATATGATTTATATTAAATGCCATAAAGGAGAAAAAGAACTATGGTTTATATGTTGCATATGATGTGATATTAAAACTATAGGTTATAAATATAATGTGATAAATTAGTTATTATATTTATTTATAATAAATTAATTATAAGATAATTGATTTCGATTTTTATCCATATAACCACCTTAGTTGGTGGTTTTAGTAAGTTTATGGCAACCGTATGGATAAAAGATGAAAATCATTTTCATTTTTTAAATAACACGCACAAAAGGGCTTAAGTTATACGATAACTAGTTAAGAGAGTAAATGATCAATTCAGTTTTTCTATACAATAGATACTCGTTGCTAAACGATCGAGTACCCAAGTCTATACGATAGACTTCTCCTTTCTCCCACTTACTCGATCATCTAGTTCCTCCTTCCCTCTTTCCAAATCCATACAGAGCCCACACTTCCTGGATTCTCACACCGAGAATACCAAGGTATCCAAGTGGTGGCGTTGAGTTTCCGTTCGAGGGTCGAGGATCGAGTATTTGATAGTTCGTGCTGTTTGCTGAGTTTGCTCGTTGCGTTCGTGTTGATCAACGCGTTCGAGTTTGATCGAGGGAATACGTAAAGAAAATATTTCTCCAAAGGTATTGTCTTACTCAATCTTTTTGTATCTATCTTTGAAGCATGTTGTATGTTAGTCCATGATGCATAACTATTGTTGTTTGATTGTAAATATTCTTGTTCTTTCACAATGGGATTTGGAACGATTTGTTTCCGCTCACTGGTTCTCTAGATTTAGAGTTCCTTCAATTTATAATACATAAGTCATATGATATATAAGATCATAGTTACTTTGCATGCTTTCATATATATATATATACACACATATATATGGGAGGGGAGGAAGGAGGGGACCTCGTCACTATTGCGAACATTTCTTGTCGTCATTGGCTATCATCACTAGCATCATCATCATTATCACCACCTTCGGGGTTCAGGGTTCTCCCATCTCCTATCTTCCTCTTCCTCAAACTAATGTGCATGGTTAGATTGGGTTGGGTCATCAAAATATTATTGATAAAAATTTAAATTTTATATACCCTAGCTCAATATCTCTCTCTCTATATATAACAAAATTAGGTCAGGCCAGGTTGACCCAACCAAACAAACCCGAGAATCCAACTTGAACCAAAAAGGGAAAAAAATCTAGCCTAACCAGACCCTCACACTTTAAGTTAGGTAATTTTCGAGTTATTGAGTCATTTACTAGCCGCATTTTAATTATCCTCTTCACCATGCCTTACAATCATTCTCGCTACAGTTAGGTCACTAGAGGAAGGGTTACGACCCTGTTTGGGATGACAAGTTTTTGCAATTGTAAAAAAACTCTTTTATGAGATTCTTAACTGCCTAGATTGTTTGATAAAACAACTTATTTACCGATCTTCGAATAATCACTTTAAATTTGTAAAAATTTGGGATCTTCCCATACCCATCTGAGACTTCGTTTTAGATTGTTATAGCTTTTAAAATAACCGTGTGCTTTTAGAAAAATCAGCTGTGAAAATAAGTAAAATAATGTTTGGTAAATTTTAGCTTAAATTGAAAAAGTAGGTTAGAGTGTTTGGTAAATAAATACAAAAATGTCTTATTTTAGATATAATAACGAAAATAGATTTGTATTCAATTTTTAATTTTTTTTGTAATTAAAAATTTCAAATAATTAGTTAATATGATAAATTTTGTTTGTTATAGATTAATTTTTAAATATTAAGGAAAATAGCTTTATTTAAAAAAAAAATGGATATAGTATATATATTTTCAAAAGATGATGCATTTAGTTCATAAAAAATAGAAAATAGATTTGATTAGGAAATAGATAAATATATGAAATAAATCTTATTTCTAAAAGTATAAAACTGAAAACTAAATATTAAAAATTCTACCTGTTTTGAGAATTTAAAAGCTAGAATGATACTGGTTTTAAATTCACCAAAAGAAAAACTAGGAGAAGATTGTCGCCTATCCAAAAATCATATATGCTTTATTTTTTTCATTTTTCATTTCTTTTGTTTGAGAAAAATAAGAGATGAATCCTATTCACGATATCCGTTAAATGAAGTGTTTTAAAGAGTGATTTTAAAACTATTTTACCAAACGCAAACAACTGTTATTTTTTCTAGTTGACTTTTTGATATAGGCTCAAATTTGTCATTCATTTATTTTATCACATCTATTCCATTTAATTGATTCAATTTTCTTATAACTATTATTTTAAAAAATATTTGATAAAAAAAATTAGATTAAACAAACTTAGTTGCAATTCCACCCATATTTATTTTCAAATAATTACATTATAATAAATTATAAATTAATTATGAATATAAAAAACAATTGAAATGATGGTCTACTTTTGTTCTAACTAAGGACCCATTTGTTAACCATTTCGTTTTTAGTTATTGGTTTTTTATTTTTAAAAAAAATCTAAGTCTATTTTCTCCCTATTTGTATATTTCTTAAATACAATGGTTAAATTCTTAACCAAATTCCAAAAACAAAAACAAATTTTTAAAAGCTACTTTTTGAGTTCTCAAACTTTTGGATTATTTTTTAATCTATCGATAAAAAGTAAATAACAAATAAGAATTTTGGATGTGGAAATAATGTCTAAAAACAAAGAAATTGAAAACCAAGGCTCTATTTGGTAATAGTTTCATTTTTTTGTTTTTTAAAATTAAACCTATTTCCTCCTCATTTCTTACCATGATTTGCATCTTTCCTAAGTACAATAGTTGACTTTTTAGCTAAATTGTAAAAACAATTTTTTTTTAAAAGCTATTTTTTTTTAGTTATCAAATTTTGGCTTGGTTTTTTAAACCATGTAAAAGGTCAATAACAAATGAAAAATTTTAGAGGCGTAAATAATGTCTATAGACTTAATTTTCAAAAAAAAAAAAAAAACGAAATGGTTGCCAAATAGACTCAAATAATTACCAAACAAGGCCTAAATTACACAAATTTAGTATGAAGTTACCAAACATCATAACTATTTGTTTTTAAAGTTAAAATTAAACTTGACCAAATACTATTTGACTATTTCTCAAGGTTGATTTTTCCAAAAATAAAACTACCAATAATTATTTTAAAAACTACAATAATCCCTAGCTAAACTTACACCAGATAGATTAGAAAAGACGATGAAAGATATGAAGAAAAAAGAATACGTGGAAAGAGGGGGAAGAGAGAATTTTTGAAAAAAAATTATTTTAATTATAATTATAATTTTTTTATCTAAAAAATTGTAAAATCAAATTTATCGCATATTCAATAAATCATGATAATTTAATGATTCAAATCGAATATTTTATGTCAAAAAGAGCATAACTTAATAATTTACATATATTCTCTCCTTAAAGGTCGATGTTTTATCCTCCATATCTATCATGTCGAAATTTAGACGATTAATTAAACACAAGCCCTAAAAACCTAACTTGTCCAAAAATCTAATAATTATTTCAAAGAATTCTAACCTATGATTTGATGTGTATATATAAAAATTACGTAATAAAATTGTAATTTAGTTGGAGAATAAAAGAATTAACTTAAAATTTATCTCTATATATACATACCCATACAAATTCTTACAAACTTTTTGCGATGTTGAGAAGTCCACATTTCAGTTAATTAGTAACATTTGGAATTATCAAAATCTCTCTCTCCTTTTATTTCTCTCTCCTCAAAACCCTAATTTCTTCTGATTCAGCTTCAGCCTTGTGATACCTATCCCATTTCTCTTCACCATTATCGTTCATCCGTA
Source organism: Benincasa hispida (assembly GCF_027475165.1). Taxonomy (NCBI): domain Eukaryota; kingdom Viridiplantae; phylum Streptophyta; class Magnoliopsida; order Cucurbitales; family Cucurbitaceae; genus Benincasa; species Benincasa hispida. Next base: position 54,606,067 of record NC_143479.1, on the reverse strand, counting down.
AATTCCTCGATCTGCCGTATCTAATTTCCGACGTCAACGACGAGAACTCAGAACCGTTGTTCAAGCTCCAAGGTTGCTCTCTCTTACTCTCTCTCACTTGCTGTAATGGAAAATTTTTCTTCTCTGCTCCCCAGCTATGTTCGAGTTTGTGTTCTTCTTCTTCTTCTTCTTCTTCCTGTGTTTTTTGGAGTTAATCATTTTCGGTCAGCTTCAAGCGTTAGGATGTTGTCTCTGCTTTTGATGGAGTTTGGCTACTCCGAAGTAACAATTGCCGTCGGTATCCTGTGGATTTTGTTGCTTTTTTACTGTTTTCTGCTGAATCTTCAGTTGTTCTTCCGCGTCGTTGCATGTTTGTAATTTGTAGTTGATCTTTTGTGGTTTAGAGAAACTGGAGCGAAATGAAATTGGATGTTGTGCGTAAGCTTGGAATGAACTATGGAACTTTTTTTTTTTCTTTACTAGCTCTTCTATATTGCACCGTTTGTTATGACTTTTGTGTTATTTTTTTTTTTGTATATTTTGGCTTATTTTCTCATACTCTCTGCAATGTCACTAGTGTACGAGAGCGTGGAGAGGTTGGTATGTGCCTCTTTCTATCATGTTTTTGTAAGATTTAGGTCTCGTTTCTCATATCGTAATTCCAATTACCTGTATAATTCTGCTATTCATATTGCTAGAGTTCGAAGGACCATACTAGTTCGGCCTGCTTAATGCTTATGCAATGGTTGGCTGGGCTCCTCCGTGATGTTAGATTCAACAATGCTTCTTGAGTTCTGGATTTGGAGGAGCTTTTTAGGATATGTTTACGCTTGGTAAGTTTTCTTATCGAGTGTAGGATTTCTGCATTTGATTTTAGTGAAGTATTGGTTCTGTATTGTAGTAGTTGGGGACTCATCTCTTACTTAGGGGTCTGTCTGATCTCAACTGTTCTGGAATCGAATCCTACTCTCTTTTATTTGGTAAACTGCTCTCCTCCATAAGCATCAATGGACGCCATGGAATTGCTCTTGGTGCTCACCCTTTTATCAGGGAGATAAAAGTTTTATGGTTACCTTACAGTTCATTAGAGCCTCTTTTGGAACTTATGGCTTGAAAGGAAATGAGGAGTTTAACGATGAAGAGAAATCTCTTCTGTTTGTATTTTATTTAAAAAATCGCAAAGTGGTTTAGGGAGGGAAGAGCATAATCAGTAGTAAAGTACAAGGCTGATTGCAATCGTGTTCTTTCGTACCTGGACCGATAACTATAGATAATCTCAACTATTACTATAACTATTTCTTTTATTCATAATGAATTTTAGATTTAGAAACTCCATGTCATGTTGTGATTTGAACAGATGAGTTACTGGCTTTGGTAACTTGTTAACTGGAACAGTGGAGATTTGCTACTACTCAAAACAATAGAGCTCACTTTAGAATTTTCCAGGAAAAATTGCATCAGGTAAGACTATAAAGCAGTGTCACAGGCTATTATTTGAACTAACGGTGCTAATCAAATCAAACATAAAAAATATAAATATACAGTTCATGTGTATATTTATGCTGATTGTGTATGTGCTTCGTTGTGATGTGTCTTGATCAATTTAGTCATTTATCTATTTAGATGAATTATGCAATTATCAAGTGGTAGATTACATTACTGAAATCTGACGTAGTGTATTGCACATTTTAGAAGGAATTTTCTAGCTGTGGAGAGATGTCTCCAGCATCAAAATCTAAATCAAAAGACAAGAAAGCCAGCAAAGAAGTACAGAAGCCTACACCGAAGCCGACAGGACCTGCTGCTGCTGGTAGTAGCAGTGTTCCAGCTAGCGCGTATAATCCTCTTTCAGGAACCTTCCATGCTCTTGAATCAGCAGTATCTGTTTCTTCACCTCTTCATTCCAATGGTCGATTCAAGAACATAGATGACACAGATGCTCAATCTGGGGTTCTACTTTCTTCAGTGGCAGAGTATGATACCGTTTCTAATAATGGTAGCTGGTCTGGCGAGTCAGAAGACCATAAAGACAGGAAGTCTAACCCCACTGTCCGGCAAGAAACAATCCCAGGGGCAGACATTGATAAGCGAGAAAAAATCCGTCAAAAGAATGAGAAGAAGCATCAGCGTCAAAAAGAGAGACGTGCTCAGGAATTGCACGAACGCTGTAGTGGCTACCTTATGTCCAGAAAGCTCGAAGCTCTTGCTCAGCAACTAGTTGCGATGGGCTTTTCACAAGATCGAGCGACCATAGCTCTCATGCTAAATGAAGGAAAAATAGAGGAGTCAGTTGCTTGGCTTTTTGAAGGCGGTGAAGAGGCAAATGATTCAGCTAATCAAAATCTTGGTGGGCAAAATTTAAAACTCGACATATCAGAAGAGCTCGCTCGTATAGCAGATTTGGAAATACAGTACAAGTGTACAAAACAAGAAGTTGAGAGAGCTGTCGTTGCTTCTGAAGGTGATCTGGAGAAGGCAGCTGAATCGTTGAGAGAATTGAAGCTTGATCCGCCTGCTGCTCCTCCTAAGCCTGAAGGAACCGGTGATCCTCCAACTACTTTAAGCGGTAAGTTTCCTGGTAATAATACTAGTCAAGCCTCCTTAAGAACACAAGCTAATCCCAATCCTCCTTCAATACAACAAAGAAAGGAGGAAAAGGATTTTAATTATACAAAAGGAGCAATCACAGCCGGTATGTCTATAGAATCTCTCGGCAAGAATATACCGCAGCCTATGAGGAGGAATCAGCCAAAGATGGAATGGGGAAATTATGAACAAATCACAACAGCTGAGAAAAGGTGGCCAAGTTCAGGTACTAGTCCAATTTCCTTCTCTTTAGCATCAGCACCGACACAATTGTCATCTCCGCCGATCAAGAATGAAGCTCGTTATTTAACAATCGGAACCGAGTTTAATGGTCTTCAATCTGGCCCAGTGAGAGAACTAAATTCCATAGTACAGAGTCGGAACCTATCATTGCATACCAAGCCGGCATCTGTTGGTACTATAAGTTCATCACCTCCTGCTAGTTGGTATTCTAGCAATGGCCTCGGAAACATGACGTCGTCTAGTGGGTTCTTGCCGCAGATTCGTGGCTCGAGAGGTTTCAAACCTAGTGAGATGACATTGAATCAAATGTATCCTCAAGTTCAGTATCAACAGCAACAGCAACAACATTTTGTCCCTGGTAATAGCCGTGGGGACTTCCTTGAAGCCACCCACACCAATGCTTCATGGAGTAGGACAGGTGCATCTTCCTCCATAGCTCCAGCCTCCTCCCTCGGACTATTTTCAGGGGCAAGTTCAACTCAATCAGGATCGTCATCACCTGTAGATTGGAGTACGGGTAGCTCGATGCCGCATTTAGACTACTCCGACATAGACTGGTCTGTGGATAAAGGTCTAACTTCAGTTCGACCTGGTGGGTTGTTGCAGGGGTTGAATTCCTATATGCAGAAGAATCCTCACCTTTACGAGTTGAATACTTCCCGTTTGGTGGATGCTCAGCCGTTCGTGCCGTCGGTGCCTTCTAATTTCAATAGAGTTCCAATGGCTGGATTGCAAAATGGAGGCGTCGCTACAGAAACATCAGCTAATGGTTCTAGAGAGTGGACTTCTCCCTTTGAAGGGAAGGATATTTTCAGTTTTCCTAGACAGACTGTTTTCTCTCCTCCATAAGAGAGAGGGAAATTTGTGACAATAAATGAAAAATTAAAAGAAAAGAAAAGTGAGTTTAATGAATTGTTTTCCCCTTTTTTTCTTTTTTTGCTGGTTTATACTGTTCATGTCAAATGTTTTTTGTCCTGAAATATCGTTTCTATTTTATGCAATTTGTTTGGAAAGAAGGCAGAGAGAGAGAGAGAGAGAGAGAGGAGGCTTAGAATGCATTATTTACAAATATATCCTTTTTTATTTAGGAAATTAAATTCAATAAAAATATCTGAGTTCTCGAATTTTTGATTCGTCCTAATAATGATTATGAAAAATCATTACAAGTTAATAAATAAAATTTGATTTAAGATTTGTAAGATTATTATCATTGCTTATATTCATGCTTTTGACATTTTCACTACCAAATTTTGCACTCTTTGGTCATGGTTTTTTTGAGAGACCAAAGATTAAAGGTTGGTGGCCACAGAGAGAACTCGAGATCACCTCCCAAGTTCATCAATGGAGGATGTAGTTTGAACTGTGGTTACAGAAATTCTCACAACAACAGGAAACATAAGCTGAACCTCTTTCATTCCGAGGAGGAAGCTATCTAGCTGATTCAGGATGCTCGAAAGGTGGACTAGAAGCCGATGCCGAAGCAGGTTCTTGATACCATTGATTTGCTTCACGAGTAAGAAAGTTGGCCTCTGCATTCAGAATTTTTCAGGCAAGATTACATCCAAACATTTGATTTTAGTAACAGAGACTACACCAACAAAAATCAATGGAACTTGAGAAATCTATGTAGGTTCTTGAATCATACTAGATTGATGCATTTTTCTAGGACATCTTGTTCCACGACAAGTAACGGACGATGTCAAAAGTTGTGAGGGATGAGTTTGGAATGAGTTTTATAGTAAAATGCCTGATATAGTATACGAATATTAGATGAAGGTTTTACTAAACCAAATCAGAGTTCACGTATTCACCTTAAAAGGTCACAAGTTTTTGCAGCAAATATCGTCATAGTTTATTTCAGTTGTAACAGCTTATCCCCAAAGGACCAAACTAGCAAGCCAAAAAATCATTCTAAAAGGTAAATTCTCATTTTCATTCTAAAATCGCTAAAATTACCCTAGTTATTTTTAAAATCACCCTTAAATATACTTTAAATTATTTGATACCATTTACAAGTGTAAAATTAAATATTAAATTAACTTTGAGTAATTAAAACAGTGTTTCGGAGTGATTTGAAACAAAAGTGATTTTAACACTTTCAAAATCACTCCCAAACAGGCATAGAATCAACTAAATCAACTGCAAGTAGTACTTTCCAATTGTTTTGGAGACAATATAGAGTAAGGGTAGAGTAATAAATAAGCTAAATCAGACACTTATGAAAAGCTGTACCAATATAAGTCTATTGCTTTATCACCTCTCAACTTCATTGTTAATTTGATAGGTATTTTTTTCCAAATATGAGACCTAATGTCTCGTAGCTATACTTCCTTTCGGCTTGCAACAGAACAATAGTTTCAATAAATGTCTAAGAGATCAAAGAGTTCAATCCATGATGGTCACCTACTTAGGAATTAATTTCCCACAAGTTTCCTCAACACCCATATGTCGTAAGATCAGGTGGTTGTTCCATGAGATTAGTCGAGGTGTGTGTAAACCGGCCCGGACACTCACGGATATAAAATAAAAAAATAAAAAAATAAAATAAAACACACACACAACAATACTAGAAAAATAGCCAATGAATAATATAGCTTCTCTAAGATGCATTGGGTATGAAAAAGGTACCAGCAACAAGGATTTATGCATTGATGGTGGCATTAGGTCAAAAAATATAGAGGAAACTAGTCAGGGAGCATTCAGGTTGTTACCTGCCAAAAATACGTCCTGGAATTCATCGTCATTATATATGAAGCCTGGAGGATCTGGGGACCCAATCCCTACGATTGTGCTACCACTGCATGAAAGGAAATTTGATGTGGTGATAAGATGTTTGTACTAATAATCTTACTTCAACAGATGCTCTATAAAAGAACAAAACACATCCATCAAAAAATAATAATAATAATCATAATAACAGGAAAACATGTGATATTGTCTAGCTTACAAACAACATATGAAAAAAGATCAAGTGGTGTTCACAGAAGTTCTTACCTCCCGGACATAAATACGGCATCGAATTCTCCACGGCTGGCAGAAATTATACGTTGTTTCAATCTTTTAAGAGACGGGAGGACCTCAAAAGCAGGAGCTTCTGAAGAGAAAGAATGTCAAAGATTGAAGTACAAGTGTGTCAACTAAGAGGCACGGACACTTTAGTTTGGCTAGCGAATCCATGTTTGATACTTGTTAGTGCAACAAATGTATTAGACATGCATAGAAGACTTGTTGAGTAGATAAAAAGACACATATATGACAACAATAACAAATTTTGAGTGTGAAATACATCAAACTAAGTTTTTCTTAAGCAAGTAAACACATCAATTCATTTACTTTGAATTTCTCTTGGTATAAAAATTATTTATATTTTAAAAAATGTAAAATTTAATAATAGTGACCTTGTTGTATTGTGTCCTAGATTTTTTTTTTAAAAAAGTGGCGTGTCTCCGTGTCCGTGGCATGTTATATCCGTGTTTCGCATCCATATTTGTGTTTCTGAGTGTGTCAATATAAAAGAAAGGGCCATGTAAGACACAATGGATGATTCAGAAATAGTGTCAATCAGCAGTAGTTTTAAAATTGATATGCAAAGCAAGTCAGTAATGTTCATCCATCACTTAAAGTAATCAGGTACGATATTATCTCCATCAAACTTGAGAGAGTTCATTATATCGCATGTAATTTATGGCACATACAAATATCACCAACCCAAAGGACTTAAACAAATCAACGTACCCAAATCGTTGATACACACATCTTGGGATATTCCATTCTTTGTGATTTTATCCAACAACGTTAAAGGATCGACGTTGCTTGTTTGATCCAAACGTAAGCGCTGAGGAATACAACTCGGCCTTGATTATTTAATGGAAATAAGAACTAATTCTAATTTTTTCTCTCTCTCAACTTATACTAAAATTTCCATTACCTTATAAACTTCTGCTGTAGAGCATGCTTCCTGGGGTTTTATGAGAACCATAGGAACATCCAATGGTACTGGAGGTGGAAGATTCTGTACAACCTGGAAAAAGGAACATAAAATTTATCAAATGCTAGCCTAGAATAAAGCATCCATCCAGAAATAGCAATGGGCAATTGAAATATTATAGCCGATGCATGCAGAAATACTATTATATACATCCAATGGATAGTACTAAAATAAAGGAGCAAAGACATAGGATTTCGAGTATAGAGCATGTGAACAAGTGTATTCATATATAGATAAAAGCAAAAGTATCTTTGATTTAAGTCTATTGATTTATAGATCAAAACAGACACACTGACTCATTCTAGTAATCTGTCTCAAGATGCCAATATCTACAGCTTCTGTGTATAGATGTGAAAGAGAGAAGAATTTGCATTTCCAAATTCAATTGTATATTTCTTATATTTCTTGAAGTCATTTAAACATACCTCACCTCTCCCAGTGCAAAAGGCTGCCCCTTCCGAGAAAAAGAAGGGAATATCAGATCCAATCTCGCCTGACCATTCTTGAAGGTCCTTTTCAGTAGCAAAACATCCACTGAACTGATTGGCTGCCCACAGAGCAGTTGCAGCGTTACTGCTTCCTCCACCAAGCCCTGCTCCAGTAGGTACTTTTTTGTCGAGATGGATCTGCTCGTGCGTAAAAGAATAATTCGAAACTTTACAATAGACCATTGACATTTTCCATTCATAAAGGTGGATAGCGTGACAATCGTCGAAGATATTCAATCTTTTCATAGATTCTCACCCAGAAAAATTTGTCACTGCCGGTCTTTTTCCTGTAGAGGTTAAGAGCCTTGATAATCTGCAAATGTAGGCAGACAAAGAAATTAAAGGAAACAAAGAAAATCATCAGAAGAAACAAAACAAGAGCATTATGTTAAAACAACTACCAAATTCCTATCATCAAGAGGCACCCCTGATACATTGGTAGAAAGACGATCCTTCTTCGATGGCGACATAGAGAATTTAATAGTATCCCCTAAGCTTATCACCTAAAGACAGAAAGAAAAGGGGAAAAAAAGCATCCAAAATTCAGCAACTAAGAGAAATAAAAGATACTGCTCAAAGTTATTTAACTCCTCAACTCTTTCTAAAAGACTAAAGATGAGTTTGGTATGACTTTTTGAATTATAATAAAGTGCTTTTAGCCAATAAAAAGTTTCATGGCATTCAAAAAAATTATCAAAAGAGATTTAAAAAAAAAAACATACTAATAACAGGCATAAACTTCTCAAACTCACCCCAACTTTAAACTCAACTGCATCCTAAGAAACATGGATACAACAGATGCGACACGATAGGGAAACGCTGACACGTCATTTTTTTTAAAAAAAATTAGGACACGAATATGGCAAGACGGGTTAGAACATACATCATTTTTAAACAAGAAGAAAATTCAAAGTCATTTATTCATTTATATGCTTAAAATATTAGTTTGATGTATTTTGCTCTCAAATTTATTATTTTTGTTGTATATGCGTCGACTTAGTTATGTAATGAGTGGTTGATGCATGTGTATCAAAAGTTTGTCTTATTTTGACTTTGTACAACTAGCCTCTAATGTATCACTCTTAACAAATATCCGACCAACAGGAATGTCCTAGTATCCAACACATGTTGGACAGGAAACACTAGCCCAGGTTGTGCTTCTAAGACTGCATTTAATATCATCAAATAGAAAAATCCCATTACTTACATGAAATAGAGATGCCAAATCATGATATCCATCTTCCCTCTTCTTGGTTATTCTCAAGAAAACATTAATCTGCATCACTAAAACTCAACATATAAATCAACAAAATAGGTTCAAAAAAGAAAAACCCCACCATTGCAAAGCTTAACTTGAAGCAACACCATTGTTACCTTGCAAGGTGAAAACAGAGTAAGCCTCGAAAGAGGAGCATCCCGGTCCACTTCATCGGCTAATTTGTTTATCCTTTCATCAGGATCATAAACTATCTAGTTTCCAACTCAAAATCCCAAATTAAACCAATAGCAAACATAATTAAAGAACCCCAGAACACAATCCCACACAAGAATCCAAAATTTTACCTCAAATTGTTGTTTGGAAGCGGTGGAATTGCATGTAATGGCCCTTTGTTCCTTCAACCTCGAGGCAAAAGCGGGTGACCGGTGAGAACTATGTGAATTGAAAACGAAATTCTTTCTAAAAGAAATGGAGTGAAATTGGAGCTGCGAACTGCAAGGGATATTGCAGGAAGCCATTGACGAGTACAAGATTCTTCACTGGCTACGGACACAGATGATCAGAAATGAGAAATTGAAGAATTTCGAGCAAAATTAAGACGGAAATTAAAGTTTTCGCATGAGGGGTTGAGATTTTTTCATGGTATTTTGGGAAGTAACTTGTGTATATATATATATATAGCTGTATTCAGGGTTTTTTTGGCATCCCAGTCAGCTTCCTTCCATAGAAGCTTGGAATTAAGTAGGATTAATACTAAATAGAGAGCCTTCACATTCAATTTTCTCCCCAGTCACACTTCATTCTCGAATTTTTATTTAAATATTGCAGTTTTAAAAACTAATTACTAAAATATGATGGTTTAAAAACTATCTAAAGATTTGGTGTAGTTTCAAAATTTTATGATGTTGTGAGTTAAAATCTCGATCTAAAAGAATTCGAGGGTAGAAATTTGACCTTAAAAAAAATTAAAACACATGTTGAGGGTTACTTAATAGGTAGAGATTTCAACCCTGACAACCGTAGCATTTGCGGTGAGTTTTGAAAACTCGACCCATTTTTTTTAAACACAATCTTCACCCGTTTTGAGATCACAAAATTTCTACTATTCGTGCTCTCTCTTGCTGCTCTCTTCTTCTATTTCTTGGACCTTACTTTGTTCTTCTATTTCGTGTGATCCCAAAGTATACATGTTTGTTAATTCACTTTCCTATAATTTTTCTTTGTAAAGAATAATAATAAAATTTGTTTCTATTCTTGTATTATTATTATTTTTATATAGTTCTTATTGTTGTTCGAAAAACAAAGGTTCAAAAAGAGATATACGTTCGATCAACTAAATTACTATTTTTTAATTAAAACTATAAGTTATAGGTTCTGATATTATTATTTTTCCTTTTTAATTTTTGTTGCCGGATAACAAATAACAAAAAAAAATGTGAACGTTGTCACTTTGAGGAAAAAAAAACTAATATTGAATTTGTAAGTTTAACTTTTATTCATTACTATTTTTTTGTTTTTAATATTTATTTATACTAGATATATCATTTTAATTCCTTATATATTGATGTTAATATTTTTTTAATATTATTTATATATTGATATTACACTTAATTGAATAATATTATTGATCTACCATGTTAATGTCTACCGAGTTAATATTTTAGATCTACCATGTTAGTCTTAATTCAATAATAGTTCTTTAATAGTATGAATTCACTAATATTGATATAATAATGTTGGTAGTTTTTTTTTTTAATATTATGTTAGATCTATCATATTAATGTTTTATTTTGTATTTTAAATAATATTAGTGTTAGGAGTTTTAGGATTTTTTGGATTTATTGTTGGCTTTGAAGATTTTTTTTATGTAACTTTACGTTTATAATTTTAAAGTTTAGTTTTTAATTTAATACAAACTTATTGTGATTTTTTTAAATATACTTCCTAAGATATTTTATTTTTTTAGTATTAACTTTAAAAAAATAGTTTTAAGAAGTTAAGTATTTTCTAATCGTTTTTTTTATTAAGAATGTTTAGTTTATGGTCTAATACAAAATTATTAATCGGATGTTTAAAGTTTTTTATTATAAAAAGTTTAGTATTAATTTGAAGTTTAAAGTTTTTTATTATAAAAAGTATTTTATTCGATTCTTTTAGTTTTTAATAAGTTTAATGTTCAAACTAAGTTAATATTTTTAATCTTTTTTAAAAATATTTTTGTTTGTTTGTTTGTTTGTTTTTTTATTTAAGTTTGATCATCAGTAAAATAATTAGTAATGTATTGTTTGTCTTTTTTCTTTTAGAAAATGGCGGACAAATGTTTGAGATTTATGTTGGTTACAAATGGTAATGTGATTGATGGCGTTGATTATGACCAACCACCATGGGGAGGTTTTTGCATAAATGTGAATAGTAGAATTTTTTTGAACAATTCATTAAAATGGTAGCGATATCACTTGGTAGAGATGTGAGAGCAAATCAATTAGAAATAATATATAGAAATCCTAATCTAACACTATCAGGATTTTATGTCATTCCTTATTCCCAATGAACCAGCAATGAACTTAATGTTCTCATCGCGATGCCACCCTTGGATTTACATGTTAATGTGAGTGGGGTAGGGTTGGATATAAACTTGAATGTACCCTTTAGTCAGTTTGAAGATCCGACTCGATGTATTTACCCTAATCCGGAATACGTGGCACCACCTATGTTGATGAAGATATAGTGGCTAACAATCAATATATGGATTTTAGAACAATGAATTTGAATAGTTGGATTTTTATGGTCGTGAACATGAGTTACCTTCAGATACATTCAACGATTTGGATATAAATGTAATAGATAACATTTGATAACACGACCTAATCTTAGTCCCTGTGGATGTTGGCAATACCCAATTGTATAAAGGGATGATTTGTCAAAATAAAGAAATGTTACAACACGCGGTCAAATGTTTTGCTATTAAGTGTCACGTACCATACGAGGTTGTGAAATCGACACTAATGATTTGGGCAATTCGTTGAAAGAAATGGGAATAAGGTTGCAAATAGAGATTCGTGCGACTAAGAAATAGTCATATGGCTTGTTTGAGATCACTAAGTATGTTGATGAACATACATGTTTTTACTCAGAACTAGTCAAAGTCATGTTCAGTTAGATTCATCAATGATTGCACTAGAGTTTTGTGATGCCGTAAGAGAAAAACTATTTATCAGTGTGTGGCACAACTGCAGTTCGACATAAAAACAGAGTTTGAATATCATGTTCCTTACCATAGGGTGTGGGAGGGCAAAAGAAAGGCGTTTGGTTAAAGTGTTCGATACAGGGACAAGTCATACAAATTGTTACCCAGGTAGTTGTATATGGTTAATTAGACCAATCCTAGAACATGTGTGGAGTTTAGAGTGAAATAAACGCCAACTGGAGGACATGTTATCCTAATTTATGTATTTTGGGCATTTGGTCCTTGTATAGAAGCTTTAATAGATGTCGACCGGTGATTCAGATAGACGATACCCACTTGTATGGAAAATATCGAGGAAAGCTACTGATTGTCACATCAGTTAATTCAAACGGGCATCCTCTTCCACTTGCATTTGTCGTTGCAGATGATGAGTCTACAGACTCATGGGGATGGTTCATGAAACATTTGAGAGAAATTGTTACATATAAAGATGTGTGTTTAATTTTAGATCGACATGCTAGCATTATCTTAGCAGTGAACAATCCAGCAAATGATTGGACAGGACCAAAATGTCACCATCGGTTCTGCTTACGACATATCATCAACAACTTCAATAAAAAAAAAATACAAATTTAACACATTAAAGAATTATGTTTATCGTGCCATATGTCAATTTCAAATTTGAAAGTTTAATAAAGCCATTGAGGACATTAAAGGAATAAATCAGAGTTGTCTGAGTTTTTTTTTACAACATTGGTATAGTGCAATGGACTCAAGCACACGATGGAGGGTTCAGATACGAGTGGATAACGACAAATCTATCAGAATGCATAAATGGCATTCTCAAAAGAGCTCGAATGTTGCCGATAAATGCTCTTGCTCAAATAACATTCTCCAACTGCGTAAATTATTTCGAAAAAAGAATAGAAGAAATAAGAGTTGCTTTGGAGCATCAAGATAAATACACCCAGTAATATATATATTGAGGCTTTGTAATTAACAATTTGTTTCAAATATATTTATAATACTAAGTGAGTAAAAATTCAGGTACGCACATGAAAAAATTAATAAATGGGCTGCAAGGTCTAGTAAACATGAAGTATAATCATACGATCGATATGAAGGTGTGTTTCATGTAAAGACCGGACATCACAACCTCAATGCTAAAGGAGAAAATGTTAAAATACTGAGGCTAAAAAGGTCCGAGCAGTACTATTCATGTAACAAATATTGGGATTGTTGTCCTAATTCTCCCGAAGTCTCGTAGTTTGTAAACAGTTTGTACACATTGTTATTAATAAAATAATAGTTATTTTATTTGCATTTACTCATATCCAATTAACTAAGATCCGTGGTTATTTTATGTAAACTTAAACATGTATGTGAGACATACAAGTGGATCATACCTTAAGTAATAACCTAAATGGTCTGTAGTATAAGGATAAAGGAGGGATACCTTATCTTGGTGACACAACGGATACGGCTGCTTTGTTGATGTTTACAAGTGTTGTAAACTGCTGCAGATGGTCTGATCCATCGTCTTTTTCCTGCCTCTCTTTCAAAGTTAGACGACGTCTTTCACCTCCATCGTCTTTCTTTTCAATCTTCTCTCCTTTCATTTCAAGGAAAACTTCAGCAGGGTCGTATTAACTACCATAGTTTCCTTTATGGTGCTCTTCACAACCTTCTTAGCGCCTTTTACATCTTTTTTATCCTTCCTCACCTCGGGGATCAGGAAATCCTTCGTTCCTTTAATAGCGATGCTCAGCTCCATGTTTGGACACGAGTTGCCAATTCTTCAAATGCACGGGGTTTTATTCCCTACAAAATATAGAGAAGTCTCCAATGCATACCTTCGGTGCACACTTCTACAATAGACAGTTCGGTGAGTCGGTTTTTGCAGTCCAGACTCAGAGCTCTCCATCAGTTGATGTAGTCAATGACTGGCTCTCCTTTTCGTTGCTTGGCATTCATCAGCTCCATCATGCTGACAATGCATCTAGTGTTGTAGAAGCGGTTCAAGAATTCTCTTTCGAGCTGCTCCAAACTGTCGACCACCTCAAGCACTAGGTCTGTGTACCAGTCAAAAGCATTTCCTAAAGGTTCTAACAAACTACTTGACAAGCAGATCTCCCCTGATTACCGCGTTCTCGCACATTTCCACGAAGTTGGCAATGTGCTGCTTTGGGTTGTCTTTTTCGTCGAATTGTTGGACTTTCGGAGGTTGATACCCAACTGGCATTCTCAGGTTGTCGATTCTCTAGGTGTACGACTTAGAATACATGAAAGAGGTCTAAGACGAGTCTCCTAAAGGAAATCAAGCATGAATATTTCCATGAGCAGTGGAAGAGATTGTTCCAAATTCTATTCGAGTTGAACATAAACAATTACAGTACAAGAACGGAAACTAACAGGTCATGCACAACACGAAATCACAGCATGCTAAGATATAATTCAAGGGATAGAGTATGCGTATTTTTGAATAAACATTCTTGAAGAATCCCTCAAACTGTCCAATGCGTCCAAGAACAGCAACACAACCTTTCAAACGCGACGATCGGTACAACACAATCAACACCACGAACACAACGAACGACCAACAGCTTCTCGAACCAATCGAGTCCAACTCGATTCACGAAGTGAGTGAGAACACTGCCACAATGGTTACCTTAGTATTCTCGATGTGAGAATTCAGGAGTTGTGGGCTCTGTACAAACTTGCCTTAAGGAAGAGATAGAAGGACAACGATCGTGTAGACGATCGAGCAAGTGGGAGATAGAAAGTTGTCTATCGCATAGACGATGTGCTCGATCGTTTAGCTATGACCAACTGAATGACTATCGTATAGTCAAAGCTTTATGATCGTTTACTCTCTCTATAGTTATCGCTTAGTGAAACACTTTCCGAATGAGGCAACTCTCTAAATTTAGAAAAATATGTTTCCTTTTATCTCACGGTTACCATAAAACCACCAATAACCTCTCACTCAATTGGTTATTAGAGAAAAATAATTAATTATCATATAATTAATTCATTATAAATAAATATGATAACCAACTTACCATATTATATTTATAACCTATAGTTTTAATATTTCATCTCATGAAACATACAACCCATAATTCTTTTTCTACTTTATGGTACTTAATGTAAATCTTACTTACATTAATCCTCCACTTGATGTATCTCATACATCACACTAATTATATCATATATAGTTGAATTTTCTCTTGTTCATTTGAATATTTCAAACTAACTCCAAGAACTGATTCCCAACTGGAATCCATTGAGCTACCAAGGGGACCTTATGGATTTGTAGCTTGAAGCACTAACGATACGTGAATAAACGGGATCCACCATCCGTTAACTATCGGACACTCCACTAAAAATTAACAGTTGCACTCTTCTCATTACAGATATATTTATGTGTCCATATCAACCAATCAACAGTGCGATAACCCTTCACAAGTCGCTCGTAAGTATAGCTGGGCCAATTTACCATTTTTTCCCTATCCTTAAGTACCACTGATTTCTCTAATGAACAATAAGTCATAGTCCTACTATGACTAGGTCATCTCTTTCAAAGAGAGAATGACCATTATGTTCAAGACCTAGAATCAGCCCTTAAAGGAGCAATCTATCTATTTACCCCTACTTTGGGGAATGAGTGAATTTCATCTTGTGTAACTGAGTTCCCAGCTCTCCAATCAGACAAATCCTAAAAAAGGTAGGCTTGTTGAGTTGGCAATTTGGCCACTCTCACCCATACTAATCAAAATATCGTCCTCAAAGGCAAGAGTTTCCAAAACATTCAGGATCAAGGTCATGTCATCTATGGTCGTTTTAGTGAGATGTAAGTCTCAAGTATCAACAGCGTTATATAAAAAGACCAATCATCTCGTGGTCCGGTCTTATACAAACTCTTTGTATAAGAAACACTTGTTCGCATGTCTCTACATGAATGGTCAGGATCAAACTATATGTAGTAGTTCACAACACTTATAGACCTCTACAAAGCGGGTTGTATCCGTAGTGTCACTAGGATAAGATATCCCTCATTTATCCTAATACTACAGACTTTTTAGGTTATTAATTAAGGCATGATCCATTTGTATATCTCCTATACATGCTTAAGTTTACATACAATAACCATGAATCTTTGTTTATTGGATATGAGTAAATGCACATAAAATAACTCTTATTTTATTCATAACAATGTGTACAATGTTTACAAATTAAGAGACTCCAGGAAAATTAGGACACCAATCCTAACACCTCCCTACTGAGCCCTTACAGAGGTCACGATCATATCCTGCAACTGTTGGACCGATAGAGAGGCCACCGAAGTTGACTCACCAGCCTCTCGAGATTGCATCTGTTCTCTTAAGGCAACGATCTCGTGATCTCGCTCCTCGACGACTTTCATCAGAAAGTTTATCTTTTTCTCCATTTATACCACGCGCCTCGATAGTTATGTCCACCATCATGACTAAGATCACATATGGGTGTGACTCCCTTTTCGACTTGCTGGAGGCAGAAGTAGAGTTGTCAAACAAATGATTCTCCTTGATGACAATCCTGCCTTTCAGAGACTCTTTCATCTGCCTCATGATGTTGTGCGTGATGACGAAACCTTGTTTTTGCCCCTGTATGACTTCCTTTAAACAACTACGGGTGACAAGCCCTATGTAGAAGTTGCTTGCAGATGACGCTCTGGATGTGACTTTCTTTGGTATCATCGATTTTATTGGGTGCTAAGAGAGAGATGAGAGGTAGAGATGGTCCCACTGGGCGTGCCAATTTGTTCGCATGAGGTTTTCAGAGAAATTTAACTTGTGGAATTAAACTTGAGTTGGTGTTAATGTAGATGTTGATTTGATGCATTATGGTTCAATCTCTAACACTTGATCCTATGATTCTCTTTTGGATGAAAGTATGCACTTGACTTGAAGAAGCGAAGCGCCGAACGTTCTTGAAGTAGAAGTCTTGAAAGAGTCTTTATACCTTCAAAGAGGATTGTGTCTTCAAGGAGTGTGCAACTTAAGGAGTCTAGGAGCCTTCTGTTTGTTGGTGAAGTCTCTCTGAGCTCTCTAGAATATAAAATTGCTCCTTCATAAATAAAGAGAGCTTCTCTATTTAAAGAGTTCTCTGGTGAGCCTCGTGGACTTGGGCTTGTTTGGTCCATGGGTCTGACCTTAGGCCTAATTAGTTGATTTGGGTTTGGTTGGTCCATCAGTTTGGCCTTTGAGCTCAATCAATTGGTTTGCGTCTACTTTGGCATTTGAACTAAATTAAGCCCATTTTTTGGCATAACTAGAATAAAGCCCAAATTATAATGTCAAATTAGGCGAATTAATTTTACTCAATCCAACACTTGCGATGAAAACACGTGACACCATCAGAATTCGTCTTCAACTTTAATTTGGGACACATGTCAATTCCTAATTGATCCCAAATTTGATGATTTGCGATTTCGTTAACATGGCAACTTGGGATTTACCGAAAATTTTACCCTCAACAGGGACAATCTGCTTCCGCTGCGAACCCTCATAGGGATCCTTCAGTAGGGGACTTGAAGAAGATGAGTTTGATGAGATTACTCACAATGTGGAAGAATTGCCTCTCATGATACAGACACAAAGCCAAACGGATTATGTTAGTCCAATGGTGATGATGTCAGCAATTGGTTCAGGATATTATGATTCAGAGGTTGGTCCATCGTCTTCATATATGCATGGACATAGGCGCAACCGTGGAGAGCATAATGAATATTTATACTATGAAGCGCCTGCAGAAGTACCAAAGTAACTTCAAGAGGAACCAGAGCAACCTCAAGTTCGACGTCGACAACGACAACCAGCTCGAAATCGACAACGTTCATCTTGTGGGATACATTGATTTTTTTAATTGTTTTTAAATGAATGAGATAATAGTTGTATTAATATGAACATTTTAATTTATATTTTATTATTTTTAAATTATGAAAGAAAACGTGAACACTCGACATACTATTATTAAGAAATACAATGACAAATATAATTACAAATAAAATGGTGGTAGAAAATAATAACAAAGAAGATGAAAATGGTAGTCGAAAATAATAAATATTAAAACTACACTCGACATACTTGCAATTCCTCTAAATTGTTTTCAAACTACATTATTTTTCTAATTAGTTTTTAAAACAACAATATTAATCTAAATTTCTCCTTGATTTTTGGATACATTCCAAAAACTACCCCTAAAGTACGGGACAATTGTAATTATATGATTTTTTTTAATAATGTTTTTTTAATATATAATGACAAAAATAGGGTTGGAGGGAAAGCATTCCCAAAAATAGGTTTTTAAATCGTGTACCGGGTACATGATTAGCTCTAAATCGTGTACCGAGTACATGAATCTCTGTCCATCTGGCACGCGCAGTCTGCCGTGGCAGTCATGCAGGGTTGACTAATTACCTCAAGTCGTGTACCCGGTACACGACTTCCTCTTCATTAAATCGCCGCATGCCCCTTCTTCTTCCTCACCGAGAGCTTTCTGCCTTCCGAATGAAACTTTCTCCATCTGAACGATTTTACTTCTTTTGTTGCATTTCTCCATCCAAAATTCTGAAATCTTCCTCATTTTGTTTCTGTCTCGTGCATCCAAACACCTTCATTTACTCGAAATCGTTCGTCCGTTCGTCCATATAACAGTTGTGTTTCTCCATTTGCTCCAAACGCCTCCGTCCGTACAAGATTGTTTGAAATCATCCTCCATTTGTTCATCCATCCAAAATTTTCCGAACGCTTCTGTGGTAAAATTCTTTCTCTAGTTTTTTTTCAATATATAATTGTCCGAACTTAGATCTTATATTTTTTTTATTTGTTTGGGCGGATTTAAGCTTACAAATATATGTATGTTAAAATTAGAAATATATGTATTTGTTGGATTGATCTTATATGTATATGTTTATAAATCTTAAATCTTAGATCTTATATTTTTTATTTGTTTGGGCCGATTTAAACTTAGAAATATATGTATGTTAAACTTAGAAATATATGTATTTGTTGGGCTGATGTTATATGTATATTTTTTTATTTGTTTGGGGTGATTTAAACTTAGAAATTGAACTTCTTAGATAATGGAGCATGGTCTTTCTAATCCTGTACAATTATACCAACAAAATACGCATCGTTGTATGGGATAGTTCTTCCAAGGCGACTGCACAACATACTATCTCATTTGATCACTGCATTATTCCATATGTTCAGCAGACAGGTTTTCTTGGGTTGCACATATTGGTTTTATCCAGCTTGATTGACACTTTATTATTGCTCTAGTTAAGCATTGGAGACCAGAAACCCACACATTTCACCTGCCTTATGAGGAATGTACGATTACGCTGCAGAATGTTGCCATACAATTTGGGTTACGAGTGGACGGGCAACCATTGACAGGTTCACTACAGTATGACTGGAAGAACGTTTGTGAATAGCTCTTAGGCGTTCTACCAGAGGATCTGAAGGGATCAAGATTGAGTATCCTTGGTTGGCGTCCTAGTTTCCAGAATTACCTCCCGATGCCGACGACATTAGCGTACGTAGGTATGCACGAGTATACATCTTACAACTTATTGGAAGATTTTTATTTGTTGACAAGTCAAATACTCTAGTGCATCTCATGTTCTTCCCATTATTGTCTGATTTCGAGCACGTCTAGTACGTACTCGTGGGGTGGTGCATGTCTTGCATGGTTGTATAGGGAACTTTGTCGGGCTTCCAATGCACAAGCATTGAAAATAGCAAAGCCACTGATACTATTAAAAGTATGGGCTTATGATCGATTTCCAATTATAGCACCACAAGTCCAACTACAGGCCCCAGATCATCGTCCACTTAGTGCCAGATATTATTTCATTTATATATTTATTTCGTTACCATTTTAGGTAAGAATATAAATTAATTGTATTTTTTATAATTTTAGATGGAGTGGTGTATTAGCTGCCTCTGAACAGTCAACAAATATGTTACTTGTGTACAGGAAAATATTCGACATGCTGATACACAATCAAATAGCAAATGTATATATAAATGAATATTTAAAATATTTTATATGTATACTTATTATTTTTTTTTATCAGATTATTTGGACGTCATACACACAACAAATTTGATCAATTATTGTCGTGACGGTGAAGACATCTGGTTGACCATTAGCCCTCTTATATGCTTCCATATAGTAGAGTGACATCATCCAGGTTGTGTGTTGAGACAGTTCGGTCTACGACAAACGATATCATCATTGTCCTATACACTTCCAGTACTACACCAGATCGAGTTGAGAGGTAAGCACGACCAAGACTGACGTTGACTCCATGCCGAATATTTATCCTACTGGCATGGACGACATGATCGTTGTGCACAGGGATAATTAACAAATGAGCCAGCTGTATCAGACGACTACTTTCCCTGGTACAATTCGATCACGAGGCGATTTATCACAACGACGCTTACTATTACTGCATGGTAAGAGATTTAAAATCATATATTTTCTATCTATATGATATGAATATTGTTTAATATTTATTTTTTTTATTGTATAGAATAATTTTATCGGTGATGTTCAAAAATATTCAGTGCAGAATAACTTACTAGAATTTGGTTCAATGTGTCAACAAACATTGGTCGTATTATTCAACAAACAAGACGATTCAATGTTGCTAACACCCATCGAAGACGTATCCGTAGACGACAGCGACAACAGGGTGAACCTAATTTAGAGGGACACGAAGACAACCCCATGAGGGGTAAGGGCCATGGGGTCGTTTTTAAATTTCATGTAAATTTTTATTTTCAAATTGTAAATTAAAGAACTAATTTAAATATTCTTTAATATCATGGTATTTTTTTAATATGAGTGCAAGATGTTTTCATTGTAGATTAAATATATAATTAAGTTTAATAATGAAGGAATTTGTGGACCAATTTCTAAAGTTTTAATATTGTTGTACATCTACAATTAAAAAAAATAGTCAACAAACTTAAAAAAAAAAAAAAGATAAGCAAATCATGGACCGGGTCCACGAGTTTGCGTCTGACCGGTCAACCAGCCAGCCGACGTGGTGCTGACTGGATTAAACGGTACTCGTGTACCGGGTACACGAGTTTGCCACATGGAAATCGTGTACCTGGTACACGATTCCACTACCCTAATTTTGTCAATAGTTTTCTGAAACACCCATTCTTAGAAAATGTTTCCCTCCAACCCTATTTTTGTCATTATATTTTTTAAAAAAATATTATTTTTAAAAAAAATCTAATTATACCATTAAACTTTCAATTTAAAAAAAGTTGGATTAAATTGGATCTTCAAACTTATGTAATTGTATAAATTGTAACATTTGTATAAGTTTAAGGGTTCAATTTATCATTTGTGGGTCTAATTTTTATAAGTATTATGATTTTGAGGACCCATTTTAACACTGGTAGAAGTTTAAGGGTTTAATTTCTACAATTAAAAGTTTGAGGAATTACAATTACCACCATACTTGTTTTTCCAATTTACCATTGATTTTTCTGTTAGAGTTACAAGATCATATAAATTATTGTTGGACTAAAGTTGTACTTTGAGTTTTGTTTCATTTTAGTTCATATACTTACAATCGAGCTTGTGTGTCCCATGACTAAATTTATTCTATGTCTTATTAACTCATAAAATTTGTATGAATGTCCTAAAAATTAGGCTCAAAATGCCAAATGACCGATTTTGTTTTATAAAAAATGTCAAACTACCTTTTGCTGACGTCAAATTTGAGTGAATTATCAAAACGAAATCCTCTCGTACGCAAATTGGCCTATCACTCTCATTCTTCTCTCACAGATAGCTCTCGTATCTCCATTTTTCTCACGGTCGCTCTCCTCTCTCTCGCTCGATCTAGCTCTCCTTTCTCCTTTTTCGCTCAATCTCACACTTCAGAGCCTAGTCTTATTTTGCAACACAAATAGAAATGAGGTAGATAAGAAGAAGATTCGGATCTAGTGGAAGAAGTTGGTCGTATAGACTCGCTATAGGGGTAGCGTACGCTAGATCTAGTTGGGGCAAAGAAGAAAAGCAAAAGTTAGAGTGGAGAAGAAGAAAATATATGACATGTATATGATCTATAATTAAATTGGAAAGTAATATTTGAATAAGATTCAAATTAATTAATTCAATTCAAGTGAATTAGATTCATAAAGAAATAATTAATAGAGAGGTATTGCACATATACATGACATGTAGATGATAATTAAATATATACAATAAATTGGAATTAATGTATAAATAGTTATTTTATTATTGTGCAAATTAAAATTAAATAAGTGTTATTTAATTGGACTAATTAATTAAATAAGGATTATTTAATTAAATAGACTAATTAGTTAGATAAGTGTTATCTAATTAATTACATAAGAGGAAAACATATATCTACCGAAAAGGAAAATATATTGGAAAAAACCTTGACCACCCCGCAAATACACATTCCTACACAATTTTGGTTATAGATAAACTATGACAATATACAATTCTCTACTGTTAGTTATTGTATAAATTTTTTTCTAAGCCATAATTCCTCTCAATTCTACTAAAACCCTATTCTCCCCTCTCTCCCCTAATAGTTAGATATCATCTATCCCTCTATTAGAATGCTAGAGAATAACGAGGTTTCTCTCGGTGTAGTGTTCGAGATCGCTCAAGGAGTTGTTCGTGTTCGAGATCGTTTGGAGATCTGTTCGTTGGAACTTTAGAGAGCTTTGTTCGTGGTGCTAGGAAATCTACAAAATTAAGAACTGTTCTAACCATTCTCCCTAGAAGCATGCTAATATAAGTGTTTGTTTAGCGGGATCCGATCCCTACAATAAGCAAGTCTGTTTGGGCTATATTTGGAACGGCTAGCCAGGCCGGCCCCAATGGACTTATAAAATTAGACCAACCCAAATATATATGCATATGTATGGTTTTTCATATTTTATATATATAAAAAAAAAAGTAAAATTTTAAATTTTTTTAAAAAAATATATTTAGATATGTTGTAGTCTTTAATTAACATAAGTTTTTAAGATGTTAACAAATTATAGAACTTTTTAAGACAATTGAACACTAAATAAAACCTTATAATATCAATACTTTTATCCTAAATTTAATAAATAACAAATTTAACAAATTTTAATAGTATTCCCTTATAAAAAATATAAAATATACATATATATTTTAAGACAAGAGTCAACGGATTGGACCATGGTCTTGGAGTAAATTTGGCATGGAAGAAATAAACAACGGAAAAGGAAGCCAAAAATATATTGCATCATTAAATATGAAATGCTCATCAGATAAACACACAAAAAATCGAAACCGAGGCAAAAATCCGATTCCTCCATTTCCAGTAGACACAGACAACTCCCAATAAAATGGATGCTAATTAAATGGAATTTGAAAATTTACATTGAAAAAAAATATAAATTTGTACTTATATTACAAATCTATAATTTAATCTATTAAATACTGCCTATTTCGTCTTTATATTTTGGATCTAGTTTCTATTTGGTTGCAATACATTTTCAACGATTTAATTTAAAAAATAAATCATTTAAAAATAAATTAGAGTATTTTACATAGTTTTTCAAATGATGGTTACATGAAAGCTACACCCAAGTATTACTTAATTTTTTTAGGATTTTTAGGTAGATATTTTCTCTTTTTACTTTGTTTTGAATTCGATTTGTAGCTTTTTTTTTTTTTTTTTTTTTTTTTTTTTTTTTTTTTTTTTTTTTTTTTTTTTGGAATTTGTAGTTTGTTAGACAAATCGTGCCCTTTCCCTTTCTCCTTCTCTCTTCCCAATTTCATCGGCTACCATGAAGTGTAATTTTTGGGTTCTTGGTTCTCGTCCCAAGTTAAACTTTTGGCCCGTTGGGTGTATCGAGTTATTATGAGTGTTCTTTTCTTGACGAACCTTCATTTAAAGTGCAACGCCTAACGTTCATCAGGTTATTATGGTCTCCATAACTACAAATTTTGAAGATCTTGAAGGATGAAAAGAGGATGAAGATTTTAGAGAAGTGTTAATTGGTATGTAACAAAGTGACGAACATTGTTTGGATGCTCCAATGCGAGTATGGTAGCACTTGGTATACAATAAATTGTTGTCTGTTGCACGACCAAGTACAATGTGCGTATAACAAATGGAAGATATATTAATATTTTGTAGTGTATAGTGTATTTTTTAGTAAAACTTAATCTGACGATAATTTTAGTTATTTAGTACAAAATAGTTGGTAACCATGCCTAACAAAAATTTTCACGAAGAAAATCTTATGAATTTTTTAAGTTGTTTTATAGTATCATTACAAGGAGTTTCCAATTTCTTTCTTTTGTCTCGAATGCTATTAATGTTATGACGTATAGAATAAGATGAAGTAGACAAATTGAATTTGAGTATGTATATCACGTGTTTCTTCTCATATCTAGCTTCCGAACTATGTCTTTCCTAATTGCATGCTAGAAATTAGATGAGTTTTAAAAAATTTTCCATTATTTTTTTTGTTATTTAGTTTTGACTTTATTAATTTGGATTTGATTACTATATTTGATTTTAGTATATTAGATTTTGTTTTAAATACCTTATATTTCAGTAGGGATACATTTGTCATTTTAAAATTAAATAAATTTAAAGAATCTAGATGTTTAGATATTTTTTTAGGATTAAATATTTTTAAAAAATGTGTTTTAAATTCAGACATTCGTCCGATCGCCCCAATTTAAAATTGGTTAAAAAACGTGTTTCAACTATTTAATTTTTGTATGTATTTTCAATAAATCTTAAATTTAGTAACAAATGCTAGCATATTGTTAATTTTTAAAAAACCTCTTATCATCCATTAGCATTTTTACTATAAACTTTGAAAACATATTTATACATTATATATATATATATATTGCATATGAAAATTATTATTATCATTTACTCAACTTTCTAAAAATTAATTTGAAAATTCATGACTAGAACTGAATAATTGAAAGTCCAACAACTAAAATTGAACAAATATAGAAGTATAAATATCAAAATAATAGTTTGATCTCAAGGAGATGTTTGGCCCACCAACCCAACTTTAATAATAAAGACTATTGAACGAACAATTTCATTTATTCACTTTCATCATTTTGCTCGAAAAACTTCATCTTACAAATTTACACCCTTAACATAAGTTTCTGATTCCAAGCTTCATAATTTAACTCATTGTCACAAGCATCTCCTAAAATTTATTAAGAATATGAAAACAAAATTAAAGATTTGAAATTATACCAAGTAAAATCAAATGATTTAAGCCAAAATGAGTATAATAATCAATTGATATAGTAATTGTATTTTCATGGTGAGGCTCAAATCCTCACCTCACATTAAAAAAGAAAAAAAAGAGAAAAGAATATTTTAATCAAATTTTAATTAGTTATAGAGAAATTAAGGGTCTGTATGGTAGACAATCTAAAAACAAAAATTTGAAAAAAAAGATATTTAATGAAAACAATATTGTATTTCATGTTTTCAGACATGTGTTTGGTAGCAGATTTAAAAATTAAATTCCAATTTAAACAAAATTTTAAAATGTGATTGAAAATATATTTAGTTACTCACCAACTGCTAGATCTAATATAAACCATAATCATTACAAATTAATTTCTAAACTTGTTTTATGTTAAAGTTTTTATATAACTATTATTTTGTAATATCGTATAATATATTCTATATTTTAAATTTAACAAATATAATTAAGTTTATAACCTGAAATGGTATAGTAATATATTCTATATTTTAAATTTAACAAATATAATTAAGTTTATAACCGGAAATGGTATAATTGTGTTATTGTTTTCATTAGTTTTAATACAGCACATATTCGCTACACTCAATTAACCTAAAAACATAAAATACAGTTAAAAATATAAAATACAATGCCAAACACCCCTTGGGTCCCACGTTATCTGTTGGGTGGATCCTCTGAGTCCAACGTTCTTTGAAGCTCTTCAGTCCCGGCCATGGCTTCTCTTTCTCAATCGGTTTCCTTTTCAACATTCTCCCTCAACGGTCGCTCCTCTTCTTGTTGTTCGCCGGAGTTCAAAAATCGCCGGCCAGTCGGACGGAAGAGAAGATCCAATTTCAGATGTCAAATTCTTCCTATCTCCGACTTCCATTTCCTGCAATTCAATCGAAAAGAAGAAGCATCGTTTTGCCCCATCAGAATGTGACTTGCCTGTGGTCTACTATCAAGTCATTTCGGCAGCGTCCTCTCACGGTTCTTCGTCCTGTTTCCACCTGCTTCTCGCGGAGGCCGGTGGAATCTTTTGCGTCTGGACAAGAGAAGGAAATCGATAAGGTAGAGGCATCAGAAGAGTACGTGCTGGAGCGGCTGTTCTCCAACCTTAATCAAGTTACGTTCAAGCGAGAACCTGGTGATTTTCCGGTCCCTGCTGATTTTTTGATTGGCGTTTCCATTGGATGTTGAAAACTAATTCTTCAATTATGTTTGTCTTTGATTTCTGGCGCGGCAGGAAGTTTATCCAGCGCGATTTTCCTTGTGGCTGGGACTACTGTAAGCATCTCATCCTTTAATGTTCTTTCCATTTCCCTTCTTGTTTACGTCTCACATATTTCATTAGAATTAATAATCGTATTTTGACATAAAGCTAAATGAATTTAAAATTTCTTCTTAAAAACTGAGGGCTAAGGTTACAAAATGTTTTCATCAACTATAAACGACAAAAATATATGATGATAAGTTGTAAATGGACTAATGTTTATTACTTCCAATTATAAATTCTCTACATAACATTATTTATTTCTTTATAACTTTTATGTTCTAATGGAAACAATAACTTGAACATAGCTCAACTAGTTAAAGACATATGTCCTCAATCAAGAGATCAAAGGTTCAAATTCCCCAATCCCACTTGTTGAATGAAACCATATCATGGGCACTACTCTTAATAGTCCTATCCTGTACATTTCTATCGAGCATTTTTTGAAATTGTAAAAAGATATGTTGTTGTCTACAGATTGGTGCTGGGATCCTCGCCATTCCTGCAGTAACTCAAGAATCCGGATTTCTAGCCTCAGCTATTACGTGCATATGTTGTTGGGCCTACATGGTAAGACAATAGCAGTACCTTGTACATTTATTTATTTCCTTTTGTTATATTTACGGATGAAAAATAAGGTAGGGAAAAGAAAATAGCACACCAAGAATTTATGTGGAAAACCCTAATTAGGGAGAAAAACCACCACGGGATAAGAGAATTCTTATTAGAAAACTGATATAAAGAAATACAACAGACCAACAACATAAATAGAGAAAGGGAAATCCTAGGGTACAATGAAAAAGACAAAATTGTCCCTAGAGTGCAAAACCCTAATTTCAACACTCTCCTCAAGTTGGGGCGTAGATGTCAATAAGACCCAACTTGCTCACACATGCGTCAAACAACTGTCTGGGTAGTCCCTTTGTTAGGACATCTGCAATTTGTTGATTGGAAGGAATATAAGGAACACAAATGTTGCCACTATCAAGTCTTTTCTTGATAAAATGTCGGTCAACCACATGCTTTGTTCTGTCATGTTGAACAGGATTATTTGCTATGCTTATGGCTGCTTTATTATCACAGTAGAGTTTCATTGGACCGGTATGCTCTTGATCAAGGTCTTTCAAAACTTTTTCAAGCCAGATCTCTTCACAGATTCCCAGACTTATAGCTCTGTATTCGGCCTCGGCACTACTTCTGGCAACGACACCTTGCTTTTTGCTTCTCCATGTAACAAGGTTGCCTCACACAAAGGTACAATACCTTGATGTTGATTTTCTATCTACTACAGATCCTGCTCAATCAGCATCGGTGTAAGCTTCGATGCATCGTTTTTCAGTTTTCCTGAACATCAAGTCTTTCCCTGGAGAGGTTTTCAGATATCTCAAAATGTACTCTATTGCCCTCATGTGTTCTTTGTATGGAGACTGCATGAATTGACTTACCATACTCACTGCATAAGAGATGCTGGGTCTAGTATGAGAGAGATATATTAATTTCCCAACAAGTCGCTGATATCTTTCTTTGCTCACTGAAACACTTTCACTCATATTACTTAACTTTGTATTTGCTTCTATAGGGGTATCGATTGGTTTGCACCCCGTCATACCTGTTTCCTTAAGCAAGTCCAGAGTATACTTTTGTTGGGAAATTGAAATTCCTTCTCTTGATCGAGCTACTTCCATTCCAAGGAAGTATCTTAGTTTTCCAAGGTCCTTGAGTTCGAATTCCTCAGACATCTTTGCCTTCAATCGGTAATCTCTGAGATATCATCGCCTGAAATAACAATGTCATCAACATAGACAATCAAAACTGCAATTTTCCCGGATTCAGACCTTTTAGTAAACAGAGTATGATCAGAATGACCCTGTTTATATCCTTGCGACTTTACAAACATAGTAAATCTGCCAAACCAAGCCCTTGGTGACTGATTTAGCCCATATAAAGACTTTCTCAATCTGCAAACTCGGTGATTAAACCGTTTCTCAAATCCTGGGAGAGGACTCATATAGACTTCTTCCTCCAGTTCTCCATTGAGAAAGACATTCTTTACATCAAGCTGGTGAAGGGGCCAATCCTTATTAACTGCAACAAAAAGGAGGACCCGAACTGTGTTTAGCTTTGCAACTGGCGAAAAGGTCTCGGAATAATCAACCCCAAAATCTGAGTAAACCCCCTGGCAACTAATCTGGCTTTGTATCTGTCAACAGTTCCATTGGGCCTATACTTTATTGTGAACACCCATTTACATCCGACTGCTTTATGACCATTTGGAAGATTGACTTAATCCCACGTATGATTTTTCTCGAGAGCTCTCATTTATTTCGTAACTGCGGCTTTCCATTCAGGACTTTCCAACGCTGTGTGTATACTGTTTGGTATCACCATTGTGTCTAGGTTTGTAGTGAGGGCCTTGAACTCAGGAGATAAATTACTATAGGACAAATAACTCTGCAACGGATATTTAGTACATGATCTCATACCTTTCCTTAGGGCAATCGGAAGATCAAGGGATTCATCTCTATCTTAACTTTCTTTTGACATACTGCATTCTCCCTCCGGTTCTGTTATTTTCCCACTCTCAACATTTTTTTCAGCGGGAATGAGAGATGCTTCTTTTCCAGGTTCTACCATGTCCTCAAGAGTCACACAATCATCTGTCTCTGCACCATCATCGACCTCAATCACATCTTTGCTGTCATTATCTTCCCTGCTTTTGCTTTCAACATTTTCAACACAAGCATCAGTTTTATCACATTTATTATCATGATCAGGGATAAGACTACTAGTACTTGGAATTGATCTCTATTCAGACTCATGAACTAGAGCCGGAGAGATAACAGGCGGCGTTATTTCCTTTCTGAGATTCTTTCTATAGTATGTGATCCAAGGGACTTATTTGGTTGGGAGGATTGGTGCGTTGGTAATGATACTGACATCAAGGATGGGTTCAGGTTCAGGTAAGGCAGAAAGGCTGGGACCCCAATTGGTTTCTTCAATGGAATGCTCCCCTGAAGAGAACCATTGGGAAAGAATGGATGATCTTCAAAGAATGTCACATCCATAGAGACAAAGTATTTTTTGGAAGGAGGGTGATAACACTTATACCCATGCTGATGTAGAGGGTACCCTACAAAAACGCATTTTTGTGCCCGAGGGGTAAACTTGGTACGGTTAGGTCCGTGTGTATGGACGAACACCACACAGCCAACGACACGAAGGGATACATCAGAAAGAAGTCTGGAATTTGGGTAAGACTCTTTGAAGAAGTCTAAGGGGGTTTGGAATTTTAGGACCCGGGATGGTATGCGGTTTATTAGATGGGCTGCTGTCAGGATAGCATCACCCCACAAATAAGAGGGAAGAGAAGTTGACAACATAAGAGAGCGGGTAACTTCAACGAGGTGACGGTTTTTTCGTTTGGCCACTCTATTTTGTTGAGGAGTGTACGCACAAGAACTCTGATGGACAACACCTTTGGAGACAAGGAATTTGCGTAAGGCGTTACTAAGGTATTCTCGACCATTATCATTCCTGAGAATAGCGATTTTAGTGTTGAACTGGGTTTTTATAGAATTGTAAAATTGTTGGAAAACTGAAGTGACTTTTGATTTATCTGTTAGAAGGAAAACCCAGGTTAGTCGAGTATAATCGTCAATAAAGGTTACAAACCAACGCTTCCCATTTATGGTAGTGACTGGTGAAGGACCCCAAACATTGCTATGGAACAGAGTAAACAGTTTAGAGGGCTTATAGGGCTGAGAAGAGAAAGAAACACGAGGCTGTTTGGTCTGGACACACATCACATTTCAATTTAGAAATATTAATGTTGCGAAAAAGACGAGGAAACAAATAATTCATACACTGGAAATTAGGATGGCCAAGGCGATAATGCCATAACATATAATCAGTTTCAGAAATAGAAATAGAAAAATGGGAAGAAAACAAACTAGTCCTATCACATATTCTAAAGGAAGCTTCTTCAGTGAGGAAATAGAGTCCCCTGTCATGCCGGGCAGTACCAATCGTCATCTCCGAGTTTAGATCCTGAAGAACAACATCATCAGGTGAGAAGATAACACGACACTTCAAATCTCTTGTAAGTTTACTAACAGATAACAGATTGTAAGACACTTTTGGCACATGCAACACATTTTGGAGTATTAAGCCGGCAAAGGGTGACACCCGTCCTTTTCCAGCAACGGGGGCAAAGGACCCATCTGCAATTCTGATTCTTTCATTTCCAGCACCAGACTGATAAGATAAAAATTGATCAGAAGAGCCAGTTAAATGATCTGTAGCTCCTGAGTCTAATATCCACGGTTTATTACCAGTTATACTCACAAGGCCAAAGGAGTGAAAAGTACCTGTATGGGCAATTACACTTACACCCACTGTAGTAGTAGTTCCAGAACAAAAATTTGAGGGGTCACAAGGCCAAAGGAGTGAAAAGTACCTGTATGGGCGATTGCACTTACACCCACTGTAGTAGTAGTTCCAGAACATAAATTTGAGGGGTAAGTAGGGAACGAAGTTACCGAGTTTTCAGGGTATGGATTTAGATTTGGTTGGATCATGGATGTCGATCCCAGGGCTTCCCCAATAGCAGCAAGCTATTGCTGAAACATCTCGTTCTATCATTTAATCTGCAATTGTAACTTGATCTTGGATTATATTTTCTTGGTCCTGGTGGTATGATGAAGACTCACCCCTTCCAAACTCATCCATGATCGGCGAAAACTGCCCCATTCGGTTGCTCATACCCAGCTGGAAAATACCCATACTTCTTCCATCTGTCCTTTGGTGCGGCAGAGATTGAGATGAGGCATCGATTTGAGAGGAGAAGGTCGGCGGCAACCCTAACGGATGGGAACTGGATTGATCGGCGCTGGGCATCACGGATCTAGACCAATCGGCGTTAGGTATAGTAGATCGGGGCTCGGGCATCATGGATCTAGACTAATCGGTGCTGGCCGCTGGGTATAGCAGATCGGGGCTCCAAGGCATCGGTCGGCAGCGTCTGAGATCGGCCGGACAAGTTTCGAGTGGTCGGTCTCTGGTCACCCTTGTCTGCGCGCGTCCGAACTGGATGGCCATCTTCATCTGCGTGCGGCTGGATTGGATGGGTAGTGGTTGGATCGCTGGTCGCCGGTTGTTGGGTCTGGCGGTGGGTTGTTGGGTCTGCGAAGGAGATAGCTGGCGGTGGATAGGGTGGTGACAGCTGGTCTTCACGAAAGTGGGGAAGAAGGGTTTAGAAGTACCTGACAATGGCTTTTTGGATAATACTGGTTATATCTTGGTTATTGGTTTGAGATTCTCTTGTTGGATTTTCCTCAATGGTGGCCAGGGTTTTGTCTCCATGCTCGGATACCATGATGAAAAATAAAGTAGGGAAAAGAAAATAACACACCAAGAATTTACGTGGAAAACCCTAATTAGAGAGAAAAATCACGGGATAAGGGGATTCTTATTAGAAAACTGATACAAAGAAATACAACAGACCAATAGCTTAAATAGAGAACAGGGAAACCCTAGGGTACAATGAAAAAGACAAAATTGCCCCTAGAGTGCAAAACCCTAATTTCAACATTTATCTATTTTTTATTATTACATTAGAGTTCAAATTTGCAATAGAATGCAGTCAGAATGTGGTTGTGCGGTTATATCATTTCTTTCTATCTTGAATAATATTGTATGTCTAATTATTACATTAAATGTAGTTTAATATATACATTTTTATAAGTATATATCATTTTTGTATAAGAAGGAAGTTTAAAGTCAATGAGTTATGCATTTATATGTTTTGTTCGCAAAATTTCTTATTTTTGTTATGTATGTGTCTATTTAGTATACTTAACAAGTGTTCGATGCAAATATTAAACCTACTTTGACTTGTTGAGGTTTCTTTCAAATTTCGTTTGTGTGTTACTCAAATTTTTCCTGAGTGGCTGTCGTCCAATTATCAAATGCAGTTTCACTAATTTGTTCTGGATGGGCACCTTTAATCCTTTTTTTTTATTATTTTATTATTTTTATTTTTATTTTTTATAGTTAGTTAGTTACAAAACTAAACCATGCAGGTTGTGACAGGACTGCTAATTGCTGAAGTGAATGTGAATACCATGTGTGAACTGGGTTCTGGTGGCGTGTCTCTGGTAAACTCTTTTTTGTTTCTAAAATTCTAGGGTGAAATGAAAATGTTAGTTTTTGCAAGGATAGATACATATTCTGGATGCTTGTCGTTCAACTTGAGCATTGTGAAAAAAACATATATATCATAATCAAAAAGTTATGAGATTTATTCCCATGTTGTGAGATTGAATCATTAATCATAGTTCTGATTGGAAATCATCTTCAATTATAAAGTAGTTATACAACTTCTAGAAAATGGAAAAAAGGAAAATATCGCAAGCAAACCTACAGAAAAATGAGCATGCTAAAGTTTCTTGCATTAAGAAAAGTAAGTTCTGGAACTGTGATGTAGAAGTTATTTTGAATTTTGAATAATTTTCCTTTCAATTTCTATACTGGAATGAAGAGAGAAGCGGCACATTAAAGTTTAACGCATGAACTATAAAAGAAGAAACTGGTTGGAATGCATTCCATTAATTGATATAGTAAGTTACTTTTGTGAATGCATTCCATTCTCCAGTTTTCCAAGTTCATTCTTTATGCTTGTTCATCAATTTGTTGCCGACCATTAATTTCATATTTTCCGATTGCAGCATATTTAGCATGTGATAAGCCTAGAGTTTGAGTTGTAATGTTTCAGGTATCGATGGCCATGAGAACTCTTGGGACAGTTGGAGTTCAAGTTTCTTGGTAGGCTGTTCTCCCCCCCGTCTCTCTCTCTCCTCCAAAATAGAAATTTCAATTTTACTATCAGTATCAACTTGATGCCTTACATGATGATGATGGATGTATTATTGTTCAATTTGAAATTTGTATTGGGCACGTGAATGTTTCTTTATCTCTTTTACCATAAAAATAACAAGCAAATAATACTAAAAGAGTTATTCATCATTTTATTATATATTGCTTATGGTTGGATAAAAGGTGTGCTGGCATTAGACTTATGACAAGGCAGTAACACCAAACTCTTAGGCGGTATTGAAGAAAAATAAATAATTTAGGCTCTGTTTGGTAACCATTTTACTTTTGGTTTTTGGTTTTTGAAAATTGTGATTATTTTCACACAATTTCTCACTCATGATTGTCATATTTCCTATGTAAGCATTTGAGTTCTTAGCCAATTTCCAAAAACAAAAACAAGTTTTCTGAAAACTACTTTTTTTAGTTTTTAAATTTTGGTTTTGATTTTGGAAACACTCCAAAGATGTAGACAACAAACCATAGAAACCAATAGATTACTTGTTTATAGCCTTTATCATCAAAAATCAAAAACAAAAAACTAAGGCCCTATTTGGTAACCATTTTATTTTTTATTTTTGTTTTTCTAAAATTAAGCATATGGACACTACTCCCATCTCCAAATTTCTTCATTTGTTGGTTTAAAAAATTAAGCCAAATTGTGAGAACTAAACAAAGTAGCTTTCAAAAAGTTGTTTTTGTTTTTGGAATTTGGCTATGAATTCAACCATTGTACTTAAGAAAGACGCATATTATTATAAGAAATATAGATGAAATAGGCTTAATTTTCAAAAATGAAAACAAAAAACCGAATGGTTACCAAACGGAATCTTAAGTAGACTAATTATGGTAGACAGAGTCACATTTCTTGTGAGTTATACTTGTGTCATTGAGAGTCCCATTATATGATATTCAATGGAAAGGATCAGGATTAAAAAAAATTTAAGCATGTGGCTGCTTGTGGAATGATGTGATAAACCATTTGTCACTGTACTTCTCAATCCTTTTATCCAATAGGGGGTCTACTGCATTTTCTCCAGTGTACGTCTGTCAATTCTGACAATAATATTTTGTAACTTGCAGTTGGTCATACATCCTTATTCACTACGCGCTTCTGGTTGCTTATGTGGCTCGTTCTTCAGACATCTTGACCAATTTTCTCGGCATTCCCTTGTATGAACAAGGAGTCCAACCTTCATAGATCCCTAGTATTAGAACTTACATATCTTTCCAATCTATGCAATCATACAAAAAAAATGTTTTTTTTTTTGGGTGTTGATGCAGCATTGTAATTGCAGATGGGAGAGTGCAACATTGTTCTCTTTGATATTTGGAGGTGTATGCTACTTTGGAAGGTTTGTACTTCGTTCTCTAACTGTACTTGAATCATTTTATCTAAAAAGATTGAGGTTTTCCTTTGGGTGACTTTGTTTTTGGCCTTAATACTAATGACAAGGTGCAAACTATTCATCTGGCTATTATCTTCTTCCTAATTGGTGCTTCTTCTGTAAAAAATACACTGAAGATATCACTTGTTTCTCTTGAACTGTCCTTTTCCCGCTTATCTTTGGTGGAAACATGTTCAGACCTTTGGAAGATAATACAAACCTCACTTTGTTCTTCCTTATGGTTTTCATTTCGAGAAAGAAAGTTACGGGCCTACGGCATTAGAGGATGATTGTGATAGTGCTGGAGAGATTTCAAACTTTGTTAAATTTGCTTCCTCCCTTGTTCTTAGGAGTTTTGTAATTATCTCCCTTCTTTAATCATTCTCACTTAGAGCAAGCTTTTTGTATATCTCGTACTACTCAAAATATCTTGTTATCTGGTTCATTGCCCAATAAACTTTGTATGTGTATCTTTTTTTTTTTTTTTTCCTTGGGAGAAGAAAGAAAGAAAAACACTCTACACTTGTATCTATTTCAAGGAATCTATTCCGAATACTGATTTAGGTTCATATTCATATATATGTGCATTTACATATACAAATACATATAATTGCAGCCAACTTTGCTGGGATTTGACTGCAAAGATGTCTTTAATTGCAGCCAACGCTTTATTGGTGCCATCAACGGAGCCCTAGTACTTGGTATCATCGTTTCCTTTGCAGGTCTTGTGGTAATATGTTCACTTCACTTCAGGAATTACACATACTTCAAGTTAATTATTAGGTAGCAACTAGCAAGTGACCTCATGTTGTATTTGGGACCGATGCACGAGTTGATGTAGTAGCTAACCATATTTTCTTGAATGTTACCGATAATGTTGAGGTCTGAGAGCATAGTTTACTCAAAATATCCCCTCAAGCAGATAAACTTCATTTGACGTTTATTGTTTGAACATTTTGAAATGAAGCTTAGTTTTCTAGCCGAACATATAAACGCACTATTAACTTGGAAGAGCATTGAATTTTACTCCTTTGCTTGTTTTACATAGGTCCGTTTCTCTCAATATTTTACTAGTTTACTAGTGCTGGGGCTAATTATGAGTCTACTGTTGCAGTCAATCAAATATCTCTATTTGATGTTATGGATATTGAAATGCTTTTTTGTCGATTTTTCATGCACAAATATCAAATTTCGTTATTAGGCAGTCGCAAGTGGAGGTCTGCACTGGGATGCTCTTGTTAAAGCTAATTTCGAAGCTGTTCCTATGAGTATACCTATAATTGCCCTTTCATTTGTTTACCAGGTAAATTCCCACGCTACTATATTTCAAAATTGTTATGTGAATTATATTACATGATGTGATTCATTTCCCAGAATGTGGTGCCAGTACTCTGTACGAATCTAGAAGGAAACCTGACAAAAGTAAGGTGACAAACATTTCCTTTTCCATGTTTGACAACTTTTGGAAATTGAATATATAAAGTATAAATTATGAAACCACCTCTTTTTTTGACATGCCTAGAAGAAAAGATTCAAAAGAATTTGTAATTCCATTTGTTCTTTGTTTGGTTCACTGCATTTTATTATCAATTTTAGGTTTAAATACTACTTTGGTCCATGTACTTTTGGCTTTCATTTATTTTGGTCTCTACATTTTTAACTTTGGTTCATTTTGGTCCTTCAAAATGTTCATTTTAGTCCTAACTTTGGTTCATTTGGTCCTTGAACTCTAAAAAAGTGACCATTTTGATTCCTTAAAAATGAAGTAAAAATGAAAATGAAGTTATCGAAATGGTCATTTTTTGAAAATATAGGGACCAAAATAAATATTTTAAAAATATAGGGGACCAAAATGGACCAAAATTGAAAGTACAGGGACCCAAATGAATATTTTGAAAGTATAGAGACCAAAATGAACTAAAACCAAAAGTTCACGGACCAAAAGAGTATTTAAACCTTAATTTTACAGTATCATTCTAAAACTACTTACATAAGTTGCTTATTCTGCACATGCTTCACACAATCTCCAGAAAAATGGCTGAAGTTCCCCTTGTTGATTGTTTCACCATGTCGTATGCTCACTTAAGTTCAATCGAAAACAATTGCTAGTTGTCTATATCGTTGTCTGGACAATATTTCAGGACTTCCATCGTCCTTGGGACTGCAATACCTTTGGTTCTATTTCTTGTCTGGAATGGTGTCATTCTGGGGACTATTTCAAATCTTGAAATGGGATCAGATAAGATATTAGACCCTTTACAGCAATTAAGATCAACAAATGGAGCTGTAGGAGTAAGTTCCTGGACTGCTTAGTTTATTTACTCCGTCGCATTTCCATCGGACGACTTACTTAAAGCAACTATAACCTATATTTCTATGCAGCCTATAGTAGAAGTATTCTCTCTTTTGGCGATTGCAACTTCCTACATTGGATTTGTTTTAGGATTGTCCGATTTTCTTGCTGACTGTAAGTGACTTCTCTCATCAATTTTCTAGAATAAGAACTTTATTTGTTTTATTGCGAGTTGAATTGTGTTTTATATGACAAAAAAATATCTAGTGCCACCATAATACCTACTCCTCTTATTTATTATTTGACACGTCATTAAATGATTTATTAATTTATTTCATGAACTCCTCATAATTTTTTAATACTACTCTTGTAGCAAGCAATGAATGAAGGTAGTATGGAAAATTTTGACCAAAATTTCCCATACTGTGATACTAGAATTTTTCTCCTATATAGGTAAATCTATACAGAAATAGAAAGGATCCTTTTGTTGGAACTGAAGGGTCAAAATGTCAGGCCTAATGATTATAGTCACTTGAAAAATATCAATAAGATAACAAAGAATACAAAGAAAACCAATATATGTAGGAAAAACAAACATTGAAAACTCATCAACGTTGAAGGAAAAATAACAGGACAATCCTTGAAAACCTTCCACTATTAACTAATAGGATTACAACAGATTCTAGAAGAAAAACGACGATAATGATGATAATAATTAATTACGAAAGAGAGAAAAGGAGAAAACACCTCAATTTTTAAAAGTTAAGAATGATCTATTCTCCCCAACATAGCAAAAAAATGAGTGGTTTGTCAACCACAGTGGCTTTTCATTGCTTGCTGAAAATATATTCCTTCTCTCAAGATCTTTTGAGTAGCATCTTTTGTGTCTTTTTCTATGAAAACTCTCTTGTTCCGCATTTCTTTTTTTGAAAAATTGAAACAAGACTTTTTATTGAAATAATGAACGAGTCTAGTGTTCAAAGTACATGGGAGGAAACAAGATAAAAACTTCAAACTTGCCAATACAATAGAACCAAACTACAAAATAGAGACTAAAGCTCTGAAGAATAATTAAAAACAATCCAGTTGAATAAATATCTCAAGATGGATATTAGCAAAGTGCTTAGATAGAGAACAACGTGATAAGCTTTAACTCGAGCAAACTCAAAACGATTAGAATAAGGAAGTGGCTTTGTCTTGAAATATACACTGAATTCTCCCAAATCAAATTTATGAAAAAAAGAGCTTCCACCGCAATAGCCTGAATTTTAATGAGGGGTCCATTAAATATTAAATGACTAAGCTCCAATCCAATGAAGAAACAAGCTTCCTCCAACAAACCGACGAATAACAACATCCAGAGAAAATATGAAAATCTTCAAAAACCATCAAAACAAAGAAGACAAACTGAGGGCAGTAATGAATGACTTAGAAACTTCCTTCGATGATTTTTGGGCAAATGATCACTGCAAAAAACTCAACCCAAATAATTCGATAAATCTTTTTGGAAAGCACAAAAATTCCACACAGCTTTAAAAGCTAAAACTCCATAGGAAGAGTCGAGAGATGCCACCTGATGCCTAAACGAGTTACTCGAAAAAAGAACCTGAGAACTCCAATCTCCAACTCCACTCTGCTAACGAAGCTATGATTTGCTTAATAAAACCCCAAGATCAACACCCCAAACGGATAAAAAAAATGATTGTTTTTCTTTTCATTTTTTTAAAACGGAAATAACACTTTCCATTGATGAAATGAAAAGAGACTAATGCTTGAATTACAGTGCAGTATAACTAATAAAAGAGACAAATATCCAATAAGACTAGGAATTAATAGGTGCACCTGGAAATCTCAACTAGGTTGACACACCCATAGCACTCTCATCACATCCCAAAAGAGAAATCTACTAAAACCGACAAATCTTCCACCTCGATTCTTCCACAAAAGGATCAATTCAATTAATTTGGTTTAAGTGAATCTTCAACCTCGAGATGAATTAAAAGCTTCCTTTCAACCCAAAGAGATGACAAACCACCAGAAATGCCATTAGCTTCCACAAAAGGACCAAAACGATATCTTTAGAAATCCACAAAGAAGACAAAAACTTCTCTTTTAGTCTCCTTGTTCCACATTCTAATTTTCTTGCACCTTTTTCCATTTTCTAGATTCAACTTTCTTGTGTCCCATCTTCTTGCAATAATAACATTGAATTTCTCTCCTGGTTTCCCTTGGCGATTCGCCACAATCACCATTCCCCTTTCGACTCCAACCTCGATTTTTCGTGGCCAAAGCATCGACTATATAGCTAAAGAACCCAATGCCATCCTCATTAATTCTTCATTTAACAAACTACTCCTGATCTTATCTATACTCAACTTCTCGCTAGAATTGTTATTACTTAACGATTCTACTAGCCTTACCCAATCATCTGGCAAAGAACTAAGAAGTAGCAAAGCTTGCAACTCATCATCTAAAACTATCTCCAATGATGATAGCTGATTCATTATGCTTTGTATCTCACTCAAATGACTGGAAATTGAAGTACCCTCATATTTCAGGTTGATAAGCATTTTTTACCAAGAAAAGGTTGTTCTCATTCGTGTTTCTCTTGAACAATTCTTCTAATTTCTTCCATAACGAATATGCCGACATCTCATCTGAGATGTACCGGTACAAACTGTCATCTACCCTTAAACGAATATACGCAACTGCTCGTCTATTCAATAAGTCCCAATCTTCTTTACTCATGTGTTCTGGTTTGTTTGACTCACCATCAATAGGAGCATGTAGGTCGTTACAGTAAAGATCTTCCATTCTTGTTTTCCATATCTGCCAATTTGATGAGCCATCCAAACTTACCATCCAACTTGAGTCCAATTCCATGGCTAATCCAAGTAGATATGATATAACCAACTTATTGATTTGACTGTGTGATTCCACCAACAATGGTTGATACCAATTATTGGAGTTGAGAAGTCATTTTCTGAGTTGATTGAGGAGAAATATAGCTTTCTTTTCTCTTTCCTGGCGATTTTTTGTTCCTCCTCTTAGAATGATGACAGACACAGAAGATCAGAACATTGAGGCTGAAGAAGAACCAAGAACAACTCGTAAATTGCGTTATCAAATCAAGAATCAGCCAGATTGAAATTTTGAAATAAAATATATATATATAACCCTAGTGGGAACCTTTTAAATAAAATATATATATAACCCTAATGGGCCTTTAAGAAGCCTTGTGTAGGTTATTACACTAGGGGTCTGTTTGGTGCCCCGTACTCGGATGAGATTGTAATGTAATATAATAAAAAATTCAGGTTTGAATTGAGTGTTTTGAGTCCTATTTGTAATACAAAACTTATTCCGTTCCAATAATTTTCAATTTAACCGTATTCATGCTTCACAATCTCATTTTCGTTCTGTCTTCAATTATTCACGCTTTCCAACACTCCTTTAATTTCTAGTAATTCTAATTACATTCCAGCTCCCCAAACACATTCTAGAAGGACAACTCAACGCCTTCCACATATTTTTGTTTTATGTCACTATTAGTATTTAACTAAAAAGGTTTAGAAAATACTTTTCGTCCTAAATTTTCATGAAAATAACAATTTAGTACATGAATTTTGATTTGTGACGATTTAATTCAAGTACTTTCAATTTTACTACAATTTAATCTTTGAACAATAATTTAGTCTTTGTACTTTCAAATTTGTTAACAATTTAGTCCTTAACATAAAAATATTTCATCATAATTAGATGTCAATTTTTTTAGCATTTATCATGTATATATAATTTTGATGAGGTTTTATAAAAATACTATTTAATTAATTTATCAATTTATTTATATAAGAAATCTTATTAAATCTCAACATTATTTTCTATGATAATGACAAACTCGTTATAAATTTTGAAGTGTAAGGATTAAATTGTTACATAGTTAAGTTCAAGAGCATTGTTACAAAATTGAAAGTACATTGATTACAAATCAAAATTTATGGACTAAATTGTTACTTCAATGAAAATTTAGGGACTAGAAGTGATTTTTAACTTAACTAAAACTTTTTTTCTTTCCACTTTAGTTAAAGTAATTAATGCTTTTCTCGACTTTTTTGTATATTTTTATTACAACGAATGGAGGTATGAAGATTTAAACCTCCAACCTTGAAGGAAGGAATTGGCGACATGTTTCTTTGGAAGAATTTGATTTACTGTATTAGATGGTGGTAAAATATGGAGATTCGAATTTGTGATCTCAAGAAGAGTACATGTCAATTAAGATAATTTAAAATTTGACTTCCCACTGTAAATTCCTTGTACATGAATAGAGGTTTTTGTGATATCTAATATATTCCCACTGTAAATTCCTTGTACATGAATAGAGGTTTTTGTGATATCTAATATATACCTTCTCTGGGCAACCAGTGCTAAAACTACCAAGTGGAGAGAGCAAACCTTTGCCATTCCTTTTGACA
This sequence comes from Benincasa hispida, assembly GCF_027475165.1. Taxonomy (NCBI): domain Eukaryota; kingdom Viridiplantae; phylum Streptophyta; class Magnoliopsida; order Cucurbitales; family Cucurbitaceae; genus Benincasa; species Benincasa hispida. The sequence continues at coordinate 54,564,759 of NC_143479.1, read as the reverse complement.
TTAGTTCCACCACTTATCCTATCATTGCTTGACCCAGAAATATTTTTCAAATCATTGGACTTGGCTGGCACATATGGAGGTAAATATTGACAATCTCTATATCTAATTGGCCTTCTCATCATTTTGTTTTCCAACTTTGACATGAAGATACCAAACTAATTCTTTGCCATTCCTGTTCTAGTGTTGCTGCTGTTTGGAATTATTCCAGCTGCAATGTCATGGTCAGACCGGTATTCTAAACCGTCCCCATCGGTGAAACTACCGGAGGTGGTTCCTGGAGGAAGGTTCACTCTTGCGCTCGTGATCGGAGGTGCTGGATGGGTAATTTTATCAGAACTGTTGGATAACTTGGGGCATCTATGAACTTGAGGATTATTCATCTCCTTACAAATCTACCTTCAACTTCACAATTCATAGGCCTCCACAACATTAAATATAATTGTTTATCTAAACAAGTTGTTCATATTTCATGAATATATTTGTAATAAAAACTTCCTTCGCATTTCTGTTCAAATAATAATAATGATAATAAAGAAAATCATTCATTATTAATTCATAAGAATCTCTTTTATTCCACCGTTGCTTTTTTTTTTTTATATACAATATTTCAATTTCAAAAGTTCAAAGGGCAGTTGGAACTTAAAGGTGATTTCAACTGCTTATGTATATTATATATGTAATGAAGAAAACGTAAGAATGTGAAAGTGTATTATTGGAAACCATGGCTATTCTTGCATTAAATAATAACATTTTTTTAAAAAAATGTCCCACCTACTCTTTTTGACTTTTGCCAAACGTGTTTTTTCAAACGGAAGAAAGTAGTAATAAATCTAATTATCAAGTGTGCATTGTTCTAATATGGATGAGTATTTGAGTCTACCTTGATTAATCTTTTCGAATATTTTTGTTTATTAAGACTTCATTTATAAAAGATAATGATTATAAGCTTAATATTTAGAAACCAAAAAGCTACACAAATCTAAAATTTATACCTTGCCTCAACAAATAATAGTCTTTATGAGGCATTTTACAAAAGTTTGACAAAGAAGTTAATTCAACTATGCTAATTTGCTAATATTGGCCTATGTCAATGATAGGCCATCAACTATCATTTCAAATTTCTATGGTTCAATCTCTCATTTCCATTATGGAAAGGGAATTCAACTTAGAAAGTTTAGAGAGGAGAGAGAGAGAAATTTTTGCTTTTTAGTAGTTAAGGTCTATGCATATGATATTTCTTCCTGAAAATACATATATTATGCAATTGCCACATAATTCACAACTATTGATATTTGATAATAAATATCCATACAATCATCCATAGCTTACAGAATTTATTAAATCAAAGACGCTATAAAGCAAATGATCTTGTTCCCTTCGTATTCCACGCATCATCATGATTTAAGGACCCTAAATTTCAGAAACACATAAGATTTGGAGGGGTCACATAAATCCAAGTAATTGTCCAAAAATTATAAGTAACTAAATATGGTGCATGCAGAGCAAATGATTTAAAACAGATCCCCTCTACTTATTAAGCGAACTAATAATAAACTGTAAAAGTGGTAAATCATCCATAACTATACTTCTATAATTATTTTTCTAGTACAACAAATAGAAGTACGAGGATTTGAACCTCAATTTCGAAGAAAAGAATATACACTAATTATCGTTGACTTTGTTAATACAACATTTGTTATCATATTCCTACTGCTCGTGAGTATCCTACTTAAATGTCTATAAATTTATGAAATTCTAGTCAGATGTACCCAAACAATGTAAATAACATTAAGTTGGTACAAAATTCCTTCCTCTCATAGGACTAAATCGTTAAATGTGATGAAAGGAATAAAAAAAAAAAAAAAAAGAAGAGGTGCTTGTGCGGGAGGACCTAGAACCAAGACCAATCATGATGGTAGACTGCTTAATAAGAAAAGAGCACTCCTGAACCATTTGAACTGTCCAAAATAGCAGCAAAGTCTCAAAAGTCTAATAACCTTTACAAGATTTCAAACAGACTATATACTTAACCAAGGAATTAATTCTAAAATCCGATTAAATTGCACCGACTCTTTGTTTGGTTACTCTCTTTTTTAGTTTACTTGATGGAAGGTGGAGATTTGACTCTTCGATGCTAAGCAAAAGAAGTGGCGCCTTACTTATTGAGCAGGGTTGTGTTTAGCTACTTTAGAGGGCGTTTGGAGCAAAGACTATCATAAGACTATAATAACCACCTCTTAATACAATAAATACGATTTCAAAACCCCCAACAATTAGCTACAGTAAACACTATTCTAATAACACGAGACTAAAAACGAAATCATCATGGATTTAAATTGAGAAGATAAAAGGAGAGAATTCTATCTACAATAAAATATAGTACTAGATGCCTAAGATTTAGATTTTGGAGTATCATGATAATGCAGAAATTAAGAAAACGGTTTGGTTACCTAGCAAACTAAGCAGAGGAGCCCACAGATCCATCACCAACAAGCTTGAACTCTTGAAGCTGCTTAAAATTCTCCCACTGCTTCACCCAAATCTTGGCTTCATAAACCTTCTTCTGACCTCCCTCACTTGCCTCAAGGGTTATGTGATAAAGTGTGCCAGAAACCACCTGCTCCTTCACCTTCACAACCTTGCTGAATTCCAGAAGCGCATTCTGCACACAAAATGTTTTCAATCAGAACTTCTTGATTACTCGGTATTCGCAGAAAAACTATTCGATAAGACTGTCACACCGTCGCTGACTCATAATAACGGTTGAATATGAATTCTAACTTTCTTGTTTTCCCTAATAACCCCTGGACAAGATTACAAATTCAAAATGCCTTTGACAGTTTTTCTATCCTATATCCATCGGTACAGAACTATTTTTTTTTCCAATCTGTGAGTGTCCAGATCAGTTTACATATATCTGGACTAATCTCACGTGACAATCTATCTTATCTTACAATATTTGAGCATCAAGTAACCCGTATAATATTAAATGTAGATGGGCACCATGGATTGAACTTATTACCTCTTGACCTTTATCCTAAGTTGTTTATTTACCACTAGATCAACCCATGATGATTCTAAAACTACAATGGTGTCGATACCCCAGTTCCGAGTACCTATCCATCCCCAACTTAAAGATTGGATCTAGAACTAGAAGACACCAAAAATTTATTTCTTATTGAGCCCACACAATTTATACAAAAAAGAATTTTCATGGGAGACTAAAATTACAAAACATAAATCCCCATCCCTACCCAACCAACCATTCTTCCTGTTCGTTTGTAAAGTAATACAGAAAACTTCCTTCACGATTGAAGAAAATGATCATCCACGATCAACACGAATATATACAAAAGAACGCAAAAACGAAGGTAGATAAACGCAGAAATCACACAAAATCCACAAGATTAGGGATAAAAAACACAACCCAATTCAAAAATTGCGAAAAGGTATAGGAAAAGTAAAGCCAAACCTCTTTCTTGTTGTGTTCGTCAACAGCAAAACGAGCAAGATCATCAATCTCGATGCTGTTCTCGTTTCCAGGAACTTCCTTGATACCTCCAACAGTCGCCATTACAATCTCTTCAGTTCAGTAAACAGAGAGAGAGCTTGATTGATCGATGAATCGATGGATTGATTGATCTGCCTCTTCCTTCGAATTCCATCACTTCCATTTTATAGATTTTAAGAAGCGAGGAGCATTGATTGGTCTGCCGAATCGTCATGGGCGATCTCCGTTAATGATGGAGCGTGAAGAACACGCTCGCGCCTTTATCTTTGCAGTTTGCAATATACAATTGGTTTCTTCCTCTTTATTTTCTTTAATAAACACATTAAAGAAAAAAGAAAAAGAAAAAGAATAGGTTGGCCCAAGATTTGAGATAAGAATTACAAACATAGCAAAAATTTATTTGTAATACGCTCCGTATTGTCTACACGGATAAGTTTCTACTCATTAGTATACTTCGAAAACAAAATCTAAATTTTTTTTATATCTGCAAGTTCTTTTAAATTGTATTATATCTGTAAATATTTTGAATATAATTACTATATTTGTAATTGTCCCTAAATATTTTGAATTTGTACGTACTTGTTACTAAGGCATGCACTTTTTTTCTAATTTACATAACTTCTAGTTGTATTATAGTGGGTTCTTGAATAATTTTTTAATCTAATGTACAAACGTAAAAACTATTCATGTAGGACTCATTTGGTAACCATTTGTTTTTTTTTTTTTTTTTTAAATTAAGTCTATAGATACTAATTTTCATCTCCAAATTTCTTCTTTTGTTATCTACTTTTTACGGATGGTTTAAAAAACCAAACCAAAATTTGAAAACTTAAAAAAATAGCTTTGAAAAGCTTTTTTTTTTAATTTGGCTAAGAATTCAACCATTGTACTTAAAAGATGCAAATCATTGTAAGAAATTGGGAAATAATAGGCTTAATTTTCAAAAATAAAAAATAAAAAACGAAAGACTTAATAAAGAAAGACTTAATTTTTTTTTTATATATATAAATATTTTTTAATCATCCTCTTAGATTTAGTGACGATCATTTTTGTTTTTGGTATTAGGTTTTTTTTTTCTTTTTTTAAATAAAAAAGGGTATATGTTTGATAATTCTTTTTTAAATGGATAGATAAAGAGATGTATTAGAGAGTGAAAAATATGTGTAGAAGCAGGAATACAACTTTAAAACAAAGATTATTTGTTTTAGATCAAAGTTAAAAATATTAAAAATAGAATTACATAATTTAGTCATGAACTTTTTATTTTTTTAGAATTAAGGATATATTAGACATAAAATTTAAGTTCTGAATTAGAACAAATTTAGATTTTATTTTTTATGATCAATTAAATTCATAAATAAAAGTTACAAGTTTGTTAGGAACCATTACACACAAAATTAGAAGTTTAGAAATGTGATAGACACTTTTAAAACGTTCAAAACACCAAATTAACTCCAAAGTTAGAAAAATTAAACTTGTAACTTATAATTTAGTCTCCTTTGGTAACCATTTGATTTTTTGTTTTTGTTTTTGTTTTTTTTTTTTTTAAATCAAGCATATTTCATCCATATTTCTTGCCGTGATTTACATTTTCTTAAATACAATTGTTGAATTCTTAGTCAAATTCAAAAAACAAAAATAACTTTTTGAAAACTACTTTTTTAGTTCTCGAGATTTGGTTTGATCTTTTAAATCATGGGTGAAAAGTAGATAACAAAGAAATAAATTTAGATGTTGAAGTAGTATTCATAGACTTAATTTTAAAAATAAAATAAAATGGTTACCAAAACCTTAATAATTTAACTGTTTCTTAAGCTATATATATATTTTAGCCAACAAGGTTAAAAATTATTTAATGGCCATAATGACATTTTTTAAGTAATTCAACAAAGCAATTTAAATTTGTACGGATGACCCAATTTTTTGCTCCAAAATGTCAAATGACCAATTTTTAAAAAATAATATCAGTTGACCTCTGCTAACATCATCGTCATACCAAATTACATAAATTACCCTTACACCAGCCACACGAGATAAATCTCGCTCTTATCTAATTAAACGCTCTCGCTCTCGCTTGAAATTTCCGATTTGATGTGATTGCTCGTCGGTGTATGAATGATTTGACAATTTTCACGATGGAAGCCTCAAATCAAATCAATAATACCTAAACACAATATAATGGTGATTTCTTTAAACTCTAAACTCCATTTCAAAGGTGATTACTTCTCTGGTTTTCGACAGTGTTTTGTTGAACGGAAATTTTTTCGAACGAGGATTTCCAAGACGAGGCTTTTTAAGAACGGAACAACTTTTTTAGAAAGGTGTTTCATTATATTGAGTCTGTTTAATTATTTTTTCTGTGTTATTTCTGGAAATGTAGCATTACGAAATTTTGTATTAGGAGAGAGTAAGAAAGAGGAAGAGTAAGAGAGAGAGCGAGATTAAGAGAGAGCGAGACTATGAGAGAGAGCGAGATTGAGAGCGAGAGTACACTTCAATTGCTTGTACAACTTAATGACAAATGTTCTCTTGCTTTGTAGGATGACAGAAAAGTGTCTACTTATTCGATATGAAGGTGATTGGGATGAGAATGAAAGTTCGTATATTGGGGGACAGTTGACAGGAACCATTGTGCCTCATACATTGAAGTATGAAGAACTTAAATTTCGTATTTATAGGGTTACAAATGTCAATTCTTCAGAGTTTGATCTTATACTGAAAGTTAAATATAAGCTTGAATTTGAAGCCCTTCCATAATGCATAAGGAATGATGATGATGTTCGCTTCCTTCTTTTGCAAGAAGAGCTTAGTAGATTTCAGATAGTTGTAATGTTGAAATCTAATCAGGATGAAAATATTGGAATGAGGTTTGAAAATGTGAGTTATGATGATACGGCTGTCGACAGACAATACGAGGAATCATATCAGTTTCATCGGGAAGAGGATGATATTCTATTGTCTATCGACACTGTACCATCAACATTCGATTATATGGATTGTGGTCCTTCAATGGATGTGAATGAGCAACCAGCAGGATTGAATGAAATGGATCGTGATCATGGAGATGTGCGTCGTTCTACACCAGTTTCAGTGGTTCCACCATCTGTGTCTTCAAGTCATAGGACAGAGTTGATTATGCCTGACACATCTCCATTTGAGACAGAGCACATTGAAGTTAGTCAATTATTTTTGAGCAAAAAGAACTTGAAAATGAGATTATCTATTCTGTCCATCAACAAAAAAATTGAATTTAAGGTCAGGAAGTCAACCAAATCTCTGTTCATTGTCAAATGTATTGGGGAGACATGTAAGTGGAGCCTTCGTGCAGTCAAAATGGAAGGGTTTGATATATTTAAGATCACAAAGTACTGCAGTTCGCACACATGTTCCATTTGAATTCTGAATCACGACCATAGAAAACCAACTGCTACGGTTGTTAGTCAGCTCATTAAAGATAAGTTCACATGAATAGGACGTATTCATAAACATTGTCATATCGTTGAGGACATGAGGAAAGATTATGGCGTGAACTGAGTTATGATAAAGCGTGGCATGCAAGGGAAGTCGCGTATGATCTCACTAGAGGTACTCCAGAATACTCATACTCTATACTACATGCTTATGAAGAAGCGTTAAAAATGGAGAATCCGAGTACAATCTTTGAGATCGAACTTGAAGATGAGGTGCATTTCAAGTATATGTTTATGGCAATAGGGCCTTGTATTAGAGGTTTCGCAAGCTGTCAGCCTTGTATTATTGTTGATGGGTCGCACTTGAAAACAAAATACAAAGGCACCATGTTGGTTGTGGTTTCTATGGACGGGAACAATCAATTATACCTACCAGCATATGCAATAGTGGACAATGAAACCGATCGATCATGGAAATGGTTTATGTCAAACTTGAAATGCAGTATCGAAGAACCCGATAATCTGGTGTTTGTGTCTGATCGGATGGTATCTATTGCCAATTCTATTCGTGCATTTTTTCCCACGATATTTCATGAATTGTACACATGGCATATAGAACAAAATATGGTTACAAACTTTAAGGATAGCACGGTTGTTGGGATATTTAGAGATGCAGCAAGGGCATTTCGCATGACAGAGTTCCAGACAAAATGGGATGAACTCCGTATTTTTCAAGATGGTGTTATCACAAAATATTTGGAAGACATCGGTCTTCAAAGGTGGGCACGGTTTTACCAAATAGAACGAAGATATGATAACATGACATTCAATAGTGTAGAGTGTTTCAATTCATTAACTAAAGAGTATCGACTATTACTCATAGTATGCTTGATTGAACATGTTAGAGGAATGCTCTAATCGTGGTTTTACGAATGGAGGAATTACTGGGCATCTCGAACGACATTGCACTCTGACTATTGTGAAACCCGATTGGCAAGTGAGGCCGATAAAGGCATACGATATCAAGTTGAGCCTATTGATTGTTATCGAGTACACGTACGAGATAATCGATTGGACAGTATTGTTAATCTTCATACGAAGGAATGCACGTGTAAGGAATGCGACTCATTTGGTATCCCGTGTTCGCATGCAATTGTTGCTGCCAAGGAACGAAATATACCCATCCATAGTCTTTGCAGTCGATTTTATACAGTGGACTCTCTAATGACTGCGTATGCGGAGCCTATAAATCCACTTGGCCACATATCTGAATGGAAGAGACCTCCTGGATATGTAGAAAAGATTATCCTTCCTCCAAAGTTTGTGGCACAAGTCGGGCGACGGAGAGTGAGAAGAATACCATCCAGAGGAGAATTTCGCAGACAAATGAAATGTGGTCGGTGTGGAAATTATGGTCATAACCGCCAAAATTGTACCGAACCGCTTACAACCGTGCGACATGCTGAAAATGCTAGAGACCGTGACACAAATAACCCTCATCTAGTTTAGTTTGTAACTAACTTGTAACATTTCATTCGTTATAAATATCATTGATAAGTTTTTCATACGTCATACTTTTAACATACTTGTAACATACTTCATACTTTTTCATACTTGTAACATACTTCATAATTTTTCATACTTCATACTTTTTCATACTTCATACTTGTAACACTTCATACTTCATACTTTCATCTTGTAAACAAAAAACAATAATAAGCTGGAGTATTTCTATAATAGCAATCTTCATACTCTCTCAATCTTTATACTCTCTCCATCTTCATACTCTCTCAATCTTCATACTTGTAACAAAAAATAATAACTTCATACTCTCTCAATGTTCATACTTGTAACAAAAAACAATAACTTCATACTCTCTCAATCTTCATACTTGTAACAAAAAACATTAATTTCATACTCTCTCAAAATCTTGCTCTCTCTCAAACCTCGCTCTCTCAATGTCGCTCTCTCAATCTCACTCTCTATCAAAATATCGCCCTCTTAATGTTTGAACTTTGAACCGATCAGATTCGATTTGTTGGCGGCAGTAGAATCGTTTGCAAGCTGAAATGATGGATTCTAAAGAGTTTTTAGTTTATGAGCGAGAAACCGTTAGCCTTGGAAAATTTGAATGAAGAGTTTTTAGTTTTGGTGGGTTCTCAGTAAAAAGGTAAGAAGACGAAGAAGTAACGGCAATTTACGTAATTTGGTATGACGATGATGTCAGCAGAGGGTCAATTGACACTATTTTTTAAAAATGAGTCATTTGATATTTTGGACCCAAAAATTGGGTCATCCATACAAATTTTCCAAAGCAATTAGTGGAGTAAAGGCGTTCTATTCAAAACATGTGAAACTTTCCACATCAAAAAAATTCAAATATATCATTTAGGTGGTGTGCCTTATTAATCATAACTAATTTTGGATGGTTGGTTTGATAACATTTTTTAAATAAAGAAAAGTATAATCTTATGTGTTTTTTTAATACAACGACTATGGAGATGGTATCGATCATCTTATCTTAAGAGAGTGCATGTTCACTATTGTTGGACTTAGTTAAGTTTGGCAAGCATAATTGTGTTTAATAATTGTTGTCACTTATTTCTTTCTATTTTAAAAGAAACAAATAGAAATTTGTTTTCTATATGTATATTTAAATATTCAGTGGCGAAGTCAAGAATGACAATATAGGGTTGTTTTCAAATATAGAAAAATGAACCAAAATATTTACAAATAATAGTAAAATATCACAGTCTATATGTGATAGACCGCGAACGATACTATCTATATTTATCATGATACAGATAGACACAAATACTAATCTATCATTGTTTATCGCGATCTATCACAGATAGACTGTGATATTTTGCTATTAGTTGTAAATATTTTTAGAAATTTTGTCATTTAAAACAAATTTTCAACAATATAATGTCGAAACTATTTATACATGATTTTGGAAATGAGTATAAAAAATGAATAACGAGAAGCAAGAACATTTATTCAAAACTTATAGATCTAGAAAACTAGAAACAAAAAAGGTCACGAAAAATAATAATATCAACGAACAACAATTTTCATTATCAAATAGTAAGGATTTGTTTGGATTGACTAGAGATAAAAATAAATGTTTTTTTAAAACTCTTTTTTATTTAAATATTTTTTTATAAAGACCATTGGAAATAACCTTTGAAAGTCTTTCAAAAACTATTTTGAGCGGTTAACAAATACTTTCATTTTTTCCAAAATGATTTATTTTTAAAATTAAACATTTAAAAAGTTAAATCAAACATATCCTAAATATTGTTTTGGTGGTTAATTTTTGTTTTTTGTTTTTTTGAAGATAGGTAGTTGGGTTTATTGATAAGGATGGAACATAGAATAATATTTCCTCTCTCACAATCTAAGTACTATTGAAACTTAGAATTCTCTTGTCACATCCTAATAAATGTTTCAACGATTGACTTTATCGACAATTATGAGATATGGAATAACCTCCTCTTATCACATCCCAACTCCCAAATACTATAAAGGGGCGTTTGGGTTAAGAACTATCCTAAAACTATAATAACCATCTCTTACTACAGTAAATACTATTTTGTAGTCCCCAATTAACTACCATCAACACTATTTCAAAATCTTTATTTAGTACAATATTTACTATTTGCTATAGTTTTTACTATTTTACATTCATCATTTTTTATACTTTGCTCTAGTGTTTACTATATTCTTCTCAAACTAAAATAGTTTATACCTCAAACACATACTATTACAACCCAAACTAAAATAATCTATACCCAAACATGAACTATTATAATCCAACTATAATAACCTAAGACTATAATAACAAACTTCAAATGTCTCATAAGTTTTTAGTCTTATTCATAGGTTACAATATTTTGACTGAACTCTTAAATTTGAACTTCTTCAACAACTCTTCCTTTGTCGTATCTAAAATCTCATATACTATTTAAGTTGTTAGCCTTATCAATGGAGACATTTGACGTTTGATGACACCCTCAAATTGAAACTTCTTTAAAAATCCTCGCATCCTATGAGATTAAAAGTTTGAATCTCTAACCCTATATATTTTTGAATTTAAAGCATTGTCTTTAGTATCATCTAGAGGTGTTCAAAAAACTCGATGATCCGAACAAACCGATCATCTTAACTCAGTCCGTGCGATTTGGGTTGGATTATCAACTCATTTGGTTTAGGTTGGGTTCAAATAAATAAAAATTTTATGAGTTGAGTTGGTTCATGGGGTTCACCTAACGTAACACAAACCAACCCAAACTTATTATTAACTTTAAAAAATATATTTTTCGTTACTTATAATACAATTATTTATACACATATTGATTTTAGTTTTATTTAATTTCATTTTTTTAATAACTTATTCTCTAACAACTCTTAAAAATTATTTCTTAGCATTTTGGAAAGAAAATTTTCATTATATAAATTGAAATTGAGTTGTTAATCTTAATTCAATATATGAAAAATAACTAAATTAGATTTTTACGTATTTACATTTTATTCTTTTTAGAACAAGATTTTAAATAAATGATCAAAGTAATCCGAACCAACCCAACTCAAATATTTCATGGTGGGTTGGGTTGTGTAAGCCTCTCAACTTGATTTACTAGTTAATTATGCTTAAGTCCTCTCAATTATGTGTTTAATTCATTGTATGTCTATGTTTATGATAATTATAATGTTTGTAATAATATGAAGTGTAAGAGCATGTATGAGATGTTAAGGGAGAAGAAAATTTCTAAGCGTTAAAGGATGACCATCAGGTGTTTTGAAGGTAGAAAATATTCTAAGTATGATGTGTGAGCTATCGGGTGAATTAAAGAGGGTTCACACTTAGAAGGAAAACAGAAGGTCCATGCGACAAAGTCATGTCAATGTATGCAGCCAACCCTTCCAAAACGTTGTGTGGCCAAGTATTTAAGGAAGGAAAACTATGCCAAAGTATAGCCCATGAAGTATGTGGAAGGTCATGAAGGAAGTTAAGTTAGCTGTCGAGTTTGATGTTTAGTCAAGGATTGTGAGAGAAGTATGCGACCAACTTTGTCACACCCCACCCCAGACTATCCTCTGAGCCTGGGAAAGGGTGTGACTGCAGTAGTTCAACCCTTTTGTTGACACTTGCTGCCTAATAACTCTTGCGAAAATAACTCTGATACCAATGTACAAATTGAACAATCAACTAATTAAGTAGGCTCATTTTATTTTACAACAATGTAACATTTATACAACTCCAAGACTTAACTACAAAATTTATAACAACAACTGTAAAACTCTCCGGAAGTATAACTGTGGCACGTGGCAGACCTTAACCTTAGCAGCACCATGGAAATCCTCACCTTTCGCTACTTGGGGTGGAGGGGTAAAACATAAAACATGGAAAACATGAGCTACAAAGCCTAGTGAGTGGTGCTTTTAGATAAACAAATAACTTTGTCAACAAAAATATACTTTTGGAAAAGCAATGCAAAGTCAACAAGAACACTACCACAAGTTCAATATTATTTTCCAGCCAAATCGCTGGACAATCCCCAGCTCGACCGCTGGTTAAAACAATCAATCCCTAGCTTGACCGCTGGTTATCACATAATAAAAACATCCCCGGCTTTACCATTGGTTATCCCTGGCATGATCCTATATTTTTCCCAGTACTTTCACATGTTCACTAAAACAACAACAATTCCTGTAGAAACTTTCCCTGTACTCTATTATCCTACCAATGTGCACATCGACTATTTTCCCGCTAGCTATGCTTAGGTAACTTGACTATATTTTTCGTCGGTTATCACCTACTATCATTTCCCGCCGACCGAAGCCGACTATATTTTCCCGCCAAGTACCCTTTTCAAGCATGCTAACTATGTATCCCGGGTACAATTTCAGTTTCCAATACAAACATACAAGCAATATCTTAACAAGCATAGTGATCAGATAAACATATATCCCTGATCATGCCAATTTAACATTATCCCTATATATATTTACCTATATATAGAAATTATATCAACAATACAACACACAATAACCACTCACCTTGGTTAGTTAGGAACTTTCCTTTCCGAAGTTCCTTAGCTCAGAACTTTCCTTTTGAACCCATAAAATCTTAGCTCAAAACTCCTCGTGGTTTAGCCAGAATCTTCAAAACATCAATACTGGCCCAGTTTACCCGACAGCCTGACCCTTCTGTCTTTTTCTCAGCTTCCTTGGAGCTTTTTCTCCAACAGCCCCACCAGGAAAACTAGACTCTTTTAGCTTTCAGATGGCTTTGAAATCACATCAAACGCACGAGTATTCTGGGAGAACTCTTCGTTCCAAGTTGATGCTACTTCCTGTCTTTTCTGCCCGACAGCATCTCCCTTCTTGGAACTTCTTGACCAACGCATGGTCTTGCTAGCAACGCATGTGTTCTTCCATCGACGCATAGTCTTCTCTCAATTAGTCCTTACACACTCTCCTTTATGTCCTTTAAAGAGGATTTGAGTTCTCATCTAAAGTCCTTAGCCCTATTTATAAGTGTCCAAGATTGCTCCATGGCCGACCCTCCTACTTGGCTACATGTCCAAGTGTCTTTTCTTCACACCATCAACGCATTCTTACATCAGCGCAAGCCAAAGTGTCTTCTTCTCCTTTCACCAACATATAGCCCTCATCCTTTACATGTCTTCTTATGCATCCACCTAATTTGCTTAAGGTTTAAGAATTCCTCTTAACAAGCCACATGTCCGGATGACGTCCTCCATATGCTCATCCTTTCTATGCGTCCACAAACCCTTGGATGTTCAACGCATAGTATGCCATCAACGCATAGTAGGCCATCAACGCATAGCAACCCTTGGTTCCCCTTGGTTTTCAACACGGCACCATCGCAACCTAACTCACTCAGTCATCGCAAGTCTTAACCAACGCAAGGGCCAACCACCATGTGTCCAACCTAGCCCATCACATGGCCTTTGTCCAACACATCCATCGTGCAAGCCATCGTCAACCTCCAACGCATAGCAAGGTCGCACGGCCTCGACGTATAGGACGGTTGCTTAGCATCAATCGCATGGCTCGCTCGTCATCAACGCATCGCTCGCATGAGTCGCTTGGCATGGGCGTTTGGCCGACAGCTTGGCATCGACGCATCGGTTGACACGACAGGTTAGCATCGCTCGCAGGGTTCACTCGGCCGCTCGATGCATGGGCGCTGGCATTGATGCATGGGCCTGCTCGGCATGGGCGCTTAGCATCGTTCGCACACCCTTGCATCCGCATGCCCTTTGCATCGACGACCCTCGTGCCATCCCAAACTTCCAACGCATCACTTTCAACTTTCTTCTTTCAACCGTATGGACGCATATCACCCATCCAACGCATCCAACGCATCCAACTCATCCATATCCAACGCATCCATCATCCAACGTATCCAACACATCCAACGCATCCATCTAGCCTAATGCGTTGGTCTAACCTCCAAGGCATGCGTCACTCCCACTTCAACTTTTCCCTTGGCCCAAATAATCTCTCTAAGATCTTATGGCCAACGCATGGCAATGCCTAGTCCAACACTTAGTCAATTTTTCATCAATTAAAACTTAACTTAAAGCTACTCAAGGAAAATCTATTCAACACTTAGAAATTTCCTTCTCTTCAACATAGATTTTAACTTTCACTTAGTAATTTCCTTAACCATCTGCTTAAGTAGGAAAAATGAAAATCCGGGTTTCACAAACATCACCTAAGGTGGAGAAGGCTAGTACAGGTAGTATGCAAATAGCTAAGTTGCCTAGACAGGCACACCAAAGAGCATGCTAAGGCAGAATGTTGAGATGGTTGCAAGAGAATTAATGGTCGTGAAATTTAGAAGTTGGCAGGCAAGACTGCCATGGACAGATGCGATGACGGATCATTCAGTTGATATGAAGAGGTGTGTTAAGGAAGTAAAGATTGACTATGTAAGGTGTGCTAAGAATACTTAAGACGAGATAGTGCAATTATGGCTAAGAGATGCGATAACCAGTGATGTGGCCTAAGTGATCGTAAGCTCTATGCGATGAAAATTAAGCTAAGTATTCGATTTAATCACTGGATAGTAGGCTAAGTGGCAACCTTAAAGATGCTAAGTTAAGGATTAGCATGTCAGGTGACGATTAGTTGAGATTAGCTCACATGCAGGCTCAACTATGCCTTGCAAGGAAGAAATCAATTTTGCCAAATTTTGCTTACACCTAAGAAGAAGTGTGAGCACTTATGAAGCTCTGAAGGTGCTAAGGGATTGTTGAACAAGCTTGAAAGAACTTGAAGTTTTCCAACTAAATCTAGAGGATTTAATGCTCAGATTCTAAGGTAAGCACATTAAGAAGTTTTTAAGCACATTCATGGAAAGAAATTTAGTTAATTGATGACTGGAGTTAGAATTATAAGGTTTGTATGGGGACATACTATTTTGCAAAATGTATTACGCCTCCTAAGTTGTTAGTTCTTACATTTTTATGGGGACATACTATTTTGCATTCAACGTCACTTGTATGCATTAAGCCAGTAGCTTATCATAAGTACTCGCCATTACAATTAGCTTATAGCCATGAGCCAAATATTTCTCATATGAGAATTGTTTATGTGTAGTATATGTTCTAATTGCTCAACATAACGCACTAAGATGAGTCCTCATGAAAGGAAGTTAGGAATATATATTGGATATGGTTCTCCATTAATTATTAAATATCTTGAAACTCTAACGGGAGATGTATTTGTTGGGTTGTATGTCCTAAAACTCGTGGTTTGTAAAATTAAACATATTCTATTTGCAATAAAGATGTTATTGAGGTTTATTCAATAAAGTTGTTATTGAATATGTAAATTGTACTTGTAAAGTCTAATTCCAATAAACTAACGAACCCCTGACTATAGTATGAATACTTAAACCTTATATGGAAACATAAAAGGGGATCATGTTTGGGTATATAGCCAAAACGGTCTAGACGTATAAGGATAGGATTGGGTACCTTATCCTAGGAACACTATGGATGCGACCCGCTTTGTATTTGATATAAACAATGTGATTCCAAAATCGTTCATGTGGAGACATCTTATGCAAAAGATATTTGCATAAGGCCGGACCATGAAATAGTCGCTTTTTCTTTATAACGTCGTTTACTATTAAAACTGACTATTTCAATATGATAACCTAAATAACTCGATCTCAACTCTGAGCTAACTATGAACTCCTATTTATTTGGGATTATTCTTTAATGCATTGGTGAGAGTGACTCAACAACGCCGCTCAATAAGTCTCCTATTTCAGGGGTAAGATCGAGTAGATAGCTAGAGACATAATCCTGCAAGATGAAATTTGCTCCTACCTATTTCGAAGTTAATAGATAGGTTGTTCCCTTAAGTACTGACTCCTGGTCTTGAACAAGGGGCCCTGCCCTCTTTATGGCTAAGAGGGGCTCAGTTTATTGGTAGGATTATAAACCAATTATTCATTAGTTGATTAATGAAGACTTAAGGAGCAAAATGTATTACATGAGTAAAATGGTAATTTTGACCCAACTACTAATATGAACAACCTGTGAAGGATTGATTTACTGATCATTGTTAAATCAAATGGACATAAATATGTCTACAGTAAGGAGAGTGCAACTACTGGGTTTTAGTGGAGTGACCCGATAGTTAATGGATGTTGATTAATTCGTTTTAAAGAGTTTAGCCAATTAATCTCCAACCGTTGGAGCACATGATCTGTAGGTCATTAGGTCCCCTAGTAACTCACAAACGGATTAAACCTTAGAACAGTGTGATGAGAAAATTTGAAAACATTCAAATTCGAACTAAGAGAATTATTAATTATATGTGATATAATTAAATGTTTAGTTATCTAATTAAACGAAATCGGGGGGCTAAAGAATATTTAAATATGATTTAAATATTAATTACATGAATAGGGATTTATGTTTGAGAAATTGATATTAAATTAATTTATATTTGATATTAAATTAATTTAATTAATTATTAAATTTAATTTTATACAAAATTAATTATGGAATTAGTTTGTTTAAAAATTAATGTTTTTATTTAATATTAATTATTGAATTATTATTTTATATATAAAAAAATAGCTTTTCATTTTAGTTTTCTGAAATTGGATTTCAAAATTAAGAAATTGATTTTGCTTAAAATCAATATAAAATTGAATAACTATTAAGTGGATTTTCCCCCTTTGAACACTAACATTCCACCCATTTTTTAAGATGTGGTGTCAATTTCTCATATTTTTAAATTACATGGTGTAATTAAATAAAAACCAATCTTTGGCTGAGATTGTTTTGGTTAATGCAATTGAAATTAAAAAGTAGAGAATTATTCTCTCCAGCTACAAAAGCCGAAAATCTTTCCAAGTTCAAACTCATTTTGGAATCCACCTTCCAATCTAAGGTCCTAGTCTCTTAGAGAACAGCAGGAAAAATCAAGTGGTGGTCTACTAGCCATTGAAGAGTAAATTCGAGTAGGGAGTTGTTGATTTGTAAAGGATTCTTCAAATGTATGAATTTCAGAAACATTATTATTTTGTTATGAACATGCTTACTTGATTGCTTAAATTAATGGAATTAGAGTGCTTAAGATCCAAATTGTTTTCACTTGTTGATGATCAGCACAACAATATTTATTGCTCAATTTGTTGATTGTCATTTTAATTACACAAATTTTCCAACAGTAGAGGGGAAGAATTAAAAGGTTGGAAAAAAAAATTCATGGAATGCATTATTATTGTCTCATTTATCCATACAGATCAATGTGAACTTGAAGCTCATAAAATAATTTTTTTTGTAAAATATAACAAAACAATAACTAGATGCATTTATAGATGTAAATAAAGTAACTAAATCGCATATTCCAGCTACAAATATCCCATTGAAAATTGATATCTCAACATAACAAGTTGTCACCAATGAATCTAGAACATGCTAGAAGCATGATAGACTAGTGAATTCCAAAGATAAAAATCCTCGAAATAAAAAATAATTAATAGTAAAAAAGACTTGGTTAGGGATATAAATATCCATGAAGAAATCTTTAACATGATTAGTGAGGAATGTGAAATATCTAAAGATAATAATGAGATTTCAATGAACTATGTCATGATAGGAAAAAAAATGGAACCAAACTAATATAGTTATTGGCAACATTTTTGCGTATAATGTTGCTCTTGATATTATATCTAAAAACTAGGATCTCGAACAAAAAACTATTGAAGAATTTTGACATAGAAAAAATTGGTTTCAGTGAAACAAAGCAATCAAGGCAGAATTAAATACACTTTCAAAACGTCAGGTATTTGGACCAGTAGTTCAAACCCCAGAAGATGTCAAACCTGTGGGATATAAATGGGCATTTGTGAGAAAAATAAATGAAAATAATATGGTCACAAGATATAAAGCAAGACTAGTTGCACAAGGATTCCCACAAAGACCTAGTATTGATTATGAAGAGACATATTCTTCAGTGGTGGATGTAATTGTTAGAGTTCAACAACACGCAGCGGAAGTATCAAGGATCCATAAGCATTCTAATTCACTAATTTTGACAAAAACTAAAGCATGTTGTTCGTAAAAATACCTTTGAAGAACATACCTTTGAAGAACTCTTCAAGAAAACTGTTTATTTAGCTGCTGTCTTCACTTGATGTCAACGTGAACGACCTCAAAGTCTTCCCTACTATGCTCTTGGAGCTTTAGGCAGCGTTGCGGGACACACAGTAGCAAGTTGAAGAAGATAACTTCTTCTTCACCATGATTTTTCTCTCAAAATTCTGTATTCCTCTTTCTTCTCCAACAACTCCAAACTTCTTTATATATCAAGATGAACATGCAAAGAGATGGAGTGCATGGCTTGCAGCTCATACTTGGAGAATCAAGGTAGAGAAGATTATGGTTTGTATGTGAACATAAAATATGATGATGATGGAAAATACTCTTTTTCCATTACGTGCCATGCAAAAACGATTTTTCCATTTCATTTTTAAAATACAAAATAACTTTTAAATCATTTTAATTTAAAATTTGATTTTCTTAAATTAATTTCATAAATCAATTTAAAAAATTAATTAATTTAATATCAAATATTAAATTAATTTTTGCATAATTATCATCTTTATATATTTAAATCATATTTAAATATTTATTCTCTTGTTCTGTTTAATTTGAACGTTTCAAATTAATTTCTCAAGCTACCCTAAAGCATACCCATTTATGAGCTAGTAAGGGGACCTTGCGGACCTACAGATCATGGGCTCTAATGATCCGAGATTAATCGGCTAAACTCATTAGACCGATCTAACCCCCATTCGTTAACTAATGGGTGATTCCACTAAAGACCATAGCTGAACTCCCCTAATTATAGATATATTATGTCCATTCGATATAACCATGATTAGTAAGTTAACCCTTCACAGGTTGCTCGTAATAACGGCCGGGTCGAATCTTTGTTTTACCCCCGAAATTACCTCTTGTTCCTTAAGTTCCACTGATTCCCTAATGAACAATTGATTTGTGATCCAATCAACAAATTGAATCCCTCTCAGGCCAATGAGAGGGTGAGGCCTCTTGTTCAAGACCCAGAATCAGCACTTGAAGGGAACAACCCCTCTACGAACCCTAATCGGTTAGGAGTGAATTCCCTCTTGCACCCTATGTTCCAAGCTATTCATCCGGTCTTATTCTCAGAATGGTAAACTTATTGAGCAGAGGCAATTGGTCTACTCTCACCGTTTGCAGATCAAAGGATAATCCCGAACAAACAGGAGTTCATAGTTAGCTTAGGATTAAGGTTAAGTTACCTAGGTCATCGCTTTGAAATTGTCAGTCTTAAACAGTAAACAATGTTATAAAGTAAGAGTGATAAGTTTCGTGATCTGATCTTGCACAAAACTCATTTGCACAGGACACCCCCACTCCTCATGTCTCAACATGCACGAATTAGGATCACTTCGTATGTAGCACTTTACAACACTTTGTAACAACTACAGAGTAGGCCGCATCCAATAGTGTTGCCAGAATAAGGTACCCAACCTTATTCATATACTATAGATCATTTTGACTATTTACTCGGACCTGATCCACTTGTATGTCTCCACATAAAATTCAAGTACTCATATAATAGTCAAGGGACTTAGGTTTATTGGGTTTCTAAAAATATATATATTAAATAACAACTTTATTGAATTCTCAGAATAAGTTCTAATGTTTATAAACCACGAGTTTTAGGACATAAAATCCCAACAAACTCCCACTTGGACTAAAACTCCAGTGGTAACTTATATATTCGATATATAAGATTGAGTTTATGAGTTTTTATAAAGAAATACAATAAACTAGGGCATCCCATACCCATGGCTTTTGCCATTTGGTATCTCATACCTGATATTTCTCCCACTTGCTCTAGGTTATTAACCTCTGGTATTTCTAGTCTTACTAGATGATTCTTAAATACTTTAGCTGAGAGAATCATTGTAAACATATTAATATACAAATAGGTTTCTTATGAGGAATTCATCTTTTTCTCAATAATGGCTAGGAAACACATTTTTCTCCCACTACATTGAGGTACACTTAACTCTTTGATTAAGATGGTCTGACCTGCCTTAACAACTCTTGTTAACAGTCTGAGCTAGAAATCTTAAATTCATCATACTTCGATCTTAGCCATTTAAATATCTAAATAATTGTTGATTGCTATTAACAATTTGATTATTAATAGAAGTTGCTATGAGTTAGAACAAACATATTTCTTGAAAATGAACATTTCATTTAACACAAAAATATGTACAAAAGGTTCTTTACAAGATTTAACAAAAACAGGTAATTTACATCTTCATCAGCAACTTCTCCTACTAGATGAGCTGAGCAACCAGTCTCCAAGATCTAAGCAGCCTGTTTGCCTTTCTCTGCTCTCTTCTCTGCAAGATATTTAGGGCAATTTCTCTTCCAGTGCCCCAGCTCGTTGTAGTGGAAACATTTCCCTTTCTCTGCAGCGGTTTTCTTGCTCTTCTTACCAGCAGGCTTTTCCCTTTCCCTTTGTCTTTCTTCGCTGGAATACTCTTAGTTTGCGAAGACAAGGCAACTTCAGGCTTGGAGGACATTCTTCTTTTCTTTGCAGAAGTATCATTTACTTCTGGCACTGATTCCATACCTTTAGCTCTCAACATGGTCTAAAATGCCTGCAGCTCATTAAGTAGAGTTGTCAAGTTGTATTCAATTTTATTCATCAAGGCATTGGTACAGAATTGCAAAAAACTCTTTGGAAGAGATTCTAGAATAAAGCCAACTTGACTTCTCTCATCTATCACAGCACCATCCACTTCAACCACATTAAAGTGGACCATCATGTCCAGGACATGTTCAAGAACATTAGCCCCTCATTTCATACGACTATTGTAAACGCATTTGATAGCATTATGCCTCAAGGTAAAAGACGACTGTCCAAACATCCCTTTTAGAGATTCCATAATCTCGTTGGCTATGTTCATACCCTCGTGTTTTTTCACCAAAACATCAGAAGATTGGCAAGGATATAAGCACGGGCTTTATCATTAGCCCTGGTCCATTTATCAAATGCTTCCCAAACAGTTCGGTTGGTATTTGAGCTAGGAATGGGAGGACATTCCTCCGTTAAGACAAATCTTAAATCGTCTATCGTGAGTATTGTATTCAAATTTGATTTCTAGTTTACATAATTGTCCCCAATCAGTTTGTCTGAAGCCAACAATTGTATAAGAACTCGTCATTCTGAAATTATAAACAAATTTTATAAGTGAATTGCTTTTAAATCCAATCAAGTTTTAACAAAGTGATAATGTACCCATAATCATTATTTTTGCAACAATACTTAAGTGATTTAGAACAAATGCTACCGTGGGGCAGTCAAGAATTCCTTCACAAAAGCAAGACAATTCTTAACCAAATACTATCTCCAGAATAACTCATATTCCGATAGTCATTTAGTTATCGTTTTCGGTCAAGATCATTACTAACACTTAGTAAGTCTTGTAAGTGTAGACCCGCCATTTTCAGATCTTATAGAATGATATGAGTATGCCTCTGAAATAGAAGACAATACCCAAGACGGAACTATAAGACCCTATTCATTTTACCGAAGCCTAGGTTGTTCTGAATCCTATGTTACAACCCTCCGTAGGGATCGCCGCGGTTAGAAACTATCTAGTGCTGCATGAAAAATGACAACAGGCGCAACATAAGAATCTCACGGTTCAGACTAATGGAGGAGACCGTAGGACAATGTTGACACATTTCCTTCACCCACTTACTATGAACGACTTTCTCCATTCACCTTGTTATTGACTCATGCAAACACTTTCCGTATGGAGCAGACGAGGTAAAATCGACAAGAAGCCAAACATGGATCTCACGGTGTGAACTCTTGAGGACATGAGAGCTAATAACTTTTATTCTCCCACTGAAGTGTTCTAAATGTTTGGGTATATTTATACTTAGTTTAGACAGCTAATTTCATATAACCTAAGTCTAAGTAGTTTATCCAAATATAACTCTTATAATTGGATTTAACCTACAATGTCTAGGTGATAAACCATTTTATTAACTTACATTGCTCACGAATGCTTATAAAACCAATTACTAACGCTCAATTATTCGACTATAATCCCCAGATAGGAGGTGTTCTGTAGACCGTCAACTTAAATACCCCCAGCCTTCGATAGGATTATATACCGCTTGAGTTTATAACCATATTTTTACAAGTTTAACGACCTATTTTAACTATTAAAACAAGCGGTTAACCTAAGTGAGCATGCAGGTGTTCTTTGTTATGGATTTTAAACATCTAACCAATTTTATAACAACTTACAAAATTTAGACATGCTAAACATCCACGACAAACAACGAAGGTATCTAATATAACATGCATACTGTATATCATAACAATTACTGTCAATGCATATAACATGCTTCCTACGATGGGGTTTTAAATCTACATGCCATACTGTATGCATATACATGAGTTTAATTAATTATCATATACATAAACAATTAAATACTAACTGTTATAGTTTTTGTTTTGGCATAAACAAGCAAACAGATAGCTAACTATTACAAACAGCTTCATAATCGTCTTTGAATCACTTGAACCGCTCCAAATCGAACCCAAAACAACTTGAACCAGGCTATACGAGTTTGAACTGGACCAACAAAGCCTGAACCAGACCAACCACAACCATTTGAGGTTGAATTGGATTGACCTTGAGTAAATCGGTCGAACCAGTTGCTCTCAGTCCAACCTCAATATGTTGCTAAGGCCGATCGTGTAGCGCCTGGAGATAATCGTCTAGCATTGTCACCTTCGGTTGACAGGAAGTACACGATCGCATAGTGTTTGCTGGAAGCTAGTCGATCGTTTAGCTCTATCGCATAGGACTAGACGATCGTTTAGTTTCATCGCAATGTAATCATTTAGCTCTATTGCATGTACTAAACGATCTCGCTCTCAGCAATCGCATAACACCATCGTTCAGTGCATTCAAGTCATCGTTCATTATCCGCCGCAGCTAAACGATCGCATAGCTCCATCGTATAGAACATCATCGCATCGTATAACATTTATCTACACGATCGCTTAGCTCCACGACCAAAAGAATGCTCAGTGCTATCACGTAGTATTTCATCGCATCGTTGCTAAATGATCGTATAGCGCCATCGTTTAGCAAAATCAACGAATCATCTAGTTCCCACGACTGAAACTAAACGATCGCGTAATGCTATCGTATATCAAATAAACGCATCGCTTAGCTTCCATAGGTAGACGATTGTTTAGCGTTCAACATCACAACGACCAGCGCATATTACTAAACGATCGTATAAATTTTCTTCTCATCGTGTAGCGTCTGGAGCTAAACGATATTTTAGCAACTGGACCTCAGCAACAGATTGAAGTAGAAGCTGAAAACTCTGGAATAGCAGCTCGACCTCATTTGCTTGTTTCTTCAATTACATCTTAATTTCAACTCTAATGACTCCAAATAAATTACAGACTCTTGCTAACATATAAATGCTCATCAGCCAATTACAAATTTAATTAAGAAATTAAAGAGAATTAAAATACCAAAATAGAGAGAACCATAATAGTATAACAGTTTCATATATCTCATGAAAAAACACCCACCTTACCAAAATTAGACCGAATTGAAGTTTAAAAGATGCTCTGATACCAATTGTTAAAGTTCAACAACACGCAACAAAAGTATCAAGGATCCATAAGCATTCTAATTCATTAATTTTGGCAAAAACTAAATCATGTTGTTTATAAAAATGGGTTTTCAAAACATACCTTTGAAGAACTCTTCAAGAAAATCGTTTATTCAGCTGCTGTCTTCACTTGATGTCAACGTGAACGACCTCAAAGTCTTCCCTACTATGCTCTTGGAGCTTTAGACAGAGTTGTGGGACTCAAGAACAACTTGTTGATGTGGAGAAACAAGGGAAGCTCACAGCAGCAAATTGAAGAAGATAACTTCTTCTTCACCATGATTTTTCTCTCAAAATTCTGTATTCCTCTTTCTTCTCCAACAACTCCAAACTTCTTTATATATCAAGATGAACATGCAAAGAGATGGAGTGCATGGGTTGCAACTCATGCTTGGAGAATCAAGGTAGAGAAGATCATGGTTTGTATGTGAACATAAAATATGATGATGATGGAAAATACTCTTTTTCTATTACGTGTCATGCAAAAACGATTTTTCCATTTCTTTTTTAAAATACAAAATGACTTTTAAATCATTTTAATTTAAAATTTGATTTTCTTAAATTAATTTCATAAATCAATTTAAAAAATTAATTAATTTAATATCAAATATTAAATTAATTTTTGCACAATTATCATCTTTATATATTTAAATCATATTTAAATATTTATTCTCTTGTTCTGTTTAATTTGAACGTTTCAAATTAATTTCTCAAGCTACCCTAAAGCATACCCATTTATGAGTTAGTAAGGGGACCTCGCGGACCTACAGATCATGGGCTCCAATGATCCGAGATTATTCCGCTAAACTCATTAGACCGATCTAACCCCTATTCGTTAACTAATGGGTGATTCCACTAAAGCCCATAACTGAACTCCCCTCATTGTAGATATATTATGTCTACTCGATATAACCATGATTAGTAAGTTAACCCTTCACAGGTTGCTCGTAATAACGACAGGGTCGAATCTCTGTTTTACCCTCGAAATTACCTCTTGTTCCTTAAGTTCCACTGATCCCCTAATGAACAATTGATTTGTGATCCAATCAAAAAATCGAATCCCTTTCAGGCCAATGAGAGGGTGAGACCTCTTGTTCAAGACCCAGAATCAACACTTAAAGGGAACAACTCCTCTACTAACCCTAATCGGTTAGGAGTGAATTCCCTCTGACACCCTATGTTCCCAGCTATTCATTCGGTCTTATCCCCAAAATGGTAAGCTTAATGAGCAGAGGCAATTGGTCTACTTTCACTGTTTGCAGATCAAAGGATAATCCCGAACAAACAGGAGTTCATAGTTAGCTCAGAATTAAGGTTAAGTTACCTAGGTTATCGCTTTGAAATCGTCAGTCTTAAACAGTAAACAACGTTATAAAGTAAAAGTGACAAGTTTCGTGGTCCGATCTTGCATAAAACTCATTTGCACAGGACACCCCCATTCCTCATGTCTCACATGCACGAATTAGGATCACTTCGTATGTAACACTTTACAACACTTTGTAACAACTATAGAGTAGGCCACATCCAATAGTGTTACCATAATAAGGTACCCAACCTTATTCATATACTATAGATCATTTTGACTATTTACTCGAACCTGATCCACTTGTATGTCTCTACATAAAGTTCAAGTACTCATATAACAGTCAAGGGACTTAGGTTTATTGGGTTTCTAAAAAAATATATATTAAATAACAACTTTATTGAATTCTCAGAATAAGTTCTAATATGTACAAACCACGAGTTTTAGGACTTAAAATTTCAACAGTAATTACACTAAGATATTTAATAGGTCTGACTGTGTATGAAAGTCTAGATATGCATCGTGGATGTAGTCACAACATAGTTATATGAATATCTTGATAATGATATTTATACGAGAATCCCAAAAGGATTTAAGGTATCTAAAACTTATAAATCAAATTCTCCAAAGTTGTATTCAATAAAGTTACAAAGATCGCTATATGGATTGAAACAATCAGGACAAATGTGGTATAATTGCCTAAGTAGATATTTGTTGAAAGAAGGATATTAGAACAATCCAATATCTTCGTGTATTTTTGTAAAGAAATCACAATTAGGATTTACTATTATAACCGTATATGTTGACGACTTAAATATAATTGAAACTCTCGATGAGCTTTTAAATGCAATCGAATATCTTAAGAAATAATTTAAGATGAAAGATCTCAGAAAAATAAAATTTTGCCTTGGCCTACAAATCGAGCATTTAACAGATGAGATATTTGTTCATCAGTCAACCTATACAAAAAAAGTTTTGAAAATATTTTATATGGACAAAGCACATCCATTTAACATTCTAATGGAAGTTCGTTCACTAGATGTGAAGAAAGATATATATTGACCTCGAGATGGTAATGAAGAACTTCTTAGTCTTGAAGTACCATATCTTAGTGCAGTTGGTGCACTTATGTATCTTGCTAATAATACGAGACCAAATATTACATTTTCAGTAAATTTATTAGCAAGATATAGTTATTCTCTAACAAAAAGACATTTGAATGAAATTAAGCATATACTCTGTTATCTCTAATAAACGATCAACATGGGTTTGTTTTATTCAAATAAATCAAATTTTGATCTATCTGGTTATGCAGATTCTAGATACTTATCTGATCTACACAAAGCTAGATCTTAAACAGGTTATTTATTCACATCTGGAGGAATTGCTATATCGTGGTGGTCAGTGAAACAGACTATAACGTTTACTTCCTTAAATCATGTTGAAATTCTTGCAATTTACGAGGCTATTCGAGAATGTGTATGACTAAGATCAATGACCAAGCACACTAAGCACACTTGTGGAACATGTGGTTTATCTTCTAGTAAAAATTTTCCATCGATATTATACGAAGACAACACAACATGCATATTCCAAATCAAAAGAGAATATATTAAAGGAGATAGAACAAAACATATTTTACCAAAGCTTTTCTACACTCATGATCTTGAAGAAAATAGCGACATCATTGTACTACAAATTTGTTCGAAGGATAACCTGGCAGAATTATTTATAAAATCATTACCAACCACAACCATTGAGAAATTAGTGCACAACATTGGAATGTGGCGACTTAGAGATCTCAAGTGATATTCCCACGAGGGGAGTAAATATATTGTATTATTTTTAAGAGTATTATTTTATATGAAATATGTAATAATTTTCCTTCCTTGGGATTTCTTCCCCAATGAATTTTTTTCTAGTAAGGTTTTAACGATGAATATTTCATATATATATAATGGGTATCTAAAGGGGAGTATTATAAATATCACAAATTATGTGTAAAATAGACACGCATTCTTAGTGTCAAATGTCACTCTCTCTATACCTCATGTATGTTGCCTTGTGTCTTGTAAATACTCACTCTTTAGTATCCAAATAAACCACCTCCTACTTGCTACTTTGCCTAGGCATTTGGTGGAGCTTGAAAAACACACATACATTAGTGAAATCTCAAAGAAAGATGAAGAAAGTGGAAAATTTTGGAGAATTTTCTAATTTCATATTTTTCTTTTCTTTTCTTTATTTATATATGATATTATATTTATTTTAGTATTATATTTTTTTGGTATCCGTATTCTAGTTGCGTTCCTCAAGCTCACAACATATTATAATTAATTACAATTTTTTGCATCAATGTATTGTTCATCATTGACTTGAGAACTAAATTCTTAATTCCAATTTTTTACATCAATCTATTATTTTCTTGAATTAAGATACGACTCAACATCATTTTGAAAACCAAATTCTGAATTTCAATTTTTTCGTCAATTTATTATTTCTAAACCAAGACAATATTCAGATTTCAAAAACAAACTCTTTAAATGGAAAATATTTGGGTATGTTTAGGGCAAAAATTATCCTAAGACTATAATAACCACCTCTTGCTATAGTAAATACTATTTTGTATTCTCCAATTAGCTGGTCAATACTATTTTAAAATTTTCAATTGCTACAGTTTTTACATTTTTACATTCATAATTTTTTTGTTATTTACTATAGTGTTTACTATTTCATTCTCAAACTAAAGTAGGTTACACTTCAAACACATACTATTATAATCCAAATTAAAATAATCTATACCCAGAACACAAACTATTATGACCTAA
The DNA here is from genome assembly GCF_027475165.1 of Benincasa hispida. Taxonomy (NCBI): domain Eukaryota; kingdom Viridiplantae; phylum Streptophyta; class Magnoliopsida; order Cucurbitales; family Cucurbitaceae; genus Benincasa; species Benincasa hispida. The sequence goes on along the minus strand of NC_143479.1, from coordinate 54,536,419 downwards.
CTACAATAACCTAGACTATAGTAACCAATTCTTTGCCCCAAACGCCCCTATAAGTTTCATGTGTTAATATGGATGAGTTTTTTAATTTCTAACCTATGGGTCGAATTATATATCGATTGAGCTATGTTTAGGTTGACAATAAATATTATACTTTTAAAAATTTATAGGGTTAAAAAACTAAATTAAGTTGGAACAACTCTATAGTTTGAGTATTTAATCATAAAAAACATTATAGTTTATGCATTTTTTAATATTGTAATAATTTTATAAGGCCAAGCACGACGACTAGCTAAGTTGATTTTTCCTTTTTTTAATGCAAGAAATGAGACGGGTGTGTTTGGCTCACCAATATGAGTTGAATTGAGTTGGTATAATATACCAACTCATTGTTTAGCCCATCAACTTTAAATGTTGGTGGAGTTGAGTTGGTATATTTTACAAACTCACCTCAACTCTCCATTATTTACATATTTTCAGTGGCTCCACCCATCGACCACTGTCACACTTCGAGAACTAACTCTGGGTCCCGACAATCATCTCCGATAAAAACTCTGACAACAACCCTGGGCTCCGGCAATGACAACTCCGGTGACCAACTCCGGGCTCCGACAACCACCTCCGATGACAGCTTCGACGACCAACTCTGAGCTCCAACAACCACCTTCAATAACAGCTTTGATGGCCAACTCTGAGCTCCGACAACCAATTATGGCCTCCGACAACCACCTCCGGTGACCTAACTCCGACGACCACTTTTGCGCTACCAATTTCGATGACCAATTGACTCCGAAAACAAACTCTGATGACCAACTCCGACAACCATCTTCGTAGGCTCCGAAAACCACCTTTGACTACAAACTCTGATGAAAATCACCTTTGAGCGAGCAACTTCGAAGACCAACTCGAGGCTTTGACGACAGACTCTGACAACCAACTCTAATACCACCTTCATGCAACTAGCTTTAGGCTCTGACTACAATCTTCAGCGAAAATCATATTCGATGATGAACTTCAACGACCACTTTCGCCTAACCAACTTTGGAATTTGAAAACCATCTCAAATGACAAACTTCGTCAAACAACTCCAATACACCTTTATGCGACCAACTTTAGGCTCCGACTACAAACTCCAGCAAAAATCATCTTCGATAATCAATTTCGACAACCACTTCTGACCACCATAAAACTGACAACTGTTAAAGTATGTTGTAGGGTTGTTAATTATATATATAAAAAAATATTAATTTGTCTACATTAGGTGTAATATCTATACGTAATGAATTCGCATATCAAATAAGTGTTAAGAATAGACGAAAGTATGTATGTAGTTGAAAAATATGTAACATATAAAAAAATAAAAAAAAAATCATAAAATGAACTTTTTTCCTGAAATATTTTTCCAGCAATAATTAGTGAAAAATAGAGTTTTGTTCTTTGATGATTCTCCAAATTTAGAGGAAATGAAAGTGAAATTATTGAAGAAATGTGGTGATATTTCATTGGTGGTTACGATGATGGAGGAGATTTAATTTAAAAAAATTCGGAGTAACAATAGGAAGAATAAGAAAAAAAATAAGATGATAATGAAATTTATGGAGAAAAATTAACTATAATCAAATGTTTTGATTTCATTTTAGTTTCTCATTTTATTTAACCATAATTCTACAAAATGTAATGGGTTAATTGTTTTCATGGTCTAAAAAAGAAAGAAAAAAGAAAGAAAGAAAGAAAAGTTTTAAAAATTAAAAGAAAAAAATTGCAATCAATATTTTATTTAAACAAATATAGGTAGAATTATTGAATAAAAAAGTTTCAAAATAAAAATAGTAATCATAAAAGCATATTATTAAAGTTAAAAAAATTGCATCAGATACCCAGACATATGAACCAAACTTTGCATCCCAAACACAAACCTACGAATTCAGACCAAATAACTCTGCACCCCAAATACAAACATATGAACTCCAAACATCCTATCTTAACTCAAAGCCCCAAATAGTTCCTTAGGATTTGATCTAGTGATTTCAAGAAAAGGTATAAACGATTCTAAAGTAGACTATAACTCAAGTTTAAAAGATTTTTTTTTCATTCTTCCATGAACTCTCCTTAAAAGATTGAAAGTTTGATTCTCATTCATAATGGACTAAATTGAAGTTAAAATACCCCATTTTGTTCCCTCTAATTTGAGAGTTCTTTAGTTTTAATTTATGTATTTTTGGATGTTTTAGTTTAGTTCTTGAACTTTCAATAAATCTTAAACTTAGTTTATACTAGTAGTTTATTGTTGATTTTTTTTAATTAAAAAACTATTTATTATTTATTAATATTTTTGCTTTAATTTTTAAAAACATATTTAGCATGGAAATTGTTATTATTATTAAACAAAATTTGATTAAAAAAGAAGAAAAAATTTTACAAATAGAAAAAATATCAAATTATTTATCCGAAATAGAAAAAATATTGATAGACTTATATCATTGATAGAAAGTGATAGAAATTAGAATTTTTAAAAATAGAAAGTGATAGAAATTAGAATTTTTAAAAAGATGTGCATTATAGTTCTGAGCCAATAAGAATATAGTTTAAATGGCATAGTGTTCATATTATCAAAATTGTTCCATCTTTGAAAATCTCCTTAAAAACAAATCTTTTACCTTTTAGAAGAATTATTTTTTACCGACTAAATTTAAAATTTATCTAAAATAAAAATGATATTTTAAATCAAATTATTATTATTATCATCATTTACGTTCCTTTTTTCGCCTATTCGATGAGACACAAACCTTGCGAAATTTCCATTAGAGAGTGATTTTTGCGAAATTAGAACAGAAGAAAAAAAAAAAAAGAAAAAAAAAGCTTGAAGAAGAAGAAGAAGAATTCCCATTCTCGAGCGCAATCAATTTTGAAGGAAGCTGAAGAACTTCCCACAGAGCACTTCACCTCTCTCCATCTTCTTCCATGGATTTTCAGGTGGTGGTGTTAGCCGGCGGCACTTCAAAGAACCTCGTCCCTCTTGTTTCCAAGGTTTTACTTGCGAATCATTTATTCAACATCAACAATTCTCCTTCATTCATCTCAATTTTCTCAAGAATCGATCAATCTGCACTTTGAAATTTGCTATTCTTCTTATGGGTTTCCTCGATATGACTAATGGTTTTTACTAATAGGAGCTTCCCAAAGCACTACTACCGGTGGCTAATCGTCCGGTCCTCTCGTACGTCTTGGAGCTTTTAGAACTCAGTAACCTTAAGGATATCATTGTTGTATGGTTCCTTTTATTACTCGAATATGTACTCTTGCATTTTCCTTTGTGGGGTATAGGGTTTTTGATTCCTATATGTTTTTATGTGTATACAGGTTGCTGAAGGTGAAGATGTGGCTCTTCGGATAGGGAGTTGGATATCAGGGGCTTATGATGATCGTCTACGTGTAGAGGTACTGAGTTGTTTCTTAATACTTGGCTATGCAGATGGTTGAGTGTTTTGTTTGATCGAATTGCTGGATGAAAATTGAAATATGAGGCTGCATTTTACCCTCATTTTCCCAGTGTAGAGGAGAATTAGGGCGTGCCCTCTTGTTTTTAAAAAACTAGGAGAAATAACCATCCTTTTAACTTAGCCTTTGCATCCCCCCGGACTAGGGTAGTATATGATATCACATGTTATCCTTTAGCTATGCCTTTCGACCTGATCTTAGGTCCTGACTCACCTTTGATGGACTAACCCTGTGCAAGAACCCTTAAGCTTTTGGGACATAAGTTTCCAGGATTCAATGATCAAATAAAAGATGATAATGTCAATATTTATAGATTAAATGGTAGACTTGGCAAAGAATATCGAGAGTTTATTAAAATTTAGTTTACGCATTACATCATAATACTCATCTCATCTTTGAATAATTTTCTCTGATGTAAAAAGATAAAATTGTAGCTGAACAGACAACTATTGAGTAAATGGTCTTATATTATGAAAATGGAAATTTTGATATTTAAATTGGTGTGAAGAAATTGAAGTCATTAGTTTCTTTCTTGCTGGTAATAATCTTTTGCGGTTAGACTTTCTAAGAATTTGATATCCTATGTTACTAGGGGAAGGGGCATTTAATGGGTGAACTTCTTTTGAGGCATGCCTAGCCTCTGGTTTGAAACTCCATTTGTGTTAACTTGATACTGGGGATTGTTGTGGAAAACACAAAAGAATTTAGTTTGTTGTCCATGGATTTGAAAACCTGAGGAAGATTAACCTTCAGAAGAAAAATGAAAAGGTGGAAAACTCAGGGTTGGTCAACTTTGTTGTGTGCTTAGATTCTCATGGAGGTTTATTGTTGGCAGACTCAATTCTAGAACTAGAGACCTTTTGAGGGATTTTACTTGCAAATCCTTTATGCCATCCTCATAACAGTGGTCTAACATTACAGGGTTTAGTGTTTGAAAACACAGAAGGAAGGGTGGTCCTTTGTGTACTGTTATTCTTGCTGCTTAGAAGCCTAAACACCATTGATCAGATCAAACCGTCACCCTTTTCCGTAATTAATCCTTATATTTGTATCTTTTGCTCAATAAAGGCCCAACAGGTTTGAGAGATCATGGTGGTAGGTCTTTCAAACTCTCAACTACAACTAGGCTTCTCCTCATATTAGTTTTTCTATCATCTATATTGATTCAGATTGTAGTTTTAGAGACAAGGCTAAAGCTCAGTTCATTCATGTCATTTTTTTCAATAAGAAACAATTTCATTAATTGATGACAGAGAGGAGAAAAACTCCAAACACCTAAAGGTGAATTACAATAGAGCTTCCCAATTGGAGATTAAATAAAATAGTCTATAATGAGGAAAAGGGTGATTTGATTTACACCAAAATAAAGCCGTAGATAAAACTCTATCCATTCAGAATTTAAGAGATCAAAGAAGAGTAAGCATCCTAAAAAGGCAACTATTTCTTTCACCCTAATGGAGCCAGAAGAATGCTCGGTTCTTCACACTATTATGCCTTTTTGTTGGGTAATCAAGCTTTATTGAAGTCATAAGAATTTCCAAGGAAAGAAAAAAAATGAGAATATGGTTGATTTGATTTCCTTGTATCTTCTAGCCTCTAGGTGGTCTTCTTTATCTAGCTTGTTTTATAATTTTCACCCTTTGATATTCAAAACAACTCTTTTTTCTTTTATAATAACTTCCATTTGAGAAAAAATGAAAGAATACATGGGCGAACAAGAATTCAGCCCACAGAAAAGGGGGACTCCCTCTACAAGAAGGGACTCCAACTATACAATATTATATCAATAGAATAATTACAAAAAACCTTCAAAATCGAAGACTAACGTGAAACATGAAACACACTCTTTTGGAAATTGTGTATGTTTTGTGTTGCAGTCTCTTGTACACTCTTTTGATGAAACATGAAACACACACAAATGTATTTTTATCCCCATCAAGAAACATTTCATTATGCAATAATATGAGAGAATCTTTGTGGTCTGGAGTAGGGAAAGTGTAAATTTTAACACGGTTAAATGATGCAATGCGAGGGCATTTCTTTTAATGTATTTAAGATAACTGGTAACTTGTGAACTGCTGTTGGACATGTCAGACATTTAAGAATTTCTAGAAAGTTGTTGGTATTTAAGATAACCAGTAACTTGTGAACTGCTTTTGGACATGTCAGATCTTTAAAAATTTCTAAAAAGTTCTGTAATTATAGTTAAACGTAAAAGTTGTTTATGTAGAAAATGTATCATAATACGACTAATGTTCATTTTGTATAGTAACCACTGTAAATTTGCCTGGTGGTCCTTGGGGTTGTTGAACATGTAAAATGACTTTGAGGGAATGAGTTTAAACATGGAGAACTCCTGCCTAGGATGTTAAAATCCTAAGAGTTTTCTTGGCAACCAAATGTTATAGGGTTAGGTGGTGGTCCCATGAGGTCAATCACATTCATTTTGTATGTTGCCAAAGCGTGTTAGAAGCATGCAGTAAGTTTATGTTGCTATCTTAGTCAATAAATCATTTGATGTTTTGATGGACTCTGCATGATTTCATGTTTTCAATATTGATGCTCCTGCTCTACACAACCTTTCGTTTTTCCTTTTCCTTTTCCATTTGATTAAATTGTTATATGAATTAGAAAAAGGAAGATGGGTTGGTGATACATTAATGACCCTTCTTGTCTGTGTTGGTTTCACAAAATTTTGTCAGAATGATGATTTCCTAACATATACAACTCCCATTACTACCTTCAACTACAAGGAAAAATAGTGCTAAAAGTTCTAAATTTGTGATTTGTAGGTTACTTCTGTTCCTGAGGATGTTGGAACCGCTGGTGCACTTCGGGCCATCTCTCGCCACTTAACAGCAAATGATATATTGGTTAGTCTTGAGCACTTTAAACAGCATATGATCTGTAATTCTATATTTATTTACAGTCACGAGTCCTATGCTTTTCTGCAGGTTGTGAGTGGTGATCTTGTTTCTGATGTTCCTCCTGGTGCAGTTGCAGCTACACATAGACGGAATGATGCTGTAGTTACTGCTATGCTCTGCTCTGTTCCAGTCAGTGGATCTTCAGAGTCTGGATCCGCTGGTGGAAAAGACAAGACCAAGAAAGCAGTAGTCCACAACATTGTTGGACTTGATCCTACCAAGCAATTTTTACTATACATAGCAACCGGTTAGCATTTTATAGAACATCCGTAGAATTTTACTCAACGCGTCCCCTTTATGTCATTTTTTATTTCCTTCCAGGTGCTGAAATTGAGAAAGACTATAAAATTCAGAAAAGCATACTCCGTGCAGTTGGTCAGGTAATTGTTACTATCATATGGTTTTGTTTGGTAAAAAATTTCGTGCTTCTAAAACCTAGTTGTCTTTCTATTGATTACTAATGTGCTTGATTAAAGTTATCTTACCACAACCACATTAGACCCCTTTGAGGTTTCTTGCTTTGCTTCCGTATGAACCTATCAATTATTTCATGTGGTCGAATTGCTTTTCTTTTTTATGGTTCGAATTTGATTCTTACATTTTATGAATCCAAGTTTTAAATGGAAGAATATGACTTATTCATGTTAAATGGAATTTTCCTGGGTTTAATTTTACTTTATCTCTTCTTTAATGTAGATGGATATCCGATCTGATCTCATGGATGCATATATGTATGCGTTCAAAAGGTCCCAATTTAATTATCTTCCTAGCGTGCTAACATTTTACCAAAAAAATAAAAGAAAAGAAAAGAAGAAGCTTATATCCTCATTCATGTTCCCTTGTATTTTCTCCCAGATCTGCTTTGCAAGAGGTTCTAGATCAAAAAGATACTTTCCGAAGCCTAAGGCAAGATGTGTTGCCCTATCTTGTGCGGAGGCAGTTGGTTAGTTCGTAATGCCATAACATATTCTATTTTGTCAACAGAGCAAGTGCATTTAAATTTACTGAACTGGATTAATTCCTTAAATAAATGTAGAGGTCAGAAGTTTTATCGAATGGAACACCCCGAGCGGAAGAAAATGGGATTGAGAAAGTTGGTTCCCATAAGATCCAAGTATTGCTGTCACAGATACTTTCTAATTCGTCTACTACAAGTTTTCATGATCTTTATGCAAGTGGTGCTAATGGATCTATTCCTGTTCGAAAAACACATAAATGTTGTGTTTATATTCCCACTAGTAGCAACTATTGTGCTCGCTTATTTTCCATTCAGTCATACAGCGACATAAATCGGGATGTAAGTTTATTGTATCGATTAAAATTCTCTTGAGCTCTTACTGTGTTCTATTGGTTCTCTTGACTTCATTGTATTTCTTTGACTGAAGTTTGATTTAATATTGTAAGGTTATTGGAGAGGCAAGTCATCTTTCAGGTTACTCTTTTTCTGCTCAAAATAACATCATTCAACCTTCTGCACAACTCGGATCAAAAACCACCGTGAGTTATAAATACCTTCATCTCTAGTATATAATTCCAAATGTTGATACTTGTGGCATATATGGTATAGTAAAAGGTTATCGATGTAGTTTCCTTATTTTTTTCTTTGAAGAATAATTGAGAATATGAAAGTAAGCTATAAAAGAGCAAAAAATGACCATCATTTAGGAACATGAGCCCACGCAAAACTTAAAATAACCAAACAAGAAAGGGCTTCAATCCAAAAGAATAAAGTCTAATTGATAATTACAAAAAATTTTTAGATAGAGATGTCCAAAAAGATACAATAAACTTAGCAAGAGACCATACTTCTTTTCAAGACCTCTAAACCCTTCTCAAAATTCTAGGGTTCCTCCAAAAATCCTCGAGAACTTAGATTTTAGAAGACATTTCAAGGATGAGGAGATTACCGAGTGGGCTGTTTTCACTCACCTCAGTCCCAATATTGGTTTGTCGAAAGATGTGATACACGGGCATGGATTGGAAGCTTGACACAAATGGTCGTTTCTCTACAAAGTCATTATACACCTATCTCACCTCCAGCAGATCCGCTTTGGACAAGGACTTATACAAGACAATATGGAAGTGTTCCTCCCCAAAAGAGTCAAAATCTTTCTGTGGGAAGTCTAAAACTTGCCTCAACACCATGGATCTCTTTGTCTCCTTCATTGTGCTGTCTTTGCCAAAATAGCAATGAATCGATCAATCACTTATTCTTCAAATGCCCCACCTCCTCGTATATTTGATCGGAATTATTTTCAGCCTTGAATAGGTCCACGGTTTCCCCTGACAATACACAGAATTGGCTTCCTATGCTGCTCATTGATCACCCCTTCACAGCCAACAAGAAGCAATTATGGATAGTAACATTTCATCAGCTGTTTTGTGGAAATTATGGGATGAGAGAAACACAAGTATCTTTCAGGAGAGGGCCAAACCACAAGTTCTATGCTTTTTGTTGATGTAAAAACATACAAGCTATTGAAAGTCGCAACCTTTTGTATATTCTTCGATATTTCATTATTCATTGATTTCTTCCCCCCCCCCCCAAAAAAAAAAACAAAAACAAAAACAAAGAAAACAAGAGAAACATCTGTAGAGAAAATTTCCTTGGTATTCCTGAATTAATCAAATATCTGTACTTCAGAATGTTGTTTTGTTATATTGGTCTTTCCCTTGTACTAAGTAGGAGAGTTTCAGGTGGGACCCCATTGTATGTTGGGAGAAGGTTCACAGATGGGTGACAAATGTAGCGTGAAACGGTCAGTAATTGGCCGCCATTGCCGGATAGGTTCCAATGTAAAGGTAATCACAGAATCAGTTATTGATTTGGGATAAAATTAAGAGTTTGTTCTGCTATACCTTTCATCGTCTATATCCCATATAACTAAATTTTATAATCTGGTTTTAGGTTGTAATGTAAGAACCTTGTTAACTTAAGTTTTACGACCCTCATCAATACAGATTGCTAATTCAGTCGTCATGGACCATGTCACCATTGGTGATGGTTGTTCAATTCAAGGTTCGGTTATCTGCAGCAACGTACAACTTCAGGAGCGTGCTGTTTTAAGAGATTGTCAAGTAATTATCCATAATCACTCACACGCACTCCCTCCCTCGGGGCGACATCGACCCCTCCTCTCTCTTCTCACCTCCTTACATTACTTCAATTTTCCTTCCAGGTAGGAGCAGGTTTTGTGGTGACTGCTGCTTGTGAGTATAAAGGAGAAGCCTTGGCTAGAAAAGAAAAATGAAGTTAGGAAGAGATAACATTTGCCTAGAAAATGACATTGTTTTGAAGAAAAATAAGAGTGTGAATTAATATAAATGAGGTAGATGAAAATTTTGTTGGAAGGTAGAGAGAGTTATCATCCCCTTGAGGGAGCAGTGATTGAAATCATTTAATCACAATCTTTCTTTTTCCTGTTGGCTTTTTTGGCATCATTTCCTTGTATTCTTCTTGATTTATTCTATTTGTAGTTCATATTTTATTCACATTAGACCGCATTTACTTAGAAAGAGGTTTGTAGTTCTCATTTTTAATCTTTAGAATTGTGTTAGTTTGATTTGTCCTTCAATCTTTTCTTTTAACTTCTAAAATCTCAGCTTTTATTCTTTGGTATTCATAAATTCATCTTTTGGTCTCATAAAACTTGGTTTAAAATTTTAACATAACTTTATTCCTTATTTATTTTTATTTCTACATAGTACATCTTGAATTGTACTTATCCTAGTTCATGTTTGTCACAGGATGCATGTAGTTGGGTGCATTTACTCAAGTATTACTCTTTATATTTTAAGTTAAATTTACAAGTTTAGTTTACATACTTCAAAGTTTGTATCTATTTGATCTTTAAAGTTATAATAGTGTTTAATAGGTTTCTAATATTTTATTTGTGTCTAATATATTTCTAAAATTTAAAAACTGTCTAATAAATCCTTAAATTTTGAATATTTTGTAGATTCTTAAATTTTCCAATTTTGTGTATAATAATAAGTTCTTGACCAAATGATCATATGCTTCGAGGTCTGATTATATTTTGTAATTTTGTACTTAAAAACAAAGCAAAATCACATACGTTTTAAGACAATTGTTAGAATATATTCTTCTTTTTTTTAATCTTTTATATTCAAAAGTACCCTAGATTGGAGTGACAGTAATCTAAAATGGAAATTGGGGTTACTTGGATAAATAAGGAACTTTTTGGGAAAATATTAGGAAGAATAGATTGTCTTTTGAACAAATTTAGTAAAAGAGGGTCGAAAATTTTCTACTTTTTTTGTTATCATTATTTTAATAATTTTTTCTGCTATGATGTCACATTTTAGTTAACCACCAATTTTAGTTAATGTTTATGTTTCTTTTAAATAAAATAAAGAAAATCATGTCTTTGTGTCATTTTGATTTTAGGTTTTATTTAGTAACTAGGTTTTAAAATGTTATACATTTAGGCCTTATATTTTGAGTTTTGTTTCAATTTAGTCAAATTTCAAAATGTTATAATTTTACCTTTGAAATTTGGATTTTCTTTCAATTTAGTTTATGAGATTCAAAGTTTTATATTTTTAACCTTAATTTTTTTATTAAATACTCATTTTCAATCACTGACGTCAATTTATATTAATTAGTAAAAAATAATTATGAAGTGAAATTTTAATTTTTTTAAAGTGATAAAATAGTGAAACTAAATTAATTATAATTTTTTTAACGATTTTTAATTTATCAATATAAAATAACTCTAAAGACCGAAAGTGAATGTTTAGTGAAAAATCGAGGTTAAAAATGTAAATCTTGAAACATAAGACCAAACTGATACAAAACTCAAATTTCAAGGACAAAATTGTAGAATTTTAAAACTTAGGAACTAAACTGAAACTAAACTCTAAAATTAAGGACTAGATGTTTGACATTTTGAAACCTAATGAATAAATATAAACTAGATTGAAAACTTAAGGACCAACCAGATATTTTTCTCTAAAATAAATATATAAATTGTTTATAATGTTCTTTTAATGTTTAAAAAAAGTAAAATACATTAATAGTTTTGTGCAAGTGTTATCAATTTTATTTTTGAAAATTCATCAATATTTTTAATTTAAAATTTTGTTTTTGTAAACAAACTTTAGTAACAGTTTAAAGTTAATATTATTTTTCAATTAAAAACTCATCAATAGTTGTTAATATTTAAAACAAACATTTACACTATATGAATTTTTTTTTTTTAAAATAATATCTAAAACAAAAATTGTTAATGTATTTTTCTTATAAATAGTACAAATACGTTTACACTATATACGTTATTGATTCTCTTAGTTATTACAGAAATTTTGGCAATTTTATTTAATGGAATGCAATTTCATGCAAGGATTCCTAAAATTAGTCTAAGAAACTAATTGCAACTAACTTTAATATGGACTGATAAATAAGTAATTAATTGACTAAAAGGGTCCGAATTACTACCAATTTTCTCACACTACGCATCCAATTCAAATTCTTTTGTATTTGAACAACGAAACATGACATTATGTGCTCTCATCCTAAAAAATTAGAAACCTTATTGACAATTTTAGTTTTTAATTGCTAACAACTTTTTATAATAAATTATAAATTTATTTTTAGAAAGTAACATAGTGGTAAAGTTATAGTAGTTTTTTTAACAAAAATTCATTAAAATATTTGTTTTAAATATTAATAATTGTTATGATGTTTTTATTTAAAAAATAATATCTTGACTAAAAAACTGTTAATAAATTTTGTTTTATTCAAAATTAAAATTAATAACAATTGAACAAAACTATTAATGTATTTTCCTTCTTTTAGTATATAAGAACATTGTAAACAAATTTACATATTTATTTTATTTAGAAAAATAATATAAAAACTTTTTTTTAATTAAAAAAACAATACAAAAACTTATAACTAAAAATTGTTTATTAAGCATAGCATTGAAATATTTAAAAAAAATGAAAGAAAGGGAGAGAGGTATGCACGCCCACATGAAGGAAAAAAATAAAAAGGAAAAAAAAAGTGACGTCATGGCATGATATTGATAGAGAAAATTATTAAAATAATAATAAAAATGTGGAATGCATTTCTTAAAGAAACTCATTCGGATAAAATTTCAAGCCTCTTTTCCTAAATTTGTTCAAACCAACCACATTTTCCTAATATCATTTTAGGTCATTGTCACGAGATCTAATTTTGGTAAATTTAAAAAATATTTGTAGAATTATTATAGTTTTGAAATTATTTTAAAAAAATATTGTACATTTGGAGATTGTGGAGAGATTTTTTTTCATCATTTAGTCGAGTATTGAATATTCGACCGATTATTCTTTTTTTAAAAAAATGTTAAAAGATCCCATTTGATTGAGCGTTCAACCTTTGGCCAATTGTTTTTTTCGTAAAAAAGTCCCTAGTTATGTGCGAGTTAGGATGATAACCTTTTTAGCATATTTGCTTCAATTACAATTATCTTTTTTTTTTTTTCAAAAATAATCATATGATATTACTAATTAACCCCATTAGAATGTATCAGTTTCTATTTTACGATTACAATTATTGGTTTTTTTTTTGTTTTTGTTTTTTTTAATAGAAAAAAGCGTACTTTATAAAAATTAACCATTTTATTTTAGAATGTATTTTTATTAATAATAAGATACGGATGGTAGTCAGTTTGGTTTTTTCATATTTAGCTGTTCTAAATTTAAGAGATATTATGAAAAATAACAAAAACTCAATCATTTATTTTTAATATTAAGTATACCATCATCTCTTTTATTATTAGATTTGTATTAGTGAAAATTTTCTCTACATTACACTTCATTAAAACGATGTGTATTTTATTAAAATGAGGGGTATCTTTTTTTCTTTTAGGTTTAAACTATTGTTTATAATGAGAAAATAATAAAATGTAAATTAAAATGTCTATATCAATGCAACTAATTTAATGTTTTTCATTCATACAAAAAAAACCTCAATGTGTCCCACAAGCTGAACATCTTCGATTTCAAGCTGATTGTCATCGTCGACGTTGAACTCTAGGTTGCTCTAGTTGTCTAATATCATTCAATATTGATAACAATGAATTGATTAAAAATCAATAATAATTTTAATTATAAATATTTAAAAATTGAGTATTGTCCAACATCATGGAGATTGGCTAACAATGGTAGCTGAAGGGATCAAATCCCCAATGGAAATATATGACTACTTTTGTTTTGGTCTTCGTTTTGAATCGGCAGCTTAGATCACTCAAAACCATGCATCATCATCCTAATTACTTAAGTGATCGTCAAACTAAAATTATTAAATATCTTATAACTAAATATTGAATTAGAACACTCGTGAAAGATCGACTTACTCATAACGATTAATCAATGGATACAAAAAACATTCTCTAGTGCAAAGAGTGCAACTATGGATTTTTAGTGGAGTGATTCAGTTAATGAATACATTAATGTAATTAAAAAGTTTAATTAATTAATCTCGAATCATTGGATATCTAATATGTAGGTCAATTAGGTCCCCTTACTTGCTCATTAACGGGTTAAAACAAGGATCAAAAGTTTGAAATAATTTGAATTGTTTTGTATGAAAGCAATATGGCTTAGTTGTATAAGATACAATTACTATACATAGAAATATTATAAAGTTAATTATGGAACTTTGATGGACCTAGTTATTGGCGACCGTTGTGAAAATGATTCATTGGTTTGTTTCTTAGATCTGTTGGATACCGATTGTCTACCCCATGTCTAGTTGATGTTTCCTTTTTTAGTTTGGTTATTGGGATGTAGTGTTTTTGTATTTTGTTTGTGCCTTGATCTTAGGTTGTGAAGTCCCTCCCTCTTTTTAGTGATATATAACCTTTCTAAAAAAAGAAAAAAAATTCAAAATTAACCCTTATGAGAGAATAATATATTCAAATAATCCAAATAAGTTTTATATTAAAAATTATAAGTTAAAATTAATGTGAAATTATGAAAGAGATATGCAGATTTGAATATACGATACTTAAATTGAATTTATTTCATTATTATTATTTTTTATTAAATAAATTTATTTTATTTAATTGGAAGGAAAAATTCCCCTGCAGTTGCGGAGGAGTAGTGGTCGTGGGAGAGGGTGTTTCTCCCTCTCCGTCTCACCTCTCCCTATATCATATGCATAATGCAATTGGGAGAGAAGAGTTTTTTGATCGTACCATTCCTCTCCCAAGAAAAACTCTCACAACCTTTACAGAAAAGATCTTCTTCTTCTGTGTAACCACTCCCTTCATTCCCAAAAGGAAAAGGATCCCATCATCCTAATTTGTTTACTATGTATGTTGCCACGTGCTTGAGACAATGCGAAACAACCAACGCCCTAAAAAAGATTAATTTTAAAAGAAAATAACAAAAAGTCACCACCCATTCTTTTTACGGTGTGATTGGAGACTAAAATAAAATAAATATTTTTTAAATAAAATTAAATTTTGTAAAAACTAGGGTTGAGTTTGGGAGTCGTTTGTGTATGGGGAATGAGTTAGCACCTCACAACATCGGTGACCAAAATTTAAATCTTGAATAGAAAATTATTATTGTTATTTTTTTTGAGAAATTCATTCAGATAAAAAGTTTTAAAATAAATGTCTTATTTCACTCCTCATTACTCCAATATTTGAAATAATGATCCCATAAAATAAGTTGACAAATTCCATCGATAAGACTATATTACAATTGAGAAAAAATTTCTCACCTCAAGAATGCAAGGAATTATTACAATTTCTCAAAATTCATTATAGAAATAGCCTTTTAATAATATTTTTTTAAAAAAAATTAATTAAATTCATTTTCTCTTGGGTCAAATCTTGGATTCTAAAAGATGTGATCCCCACCTCAAGAATTCAAGAAGATCAGACTCCCAAATTTTCTAGATTCTGTTATAGGATTTTTTTTTTTTTATTTAAAGAAAACGGTATTGAAAACAAATTATTAACAAACATTGATTAAGAACCTTTTGAAATCATAGATTAATTTTTGAATGTTTGAAAACACAAAAAAATGTAATTCTATAGAAAATTTTTAAGTGATTTAAAAAAAGTTTTATGAAAAATTTTAAAACTTAGAGAAATTAAAATTAGAAGGATTTTAAAACTTTGAGAAATTTTAATTAGAAATCAAGTAAGACTTCATAATAAAACATAATTAAGGAATCATTATAATAAATTAAGCAAACATGAAAAAAAGCATGTTAGGATTTTAATAAAAATATATTGGAAATTGATCTCAGATTGCTGAATAATCGACTTCCTCACCTCAAGATTCTAGAAAATTGGACTCCAAAATATTTTTAGAATCCATCATTGCGAATTTTAGAACAATGTTATTGAAACAAATATTTAAGAAAAGAGATTAAAACCCCTTTAATAAAACTCAAAAGAAGTTGATTTCAAAGATTTGAAAATAAACCTAAAAGTGTTGAAAATGCTAGAGAAATTTTATTAAAGATAAACAACACTAATTTAAATATGCAAAGCTACATTGGCAAGGTATACAATTTAACAATGTATTTAAAGCAATAAATGAATGAACAATGATACTTACAAAGATATTAAAAATTTAATAAAGCATATTGGAGGTCAATCTTGAACTCCCATAGAACTAATTTCCTCATAATTCTAGAAAATCAGACTTCCAAATATTTTTAGAATCCATTGTCGGATATTATTTAAAAACAAAAAATTAATTTAAAATATTAATAAATTTAAACAACTAGTAGCAAAATATATTAAATTGACCATAAAAAAGGAAGAAAATATAACGTAACCATGTGTACGAAAGAGGTACACATTAAGTGGGTTATGTATATACGAAAGAGGTGTATACATAACCATGTGTATGTAAGAGATTGTGTTTCCTTCGGGATTCACCAGAGGTTGTGGGTCCTACGGAATTTACTAAAGGTAGTGGACATACTTAACTACAATAGTATAGGACTCAGTCCCATTTCTTGTTTCATGTGTATATGTGTCCCATGAGGACTAGAGCAATTTATATATTTCACCAGAGGTGGGTATCTAGAGGACATAGATGCCCAGCCTGACCCCAGTAGTGGGGTTACTTATTGAATATTTTATACTCATTCTTTCTCATGTTGTTGTTTCAGGTAAGGGTAGAGATGCACCGGCGATGGACAAGCGGAATTCGTAATCGAGCCACTGGGACTAGTTTTTACGCTTCCGCTCATGAGATTTAAAGTTCTTTTCATGTTCCTCTTAACTTTTAGTTTTGATGCTTAAAACTTACTTTTAAGAATTGTTTTTCAGACTTATTTATTGTCCTTTATGATTTATGGGGACCCTACTATTGTTTTAGTATTTGAATTTAATGAAAGACTTTTGAACTTACCTTATTTAATTAGCATTTATTTCGCCATAATCAAGTGCCATTTTGAGTTTCATGCATGCATGTATTTAGTAACAACCTAACTTAAGTCCTAGGGGGTCGGATCGTTACATCAGTTCTTGGTGTTGATTTGAAATATTCAAATTGACAAGTGATATTTTGATTATATATGATATAATCAGTATGATGTA
This sequence comes from Benincasa hispida, assembly GCF_027475165.1. Classification (NCBI taxonomy): domain Eukaryota; kingdom Viridiplantae; phylum Streptophyta; class Magnoliopsida; order Cucurbitales; family Cucurbitaceae; genus Benincasa; species Benincasa hispida. Next base: position 54,519,420 of record NC_143479.1, on the reverse strand, counting down.
TGAGATACATCTAGTGGAGGATTGATGTAAATGAGATTTACATTAAGTATCATGGAATAGAAAAAGAACTATGCTTTATATGTTTCATGAGATGAAATATTAAAACTATAGGTTATAAATATAGTATGATAAGTTGGTTATCATTTATATTTATAATAATATTAATTATTGGATAATTAATTCTTTTTTTTAATAACCAATTAAGTGGGTGGTTATTGGATTTTCATAGTAACTGTGAGATAAAAAGAAAATAGTTTTCTTAATTTTAGTAAGATTTACAAATTGTTGAAAAGTTTTTTTTTGAGATTTCTCTCGCAAAAAGGATCTCACGGAGTTGTCAAGTAAATATAGATTTACTAAACGACAACTAGGGCAAGCTAAATGATCATGCAGTGGCGAGCTAAAGATCGTACAATATTTACCAAATGATAGCATAACTTTTGCTAGACGATCGCTTACCCAAAGTAAACGATCGTATAGTGTCTATAAGTAACATACTGAGCTAAACGATGAGCTAAACGATTGCATAGCTTTAGCTAAACGATTGGGCATCGACCTATACAATAGGTCTCTGCCATCTCCCACTTGCCCAGTCGTGTACACGATCGGTGTTTCCTCCTTTGTCTGTCGCATTCCAAGTCCGAACAGAGCCCACCCTCTGGATTCTCACACCGAGAATACCAAGGTAGCCTTGTTGGTGGTGTCATATTCAACTCGACACCGTTGAGGTGTTGTGGAGGTTGTTCGTGCTGTTGCTGAGGAGTTCGCGACCGAGGTGATCGTTGAGGACGAGCGCGAAGTGTTTGTTCTATGTTGCGGTCGTGTAGATCGAGCGTTCGAGGTTACTGTTGTTCAAGCGGTCGTACGCAAAAGAGCATAGAGACGCATCTTCAAATGTTCGTAGAGTATTCTCTTTGTTCATTTGAGTTTTCATGCTGTAATTTCTGTACTAATTGTATAACCGCTTATTTCTGTACGACTGTAAATGTATTGTTCATTCATGATTGTAATTTGGAATTATCTTATTTTTGTTGCTCATGGAAATCTCGAGTCCGATTTCCTTCAATTGGTATCAGAGCCAGGTTTTCTGATATTCCAAATTACAATTATGAATTGAACTCATTTTACAGTCGCGATGGGTTTCTGCATTTGTGGTTAACATTTTCTACATCGGTGGCTGCGTTGATGAATGTTTCAGGTTTAAATTTCCTTTGTGTTAAAAATTTCGGTATTATAAAGTATTAATTGTAAGAGCCCCCTGTGTTTTTGGGTGAAATTAACTTTGCAATCGAGTCTGTATTTCAAAAAGTTTGAGTTCGTCGAGTCGTTCGTGATAAAGCTTCGGCGCATGAAGATGCGGTTCTCAACGAAGAAGAAGACCAAGTGTTGGTTGGATCGTGTAGCCTCAGGTAAACGATCGTTTAGATTTTTCTAGATGATTGTATAGTATTTTCTAAACGATCGTTTAGCTAATGCTAAGTGATGGGGTAAATCGTTTACCATATCGAGTAGCGTTGGTTGCCGATCACATAGGCGCTAGATGTAGACGATCGTAGGGAGCATGCGATTCTAGTCGTTTAGTAGAAGGCGCGCGCTAGACGATCATGTAGTTAGCAAGATTCATCGCTTAGTTACTACCTATGTGATCGTGCATATGCGATACGGAGGCGCTAGCTAAGCGATTGCTTAGGCGATGATGCTTCGTGGCATCGTAGTCGTTTAGACGATCGCGGAAGGCGGTTGTTGTGCGGAGCACGCTAAGCGATCGTGTACTTCAGGCTTTATCGCTTAATAAAGGTACACGATTGTGTAGTAATAGATAAACGATCGTTTAGATTTGTCTAGACGATCGTATAGTAAATGCTAAATGATCGTTTAGCTTTGGAAGCGCTGGTAAATGATAGAGAAAAGTGTTTGTTTTATCGTATAGACGATTGCGAGGTGCTTAGTACACGATGGTTGGAGAAGCGATGCTTTGTCCGAGCAGTTCAAGACCCGGTTCGCCTGTTTGAACTGGAGACTCCTTGTCTTTATAATAGTTGGCTTTATTTTTGTGATTTTAAGGCAATTTTACCCGGTTCATCAACATTGGTTGTTTATACATGTGATGTATGGTACTTATATGCCAAAGTGTTTGCCATATAGTTAAAACCCACCTTAGGTTGTGCAATTATTCATGCATCATGTATTATAAATGTTATAATATTGCATGAAGAAATTACTTGAAAGCATGCGCCTGCATCATGAAATATAAGAGTTATATTTTGCATGCAGTGAGCATTCTCATACTTCATCCTTTTATTCTAAGTGTTATAGTCTAAGGGTGAATGGAAGCATGTTTTGCTTGTTTCATTGCGGCCTTGTATAAGTGTTATATAAAAGAAGTAGCAATGAATGGACAATGCATTGAGTATGACACTTAGGCTGTCTATAAGCGTTATGAATGCTTTGCATGTGTTAGCTTCGCATTGTGATGGTTGTTTCCGTTTATAAGTGTTATAAAGGAAATTAGACCTAAAATCAATAATTCAGAGTTGCATGCGGACTTAGAGTGAGCTTAAGTTTTTTAAAAGGGTTTTAAAATTGGATTGAGATAGACCTAAGTTCAAGTGGTTCTAAAGAGTTTAGTAATCTAGATTAATGTTTTAAAATCGATTTAATAGGATTAAATTGGTTGAATAAAAGATTAAATTTGTTGTAAACCTATCTATAAGGGACATTTTGTCTAAGGCGGGTTCTGGCTAGGCTGGGGTTCTTAAGTTGACGGAAATGTAACACCCCTACCTGGAAAGGTGAATTAGATAGATTTTCAACAAGTATGCGACGATTTGGTCAAAGGTTCCGTTAAAAAGTTTAATGGATGATGATTAAAAGTGTTTCACTATCCAAGGTAAAAGTTACTCTTGGGAAAACCTAAAAGTCACTTAGTTAAAATCCTTAGCCGTGCTTTTTCTAAGTAAACTAAACCCTAGGTTATAAAATACTCAGTGGGAGGAAGAGGCGTATCAGATAAGTCTATGATTCCACTCATGTTTCTCCCTGTATGTTCACACTGTGAGATTTATGCTTGGCCTCGTGGTGCCCAGGATGCATCCCCCTTCGGATGATGTTTGCATGAGTCAATATCAAGGTGGACGGAGAGAGTATTTATAGTAAGTGGGTGAAGGGTGTGTGTCAATACGTTCTATGGTCCCTGTCATTGGTTCACACCGTGAGATCATTATATACTCCCTCGTTTCGCCTTTGGTGCGTCCCCCATCGGATGAGTTTTGTGTAGTTGGTCAATATCAAGGTGAACTCCAGAAATGGATAGGGTCGCTTTAGGTTTTGCCCCAAAATGATTTTTCCCTTCGGATTGGCCTTTTGCGACGGACCTCTAGGGCTTAAAATGGCGGGTCACACTTACAGGAGATTGTTAAATAAGTTAATGATCTCTTGGCCAAATCAATGATGGCTAGTCGTTATAGGAGCAAGAGTTGTTCTGGTATTAATGCCTAGTTGAGAACTTCTCAATTCAAAGGAGGGATAACTGACCTTCCTTCGGTGGCTTTTGTCCTAAACATTTGAAGCGTTATTGCGAAACTAGATGTTACACGGGGTTTATGTTAGTTTTGCCAAAACCTTATTGGATATTGTTTTGTTATACAACGGGTATTTTCTTAGAACCTAACGTAGGTCGATGTGTTTTTCTTTTCGGCAAATCGTTAGTATTTCCATTTAAAGCTTTTAAAATGATCGACTATTTACAGTGGAAAGAATCGTGTGAAATGAATTTCGTGGAAAATGACCTCGATCCCACTACTCTCCAAAAGAGGAGACAAGATAGTAAATATGATTTATTGATTTTGGAGACATATCTATAGAGAATGATGATTCTTCCTGGATCCTTGATTTAGGTGCTACCAATCATGTCAGTTCCTCTTACCAAGGATTCAGTTCCGGGCAAACATTGCCACAGGGAGAAATGGATCTTCAAGTCGGTACTGGTGAGGTTGTTTTAGTTGTTGTTGTAGGCAGGCTGAAGTTATTTATTGACAAGAAACATTATCCGTTATTGGATAATGTTTTTGTAGTACTCATATTAAGAGGAATTTAATCTCGGTTTCTTGTCTCATTAAACAAGGCTATATCGTCTCCTTTTCTGAGAATAAAGTGTTTATTTTCAAGAATGGAATGGAGATTGGTTATGGTTCAATGGAAAATAACTTATATGTACTAAGGTCGTTAGTCATAAAAGCCTTGTTTAACAATGAAATGTTTCGTACGGAAACAACAGCTAAAAGACCAAAAGTTTCTCCAAAGAAAAATGGCCATCTTTGGCATCTAAGATTAGGTCACATTAACCTCAATAGGATTGAGAAGTTAGTGCAAAATGGACTTCTAAAGAGTTTAGAAGAAAACTCCTTGCCGGTATGTGAATCATGCTTCGAAGGCAAGATGACCAAATGACGTTTTACTGGAAAAGGTTACAGAGCCAAGGAAGCCTTGGAGCTTTTACATTCAGACCTTTGTGGTCCGATGAATGTTAGAGCTCGAGGTGGGTATGAATATTTTATCTCTTTCATAGATGATTATTCAAGGTTTGGGTATCTCGTCCTAATGCAACGAAAGTCTGAAACCTTTGACAAGTTCAAGGAGTATAAGGCTGAAGTTGAAAACTTGTTAGGTAAGAAGATAAAAACACTACGATCTGATCGTGGTGGAGAGTATATGGACCTCCAATTCCAGACTATATGATAGAACATGGGATTGCGTCCCAACTCTCGTTCCCTGGTACACCTTAGCAGAATGGTGTATCAGAAAAGAGAAACACAACCTTGTTGGATATGGTTTGGTCTATGATGAGTTATACTCATCTTCTAGACTCGTTTTGGGGTTATACAGTTCAGACTGCATGTTATATCCTGAACAACGTTTCCTCGAAAAGTGTTTCTGAATCACATTTTGAGTTATGGAGAGGCCATAAAGGTAGTTTACGCCACTTCATGATTTGGGGCTATTCGACACATGTGCTAGTGACTAACCCAAATAAGTTAGAACTGTGTTCTAAGGTTTGCCTCTTTGTAGGCTACCCCAAGGAAACGAGAGGTGGATACTTCTGTGATCCAAGTGAGAACAAAGTGTTTGTTTCCACAAATGCTATCTTCTTGGAAGAAGATCACATTAGGGATCATAAGCCACGAAGTAAGCTCGTTTTATGTGAGATCTCTAGTGAGACTGAGACTGCTGAGGGTTCAACAAGAGTTGTTGAACAAACCGATAGATCAATAAGAGTTGTTGAGGTTGGGACGTCTAGTCAACCGGCTTAAGAGTTGAGACTGCCTCGACGTGGTGAGAGGGTTATGAACCCACCGGATCGCTACAAGGATTTGACTGAAGTACAAAACGTCATTACGAATGATAGGGTCGAGGATCCATTGTCTTTTAAGAAAGCAATGAAGGATGTTGACAAAGATGAATGGGTTAAGGCCATGAACTAGGAAATGGAGTCTATGTACTTCAATAATGTTTGGGAGCTTGTTGATCTACCTGATGGGATAAGACCTATTGGGTGTAAGTGGATTTATAAGCGAAAGAGAGGTGTAGATGGAAAGGTGCAAACCTTTACGGCTAGACTTATGGAAAAAGGGTTAACCCAAGTTGAGGGAGTTAACTATGAGGAAACGTTCTCATTTGTTGTCATGCTCAAGTCTATCCGGATTCTCTTGTCCATAGCCACATTTTTTAAGGAACTCTTATTCAAGAGTACCTATGAGCGGAAGCGGATCTTTCCAATTCATTGTGACATAATTACCACATATACATTCAAACATACTTTCATAATGCTAAAAGGATCAAAAAATCATACCAGATGAAGATTTCTTCTTCATAGCGAGTCTGAAGCCCAATCGTCTACCTCGAAAAATCACCAGTCGGACATAAGGAAACGGAGAAGACAACACCACTTAGAGCCCTCAGTATTTTTGGAGTAAGAATCCAAAGTGTGGGCATTGTTCGGATTTGGTAGAAGGAAGAAGGAAGAGAGACTATACACAACGATCAAACAAGTGGGTGATGCGCTCATCTATCACATAGACAATATGCTTCATCATTTAGGTGAAGTATATGTCGTATAGTAAAAGTAAGCGATCGTCTAAACGATCATGTAGGAAAAGGGTGAGCAATCCTCCAAACGACCGCGTAGAAAAAACTAAGCAATCGTCTATACAATCGTTTAGTAAATATTAGGAGCTAAACGATCGCTTAGGAAAAAGGTAAACGATCTTTTAGATAATAGCACGTGTCGTTGTAATCGGTATGCGATTGCTTAGCAATATCGTATATGTAAGCGATCGTGCAGTCACTATCGTATAGACACTGATTTTCTAAACGATGATGCTATCTTTTTCACAATATACGCGCACACCAAGATCAACGCACCGCTTGCTATTTATAATGCACTCATCTATTATTTAGAACAAAGAGGTGCCTTCCCATTTCCTTTATAACCGTCCAACTAATGTGATCTTATCACATTCATAACTTATAAATTAATATCATATATTAATTATAATATTTTTCCTCTACTAGATATAAATCATATTTATATCCAATTTCCTCCAAATTAGTGTATCTCATACATAAAGTTAATTATATCATATTTAATTAATTCGTTCAATTATATCATATATAATCAAACTCCCTCTTGTCAATTTGAACATTACAAATTGACCCAAAACTGACTCTTAACTTGTATCCAAGCTACCAAGGGGACCTTATGGACCTATGACTCGAAGCTCCAACGGTACGTGAATAGCTAACTAAACTCTTTAGTCATGATATCCACCATCCATTAACTCCCAGGCATTCCACTAAAGACCGAAAATTGAACTCTTCTTGCCATAGATATATTTCTATGTCCATTGGATATAACCAATCATTAGTACGATGACCTTTCACAGATGCTCGTAATTATAGCAGGCCAATTTACTATTTTGCCCCTGTAATTACATCTTCCTTCTTAAGTACCACTGATCGCTCTAATGAACAATACAACATAGTCCTACTATGTGTGAACACCTCTCTGGCGCCACATCGTTCAAGTCCTGGAATCAACCCTTAAGGGAGCTATCTATCTACTTACCTCTGCCTCGGGGAAGGAGTGAATTCCATCTTGTGTAGTTGAGTGCCCAGCTCCCAAATCAGACGAATCCCCAAAATGGTAAGTTTGAGTGGACATTCTATCCACTCACACCCATGCAAATCAAAGGACCGCCCTCAATGGCAGGAGTTCTCAACTCATTTAGGATTGAGATTATGTTACCTATGATCATCCTAGTGAAATGAAGTCTCAGTTATGAACGGTGTTATATAACGAGACGTTAACACTTCGTGGTTAGGTCTTATACAAACTCTTTGTATAGGATGCCCCCACTCACATGCCCCTACACGAATGATCAGGATCAGACCATCTGTGACAAGTCACAACACTTGTGACCAATCCACAAAGCGGGCCGCATCCGTATCGTTACCAAGATAAGGTTTCCCTCCTATATCCATATACTACAGACCATTTTGGTTATCACTCAAGACATGATCCACTTGTATGTCACCACATACATGCTTAAGTTACATACAAATAACCAGGGATATTAAGTTTATTGGTTTGTGGTAAAATCTAAATGTGCAAAGTCAAGTAGTGAAGTAAATATCATTTATATTATACATCACAAGTGTTCGTACAAAGTTGTTTACAAACTACAGGACTCGAGACTTTAGGGCACAAACCCCAACAGTTTTATGATTATGAAATATGACAAATGGACGTCAAGACTGCTTTTTTTAATGGTAATCTTGAGGAGACCATCTATATGACTCAACCAGAGGGGTTCATCGTTCCAGATTAAGAGCAAAGAGTTTGCAATCTTAATAGGTCCATTTATGGGCTGAAACAAGCATCTAGATCTTGGAACATCAGATTTGACACTGCTGTCAAGTCGTTAGGCTTTAAACAGAACGTTGATGAACCTTGTGTTTACAAGAAGATCATCAACAACTCAGTAGCTTTCCTGGTATTGTATGTGGATGATATCCTACTCATTGGGAATGATGTAGGGTATTTGACTGACATTAAGAGTTGGTTAGATGCCTAGTTTCAAATGAAAGATATGTGTGAGGTACAATATGTTCTCGGGATCCAGATTATTCAAGATCGCAAGAACAAACGGTTAGCTCTGTCTTAGGCATCGCACATTGATTAATTGTTGATCAGGTATAGGATGTAGGATTCTAAGAGGGGTTTGTTACCCTTAAGGCATGGAATCATTCTGTGTAAGGATCAATGTCCTAAGACACCTCAAGAAGTTGAGAAGATGAGACAGATTCCCTATGCTTCTGCTGTAGGAAGCTTGATGTATGCAATGTTGTATACTAGACCCAACATTTGCTATGCAGTAGGGATTGTCAGTCGGTATCAATCCAGTCCAGGATTTGATCACTGGATGGCGGTCAAGACGTTCCTCAAGTATCTTCGGAGAACGAAGGACTACATGCTTGTGTATGGAGATAAGGATCTGATCTTTACAGGATACACGAACTCTGACTTTCAGACCGATAGAGATTCTCGTAAATCGACATCGGGGTCAGTGTTTACTCTGAATGGAGGGGCTGTAGTCTGGCGAAGCATCAAACAAGAATGCATCATGGACTCCACTATGGAAGCTTAATACGTAGCGGCTTGTGAAGTAGCTAAAGAGGTTATTTGGCTAAGGAAGTTCCTTTCAGATTTGGAAATTGTTCCAAATATGGATTTGCATATCACACTCTATTGTGATAACAGCGGGGCTGTGATAAATTCGAAGGAACCTTGAAGTCATCGTCGAGATAAGCACATAGAACGAAAATATCACCTGATTAGGGAGATTGTGCATCGCGGTGATGTGATAGTCACGAAGATCGCATCGGAGCACAACGTTGTTGATCTCTTTACAAAGGCCCTCACGGCTAAAGTGTTTGAGGGTCACCTGGAGAGTCTGGGTTTGCGGGACATGCGACATTTTGTCTAGGAAAAGTGAGAGATGATACTGGGGTATGCCCTAGTTTATTATATATTTTACATTTTTATATTGTATTGTACATTATTCTCCCGAGTCATTAGGACAAGTGGGAGATTGTTGGGATTGGTGTCCTAATTCTTTCGGAGTCTCGTTGTTTTGTAAAGATACACATTGTTTAATGAATAAAATAAGTGTTATTTAATTCTGGCATTTACTCATATCCAATAAACAAAACTCCTTGGTTATCTTATGTGAACTTAAGTATGTATATGTGATATACAAGTGGATCATGCCTTAAGTGATAACCTAAATAAGTCTATTGTATAAGGATTAAGGTGGGATACCTGATCCTGGTGACACTACGGATACAACCCACTTTGTAGAGATTTGCAAATGTTGTAAACTACTATAGATGGTAGATCCTGACCATTCATGTGAAGACGTGCGAACGAGGGTGTCCTATACAAAGAGTTTGTATAAGACCTGGACCACAAGATGACTAGACTCTGTATATAACGCCATTGATACTAGAGACTTACATCTCACCTAAACGACCATAGGTGACACGACCTCAATCCTGAGTGTTTTGGGAACTTTTGCCTTTGAGGGCGATCCTTTGATTAGTATGGGTGAGAATGGCCAGATCGCCAATTTAACATGCCTACCTTTTTTAGGACTTGTCTGATCTAGAAGCTGGGAACTCAATCCACAAGATGGAATTCACTCCTTTCCCGAAGCAGTGTACACGATCGATGTTTCCTCCTTCGTCTGCTGCATTCCAAGTCCGAACAGAGCCCACCCTCTGGATTTTCACACCGAGAATACCAAGGTAGCCTTGTTGGTGGTGTCATACTCAACTCGATACCGTCGAGGTGCTGTGGAGGTCGTTCGTGTTGTTGCTGAGGAGTTCGCGATCGAGGCGATCGTTGAGGACAAGCACGAAGTGTTCGTGCTGTGTTGTGGTCGTGTAGATCGAGCGTTCGAGGTTGCTGTTGTTTGAGCAATCGTGCGCAAAGGAGCGTGGAGACGCATTTTCAAATGTTCGTAGAGTATTCTCTTTGTTCATTTGAGTTTTCATGCTGTAATTTCTGTACTAATTGTATAACTGCTTATTTCTGTACGACTGTAAAGATTTAAATTGTTCAAATCAAACGAGGGAATTTTATATGAATGAGATTAATATATAATGGTTAATTATAGATATGATTTATAATCCAAATTATGTAAGAGAGAATATTTAAATAAGATTCAAATATTAGATTTATATGAATTGGATTCATAAAGAGATGCACACATATAAATATGTGATATTTTTATGTTAATTAACTTCATATTAAATATGATTTAATATAATTATTTAATTGATTAATTAATGGTTAATTTAATTGATTAAGAAATAATGGAGATTGGAGGTTAGTCTAAATATATGATATTTATGATAATTAATTAAATGTATATTAAATAGGATTTAATATATGGTTATTTAACTAACGTGTTAATTAATTAAATAAGGGTTATTTAATTAATTAGCACTAAAGGTATAAAGGGAAATTCTTGGATCAGGGATTAATCTTTCTCCATATAAATATATCCTTATAGCCTATTTAGGTCAAACAAGTTTTTTATTATACAAAAACCTAGCCTTCAAGCCTTTACCTTCTCTCTAACTTCTCTCTAAAAATTCTCCACCCTTTTCCTCTTAAAAAATTCTTGGAAACCACTCTTCCAAGTTCTTTGGAATCCTAGAGAATGGCAAGGTAACTTTGTTGGTGGTGTCCTTCTTCATTGGATAAGTTCGAGATTGTTGATAACGGTGGAAGAGGAAAGCTAGAAGAATCAACAAATGTGAGTTTTGATTTCTTCTCTTCTTCCCCCTTTCTAGCATGCTTATAGTTTTGTTTGAATGTTTATTCTACAAATGCATGTTTTATTTTATTGTTTTTGTTTCCATAAAAATGAATGTCTAAATGCAAGGCGTTCACACGCTTCTGCAGAATTCGATTCCTTCAATGGTATTAGAGCCAATGTTTTCTAAAACAAAAATAAGTTCATGAGGTGGATTATTTTTCTACATTTTTCTTGAAAATGTATGTGGTTTGCTTGGTAGATAATTTCATTTATTGGCACCATAGATTGTAAAATTTTATGTTGATTTAATCAATGTAAGTGCCTATTATTTGGGCATTTTATTTTTGCAATCGAATCTGCATTTTTGGGTCGTTTGGGGTCAGAAACAAAGTTGTCCAGTGCCCATATTTTCAAAGAAAAACAGAGGATTGTCTTCTATCTCGCGGCATCTGGTATCTTGGCATGTGACTATGGCTTGCGACGAAATGCATTCCATGAGATGGGGTGATGGCCTTGCAAAGCAGAGGAGCTTGAAGATAAGCGCATCAAACGCATACCATGCGTCGACACTTACAAGGCTGAATGCAAACCCATGCGACAAGTAGCATACCCATGTAGTGAGTCGATGCCCATGCGGTGAAGGGACTTAGGGCGGTGGATGCAATGCTCACAATTGCGTGCGGAGGGATGATGCATGAACTTCATTATCCAACGCATGAGGTACTCGAAATCCATTGATCAAGCGAGGCATCGTGCATCTTGCACTTCGTCTGCCATGCATGGAGTTCAGTGGAAACCCCTTGTCCATCTCAGTTTGTTCGTCATGGAAGTTACCTGGCAGATAGCTGATCGCAAGAGTCTCTTCCAACGCAAGGATGACAACTTTCTTTGTATTTTTTAATTTTGTTAAAATTAGGGTGCTAATATTTAGTCTATCATAGCTTTTTACAGTATGCATGTGATGCATTATTTAACTATATGTTGTATATATTGCATAATATATGCCATATAGTTTTAAAATTCTACCTTAGGATAAACGTGTTCATGAAACATATAAATGTTATATGATTACATGATTACTATAAGCATGTTTATGCATTATAATATAACTGTTATATTATTTGAATGCATGTTTTGAGTAAGCATATTCATGCATCATAAATGTTATAATGTATGATGAATATGCATATTTGTTTTTCATGAATGATTATTATAAGCATTGTAATTAGATGAAAAATGAACTTTGCATTGAGCATGACATTGTTATATTAAATCAAAGTTATCACAAACAAGAAAGGATTTGGACAAATTTTCATTGTTTTATAAAGGTTATAAGTTCAACGAATTGGATTAAAATCGATAATCAAGAGTTGCATGTAAATATAAGTTCAATTTTTTTCAATCGTTTAAAAATGATTCACCTAGATTTATATTAAACGCATTTCTAATGAGATTCGAAATAGGTAGATCTTTTAATTTGTTTTAATAGGATTAAAACGAACTTGTTTAAAAGATTAAATTTATAAAATAATTGCCTATAAGAGACCTTTGTCTAAGGAACGTTTTTTCTAGGTTGAGATTTTTAAGTTGACGAAAATGGAACACCTCTATCTGGGAACAAACCTGGAAGGTGAATTGGGCAAATAATTTATAAGCATGCAATAAGTGACTAATTTCATTAACATAGTTTTATGAACAAAAACATATATTGTTAAACTATTCAATATAAGTGTTATATTGAGCAAATTTAACAAGGACTTAGTTAAAATAATTTAGCCTTACTTTTTTTAAGTTAATAAACCCAAAAGGTAGAAAACTTAATGAGAGAAAAAGATATATATGATATGTTGTTTTTCACCCACGTTCTCCTAAAGAGTTCATAGGGTGAGATTGATGCTCGGCCTCGTGGTGCCTTGGGCGTACCCTCCCTTAGGAAGGTATTTGCATGGGGGAAGGACATTAGAAACTCCATAAATGGATAAGACCGCTATAACCAATTGCATCAATTATGTTCTTCCCCGAGACAGACTGATTGGAGCGAGTTATAAGATTGAAAATGGAAGGTTAGACTTACAATAAAGCATTAAGACAGTTAATAATTTGTTGACCAAACGAATGGTAATTAAATATTATATGAATAAGGAGTTATTCTGGGATAATATTTTATTGAGGTGTTTCACTTCGGTGATTAGGAATAACTGTACACCCTAAGGTGATATTTATTCCAAATCACTGAATATATCATTGCAAAATTCAATGATGTTGGGATTAATTTTTGCTAAACTAATTGGATTAAAATAAAAAATGAATTTTTGCTCAAGTATCTAATATAAGTAATTTGTTTTTATATTAGCATGTCTAGCTCAATCGTTACTTTGTTTGGCGCCGGAAAATTAACTGGAGAAAGTTATACAACTTGAAAAAAATACGATGAATTGGTAGTGGATGACCTTAAATTCGTTCTCACGGAGAAATACCCTCAAGTTCTTAGGCACAACGCATCATGAAGTGTTCGTGATGCTTATGAGAAGTGGACCAAAGCCAATGATAAGGAAAAGGTCGATATTTTGGCAGGCTTATATGAAGTCCTGGCCAAAAAGCATGAGACCACAATCATTGCACACTAGATCATGAAATTATTGCGTGAAACTTTTAGAAAACCTCCCTCACAAGCCATGTATGATACTCTTAAGTTCATCTTTAGAGCGCAGATGGCTGAAGGATCGTCTGTTAGGGAACATGCCCTTAACATGATAAACCATTTCAATACCGCTGAGATGAATGAAAGTCTCATAAATGACCCACTTAGGTGAGCTTTATCATGAAATCGCTCCCGGACAACTTTTTACATTCGTAGCAATTGTGTTACGAACAAAATTAACTACAACCTCACCATCCTCCTTAACAAGCTATATACTTTTGAGTCTTTAGTGAAAGCCAAAAGAAATAATGGGGAGGCAAATGTTGCCTTCTCCAATAAGAAAAAGTTCATTAGAGGTTCGACCTCTAGAACTAAAAATGTGCCTCCATCTTCATCTGGTGTGAAGAAGTGGAAAAAGAAGAAGGGTGGAAAAGGGAATAAAGCCACCACCACTACTGCTACCCAAAAGGGCAAAAAGGTCAAAGCTACAAAAGAAACTTATTATCATTGCAACCAAGATGGGCATTGAAAAAGGAATTGCCCAACATATTTGGTCGAGGAAAAGAAAGAATAAGAAGGTAAATATGATTTACTGGTTCTGGAAACGTGTTTGGTGGAAAATGATAACCGTACCTGGATACTTGATTTAGGAGCCACTAACCACGTTTGTACTTCTTTGCATGAAACTAGTTCCTGAAAACAACTGGCAGTAGGAGAGATGACTCTATGGGTTAGAATAGGAGAGGTTGTCTAGACGGTTGCAGTTGGGAGTATGAAGTTGTTTTTTGAATCAATGTTTATGTTTTTAGACAATATTTCATGTGTTAGGAATGTCCTAAAAGCTCACAGTTTGTAGTCATGGAAACATTTTCTATTTATCAATGAAAGTTTTATTGAATTTTTTATTCAATAAAAGTGTTATCGAAATTGCATTATGTAATAAAAATCCAATAATGAATACATGGCTATAAAAGAGGATCAAGTTATAGTATATAGCCAAAAAGGTCTATAAGTATATGGATGAGATTGGGTACTTCATCCTGGGGACACTATGGATGCGGCCTATTTTGTATAATGATACAAATGACGTAATGCTAAAATCGTTCATGTGAAGACATGTGAGTAGGGGCATCCTATGCAAAAGAGTTCTGCATAAGACCAGACCATGAAATAGTCACTTTTCTTTATAACGGTCGTTTAATGTTAAAACTGACTATTTCAATTCAATGACCTAGGGTAACTCGATCTTAATCCTAAGCTAACTATGAACTCCTATTTATTCAGGATTATCCTTTTGATCTGCATAGGTGAGAGTAGTTTAACAACACTGCTCAACAAGCCTCCCATTTTAGGGATAAGACCGGATAGATAGCTAGGGACATAGTCCTTCAAGATAGAATTCACTCCTATCCATTTTTGAGCTAGCAGATAGGTTGTTCCCTTAAGTGTTGATTCTTGGTCTTGAACAAAGGGGCTCCGCCCTCTCATGACCGAGAGAGACATGGTTTATTAGTTAGACTATAAACCAATTGTTCAATATAGGATCAGTGGGAGCTTAAGGAGCAAGATGTATGTACAAGGGTAAAACGGTAATTTTGACCTATCTGTAAATACGAACGACCTGTAAAGGTTTAACTTATTGATTATGATTAAATAAAGTGGACAGAAATATATCTATAGTGAGGAGAGTGCAACCATCGAGCTATAGTGATATGTCTTGGTGGTTAACGAATATTGATTAACTCGGGTTAAAGAGTTTAACTGGTTAATATTAAATCGTTAGAGCTCATGATCTGTAGGTCCATAAGGTCCCTCTACTAGCTTGTAAAACTTTAACACCTTAGATTAGAAAAATTAAGCAAATTTTAAAGTGTTCAAAATTTATTTTTAGGGTTTGGATAATTATATTCAATATAATTAAAAGTTTTAATTTGTCAAAATTAAACGTAAATTGGAGAGTTTAAAATATTTAAATATTGGTTACATGAATAAGATTCATGTTTAAAATATATATTCTTATTAATTTAATATTTGATATTAAATTGTTATTTAATTAGTTGACTAAATTTGTTTAATTAATTATTTAAATAAAATATTTTTTCAAATTTAATTCAATTTTAGAAATTGAATTAATTATTTAAAATAGTTATGATTAATTTAAATAAAAAATTTGAATTTTTAATTAGTTAGTGGAAAAGTCCGACATTAGAGTTTTAGTGGGATTTTCCATTTCTTGACACCTAGGCCACTCATTTAGTGCATTTTGAGGTGTCACTTTGCTGAATAAGTATAGTGCTTACATGGTTAAGCTTATTAAAAGCTTCATTATTTGATTTTTTTCTATTGATGCAACAGAAAATTAGTGGAAATTTTAGAAATTTCCTTTCACTTTCAACTCTCTATCAAACTCTTTGAAACCTAACTTAATTGAGAGTTTCCACCACTCAATCCAAGGCTGAGAATAGTAGAGAATACTCTCTTGGTAGTCTACTATTGATTTGAAGATCAAATTCGTGGGATTCAACAAGGTTTTGAAGAGATTTAACAAAGGTATACTTCTTGTGAAACCCTTTCTTTTGTAAATCTGTCTTTGCATGCTTTTAAACTAAAATTAAGTGTAATTAGAGTGCTTATTGATTCTGTTTCCTTCTGCATTATGTATATTTATTCCATCATCATGTTTATTAGAAAGATCTTTTAATATATCTTTTAATTGAGATAAACCATTTGTCTCAAAAAATGGTATTGATATTTGTCCTACAACAAACGAAAGCAACTTATATGTACTAAGACCGTTAGTATCTAAAATGCTCCACAATATAGAAATGTTCAACACTGCAACTACTAAAACTAAGAAGAGAAAAATTTCTCCTAAAGATAATGCTCATCTTTGGCATTTAAGACTAGGTCACATTAATCTTAATAGGATTGAGAGGTTGGTTAAGAATGGACTTCTAAACGAGTTAGAAGAAAATTCTTTACCTGTATATGAATCCTGTTTAGAAAAAAAAATGTCAAAACGACCTTTTACTGAAAAAGGTTATAGAGCCATAGAACCCTTGGAGCTTATACATTCAGACCTTTATGGTCCGATGAGTGTAAAAGCTAGAGGAGGGTTTAAATATTCTGTCACTTTTACGGACGATTATTCAGGATATAGGCATGTTTATCTAATGCAATATAAGTCTGACACACTTGAAAAAAATTCAAAGAGTAAAGGTTGAAGTTGAAAATTTCTTAGGTAAAAAGATTAAAACATTTCGATCAAATTGAGGTAGAGAGTACATGGATATTGAATTCCAAAACTATATGATAGAACATGAAATCACATCTAAACTCTTAGTTCTTGATACACCTCAATAAAACAGCGTATCAGAAAGGAAAAATAGAACACTATTGGACATGGTTCGCTCTATGATGAGTTATGCTTATCTACCTATCTCCTTTTGGGATTATACAATGGAGATTGCAGCTTACCTTTTAAACCAAGTTCCATCAAAGAGTGTTATTGGAAAACCTTTGAATTATGGAGAGGTTGTAAAATTAGTTTATGGCATCTCAAGATTTGGGGATGTCCAACATATGTGCTTGTGTCAAATCCAAAGAAATTGGAATCACGTTCAAGATTATGCCTATTTGTAGGTTATTCTAACGAAACGAAAGGTGGTCTGTTATTCAATCCAAAAGAAAACAAAGTATTTGTATCGAAAAATGCTACTTTCTTAAAAGAAAACCACATTAGTGAACATTAGCCAAGGAGCCAAATCGTATTAAATGAAATTTCTAAAGAAACTACTAAAACTTCAACAAAAGTTGTTGATATTGGTTCATCTAGTCAAACACATCATTCTCAAGTGTTGAGAGAGCCTCGACATAGATTGTAACCCAACCTAATTGCTATTTGAGTTTAACAGAATCTAAAATAGTCATAGTAGATGATAAGGTTGAGGATCCATCGTCTTACAAGAAGGTAAAGGTTGATGTTGACAAAGATGAAGGGATCTAAGCCATGGATCAAGAAATGGAGTTTATGTATTTTAATTCTATCTGGAAACTTGTAGATCAACCTACTGAAGTTAAACCCATAGGTTGCAAATGTATCTACAAGAGGAAACTAGGTATAGATGGAAAGGTGCAAACCTGTAAGGCTAAGGCTAGACTAGTAGCAAAGGGTTATATTCAGGTTGAGGGAGTGAACTATGAAGAAACTTTCTCACCTATTGCTATGATTAAGTCTATTCAGATTCTTTTATCCATTGCCACATATTATGACTATAAGATATGAAAAATGGATGTCAAGACTGCCTTTTTGAATGGTAATCTTGACAAAACCATTTACATGACCCAGAGGGATCCATTGAACAAGGTTAAGAGCAAAAAGTTTGCAAGCTTAATTGGTCTATTTATGGATTGAAACAAGCATATCGATCTTGAAATATAAGGTTTGATATTGCAGTAAAATCTTATAGCTTTGACCAAAATGTTGATAAGCCTTGTGTTTACAAGAAGATCATCAACAATTCAATAGCTTTTCTTGTGTTGTACGTGGATGATATCCTACTCATTGGGAATGATGTTGGTTACTTGATTACCATTAAAGAATGGCTAGCTGCTCAATTCCAATGAAAGATTTGGGTAAAGCACAATTTGTTATAGGAATCCAAATTATAAGGGATTGAAAGAACAAATCACTAGTTTTGTCTCAGGCAGCCTATATTGACAAAGTACTTGTCAAATATTCGATGCAAAATTCCAAGAAGGGTTTGTTACCTTTCAGACATGAAATTTGTTGGGGTTGATACCCTAAAGTCTCGTGTTCTGTAGTTTGTAAACAGTATATACGAACACCTGTGTTGTTAATATATGATATTTACTTCACATCTTGTTTTTTGCTCCGTTATTTGTTTTATTTTCTTTACCACAAACCAATAAACATAAAATCCCTGGTTATCTGTTTGTGACTCAAGCATGTATGTGGTGACATACAAGTAGATCATGTCTTGAGTGATAACCAAAATGTGGTATGTAGTAAACGGATAAAGGAGGGAAACCTTATCCTGGTAATGCTACGGATGCGACCCGCTTTGTGGAATGGTCACAAGTGTTGTATCGTGTCACAGATGGTCTGATCCTGATCATTCATGTAGGGGACACGCGAGCGGGGGCGTCCTATACAAAGAGTTTGTATAAGACTTGACCACGAAGTGTTAATGTCTCGTTATATAATACCATTCATGAAAGAGACTTCAGTTCACTAGGATGACCATAGGTAACATGACCTCAATCCTGAGTGAGTTGGGAACTCCTGCCATTGAGGGCGGTCCTTTGATTTGTATGGGTGCGAGTGGCCAGGTCGCCGATTCAAACCTACAATTTTGGGGATTCGTCTGATTTGAGAGCTGGGAACTCAGTTACACAAGATGGAATTCACTCCTTCCTCGAGGCAAGGGTAAGTAGATATATGGCTCCCTTAAGGGTTGATTCCGAGGCTTGAACGATGTGGCGCCACACACCTTCTCTTGGCCCGAGAGGTGTTCTCACATAGTTGGACTATGTTGTATTGTTCATAGAGGAATCAGTGGTACTTAAGGAGTGAGATGTAACTACAGGGGCAAAACGGTAAATTGGCCCAGCTGTACTTACGAGCATCTGTGAAGGGTCATTGTACTCATGATTGGTTATATCCGATGAGTTCAACTATTGGTCTTTAGTGAAATCACTGACAGTTAATGGATGGTGGATCTCGTGGCTAAAGAGTTTAGTCAGCTATTCACATACCGTTGGAGCTTCAAGCCACAGGTCCATTAGGTCACCTGAGTAGCTTGGATAAAGTCGGGAACCAATGTTTGGGTTAATTTGAAATGTTCAAATTTACAAGAGGAAGTTCAATTATATATGATATAATTGGATTTGTTAATTATATATGATATAATTGGCTAAATGTATGAGATACATTATTTTGGAGGAAATTAGATATAAATATGATTTATATCAAATAGAGGAGAAAATACATAGTAGATATCAAACTATAGGATATAAATATAATATGATTATATTTATTTATTAATTAATTGATTAATTATATAATTAACCAATTCATCAACGTTTGAACGTGGGAAGTGGGTTGCGTTGGTTATGGTAACCGGTGGGTTAAAAATGAAAATCGTTTTCATTTTTCACTATCGTGCATTCATATTTTCTTCCGTGCCCAAAAGAATTCGTGAAAGCAATTGCGAGAACCTATACGATAGAAGCTCGTTCGTCTAAATGATCGTATATGTTTTTCCTAAACGATCATTAAGCCTTCCATACACGATCGTGTAGCTCTTCTATATGATAAGCATTTTTGCTATATGATAGCACAATTTCATCTCCCACTTGCTTATCGTCTACACGACGCGTTGTCTTCCGCTCTCTACCAAACTCACTAAAGCCCACTCTTTGGGTTTTTACGCTGAGGATACCTAGGTTTCACTTGTGGTGGTGTCGTCCCTGCTGCAGTGTTCGTGTTCGTACTGATCGTGCTGTTGTAGTTGACATAATAGTCGAGTGTTGGTAGATCCGTTGGAGAGTTTCCACTGCTTAGGGTTCAGACGTTCGAAGAGAGTCTTCAACTGGTATGAACCCTTTCCCTGTTATTCATTGTGTTCTGAGCATGCCGATAATTAGGTTTATATGCATAACTATTAGTGTTGAATGTATATCTTTTGTGTTTCGGTCACTGTGAAATTGGAGCGATTTGAACCCGCTCATGGAACTCTCGGTATGAGATCCTTCAATTGGTATCAGAGCCAGGTTACTGATACTTCGATTTCATCTGTTGCAACGAAATAACATATACATTTATGGTGGGTGCTGTTTTAGTTGTGAAATCTGCTGTGGATGTGCCAAATTAATGGATGTTTACGGGATGAATCGCCTTGGTTTGTTTAATTCCTTTTACATTTGCGGTTGTTTGTAAAGGCCCCTGCATTTTTGGGCATAAATAATCGTTATCGAGTCTGTATTTAAAGTGTTTGAAGTCTTGATTCATTCGTCGAAGTTCTGGGCAAGCGTTGCGGCTCTTCGAGGAAGGAGGCGATCTAGGGTTGATCGCATCGTGCAGAAGAAGTTCTACGCAATCGTTGTCCATCGCATCATGAAAATGAAGGAGTACGCGATCGTGGTTGAACGCATCAGTTAAACGATGGGGTATGAGATTAAGAGTTAGTCGTATCGGGTTGACAATCGAGCACGCGATCACTGAGTATCGTTTAATTGCGCGCGCTAGAAGATCGTTTAGGTTAGCAAGCTTCATCGCTTAGTAACTGAATAAACGATCGCTTAGCATCGCAAGGTAAATCGTTTACTAAGTTGCACGCATCGGTTAGACAATGAGAAGCTCGCGTATCGTTTAAAGCGCGCTAGGCGATCATTTAGGTCAACAAGCTTTATCGTTTAGTAACTGACTAAACGATCACTTAGTAACTCAAGGTAAATCATTTACCTGTCATCGCGCTACACGATCGCATGGACGATCAGGCTTCGCAGCCTCGTTGTCGTCTACGCGATCGTTTGCTAATGATTCTATCGTTTAGTGCACGCTGAACGATCGTCTACCTGCTGGAGTTTGCTACACGATGAAGACCTCCTGGTAGTTCAAGACCCGGTTCGCCTGTGAACCAGTTTGCTCGATGAAAAATGTAATAGATAGGGTTTTTCATTCCAATTTTTGGTTTAAAGGCTCATCATGGTCCATTAATCCTTTGTTTATTACATGCGATGTATGTTTTATATGTCATATGATATGCACATATAGTAAATTCCACCTTAGGTTATGCAATGATCATGCATCATCTCTTTATTGTATTTATTATAATTTAGAGAAGCATGATTTAATTATGTAAGAGTATGCTCATGCATCATATAATATACGAGTTATATTTATGCATGCATAAAAAATATTGACATGCATCATCTTTATATTATAATTGTTATAGTATAAAGGTAAATGATAGCATGTTTGCTTGGTTATTACGCATAATATAAAAGTTATAAAGTAATGACCGGACATTGCATGAAGCATGACACATAGGTTACTTTATAAATGTTATAAACGCCTCATTATGCGCAAATTTTTTTTTTACTTGTTTTTTTTTAAGAGTTAAAGAGAAATTAGAACTAAAAGAAATAAGAAAGACATGCTCACTTAGGTTTAATTCATGGTTTTAAAATGTTTAAAACTTGAATCACATAGACCTAAGATCACGGTTCTAATATGATTAGCAACCCTAAGGCTTTAATCCTTTAATCAGTTTAATAGGATTAAATTGGCTAATAAAAGGTTAAAGTGTAGCAAATATATTTATAAGGGACCTTTTGTCTAAGGCGGGTTCTGTCTAGGATGGGGTATTTAAGTTGACGGAAATATAACACCCCTACCTGGGAACTTACCTGGAAAGGTGAATTAGATAGATTTGATGTATGCAAGCAAGTTAAGAATAATCCATTAAAGAGTATAAATGTGACTACTTGAACTTGTTCATATTTCATAGACAAACAGTGTTTATGAGTAGAGTTTAAAAAGACAACTTAGACTAAATCAGTAGCCTAATTGTCAAGGTTAATGAATCCCTAGGTAGAACATTTAGTGGGAAGTACTTGGGGCATAAGATGCTTCACTTAAACCTTTCACTTTTCTCCTAAATAGTCCACACCGTGAGATCTATCCTCGGCCTCGCGGCACCTTTGGCGTGTTCCCCCAACGGATGGTGTTTGGGTAGGTTAATATCAAGGTGGATGGAGAGAATGTTCATAGTAAGTGGGAGCGGGAAGTATAAAGTTACTGCGCATCGCCTCGAGGCACCCTAAGAGTGTCCCCCTAAAGGATGGCAGTTTTGCGTGTTTTTTTATTTGATCTCCTAAAAGAGGATAAGGTAACTTAGTCTCTTGTCTTAATCTGTCTTTTCCCTACGGTAAGCGCATTAGGGCGGGACTTTGGCACCGAAAATGAGGGGTTACACTTAAACAGAATAGTTAAAGGTTAACGATTCTAGACCGAAAAATGGTGGCTGTTAGGTTCAGTTCCAAGAGTTGGTTCTGCCTAATGGTTGAGAATGTCTCATCCCAGTGAAGAGGCAACTGATCACCCCACCGGTGGCGTTTGTCCTAACTCACTGGGGCATCATTGCAAAATAGAAGTCTATAACTTAGGGTACTTGAAACTATTTTTCAAAACTAATTGGTTTAAAAGTGGTTTAGCAAAATCTAATAAAGTTTTGTTTGCAAGGTAGGTGGAATGAACGCATCTACCTCGAGAAAATTCAAAAGATGATGTTGACATTTCACCTACCATGCCGTTGGTGGCAGAGGTTCAAAAAAGGACTAACGCGCCGAATGTTAGACTTAGAGCAGTCCAATTAATGCTGTCGACGATCCAAGCTCTATAAATAGAAGTCGACACTGAAATTCAAGTTATCTGGAGATTATCCCTCAACCGAGGATTTTTCCTGCGATCCAGAAAAAATGCATGAGAAGACGCTTGAAAGTTCTTCACCTCATTCATCCATTCCGAGTGACTACCGGAGCCTTCGACTGGAGCTAGATCTCGAGAGAGTCAGCTTCTTCGCCCATCCATGGCACCGCCAGTAGCCTTGACGCACATCTGTTAGGAGCAAATCTTTGGTTCCAGCCGGTCATTTCTTTTTCCTTTCTTTTCCTATATTGTATTGTATGACATTTTGAATTAAGGAATTAATACAATCTGTTTTCAATGCATTTCTCTGTTCTTTCGACTCCATCTCCATCTTCTTTTCTTAGCATCTTTACTTTCATTGCAACACTTAGTGAGATTGCTTGTGTATTGCATACTTAGTCATGTGGATATGAAGCATGTAGCAACCTACCGAGAGGTGTGCGTTGCATGAGTATGTGAGTAACTTTATTTGCTTAGTGTGAAGCTACAGCAACGCCTGTTTATAGGCTAACGCATTGCTTATCTATGAGTAAAGTCAGCAACAACCAACTGCCCGAGAGGGTAAGTGGTTGGTCGCATTAAGCAATGTATGCTTTGTTCACTAAAGATAGGAATAAACTTAGGTAGCCAAGTTCATGCGTTTACCTTGTCCTATGAGCGCATCATTCATCATTTAGGCATACTCGGGAGATAGTCTAAAACCTAAATCTAAGACTCGAGAGAGCGGATTGGAACGCATAGACAAGAACGGGGAACTTCGAGATAAGCTCCATTTGTTAACCTGCATCGCATGCCCCCTAGGAATAGGAATGATATTATGTGGTCGCATATTTGTGTGGATGTTATTTTGTCATCGCATAAATAGGAATAGAGGCTTATGTGTAGGCCCTGTAGACTTAGTGCATATATCCCATGCGTTCTAGCATTAGAAGCCGTAGCATTCGCACCGAGAGGTGGTTTACTATTGTATGTGGGTTGCATGATCGCATGGCTTACGTTGACTAAGGTTGCTCTTGCGGTCACTTTTAAAGGTTGCAATGAAATCATCTCCGCATTTTATCTATTTTCCCACACATTTATTTCATGTCAAGGTTTGTCGCATCTCTACCTTTCATGCGTATTCTCATTGCGTTGTCTGTTAGATAGGAGTAGGAGTAGGATTAATGTAGCAATATCCACTCCATTCTTTTATTTAAACCACCACATGCACATCACTGCAAATATATAGTTACAAGTCCCTATGTTCGACCTCAGATTACCCGAGAAACTTGCGTTGGAATTATACTTGGTTCCAGCGTAAGAAAACTTGTGGCTAGACGTATGGTCATCGCATACATTCATTAACGCAATATCAGTCCAATGCATGACCATCAACGCATGACTATCAACGCATATCTTAGGAACATGCATCGCATAACGCGTCCATGGGATGTTGGTTGTTGAGTAAAATTGGATTCCAATCAACCGCGCACCAAGTTTTTGGCGTCGTCGGGGACTTGGTAACTAAATGTTTGTTAAGTTTTGTGTCTCTACAAGCAAATTTTTTAACTTGGGTGTATTGCAGCTTGTGCGACCAGGTTGCAAACAATATTGAAATGTAGACGATGCACCGATAGCCAATGTTGACCCCAAGGTAGAAGGGCAATCAATCGCAAAATAGCTGAAGGCAGTTCTAAGCTCATGGTGGCCAACATACGCCCAACAATTGCCAGATGTTCCAATGGTCAAGGCAACTTAACCCAAGCAGTTGAGAACCATCTCTTGCATGGAAGACTCCTTGCGGTGACAACACTCTTATTTTTCTAGGGACGTCTTCCACTCTATCTTTACTTTGCTTTCTTAGTATAGGTTATTTGTTTTATTTTCATTGTTATTTTGGATATATAGCTGTTTTCTTGGTTGTGGTACGTTTGCTCTTGTAGGTGCAATAATAAGTCTCCTCGATTCGTAGTTCAACGAAAGTATTCCTTTCACCCTTCAACGCAAGACTTCACTCACGTGGATTCCAATGCATGAGCACATGTGTTGTTCCGCCTAAGGTCTTTTCTTGTTATTTTGTATGTCTTATGCTTTTGAAATTCTTTTTTTTTCGATTGCATTGTTTTGCGATGTTTCTATGATGGTATGTATAGTTCACCGCATTTTCTAACTAATCAATGCAAGGCATTCTTTACTTTTACTAGTTTCTTCAAATTTTGAAAGTATTAAGTTTTATTTGCACAAACCTGTGTTCAAACATTTATTATCGCATTCTTATAATTTTGTTTTTAGCTTTGTGGTGAGAACGCTGCTAACCTCTAAGTTTGGGGGTGGCAGCGGTCTTGGAGAATTGTGTTCATTATATTGCAATCCTTAAAAAAAAAAGTTGAAGTGAGATTTTGAGAATAATAACTCCACTATCAACGTAATGGGGAAACCCATGTTGATAAGAGTTAAGCTGTGAAAGACACTTGCTTGAAGTTGGATGTTTGCATGACACACGTGGGGGCAAGCCAAAACGAAAGCAAATCGCCAGGATCAGCGCATTAGCACAACTCCTCTGTTCGGCGCAAGCCAAAACAAACGAGACAAGAGTTGAGTTGAATATGGAATGCAACCGAAGTTGGATGCCCGCATGACACACGTGGGGGTAAGCCAAAACGAAGGGCGTAATCAGGTTCAATGCCACATTTGAATAAACCATCGCAACGTTTTGAAGTATTTTTGAATGAACGCATTCTTAAAAGCTAAACACAAAATTGCGGTGAATGAATAAAGGCTTTTGAGCAAAGGCTTGCCGGATCTAAACTTAAACAAGTTCTTTTTGAAGAAGCAGCCAAAGTGGAAGAGATCATTGCGGTGATAGTCAAAGGTGTGTGTAAATTATATTCTGAGAAGCTGGTCATCGCAAAAGAAAGCATGAAGGAGGGTTAAAATTTCTTGAGTATAACGCATGCTTAAGGACAAGCATGATTTTAAGTTTGGGGGTATGATGACATGCAGAAATGCATGACATCTTAGGCCTTTTACTTAGAATTATGAAGGTTGTTAGGCAAAAATTGTGTTGATCATGATAGGAATTCACGAGAAAAAGAGTTTGCGTCGATCAACATGATGAATCTTAGCTAACCTGTTACTTTGCATTAATTATGCGTTCAATGTTCTATTTTTGTAGCTAATGCAGGAAATGAAGGCAAACACGAAAACCAGACCACCGCATAGACGATCGCATGCGGAGAAGCACTCCATCGCAAAGGTAAACGCATCGACCAACGCATGGATGTTGTGGTAATCACCCGTATGTGTCCATCGCATGGGAGTTGCGCTCGTCAGGCGATTGCGGTCATCATGTAGATTTGCGGTATTAAGCGAATGCGGCCATTGAATGATTGTGGCTATGCGACAACGCAAACTAATGGGATCAACAAAAGGTAGGTGGAATGAACACATCAACGCATCTACCTCGAAAAAATCCAAAAGATAATGTTGACATTTCACCTACCACGCCGTTGGTGGCAGAGGTTAAGAAAAAGACTAACGCGCTGAGCACCAGATTTAGAGCAGTCCAATTAATGCTGTCGGCAATCCAAGCTCTATAAATAGAAGCCAACGAGCTGAAATTCAAGTTATCTGGAGATTATCCCTCAACCGGGGATTTTCCCCACGATCCAGACAAAATGCGTGAGAAGATGCTTGAGAGTTCTTCACCTCCTTCATCCATTCCTACCGGAGCTAGATCTCGAGAGAGTCAGCTCCTCCGCCCATCCATGGCACCACCGGCAGCCTTGACGCACATCTGCTAAGAGCAAATCTTTAGTTCCAGCCGATCATTTCTTTTTCCTTTCTTTTCCTATATTGTATTGTATGACATTTTGAATTAAGGAATTAATACAATCTGTTTTCAATGCATTTCTCTGTTCCTTCGACTCCATCTCCATCTTCTTTGCTTAGCATCTTTACTTTTATTACAACACTTAGTGAGATTGCTTGGGTATTGCATACTTAGTCATGTGGATTAGGGATATGAAGCATGTAGCAACCGACCGAGAGGTGTGCGTTGCGTGAGTATGTGAGTGACCTTATTTGCTTAGTGTGAAGCTGCGGCAATGCCTGTCTATAGGCTAACACATTGCTTATCTATGAGTAAAGTCAGCAACAACCAACTGCCCGAGAGGGTAAGTGGTTGGTCGCATTAAGCAATGTATGCTTTGTTCACTAGAGATAGGAATAAGCTTAGGTCAGCCAAGTTCATGTGATTACCTTGTCCTATAAGCGCATCATTCATCATTTAGGCATACTCGGGAGATAGTCTAAAACCCAAATCTAAGACTCGAGAGAGCGGATTGGAACGCATAGACAAGAACGGGGAACTTAGAGATAAGCTTCGTTTGTTAACCTGCATCGCATGCCCCCTAGGAATAGGAATGATATTATGTGGTGCATATTTGTGTGGATGTCATTTTTTCATCGCATAAATAGGAATAGAGGCTTATGTGTAGGCCCTATAGACTTAGCGCATATATCGCATGCGTTCTAGCATTAGAAGCCGTAGCATTCGCACCGAGAGGTGGTTTACTATTGTATGTGGGTTGCATGATCGCATGGCTTACGTTGACTAAGGTTTCTCTTGCGGTCACTTTTAAAGGTTGCAATGAAATCATCTCCGCATTTTATCTATTTTCCCACACATTTATTTCATGTCAAGGTTTGTCGCATCTCTACCTTTCATGCGTATTCTCATTGCGTTGTCTGTTAGATAGGAGTAGGAGTAGGATTAATGTAGCAATATCCACTCCATTCTTTTATTTAAACCACCACATACACATCACTGCAAATATATAGTTACAAGTCCCTATGTTCGACCTCAGATTACCCGAGAAACTTGCGTTGGAATTATACTTGGTTCCAGCGTAAGAAAACTTGTGGCTGGACGTATGGTCATCGCATACATTCATTAACGCAATATCAGTCCAATGCATGACCATCAACGCATGACTATCAACGCATATCTTAGGAACATGCATCGCATAACGCGTCCATGGGATGTTGGTTGTTGAGTAAAATTGACTTCCAATCTACCGCACACCATGTTGGCATAGAAGAAAAAAACAATGCTACACCCAATCGCATATGCGAGTGGAACATTAAACCCTGCCCACGCAAACTATACTACTATAGAAAAAGAGCTTCTTGCGGTGATCTTTGCACTCGAAAAATTCAGAGCCTACTTGCTGGGATCCAAAGTGATAGTTCACACCGATCACCTAGCAATAAAATAATTAATGAAAAAAAAGATGCAAAGCCGAGGCTAATCCGATGGGTGCTCCTCCTTCAAGAATTCAACATGGAAATAATTGACCGCAAGGGGACAGAGAACCAGGTTGCGGACCACCTATCGAGATTAGAGAATCCGGAAGTAGACCGCATTCAATCGGAGGTGAACACATCCTTTCCAGATGAGCAACTGTTCAAACTTGAAGAATTACCATGGTACGCAGATGTTGTCAATTACCTGGTCTGTGAGCAATTTTCAGAAAATTACACAGCCCACCAAAAGAGGCAGCTTATGCATGAATGTAAATCCTACTATTGGGACTAGCCGAATCTTTACAAGAGGGGTCAGACTAGATCTTGCGACTATATGTGCTAGAGACTGCTTATCAGCACATACTTTCCTAATGCCATGACTTACCTTATGGTGGACACTTCGGAGGTCAACGCACAATAGAAAAAGTGTTACAAAGTGGGTACTATTGGCCGACTCTATTCAAGGGTGCGCGAAACTATTCTATGAAATGCGACAAGTGCCAATGCACGGGAAACATTTCATGGAAGAATGCGATGCCGATGAACATTATATTAGAATTGGAACTCTTCGATGTGTGAGGCATAGACTTCATGGGACCATTTCCACCATCAAATGGTCACAAGTACATTCTATTGGCCGTCGATTATGTCTCCAAGTGGGTTGAAGCGGTATCATGCATCGCAAACAATATGACGACAATCTCCAGATTCTTGCGAAGAAACATCTTCACTCGTTTTGGCACCCCACGTGCCATAATAAGTGATGAAGGCTCCCACTTTGTCAATGGCGTCATCAACAAACTGCTGCTCAAGTACAATATCCACCATTAGGTCGCCACTGCATATCATCCACAGACAAATGGCCAAGCTGAGGTGTCTAATAGGGAAATCAAACTGATCCTAGAAAAGGTGGTGAATCCTTCATGCAAAGATTGGGCCATGAAGATTGACAATGCCTTGTGGGCATATAGGCCTGCCTATAAAACACCTATAGGCATGTCCCTATATGCGCTGGTGTTTGGGAAGACATTTCATTTACCGCTGGGATTAGAGCACAAGGCATTGTGGGCTGTGAAGAATTTCGATTTTGATTTGAAAATTGTAGGGGAGGAGAGAAAACTTCAGTTGCTCGAGCTAGACGAATGGAGCATTCAAGCATATGAAAATGCCAAGATCTACAAGGAACGTGCAAAGCGATGGCATGACAAATGACTATGTGAAAAGAATCTCCAGGTTGGACAGAAGGTCTTGCAATTCAACTCCAAGCTACGACTGTTTCCCGAAAAATTAAAGTCATGCTGATCTGGACCATTTATAATAAAAGAAGTATTCGTGCATGGTGCAGTCAAATTAACTAATGAAGAAAGGACCAATGCATTTAAGGTCAACGGGCAAAGAGTCAAGATGTATCACGGAGGAGACTTTCATCGTGAGAAAACCTCCGTGGACCTGAGGCATCCTGACTGAAGAAGAAATGAGTAGTCCCTACACTAATATGTGAAACAAACTCATCAGGGACACAATTTTTTTGAAGTATCCTTTTGATATCTTTATTTCAGGAACTTACTTTACCTTTTTGTACAACCACTACTCTTTGGAATTTCCAACTCTGTCTTCCATACTTTTTACCCTCTCAATATTTAGCAACAATCGTAGTGAACAATTGCGGTGGAGCTACGCGATAACCTAAAAACATGCAATCAGAACGATTAGCCCATCGCAATCGAGGAATCGGCCCACCGCAAAGAAGGATGCGATCATAGATGATGCGGGCAACAAAACAAATTTGGGAGGTTGTATTCTTCCTTGACTCTTCTATTCCAAATTTTGCACTTCTTGCATCTCATTTTAATATTGCTAAATTTTATCATTGCATCCTCTTTAGTTTGACGCATTCATTAAATTTTGATTACTTTATTTAGTCATCGCATTTTTCCCGTACCAATTATGATTTCAATGATGAAATTCATGCCTTTATTTCTTACCGCATGTACTAGAGTCAACTTAATTTTAGGACAATCAATTCATGAAACATTTCTTGAAGATAGCGGTCCACCAGCTTTCTTTCAAAACGATTTTTACGAAATTTCCTAAGAGTATCGCATGAGTTATTTCTATCTATCAGCAATGAGGACATTGCTGTGTATAAATTTGGAGGGCTAGTATCTGTTTTCAACCTTGCTACTTTTAGAGATCTCAATCTAAAAAAAAAAATCATAACATTGAGATCGGATCCTACTCGTAGTTGGATGTCCGCATGACACCCGTAGGGGCAAGCCAAAACGAAGGTGGGAATCGTGATCAATGCATAAATCAAGTGATCGCAACTCCGCTGCCAAATAAAAGTAATGGGCATGAGTTTAAACTGAGAAAGAGCATCTTGCTCGTAGTTGGATGCTCGCATGACACCCATGGGGGCAAGCCAAAACGAAGGCCAAACACTTGCATCAGTGCAAGATCACAAAAAGAATATCTAAATTGCGCAAGGATAAAAATCATTTGGAAACACCCCGGTTGGAAAAAGTTTTGAAATAAATCATGCGATGTCCTGGAAATAAGTAAAGTCTTTTTGAAGGTTAAACTTGCAGTCCTTAAAGATTAGAAATATTTTAGGAAGAGACCAAGATAGAAATTAAGAAGGCGTTGGTTCATGAAATTTGAATAAGGCACCTTGAGAAGTCTAGGTAGGGAAAAGGCGGTTCTCTTTAAATAAAATCTTTAGTTTATGCTTGAGGACAAGTATTGTTTTAAATTTGGGGGGTGTGATAATGGGTAACGTAAATAAGTAAAACAATGAGAGAATGCGACGGTAAAAACATACAATATCATGTCCAAAAGTGCTAAACTGAAGAAATTGTGATCGCATGCACCCATCGTGTAAAAGTAGCTAATTTACGTATTTTGTGCAGGAAAAATGCGTTAGCACAAGTAAAATTGCGATCCAAGAAATTAGGCGTCCGCGCGCTTGAAAGATTGCGATCGCAAAGTCACGCAATCGTATGCAATCATGAGAAGTTGCTCAAGAAGGTGGCCGCATAAAGACTGCGCATCAAGGTGACAGCATAATAAATCATAATGGAACGGAAAGCTGATGACGGTCGAATCCGAATTTAGTTGACAAGTCGTTAAAGCTACACTGTAGCAAGTACACTCAACTTTCGGTGACCATTAATCGGCGCATCAGAGCAGGAGATTTAATGACCGCCCATCATTGCAATCATTAGAGAGAAAGGTTGATTCACCTTGAGCTCTATAAATACCGAAGGCCACCATTGTAAAAGAGGATATATCATATAGAGAAGAAGTTAGAGAGCCGTTAGTCTGCTTGCATACATACTTAGATTTAGAAGACGGAGACGAGCTAGGAGACGAAGAAACCGAGAGATCATTCCCGGACATATCGAGAGACTGCCGAAAAGCACTACAAGGAGAGAGGACCAACACTTGCGAGAGCAAGAATATTCTTCTGGATAGAGTTGAAGTGAAAAAGACAGTGTAAAAGGCCACGGGAAGCAAGATATTGCTTACCGGGCTTCTTAACTCTAAATTCCATTTCTACTTTGTACTCAACACTTTACTTAGAAAATGGAAATACCATTTCAATCTATGTTCAATCTCTCCACACTTCGCATAAGTAGCTAAATTCCCGAATGGGTTGAGAAGTACTTAGCTGGTATGACCTAAGATTTACATTTTATGCGATCATCTTGCCTTATGTATGCGTCATTCACCCTTTAGAGACACTTGAGAGAGTAGTCTAAAGATAGAATCTAGACTTGAGAGAGTCAGATTAGAATCTAGGCTTGAGAGAGTCAGATTAGAACCGCATAAGCAAGAAATAGAAACTTAAACATAAGTTCTATCGCTATTTACACATCGCATGCACCTTAGAAATAGGATATGATAGTATGCGGTCACCTTGTTTTATGTGTGCATCATGCATCATCGCATAGACAAGAATAGAGGCTTAGACATAAGTCCTATTGACTTTTTTGTATACATCGCATGCGTTCTAGAAATAGGAAGCATTTGCATTGATAGATGACATGTCGTTGTTTGTGTGTAGCATGATAACTTGTACGTAATCTTAGGAAGTATTAGCTAAACCCTTTCTCAACCCATTCATCGCATACTCATTGTAACTCTTGATTTCATCAACACTTGTTTGAATTCCGTCGCATAATCATTGTAACAAGTATACTTAATCAAAACACCATCCAACTTATTTATTTTCACCACCGTAAGAGAATTAAATTAATTGTCGCATATTACTCAGTAGTCCCTGTGTTCGACCTTGGACTTACCAGGAAAACTAGTGAGGCTTATACTTGGGTCTTATTAGGAAAATTTGCATCGCATAACATGCAAATACGTATCATCAAGCTCAATGTTCATCTAGCAAATCATATTAACAAATTAACTTAGTTCATACTAGCACTCATGACATACTTCAAAACATAATCAAGGTCAACTTATTTATCCGTATGCATCTCGATGTAAGAAGTCTTAGAATCCTCAAAATTAATCTTAAATTTATCGCTTGGCACATAGGCAGTTCTAGTAGTAAGATTACTTACCTCAAATTGAAATTTCAAAATTAATCCAAGAAATTAACCTCCAACAAAAACTTGAATTAATGTCTCAAACGATTTGTTTACTCCAAATTTATTCCAAACTTCGCTCAAAGATTCAAATCTATACATAAACCACAATTTAGGATTTAAAATCCAATTTCCACATTTATAACTAATCCAAAAAGTTCCATAGTCTTAATATTCACCAATTATGATCTCCAAAGCTCTAGAACTTGTCGAATAGTACACTAGCAACTTTCAAAAACTTGAATCGATGCTCCAAATCTTATAGGTAAATCAAATTGGCCCAAAATTCAGTGTGTACTAAAGAACCAATGAAGAAATCCAAAGAAAAATTATCAATAACTCACCAAATAAAAAAATCCGGCGAGCGCATGATGCGTTGTGAATTGTGATGCGATTATGGTGTGAGTTTGTGGTGATATGTTGTGGGACTATGTTTTATTATGCATGTTATGTTTATGATAGTGGTAGTTACCCATTGTTAGAGTATATTAACGTGCAACGGATGAAAAACAGAATCAATAAGCACTCTAATCATACTTATTTTGAGTTTCAAACATGCTTCAAAGTAACTTTTACAGAAGAGGGTTGGCTGAATACAATACGTTTGAAGTATCCTCTTCAAGTCCAGCTGAGTTCCACGTGAAAAAGCTTCAATCTTCAAGTAGACAACCACCAAGATCTTCTCTACTATTCTCTTGCAAGGATTGTGTGGTGGAAACACTAAATTGAGTTGGAAGTACATAAGATACGAAGAGGGTTTGGTAATTTTCTGCAGAGTTTCTTTTTATGTTCTTGTAAGCATGAATCATAATTCAGCTGAACACTCCAATTTATAGAGCTTTCATCATGCAAATTCATAGCTTGCATGAAGGGCAACTCCAATTTCATGGAGAAAATGGGATATGAATAAGGAAGTTCAATACATAGTGGAGATTTCCAAATGAATCTCTACCTTGAAAAAAGGTTTTCAAAAAAGATTTTCCAAAAAAAATGATTTCTAAAACCATTTTTATTTAAACTTATTTAATTAGTTTTATAAAAATTAATCCAATTAATTATTTTTTAAATAAAACTAATTAATTAAACCTTTTAATTAAATTTATTAATTTAATTTCTAATATTAAATTAATTAAAAAATCCATCAAAATGAAATTAATTTAATACAATTAATATTTAAATCATTTTAAAACATTAATCGTTTCTCCAATTTCGTTTAATTTCGATAAAATTAAACTTTTTAATTGTATCGAATACAATAAATAGAAATCCTAATTGAATTTGAACATTTCAAATTCTAAACCCTAATTTCAAATCTTATCAAGATTACTCAATTTACTAATCCAAATTACGAGCTAGTAGAGATGTTGAGATTCGTGTCCTAATTCTCTCGGAGTCTCATAGTTTGTAAATTGTACACATTGTTATTAATAAAATAAGAGTTATTTAATTTTGCATTTACTCATATCCAATAAACAAAACTCCATTGTTATTGTATAAAAACTTAAGCATGTATATGAGATATACAAGTGGATCATGCCTTAAGTGATAACCTAAATAGGTTTGTAGTATAATGATTAAGGAGGGATACCTGATCCTGGTGACACTGTGGATACGACCCGCTTTGTGAACTACTACAGATGGTTGATCCTGACCATTCATGTGGAGACATGTGAGCGGGGGTGTCCTATACGAAGAGTTTGTATAAGACTGGGCCACGGGATGACTAGTCTCTTTATATAATGCCGTTGATACTTGAGACTTACATCTCACCTAAACGACCATAGGTGACATGACCTTAATCTTGAGTGTTTTGGGAACTCCTGACTTTAAAGGCGGTCTTTTGATTAGTATGGGTGAGAGTGGCCAAATTGCCAACTCAACAAGCTACCTTTTTGGGGATTTGTCTAATTTGACAGCTGGGAACTCAGTTACACAAGATGAAATTCACTCCTTCCCCGAATTAGGGGTAAATAGATAGATTGCTTCCTTAAAGCTGATTCCGAGTCTTGAACATAGTGGCCATAGATTCTCTTTTGAAGAGAGGACCCAGTCATAGTAGGACTATGACTTATGTTCATTAGAGGGATCAATGGTACTTAAGAAGTTTAATGTAACTACTGGGGCATAACGATTATTGACTCAGCTATACTTACGAGTGATCTGTGAAGGGTTATGCACTGTTAATTGGTTGATATGAACACAAAATATATTTATAGTAAGGAGAGTGCAACGGTCGGTCTTTAGTAGAGTGCCCGACAGTTAACGGATGGTGGATCCTGTGACTAAAGAGTTTAGTCAGTTATTCACGTACCGTTGGAGCTTCAAGCTACAGGTGCATAAGGTCCCCTTGGTAGCTCAATGGATTCAAGTTGAGAATCAGTTCTTGGTGTTGATTTGAAATGTTCAAATTGACAAGAGAAAATTTGATTATATATGATATAATCAGTGTGATGTATGAGATACATCAAGTGGAGGATTAATGTAAATATTATTTACATTAAGTACCATAAAATAGAAAAAAAGCTATGGTTTATATATTTCATGAGATGAAATATTAAAACTATAGGTTATAAATATAATATGGTAAGTTGGTTATCATATATATTTATAATAATATTAATTATTAGATAATTATCTCTTTTTCTCTAATAACCAATTGAGTGGGAGGTTATTGGTGGTTTTATGGTAACCGTGAGATAAAAGAAAAATGTTTTCCTAAATTTAGTAGAGTTGCTTAATTTAGAAAGGAACTCACGGAATTGCTGTCAAGTGAAATGGTTTCACTAAATGATAACTCATAGAGAGATTAGATGACCGTGGAATGTTACTATACGATAATGCACTTAGCTAGTCGTAGCTAAACGATCGCAGGGCATTATCTATATGATAGGTTGCCTTCTTCTACACGATTGAGCATTCGTCTATACGATAGACATTTCTCATCTCCCACTTGCTTAATCATCTACACGGTTGTTGTTCCTCTGGTCTCTTCCTCTAACCAAGTCCATACAGAGCCTATACTTCTGGATTCTCACACTGAGAATACCAAGGTAACCATTGTGGTGGTGTCCTCACTCAACTCGACTGAGTTCGAGGTTTTGAAGGCTGTTCGTTGTGTGTTCACGGTGTTTGTGTGGTGGTTGTTGTTGATCGTGCTGTGTTTCGGTTGTTGTGTTGAGCATTCGTGTATTGCCATCTTGGAGACTGAACGAGCGTTCGTGATCGAGGGAGTCTGAAGAATGAGTCTTCAAAGGTATGTATTTGTTATCCCTTGATTATCAAAAGCATGCTGTAATTTCGTATTGTGCATGACCTGTTAGTTTTTGTTTCTTGTACTGTAATTGTGTATGTCAATATCAAATGGAATTTGGAACGATCATTCCGCTGCTCATGGAAATACTCATGTCTGATTTCCTTCAAGAGAGACCTTATGGACTTACAGATCATGAGCTCTAATGACTTGTAATTAATTGGTTAAACTCTTTAAACTGAATTAATCACTATTCGTTAACTACCAAAACATTCCCCTATAGCTCGACAGTTGCACTCTCCTCACTGTAGATATATTTTTGTCCATTTTAACCATAATAAGTAAGTCAATCCTTCACAGGTCATTTGTATTTACAACTGGGTCAAAGATTATCATTTTACCCCTGTAAATATATCTTGCTCCTTAAGCTCCTACTGATCCTCCATTGAACAATTGATTTATAGTCCAACTTATAAATCATAACCCTCTCTTCCATGAGAGGGCGAGGTCCCATTGTTCAAGCCAAGACATTAACGCTTAAGAGAACATCCCATCTACTAACCTTAAATCAGGTAGGAGTGAATTCCATATTGCAAGGTGTTGGGGTTGATGCCCTAAACTCTCGTGTCCTGCAGTTTGTAAACAGTATATACGAACACCTGTGTTGTTAATATATGATATTTACTTCACATCTTGTTTTTTTTTGCTCAATTATTTGTTTTATTTGCTTTACCATAAACCAATAAACATAAAATCCCTGGTTATCTGTATGTGACTTAAGCATGTATGTGGTGACATACAAGTAGATCATGTCTTGAGTGATAACCAAAATAGTCTGTAGTAAATGGATAAAGGAGGAAAACCTTATCCTGGTAACACTACAGACGCGGCCCGCTTTGTGGAATGGTCACAAGTGTTGTGACTTGTCACAGATAGTCTGATCCTGATCATTCGTGTTGAGGACATGCGAACGGGGTCGTTCTATACAAAGAGTTTGTATAAGACCTGACCACAAAGTGTTAATGTCTCATTATATAACACCATTCATGACAGAGACTTCACTTCACTAGGATGACCATAGATAACATGACCTTAATCCTGAGTGAGTTGGGAACTCCTGCTATTGAGGGCAGTCCTTTGATTTGTATGGGTGCGAGTGGCCAAGTAGCCGATTCAAACCTACCATTTTGGGGATTCGTCTGATTTGGGAGCTGGGAACTCAACTACACAAGATGGAATTCACTCCTTCCCCGAGGCAGAGGTAAACAGATAGATGGCTACCTTAAGGGCTGATTCCGAGGCTTGAACGATGTGGCGCCACACACCTTCTCTTAGCCCGAGAGGTGTTCTCATATAGTTGGACTATGTTGTATTGTTCATTAGAGGAATCAGTGGTACTTAAGGAGTGAGATATAACTACAGTGGCAAAACGGTAAATTGGCCCAGCTATACTTACGAGCACCTGTGAAGGGTCATTGTACTCATGATTGGTTATATCCGATGGACACAGAAATATATCTGTGGTAAGAAGCGTTCAGCTGTTGGTCTTTAGTGGAATCACTAACAGTTAACGGATGGTGGATCTCGTGGTTAAAGAGTTTAGTTAGCTATTCATGTAATGTTGGAGCTTCGAGCCACAGGTCCATTAGGTCACCTAGGTAGCTTGGATAAAGTCGAGAACCAGTGTTTGGGTTAATTTGAAATGTTCAAATTGACAAGAGGAAGTTTAATTATATATGATATAATTGGCTAAATGTATGAGATACATTAATTTGGAGGAAATTAGATATAAATATGATTTATATCAAGTAGAGGAGAAAATACTATAGTAGATATGTGATATCAAACTATAGGATATAAATATAATATGATTATATTTATTAATTAAATTAATTGATTAATTATTTGATAATTAACTAATTTGTCCACGTTCGGACGTGGGTAGTGGGCTGCATAGGTTATGGTAACCGTCGGATTAAAAACGAAAATCGTTTTCATTTTTCAAAATCGTGCATTCATATTTTTCGTCCGCGCCCAAAAGAATTCGTGAAAGCTATCGCGAGAGCCTATATGATAGAAGTTCGTCTGTCTAAACGATCGTTTACCTCACGTTTTCTCAAAACGATCGTATACGTTTTTCCTAAACGATCGTTCAACCTGTTATACACGATCGTGTAGCTCTTCTATACGATAAGCATTTTCGCTATACGATAAGACAGTTTCATCTCCCACTTGCTTATCGTCTGCACGGCACGTTGTCCTCCGTCCTCTACCAAACTCACCAAAGCCCACTCTTTGGGTTTTCACTCCGAAGATACCCGGGTTTCACTAGTGGTGGTATCGTCTCCGCTGCATTGTTCGTGTTCGTACTGTTCGTGTTGTTGCAGTCGACATACCCGCCGGGTGTTGGTAGATTTGTTTAGAGGGTTTTCGTTGCTTAGGATTCAGACGTTCGAAGAGAGTCTTCAACTGGTATGAACCCTTTCCTTGTTATTTATTATGTTCTGAGCATGTCGATAATTAGGTTTATATGCATAACTGTTAGTGTTGAATATATATCTTTTGTGTTTCAGTCACTGTGAAATCAGAGCGATTTGAACCTGCTCATGGAACTCTCGGTATGAGATCCTTCACAAGGCTATGTCCCCAACTATCTATTCGGTCTTATCCCCAAAATTGGAGACTTATTGAGTAGTGTTGTTGGACTACTCTCACCTATGTAGATCAAAGGATAATCTCAAATAAACAGGAGTTCATAGTTAGCTCAGGATTAAAATCGAGTTATCCTAGGTCATTGAGTTTGAGATAGTAGATTTTAACAGTAAAAGGTTGTTATAAAGAAAAGTGACTATTTCGAGGTCCAGTCTTATGCAAACTCATTACACAGGATGCCTCCATTCACATGTCTCTACATGAATAATTTTTGGATCACATCATTTGAATCAGTATACAAAATCGGTCGCATCTAATAGTGTTACCAGGATAGGGTACCCAATCTCATCCGTATACTTATAGACTATTTTGGTTACATACTAAAACTTGATTCATTTTTATGTCACCACATAAAGTTAAAGTATTTATATTATAACCATGGATTTGTTTATTGGATTTTCATAGAAGGATGCAATATCAATAGTAATTTATTGAATAAAAAACTCAACAAAATTTTATTGATAAATTAACAACATTTATGAACTGCGAGTTTAGGCCATTCCCAACACCCCTACTTGTAATTAGACACCCACCAGAGTGGTGATCTCCTCCGGGATTTCACTAGAGGTTTGTGTTTCCTTCGGGATTCACCAGAGATGGTGATCTCCTTCGGGATTTCAACAAAGATTTTGTGTTTCCTTTGGGATTCACCAGGGATTTTGTGTTTCCTTCAGGATTCACTAGAGGTGGTGATCTCATTCAGGATTTCACCAGAAGTTTCGTGTTTCCCTCTGGATTCACCAGAGGTTTCGTGTTTCTTTTGGGATTCACCAGAGTTTCGTATTTCCTTCAGGATTCACCAGAGGTGGTGATCTCCTTCGGGACTTCACCAGAAGTTTGTGTTTCCTTTGGGATTCACCAAAGGTTTGTGGGTACACCTAATCTATGGTAGAGTGGGTTCAACTATTCACTCGTTAGTCATCTCATGGAAAGTAAAAGTTTATACATGGCCTACTAGAGAGTGGCATCTAGAGGACATAGATGCTTAGCCTGATCCCGGTAGTGGGGTTACTTACTGAGTATTTTATACTCATCCTTTTCTATGTTATGTTTTTCAAGTAAGTGCAAGGACGTACCGACGAATGACAGAAAGAATCCTTGATCGTGCCATTGGGACCAGAGAGATACTTCCGCTCATGTTTTCATGTTTTAGTGTTTTAAATTCTAGTCTTGATGTTCGAACTTAGAGTTCCATTGTTGAAATTTTTATTTATAAAACTTCAAGAAAATTATTTTGAACTTATATTTTAGGGGGACCCTGATCAAAGATTTTCAGTTATTTAGATTTTTAAAAAGTTATTTATTTAATAAAATGCGCTTGATTTAGTTAAAATTTGTGAGAGAGTCGTTTTGAGATTTATGCATGCATGAAGTAACAACCTAGTATAAGTCCTAGGGAGCCAGGCCATTACATGAATAATGAGGCCTCAACCTCTTACTGGCCTAAGAGGTATTAGTTTATAGTTGGACTATAAACTGTTTATTCATTAGAGGAATCAATGGTACTTAAGAAGTTAGATGTAACTTCAGAGGTAAAACGATATTTTAACCCAACTGTAGTTATAAGCATTTGTGAAGGGTCATCGCTTTATTGATTGGTTATACCATGAACACAGAAATATATCTACAGTACGAAGAGGCAACTATTGGTCTTTAGTGGAGTGATCGATAATTAATGAACATTGATTAATTGGATTAAAGGAGTTTAATCAAATCATTGGAGCTTCTAATTTGTAGGTTCATAAGGTCCCCTTGTTAGCTCACTAAAAGATAATAATGAGGAATGATTTAAATTGTTCAAATCAAATGAGGAAATTTTATATGAATGAGATTAATATATAATGGTTAATTATAGATATGTTCTATAATTCAAATTATGTAAGAGAGATATATTTGAATAAGATTCAAATATTATATTTATATGAATTGGATTCATAAAGAGATATACACATATAAATATATGATATCTATATGTTGATTAACTCCATAATAAATATGATTTAATATAGTTATTTAATTGATTAATTAATTGATTAAGAAATAATGAAGATTGGAGGTTAGTATAAATATATGATATTTATGATAATTAATTAAATGTATATTAAATAAGATTTAATATATGGTTATTTAATTAATGTGCCAATTAATTAAATAAGGATTATTTAATTAATTAACACTAAGGGTATAAAGGGAAATTCTTGGAGAAAGGGTTAATCCTTCTCCCTATAAATATATCCTTAGATCCCATTTAAGGCAAGCGGGTTTTTATTATACAAAAAACCTAGCCTCCAAGCCTTTACCTTTTCTCTAAAAATTCTCTACCCTTTTTCTCTTAAAACATTCTTGGAGACCACTCTTCCAAGTTCTTTGGAATCCTAGAGAATAGCAAGGTAACTTTGTCGATGGTGTCCTTCATTGAAGAAGTTCGAGATCGTAGTTTTGATTTCTTCTCTTCTTCCTCTTTTCTAGCATGCTTATAGTTTTTGTTTGAATGTTTATCCTACAAATGCATGTTTTATTTTACTGTTTTTCTTTCCATAAAAATGAATGTCTAAATGCAAGACGTTCACATGCTTTCGCGGAAATTTGATTCCTTCAGAAACCACAAGGAGAGGCAGAGCTATGTACGAAGATCAGAAGAAGATGGCATGGGCGAACTCGAAGGGTCTTAGTAGACTTGAATTTAATAATGACATTGAGGCCATTTATTAAATGGCAGAAAAGGATTGGAATATGAGTTGGAGGGGGCGGAAGCTCATGGGTAATTTTAAAGAAAATGGTGAATGGGCCCAAAGGCTGAACTAGGTCGTGGTCCAAAAAGTTATTAATGATGGTCACGTGCCTTGTGAGGAGATGGAAGATTATGGAAGTCTATTGGGTATTGGGTTGTCCGACGGGCTGAATGCAAGTGAAATTACTTAAGCCCAATTGATTTCCAAGGCTAAAGAAGACAAATTCTTCCAACAAGGTAGTGGGTTCTGTGTTTTAAAAGTGTAAGAAGGAAAATAATTTGTAAGTATACCTTGAGGACAAGGTGTTTGTAAAGGGTGGAGTATTGTAAGACCCTTAGTTATTAGTATTAGTAATACTCCTATTATTTATCTTATTGTGAAGTGTTATAAATGATCTGATCCTGATCATAGATGTTAAGATATGCGAGTGGGGGTATCTTATACAAAGAGTTTGCATAAGACCGGACCACGAAATGATTAGTCTCTTTTTATAACGTCATTACTTGAAGAGACTTACATTTCATTAGGATGACCATAGGTGACTTGGCCTTAATTCTGAGTGAGTTGTGAACTCCTGCCTATAAGGGTGATCCTTTGATCCACATGAGTGAGGGTGGCCAAATTCACCGACTCAATATGCCTACTATTTTGGGGATTCATCCGAGTGGGGAGCTTGGAACACAGCTACACAAGATGGAATTCACTCCTTCTCGGTCATAAGATTAGTAGATAAATTCCTCTCTTAAGGGTTGATTCTGAATCTTGAACAATGAGGCGTCTCACCCTCTCACTGGCCAGAGAAAGGTCTAGTTATAGTTGGACTATGACTAATAGTTCATTAGAGAGATCAATGGTACTTAAGGAGTTAGATGTGACTACAAAGGTAAAATAATAATTTCGACCCAGCTGTAGTTATGAGTAATTTGTGAAGGGTCAATTCACTATTGGTTGGTTATATCCAATGGACATAGAAATATATCTACAGGGTGAAAAGTGCAGTTGTCGATCTATAGTGAAGTGACCGATAGTTAATGAAGGTGGAATGATTTAATTAAAGAATTTAATTAATTAATCTTGTATCACTAAAGCTTCTAATCTGTAAGTCCATAAGGTCCCCTTGCTAGCTCATTAAGGATTAATGAGAATCAATTAATTTTGCATTAATGTGAATTGTTCAAATTAATTAAAGAAAATTAATTGTATGAGATACAATTAATATAATGTATGTAGATACATTATATTATAAAGTGTAATGAGATAGATAAATATTTGAATATGATTCAGATATTAATTATACAAATGAGATACATATAAAAACTATATGTTAAAATTAATATGAATATGATTCATATTAAACTATAGGTTATATGAGAGAATAAAAACTATAAGTTATATTTTATGTGATATAATACAAACTATAGATTATATATTATATGAGATATAATATATAGTTTAATTTTAATTATAATAGTTTAGTTAATATAATTAAAATTATATTTGAAAATAACTGCCTTGGGACTTGTTTCACTATGTGAAGGGAATTATTTGATAACTCTCCCACATCTCTCATATTGCCATTAACAGGGGAGTTAGTGAAGAATTTTTTTTATGTGAAACAAGTTGGAAATTCTCTCTGCACACAATCCTTCGTCCTCTGTGAAATACTCTCAAGGTTTTCCTTTTCTCCCTTACCAAAATTAAAGAAAGCAAGCCCACAGCTCTTGCTTGATTTCTCATCTAGCAAATAATAAGGAAGGCACTTGGTGGAAGTGTCCAAAGGTTACTGTTAGTTGCTGTGTTCGTGGGAGAAGTTCTGAGTTCGTGATCTCACCGGGAGAGGAAAATCATGAAGAAAGAATTATTCGAGGATATGTATATTCTTTCCCCTTCCTCTCTGTCTTTTTCGAAAGTATGCTTAAGATAGTTTAATGTTTATCCTCTCTATTCTGTAATTTTTCTCTGTTTTGAGTTATTCCAAAAATTAAGTTCACTGACACAAGCGTTCACTCGCTTCTGCATCGGGAATTCGATTCTTTCACTGATGCGTATTGTAATTTCTTCACAATATTGTAATACAATTCTTGAAGGAAATCTAAAACAGATATCTCCATGAGTAGCGAAAGTAGATCGTTCCAAATTC
Source organism: Benincasa hispida (assembly GCF_027475165.1). Taxonomy (NCBI): domain Eukaryota; kingdom Viridiplantae; phylum Streptophyta; class Magnoliopsida; order Cucurbitales; family Cucurbitaceae; genus Benincasa; species Benincasa hispida. The sequence continues at coordinate 54,475,721 of NC_143479.1, read as the reverse complement.
CATTTAGAATGAACACTACAATCACAATCTAATCGGAAACATACAGATTATGCATAAATAGAAATTACAGCATGCTATAAGAAGATTCAAAGGATAGAGTATACGTACCTTTGAAGAACTATTCTTCAAGTATCCCTTAATCAGTCTCCAATGCGTCCAAGGTAACGCTCGAATGCAATGAACAATTTACGATCTCCACAAACGTCTAAATGCACCTCGAACCCAATCAAGTCCAACTCCATCCACGAACGGAGTTAGAACACCACCACAAATGTTACCTTGGTATTCTCAGTATGAGAAACCAAGAGTTGTGGGCTCTGTATGATCTTGGATTGAGAAAGACAGGAGGTATACGATCGAGTAGATGATCAAGTAAGTAGGAAATATGAATACTATCTTATCGCATAGACGATGTACTCGATCGTTTAGCAAACGGAAGCATATCGCATAGACTTTGCTACTCGATCGTGTAGCAACGATCAACGAGTAAGTATCATATAGTCAACTCTTAACGATCGTGTATGCTCTCAACGGCTATCGCTTAGTAAAAACTGTTTTTATTTGATAGCCTTTTTCCGTGAGAATTTCCTGAATGAATTAACTTTTTAATTTTGGAAAAAAAAAATTTCATTTTATTTCACAGTTACCATAAAACTTCCAATAACCTCCCACTCGAATCAGTTATTAGAGAAAAAGAATTAATTATCATATAATTAATATATTATAAATAAATATGATAAACAAGTTATCATATTGTATTTATAACCTATAGTTTTAATATTTCATCATATGAAACATATAAACTATAGTTCTTTTTCTATTTTATGTTACTTAATATAAATCATATTTATATTAATTCCTCCAATTAATGTATCTAATACATCACACCAATTATATCACATATAATTGAATTTCCTCTTGTTAATTTGAACACTTCAAACTAACCCAAAATCTGATTCTCAACTTGAACCCATTGAGCTACCAAGGGGACCTCATGGACCTGTAGCTTGAAGCTTCAACGGTATGTGAATAACTGACTAAACTCTTTAGTCAAGAGATCCACCATCCGTTAACTGTTGGTCAGTCCAATAAAGACCGACAGCTATATTCTTCACACTACAGATATATTTCTGTTTCCATATAACCAATCAACAGTGCGATAACTCTTCACAAATCGCTCGTAAGTACAGCTGGATCAGTTTACCGTTTTGCCTCTGTAGTTACATCTAACTCCTTAAGTACCACTAATTCCTCTAATGAACAATAAGTCATAGTCCTATTATGACTGAGTCTTCTATTCCAAAGAGAGGGCGTGACTACTATGTTCAAGACCCGAAATCAGCCCTTAAAGGAGAAATTTATCTATTTACCCCTGCTCCGGGGAAGGAGTGAATTCTGTCTTGTGTAGCTGAGTTCCCAGCTCCCCAATCAGACGAATCCCCAAAAAGGTAGGCTTGTTGAGTTGGCAATCTGGCCACTCTCACCTATACTAATTAAATGATCGCCCTCATAGGCAGGAGTTCCTAACTTACTCAGAATTAAGGTCATGTTACCTATGGTCATTTTAGTGAAATGTAAGTCTTAATCATCAACGACGTTATATAAAGAGATTAATCATCTTGTGATCCGGTCTTATACAAACTTTTTGTATAGGACACCCTCACTTGCATGTCTCCACATGAATGGTCAGGATTAGACCATTTGTAGCACTTTACAATACTTGTAACATCTACAAAGCGAGTTGTATCTGTAGTGTCACTAGGATAAGATATCCCTCCTTTATCCTTATAATACAGACCATTTAGGTTATTATTTAAGGCATGATTCACTTGTATGTCTCACATATATGCTTAAGTTACATGAAATAACCACGAATCTTAGTTGATTGGATATGAGTAAATGCAAATAAAATAATATTTATTTTGTTAATAACAATATGTATAAAATATTTACAAACTACGAAACCACTAGGAGAATTAGAACATCAATCCCAACGATTCTATCTTTTAGTTTTCATGTTTGTTCTTTTTTTTCTTGAATTCTCTTGTTAGGAGGTATCCTAACAAAATTTTCAATATGAGTTGGATATTAAAAATGTCAATGTTAAATAAATTATGTTCATTTTCCTATTTTTCTTTATTTGTGCATTTGGATAAGGTGATAGAATGACCAATTTGGACCCACTGACCATCCTTCCTATTTTAAAATTTGTCTGCACGTGTACCAAAAAATTGGTCTAGATGTGACCCACAATTTTTGTAAAAATCTTTTTGTTTTTCTATTCAACCAAATTTGTTTTCCAAATTACTCAAAAAAAAAAAAAAAAAAACTCTCCAAAAATAAACTAAATGAATAAAATTACGATATTATAGTAAAAGACTTCTTTGTTTTTCTCTTCGAGAAGGAAAAAAAAACTTTTCTAATAGCATGGTGGGTGGGGATTCAAATAACAGATCTTTTGGTTGATAATGTACATTTATGTCTATTGAACTATGCTCAATATGACAAAAATACTTATTTGTTTCTATTATAAAAACGTTCTTAGAAGAATTTTAGGGCTCTTTTCAAATATAGTAATATGAACCAACATATTTATAAATATAACAAAATATTAGTGTCTATCATTGATAGATTATGACATTTTGCTATATTAGAAAATACTTTCAGTAATTTTTTATTTAAAATAATTTTCCATAATTTTATTCGCAAAACATTTGCTTTTCTTTTTCTTTTAAATATGAACTAAAATAAAAACAATATCCATTTTTCAAAATGTACAGTCTTCTAGGTTGACAATGAGAGTGCAAATTTTTTCTTTACCAAATCATATATAAAATTATAAGCCATATGTGTTTATAAATAAAAAAGACTAAATCGTTACGTAATAAGATTCTACACTTAATTTTAATTATATATCTAGTTGTGAAAATTAATTATTAAAAAATAAATATAATTCAACTGACATAAAATATTTATTATCAATTAAGAAGTTAGAGGGTTCAATTTCTCTTTCCTACAAATTGCAAATTGTTACAAATTGAAAGCATAATGATTACATTACTATAAATTTTAAAATATAGGAACTAAAGTTTAGGCTAAATTTTACTAATATAAAAGAAGTGTTTAACCCAATACATCTTTTCTCCATGTAGGTTTGGGTTATCGCCCCACGAGCTTGTTCTTAAAGGTGGTTGTTGGAGGATCAGGGACGGTTGGACTATTGATATTTACTCTGACCTTTAGACCCCTAGAGAAACTACTTTCAAGCTTCTCTCGTTATCATAATACCCTTGTGTGTCATCGATGAATAGTCTTATCTATGAAGGGCAATGAAACCTAATTACTGAATTATTCTATCTGGAAGATGTTGAGATCATCTAAAGTATTCTTATTTGTTCTTTACCTCGCATTAATTGCTTTCTCGAAACTACAATGTCAAAAGTAGGTACAAGTTGGATCTGGTATTGTCTTTGGAAGCTTTGTCTTCCTCAAGTCTCTACATGAAAAAGTTTTGGAAATCATTATGGGCTCTTTTTATTCCAGTGAAAATCTTTTTGTGGCGTGCTTACCTCAACTCTCTCCCAACCTGTACTACTTTAGCTAGTCGCTCCATCATTGCTTATGGGCACTACCATTTATGTCATCGTACTCTTGAATCTAGTATCCATGTAATTTGTTATTGCAAAGGAAGAAAACATCTTCGGTCTCCTTGGTCTTTAAGTTTTCATCTTTTTTTACATGTGCTACTTTAATGTTACTTCTCTTATTGCAAGTCTTGTGATACTTTGTCTCCTTTGGATATCATGATCTTCTCAATCATTGCTTTGCAATGTGGCACATGCACATTTTAGTAGGCATTGAGTTGCTCTCTCAAAATGCTACATAGGTCCCTGCTCAGCTTTCTAGTCCTCCTTCGACCCTTGAGGAAGGTAGTTGTTGATCTGCCCCTTCCTATGAATCTTCCAAAGTAAATTTCAATGTGATAATCCTCAATGGTGAGGTGGAGATTAGACTCAAAGGATGACGTTATGCTTTCTATGGAGTGCCAATTTTCTATGGTGGGGTTCGTTGAGCTTGATAAACCCATTATTATGTTTGAATGTCTTTCTAGAGCTCTTGAATCTGATATTTCTCCTCTTTGGGTTGAAATGATTCTCAAATCATTTAGAACCTCTTGGTCAGAAAAATTAAACACTTGAATGAGGTTCGGACTTTTATTGATTCCGTCTGTAATAATAATTATTATTGTAGTTCTATCCCAAGTTTTCTTTTGATTTAACTATGTCACTCATGACTTAGCCGTCCACGCTTGGATATTCAACAATATGGCTTGAAGATCACATCCTCCGAGAGTGGTTTCTGATCTTCTTTCTAATTTGCTTAGTCTTTTAAGTTGTTTTTGTCCTCATGTTGTACTTAAAAAAAAAATCCGAAGGACTTAAAACGACGGCGTTTAAGGACCAGAAGGCTTAACAGCCTCCTCGTCTCTTTCGCTCTACACTGCCACTGCCTGGATTAGAGCATTTCCTCAGTCTGCAATTCAAGAATGCTTCCTTCTCTCATTTCCCCTTACCAATCCACCACTTTCCCCTTCCAATTTCACTCTCTCCATTCCATCAATCTTCTTCTCCCCAAAACCCTTTTCCCTGGTTTTCCAACCCAAGCCAAAAATGCCCTCAAAACCTTCCTCCATTTCCACAAAACACGATCCAACAAATCCTTCTCCAGCACCTTCAATTCCCCTTCCTCCACTCACGCTTCTCTCATCGAAGCTCCTATTTTGTGGGCTGGTAGACTTTGCATTTTCTATGCCCTTCTAAGAGCTGGCCTTGCTGGATCTCAATCCAACCCGCTTGTCTCTGGTTTGTCTTCCTTCTGATTTTCATGTCTTTTCAATGTTTCTTTCCATTTCTGATTCTGGGTTTTGGTTTTTATTGGGAAATTTTGTGTTTATGTTTGTGTTTTTTTGTTCTTCCTTTCCAGATTTGGACTTATCCTATGGTGGTAGTGCTGATGGAGAGAGCAGTAGTGATTTGGGGTTTTCTAAATGGTTGGAGAGTGTAAGAGGAAAGCCAGGTTTGTGGGTGATCTTTAAACTTGATTGATTTGTGGGTTATGAAAAAGGAGTTTATGAACATACCAAATTGAGCATAATCTGTTATGTCATTATTATGAACTGAAGAATGCATGGATCAGCATTGCCTTTTGTTTTGGTTTTGAATTAAAGGAAGGGACTAAATTCTACAAATTATATAGCTGAAACTCCATATAATTGATATTGAATGACTTCTTTTGTTTGATAGAGTACAAAAGACTAATAGAAAAAGTTCTAGCAATTACTTATGAATGTAAAACATTGTTGGAAGTAATACTTTGGGGCTTTGTTAAGTCTTTCTTCTATTGAAACTTGAGTGCTGGACTGGCAGCTATACTTTGCAACTCTATTTGATGGGGATCTCCGTTTTAGAGTTTCCCTTTAGTAATATCTTTGTATCCTATAAAAGAAAAAGTCTTGAATCCTAGGCCTGGCAGACCGTCTATGATTCTTAATGATCTTTGTGAATGTTCTAGAGTTGTTCCATGTTTATTAGAGGGACTTGCAGCTCTAATGTTTCAACCCTGCTTACAACATTATGTTTAATTTGATCCTAGAGTTTGGGATGCTAATTTACTGTTATTCTTTGATTCTGTTCTTTGCACCTTATAGTAGCTTTGTTGAATTGAATAATATAGCTAGATTAGAGTTTTGTATCTGAAACTAAAGGGTGTGGCCTAAGGAATTTGTTAATGATCTACACAATCTTACTTGAATTGGATATGTTCCATGGGTTGTACAACTGTGTCCTTGAGTTCTAGGAACTTGTTCATGATTTTCAAAAAGAATTAAAACCTTTTCACTTTTCAGTTTTTTATTTCATCAACATCTGGATTTGGCAGTGGATGAATGAATGTTCTACTTTCTTGTGTTCGTTGACAGTGGATGAAGCAGTTGATAAAAGGAAACTAGTGAGCAAATGGCACCCTACCACAAAGGGAACCCTCAGAAGGAACTACCGGGTGCCTTCAAAATCCGAAGGACGACGTCTTCTTAAAGCCATTGCATCCCTCCTTTCCGACGATGACCACTTCATTGATGCCACATCTCACAAGGTTCTAAATCTAATAACAAGCCTAGAATTCATTCCTTCATTTGCATTCCATATGATGTCTACTATCCATCTTGTTCACCCTTCAAACACACACACACACACACACAAACCGTTCCTTTTTTCATTCGAGTTCATGATTATTCTCAAAGACATTGATCACGACGTAGAGGTTTGTCATTTGTAGGGTTGTCAAATCAGGAGGGAAAGTGCTCATGGGGAGAGTGTTTGTTGCAACAATGTGAGAGCTTTGTTTGATGAGCTTCCAACTCCACATCTTATTGTGGAAATTACTCCATTCCCTGCTGGGCCTCTCAATGAAAATGATTACACAAAGGCTGAGAAACTAGAGAGAGTGCTTAGATCTGGGCCTTCTGTTTGAGATATTTCTCAACTCTCTTTGTATTATTATATCTCAACTTCTTTGTACAGTGTTGAAGGTTGAAACTAGTCGATCTCTAATCTTGATTAGGACGTGGCTTTTAGAAGAATATCTCAGTGTGAAACGTTTTTTTAGAGATATTTAACAAAGTTTCTAGCAGTCGCTTAAACTGATGAGGGGACTCAACGGACGTAGAAGTAAAACAATTTTCTCCGATGTAACCTACTAATTCTTTTAGGTATGCTTAAAATATTTATGGTAACCATTTCATTTTTTGTTTTTGGTTTTTGAAAATTAAGCTTATTTTCTCTCTATTTTCTACAACGATTTGCATCTTGTATACAATAGTTGAATTCTTAATCAAATTTAAAAAACAAAAACAAAATTTTAAGAACTACTTCTTTTAGTTTTCAAAATTTGGCTTGTTCTTTTAAACCATTGATAAAAAATAGATAACAAAATAAGAAATTTGGAGGTGAAAGTAGTGTTTATAAATTTAATTTTTTTAAAAAAAAACTAAAAATAAGAAAAAAGTTAACAAACATGACTTTAGATCTTTTAGTTGGTTTAGTCCCTATACTTTAAAAAATATAACTATTTTGGCCTATATTTGCATATTTTAACGTTATTTTATACACAATTGAAATTAATTGAATACAAGTTTATGGTTATGTTTTAAGAAGTGTAGTGAATAAATTGTCATTTTAAAATTTTGATGGAGAAAAATAAAAATTAAGGGAATTTTTGGAGCGATGAATTGATTATTATAATCAGTGAGTTATAATAGTTAGTATTTGGGTGCAGACTAGTCTGGATTATATTTGTTTGTATTTGATGTGAAAACTATTTTTGTTTGGGTAGAAAATAATAAACACTATAACAAAGAAGAAAAGAGAATAAGTGAAAAACTGTAAATGTTATAGCAAATAATAAATATTATACTAAAGAGAATTTTGAAATAGTATTTACTATACTTAATAGTAGGTTATAAATGGTTGTATACATCACTATTATATCCGGTGTTCCAAAACATGGAGTAAACTAAAATAATTCAATTCACCAACTGCCTCAAACGGTCCTAAGGAACTAAAATTATCACTTTTAAATGTACAAAGTTTTGGTACTAAAAAAGAACTATTTTAAAGAAGACAGTTTCATAGGCTATTCTTTAAGCTTTCTCTTTTAGACTTTATGGAGCAAGCACAACAAATAACTTTTTAGAGATTCTCTCTTCTTTTGGTTCTTTTTTATTGATTTGCATCGTCTACTACTTTTTATTGGTGCAAAATTGGTCATCCTTTTAAGAACTTTGGTCTTTTCTATTTAGTTTTCAATTGAAATTCTCGTATAAATCACCTTTAGGTGCTAGGGGTCTTCCTTTATTTCAATGAAATCTTTCTATTTCTAAAAAGAATGAACTAAAGGTTAAAACTTAAAAGGAAAGCTTTCTATTTCAAAACTCTACCCAAGAACAATTTCAAACACAAGGAATTATTCAACTTGGTCATTATCCTCGCAAGTCAAATATTACATGCAAGGGTACTTTCTAAGTTATAACTATTTAAAAAGAGACAAGTACTCACATTGTATCAACCATATTAAATAACTTGTACTCACAGAATTCTCCCAATCTTTCAAACTACAAAATCAAAGATAAAAATCTGTGTCCTGATTAACTCCCGAGTTATAAACAAATCTAGAAGCTGCTAATTCAAGCAAACAATCAATCAAGGCCCTTCCTTCGAAGCTGATAAACTCACCCAACAATCCAGTTTCAACCGTATAAGATTGAGAACTATTCTACCTAGTAGTGCACCATCGGGTTCTGCTCATAGAGTTCGTCAGTGCATGAATTACAATGAAGCACAACTATAACAAAAGCTAACTAGAATAGCTTCAAATCCCAGTTTCTTTCATTTGTGCCTCAAAAAAGCAGCATCTACACTCTATGGCTCTAGTTCTAACCATTTTTTCTAATACAAAACAGTCAAATTTGGACTATGAAGCAATGGCACGGTCGTCAGCAACCAGATGCTTCCATATCAAAGCTGAAGTGTCTTTTTGCTGCAAGAACTAATCATGTGAAAGGGTAGAAATTCGAAAAGAGCAGACTGCCGAGGAGGATATAAGCAACAGAGTACGACCAGATAATATATCCCCATCGCTTAAAGCGATCGGGAGAAACCATAATGTATGAGGCAAACCAATACAGAGGAGGGCTTGCAGAGAGAAATCGTGTTGCAACCTGTCGAGTTCCAAACTATGAGATACTAAGCTTAAAAAGACATGAAAGTTGGAATGTTTTCATTGAATCATTTTGCTAGGGATTGAATAACTTGGGGACTATTTGATAAGTGATAACCATTTAGTTTTGGTTTTCTGTTTTATAAAATTAAGTTTGCTGCTAATAGAAGAGGGCTTATGCCGAATTTACAGAAGCTTAGTTTGAAGAATAATGTAAAAATATTATCCATTCTTTAAAATATAGAAGTCTAATTCACTATGTAATATTAATACAATATGAACAATAGTTTTAGCATATATAACCCTAAGAAACATGAATAAGAAAATTTAAAGAAAAAATTTAATATAAATGATAGACCTATATCGCTCATAAGAGTCTATCAATAATAGTGTCTATCACTAATAAATTTAGCTTTATTTGCAACTTTTAAAATGTAGCTATACAGTTAATCACTAGCCCTAAAAGTACTACCCATTGTAATTGCCCTAAATTTTTAATTCTATTGTTTATCTAAAAAACACTTCTCAAAATTCATTTGGTTCAAATTTGAGAACTGCCTCATAGGACCAATGGGTCCCAAACTCAAAATTACTCGACAGTTTTCAAGATCTGCAACTAATATATATACATATGTAATATATATACATACATATATATGTGCATATATACATACATATGTACACACATATATATACTGAAACTAGATTTATAATGCAAATGATAATGCTATGCAGAAAAATAAAATTAGCACATGAAATAACAGGAAGTAAGCAAATGATATTCTTCAGCACACGCTATATATGTTTTTTTGAAAGGAATACAAATTTTGGAGAGGAGCCAAACCTGTACGTGCATGATAAAAAATGCTGTGGCAGCCATAAAACCCATATGTAGCATAAATGGAAGAACAAGAGCAGAAAAGTATCCTGGCCCCTTGGATGGTTCATCCTCTAATGGAAGCTCAGCAGAATCCTGTCCAAGAATCTTCTTTCTTCGTCTAAGATTCTGATTTCCTATGAATAATAGCTTAAGGTGCATTGAAAATTGCAACAAAGCACAACAATAGAAAGTCAAGAAACTAGTCCAATTCAAAACTTCTACCCACTCAGACAACACAAAAACTTGTTGCGTTGCCATTACTTAATAAGCAGTACCTTGTAATCCAGAGGAAGATGCCACCGTGGGATGGGGTATGCTTGACCTTGAAACACGTTCTGGAAAGTAAAGCATGGCCGCAGAATTTCTATCATCAGCCGTAGCTTGGAAGCCCACTGAGAATAAAAGCTTTGTCTTTGACTTTCCGTAGTGAACAATTGAGAAAAAAGCCAAAGACAAACTTGGGGATGCAAGTAGAAAGTTTGGTAGCTGTTCGAACCGGAAATATCTTAAGAAACCTACTCCCCTGCCATCCCAAAAGATGTACGCAAGATGTTCAAAAAAGCATATAGCAACGTCAATTAGAATATAAATAATACAAAATCTAAAAAAAGGTTCATAGTGAATCTCTAAAACAAAGTGAATATTTTGAACGTATTATCTTTTCACAATAGTTTGTAAAGAATACTGAAAATCAAATAATATTTCCCAATTGCATATCAATTAATTCCACAAACTTTCTTTTCCTGCGCCTGCTTCATTGAAAACTACCAGTGCCTTAAATTAAAAAGATCCAAATTCCGATTTGAGTGTGTGATAAAAAAAAACTCAAAGTTGTGTTATTATGTTATTAAGC